>NC_051178.1:208540163-209140163 GCF_013339695.2 Rhipicephalus sanguineus | reverse complement strand
TTTTAATTAAAACGTCTCGAGGCCTAAACAGCCTCTTCTTCGTGGATCCCGGCAGGCACCAAAGCTAGTGTTTTTCCAATGCGCGTCTTCCACGATAAAGGACATGTCTGCTTAACGGAATGATTTCTACTGAAATCAGCAAGGTGAAATTAGATGTTATAGAAAGAAAGATTACTCGAATATAGGACGAATAAGGAAAAGAGAACACAGTCAAAGTGGATCACTATAAGCAAACGAGTTAAGGCTAATTACTGGTTTATATTAAGCGTAGTTGAGAGGATTTGCGATCGAAATTAAGTTCCTGAACACTGCGTACAACGAGAACCACCGCCGTAGCTCAATTGGTAGAGCATCGGACGCGTTATTCGAAGGTTGCAGGTTCGGTCCCGGTCGGCGGCAAGTTGTCTTCTCCTCCACTTTAATTTCTTCACATTTATATCATAGTGCTTCAGATAACTTCCCCTATACTTTCCTTGGCCTATTGTCTGCTAGTTCTCATTAAAGTAGTGTCTAACGAAGAAAAACGATCCATTAAAGTTCCCCTTCTTCTGAACACTACGTAGATATTCGAGGGTCATCGACTTTGCAGAGCTCTAGAGAACTTGTTTGCGTCTGCTGTGTTGATTTCACGCGCGTGCGAATTCTTGAGTAAGCAGAGAAAACACGTAGGGCTTCCTCGCAAAGAAATCCCTCCCTCTCTCTCCAAACTTAGTCAACGAAAACTGCTAGCCTTGCCACGGGGCCAAACTTAGGGAAGACGGCGTAGCTACTCCACAAGACTAGCACATAGTTCTCAACTCAATCTATCTTTCGCACTCATCTCCATCACGCCGGTTTCTTTTCACTTGTCCCTGTATTGCAGAAAGAAAGCGAGATAGAAAGAAGAGGAGGAAAAGAGGAAAGCGAATTGCTCGGGGGTTAACCAGAAGATCGTCTGGTTGGCTACCCTACGCTGGGGGAACAGTGGAAGGGAAAAATGAGAAAAAATTGGCCGCGTATCTGCGTGCTTCGCTGCAAATGTCGTGTAAAGACGATAGAAGAGGCGCTGTGTGAGATATGGACGCCATCTGGCAATACGTCGGGAAACATGAGTGCTGTGTTGCGTGCTGGTAGTCCCGGCGTAGCAGCAGGCGAAGACCGGCGGTGACCAACGCGACCGGCGGGGACGCCAGCCAGCCCGAAAACGCGGTTTGGCGCGAAGCGCTGAAGCAGAGAAACGTCCGCACTCAACGAGTACTCTCCACACACTCTTTTATTTACACGTCGCCTGGGTAAAACAGGAACGCCAGAGCGGCGCCCACAACCGGCAGCCTGAAGGCCGCCCACAACGCTGCTTTTTCATTTTTTAAATATCTTTTTTTCACCTTCTTGGCCTTCTCAAAACTAAAGTTTTTCAACACCAACCCATGGCATTCGTACAGTGCAATACAGAACCGAAAGCGAAACACAACAATGAGCTCGTGCGAAGGGCACGGAGGAAGGCAAATTTCAGCGCAGTCGCATTTTCAGCTTTGTTGAAACAGCGCTCACTAGACGACGACGAAGTAAAAGAAGGCACAGGACAGGCAGCGCCTGTCCTGTGCCTTCTTTTACTTCGTCGTCGTCTAGTGAGCGCTGTTTCAACAAAGATGAACGCATACCAACTCGCTCAAGCTTCCATTCTTATGCATTTTCAGCGCAGCTTAAGAAACTAGGGTCCTTAAAATTACGTATGTATGCATTTTCTATTAAAGGAACACGCCACCTAATACTTACCTAGTGATGTTGCACCTCAGATATGCATGATATTTACTTTTTGATCGACAACGTTCACAAGTATGAACAGCCGTACCAGTTCAAGACGGCTGGCCCTTGGGCAAGTGGTTCAACTTTGGCCGAGTGGCTGAATCGAGGGACGTGCCGACAAACAGAAAGACAGACAGACAGAAAGACAGACCAAAATTTCTGCGTTTAAGTTCCCCAAGAAAGACTATCGTCTTTAAAATAGGGGGAATGAGCGGCGAATTAGCGCACGCGTGCGGGTCCTGCGGGACTGCACCACTTAATCAAAGGCGTTCGCACAGGTCGGTGGTCTTCAAGAAACGCAAAAGGGCCTTCACTGCCTTGCGGGTCGACGATCGATGGAGACGGTGTTCTGATAGCACCTCAGGCACTGAAAGCGGCCTTGCCTTATCGTCCCTATCGTCGCAACGCATTAAAACGTTTTTTTTTTCTTTCTTGGAGGGAGACAAGAGAGGAAGGACCAGAAGCAAGCCTCCGATGCCTCCATGTTGCGCGTGACTCGTGACGACGCTGCGAGGCAGGCGTACAAGCACCCTGTGTTCATCGGGCGGAGTTCAATTTCTTTTGCAAGGCTTATCAAACCTAGTGAAACACACAGCGCAAAACTACGACGGGGACACAGGAAGGAAACACACACAGCGTGTGTGCTTCCTTCCTGTGTCCCCGTCGTAATTTTGCGCTGTGTGTTGCACTATGCTGCACCAACATGCCCAAATTCGCTCCTAATCAAACCACCGTGATTGCCTGAGCAGGCGCTAAAATTTTCGTGCTACTGACGCGAATGTTGTTGGCCTTATTTTTAATATTATCATTTGCAGTTATTGCGTTCAACTCTTTACTCTTACTTGAGCCAACTGTGTCCGATGAAAGTGGGGCGTTTGTGGCGGAAATATATTTAGAATAGCGTGTTTTTGCTGATGCCTCAGCAGCAGTAACAGCCGCAATGTGCGCCAAGTGAGAAAAATATGATTTACCTTACTTTAAACGCCGCTTATTCACGCAAACGTGCAGCTTAAATAAGCGAGAAGGATAGAGCTCACAAAATATTGCACTCTACAAAAGAAATCCTCCGTGGAAAAATAAACAGCAATTAAAACAACAATAAATAACTACAGACGTATCGTAACATTGATATGTAAGAACACGAGAACAATAAAAAAAATTAAAAATCAATAAAGAAGAAAGGCAGCAGTATTAGAGGAAAAGAGAGAACAAGAGAATTCGTGAAATGTGGAAGTTAGCCGCAGGAACTGTGTAGAGAGAAACGAAAGAACAGACAAGGAGTTTAGCCATGTTCTGTACGGTTTGTTACCCTACACATGTTGAGGGAGGGGTGGGGGGAATTAAAGGCGTTTTGCGGCGCCTAGTAAGCTGGCGCAGCTCTGCCCTCGCGCCTCCAGAGAATCTAAATAAAGGCAAGGCTGTGGCAAAGAACGATGAGACGCCGTATGCCAGATGGCCTGCAGGAGTTGTCTATGAAATCCCCCGGAAGTGTGGCAAGTCTTGCATAGGGCAGACGGGGAGATCATTCAGGCGTTGCCTAAATGATTGAGCCTGGGAACATGAACAAAGGTTAAAGGGACACTAAAGGCAAATATTAAGTCGACGTTGATTGTTGAAATAGCGGTCCAGAAACCTCGTAGTGCTACTTTGGTGCCAAGGAAGGGCTTATTTTGAAGTAAAATCATGTTTTAGTGGTCCGCATCGCGTTAGCGCCCTTCAAATCACCCGCCTGAAATCAGTCTTTCACACGTCACTGCTGCTGCGCCCAACGTTGCCCGCCTTTACTGCACGGCGGCGTGTACTGACGGCGTGCACCATTCGGGCATCCGGCAACATCACATGCATACGGCATTTTGTCGAGCTTTCTGTCAGAGCGACTTTCACGAGCGCGCAAAACACACGCGGCAGTACGTGATATCGAAACTACCACTGAGACGCGACCGCGTGAGCGAAGCAGGGCGTCGGACGAAGCGCAGTTCAGCTAGTTCGGCGAAAACGGAACCTTTGAACCACGCGCGCCGTTCCCCATGGCAACGCCAAAGAGGTTCTTCTTTCCCATGAATCAAACAGAAACGAACAAACAGCATTTTATTACGTCTCTTGATGCACGGAAGGTTCTTTTTTTATTGCTGCTAGTTTTATTACTAGTGATTAATTGTAGGCAGACGCTCATACGTCATCGGGATCATTTTAAAAATTTGCCGCTCGTGGCGCTCATCGTGTGATACATTTGGCTTAATTTCTCGGTAAGTAAGGCACTGCTGTTGCTAATATTGCCGTTTTAGACGTTGTCATACATTGAGCTTTCACTCTGACATAAATTGTTATTTGCCTTTAGTGTCCCTTTAAACCAACTGGCGCACTTGCCTGCGCACTGCAGGGATTGCGCCTGTGAACCACGTTACTAGGAGATAAAAGATTCTAGGTGGACGCCAGAACAAGACTGCACGGGAACTGATAGAGGCATATCATATAAGATAGAACGGTTAAAACAATTTTGGTGATATCTCCATTGGCTGTATGGATGTGAGATAGGCTGTTATTTTTAAATGCGAAGCATTTCATAGCAAACTTTTGGCACTTTGAGCGTTTCTATCTGCGTATATATCTATCTAACCACCCACGTCTGAGTGCTCTCGTGATCGCCTCCTTAACTTGGTGTAGATCGGCATGGGAGGGTAAGAGGACTTGACGAATATGACTGTCGGGTCATGACAGGAATAACGTGCAAGTACTGTCGCGTACGTCGTCAAACCCTTTCCTCCAGACACGTGTGGCCAGGCCCGTAACTAAGGGGGGCGGGGGGGGGGGGGGGCGCCCCACCCGATATTTTGATGACACGGTGTTTTATCGAAAATAAATCATAAAAATAGCAGTTTTTCTCAAATAGTCAAGGCTATCAGCAAGTGCCCTCCTCCCCCCCCCCCCCCTGTATCTTGTATCGCGATACGTCTCGGAAAACGAGTATTTGTATCTGTATTTCCGATACATTCAATAATGTATCGTATATATTAAGATTCAAGATACTGCTATAGAAACACCACCGTGCGAAACAATAAACGTCATCCTGAATTCCGGTTTTGAAGCTGATATTGCTGCCCCTAAGCCACCTGAATAAAACGACAGTGACTTTCGTTTATATTTCCGCCAGAGTGCTCCATCGAGCACAGGCGATGAGGTGTACCTATTGGTGGAGCAGAGTCACGTGATTTCGCTCGAGCCATCTCGACAAAAACTACGCGGGAATGCCTACGCGCAGCCGACCTTCTGGTTTCTCGATGTTTTCTGTCTTTTTATTTGTGTTAGTGACATGACCCTTTTTCGTAGCCACTGTACTGTGCTGCGCACTTCAATGCGTGCGGCGTATTTCGTACACATTGTGTTGCCGCTATACTGTCGTTATCGAAGTTTGTCTTGCGTGGTGCTTCGTTGCCAAGTCTCAAGAATGGAATGGTCCTGCTTTGCGTCTCTCAGCTTTCACACATCAGCGATTTGAAAGATCTTGTGGATGTTAGCTTGACTTACATACGATGAGATTAATAACGATAATATCTGGGGTTTAATACATACGATGAGATTGACTAACATGCAGATGAGATTCTAGCAACCGTCGCACTATCGGTGCCGATGCTACGCAATAGAGCAAGCTTTTTATATTTTGACGTATACACCGTATCTTTGTTCTTCTTGCTGGATTATTCAAGAAGTTATTTTAATGATGATTGCATTGTTAGCACAAGTGCTCTATTTCCTGTCCTCCGCTTTGTATCCTATACATTACCTAGTCCTCTGCATAGTTTTTGCCCGTCTGTTTATTGTAATATGTGTCTTGTAACCTGCTGCTAAAATACGTTCTTTGCTTTATTCTTATTTTTTAACTATCTGCGTCATTGCTACTGTTTACATATCTACATTGCATGCGAGTTTACTGTTACGTCAATGCGATAGGCACTGAGTTTTCTATTGTGTGACCTTAACATCTAAGTTACGATATATCATGCATGCTGTATTGTTATAGCTGTTAGGGGTGCCGCCTGTATCGTGTTTATACAGGGTGTGCCACGTAAGTAGAACCAAAAGCGAGAGAAATAGATGAAAATGAAGGGGGAGATTAATTTACCTGGCAGGGCGGTACCCAGGAATTTTTTTTCGGGGGGTGTTTGTGTGTAGAATGGCTCAATTTGGCAACTGGTGGTCGCTACGAAGCGTGCAAGTATTTTAGTGTCACCCGAAAAGTTAAAGCGTGAAAAAATTTCGGGGGGTGTCAGAACCCCCTCAACCCCCCCTTAGTTACGGCCCTGACCGGGTAGTAATAACCCGTTTGCTACCCTGCACAGGGGTGGCGAAATAGGGGCCGGAAAGCAGACAGAGAGAGAGACATACATATATAAAAAAATTCACACATGCACACACATGCAGGACGTTCCTATCAGAGCCGTTCTGATAGACCGGTTGAACGAAGAAACGCGCTGTAGCGCCTGCACAGCCTTCTTCTGTGACGTTAAGTCCTGTCGGTGGCGCAGGATTCTTTCTTCCGAAAGAGTTCGGTCGTACAATTTATCAAGCGCGTTGCAAAGCGACCGTCTCTGAGAACAGTACTGTGGACAGTCGCGCAGAATATGCTGAATCATTTCATCGCTTCCGCAGGGATCACAAGCTGCGATGTCGGCCATTCTTATGCGGAACGCGCACGCATAGGTAAATGCGACACCCAGCCATAACCTGCACAGAAGGGTAGCGTCACCTCGGCGAAGTCCTGGAGGAATTCGAGGGCTGAGCGTCGGGTCTAGGGAAATATAGTCGTGCTCGTGCGTGCTAGAAGCGTGGCGCGTTCCACTGTGACGTGGTGCGTTGGCGAGCAAGCATGCGGAGCTCTCGTGCAGCGTCAGTTCTGGAGAGCGGTATTAGTATTTGATTGTTTTCAGTATGGGCGGAACGGGCAGCTTGATTGGCCCGTTCACTGCCGATAATCCCACCATGACTTGGCCGCCATTGAAAATGTATTTCATGCCCTTACATGCCCTTACAATACAAGTTGTTCGTGCGGGCCGCGTCGTAAAGGTGACAGACGATCGAGGCTGCAGTACCGCCTTGGAGTCACTGAACATAGTCCATTTTTGTACCCGTTCATCACTAATGAAATGTAATGCGACACGAAACGCTGCGAGCTCTGCTGCCGTCGATATCGTAAGGTGGGAGGTCTTGAATTTGATCGTTGTGGCTTTGATCGGTATCACGACAGCTGCAGTTGAGCTGTTTGGCAAAACGGAGCCGTCGGTGTATACGTGTATATAGCATTGACACTTCTCATATAGCAGTAGTAAAGCGAGCTGTTTAAGGGCAGGTGACGACATATCCGCTTTTTTCCGGATGCCAGGTATTGTTAGGCTGATGTTGGGCTGGGTCAGTCACCACGGAGGAATCGAAGGTCTCGCGGCGGGCATGAAGCATGTCGATATAGACTCGCGATACGCGGTTACCGTTTGGCAAAAAGACGTGCGTGGTCTGTGTATGCTGGTAAAGAGGCTAGATGGTGGCGGGGAGTCCGAGTAAGTTGCCTTATATGTGTCCTGAGTGTTTCAACGTCAATGCGTGTCTTGATGAGATGGTCTCCGGCTATCGCTAGAGAAGCCACCGTCGATGCACTAAGAGGCAAGCCTATTGGCAAATCCGGAGTGCCTGGGCCTGAACACTTTGTAACGTTCGTAGGCTTGTTTTGCTTGCGTTGGTTAATGCAGGCAAGCTGTACCGCAGGAAGCCGAAAATAAAGTACCCTGCACAGCTGTAACGTGGCACTTGGGCACGTTCCCCAAGTCTTCCCGGCGAAAAACTTTAACAGATGACAGATATTGATCAACCGCTTTTTAGGTACGATACGTGATGGCTCCTTGGTATGTATCTGTCAGTTACGACGCCCAGAAACTTGTGTGATCGAATATATGGTATACATTGACCATTGATTATTACACTGTAGTTATTCATAGGCTTGCGTGTAAACGCCACGAGGGCGCACTTCTCGGAAGAAATTTCCAAGCATCTGTTGCGGAGGTAATGGGCAGTTTGAGCGGCAGCTCTTTGAATTCTCGCTCGCAACTGTGTTACGGCGGACGTCCAAATGCAGATATCATCCGCGTACATTGATAGCCTAACTGTGCTTGGCAGGTCCCCAAGGAGGGCAACCAGCGTAAGATTGAACAGCACAGGACTGAGTACGCCGCCCTGAGGGACGCCACGGTAGCTATAATGTTAAGAAGTTTGGCCGTCCTCGGTGCTCACAAAAAAAGGATCGCATTGAGAGATAGCAGCGTAACATCCGACTGCCTATTTTTACGTCGTCGAGAGCGGTGAGGACGGCCTCATGCGTAACGTTATCATACGCCCCTTTCACGTCGAGGAACAAAGAAGCGCAGAGGCGCTTTCGACCTTTCTCGCGTTGAACGTAGGTGACCAGGTCGACGACGTTGTCAATCGATGATCGACCCCGTCGAAATCCTGCCATGGCATCTGGGTAGGTGTTGTTGCACTCCACGTACCATTCCAGGCGTCCGAGGATCATCCTGTCCATAACTTTGCCTACACAACTGGCCAATGAGATCGGGCGGTAGGATGAGAGCTCCAACGGTGACTTGCCAAACTGCAGTGGTGGACCCACGTGACTAAGCTTCCAGCTTGCCGGGGGCGTGCCATCTTGCCAGGATTTGTCGCACAACTCCAGGAGAAAAGTTCTCGCGCGTTCGCACAGATGACACAGGGCTCTGTATGAAATTCCGTCGGGCCCTGGTGCCAACGGGTGTCCACACAAAGCTAGTGCTGCTTTGAGTTCATAGATGGAAAATGGCGAATCCATGCGGGGATCACGTGGTTGTGGACAGCTGCTCGAGGGTAATAGGCCGTTTGGCGCTGTGACTTGCCCAGATAATCTGACACAAAATTCTTCTGCCATGTCAATATCTGGTCGCTTTTGAGAGAGGGCTGGCGCCTTGTATGGGGACCGCTGAATGGGGTTTGTGCGCAGACCTCGTACCGTCCTCCACAAAAGCGATAGAGGTTTACGAGGGTCAAGCGACTCACAAAAAAGTCCAACGTTGCTATTCGAGTTTATCTATGCGGCGCTGAATCTTCTTCTGTAGACGTCGAGCGGTCCGTAAGTCTTCCATTGCTTCTGTGCGTCGGTATCTTCGTTGAACGCGTCGTCGGATTGCTCGAAGTCGCTCGGACTCGATTCCGTAAATTTCGAAGAGCATGCGAGAGTACGCGTAGTGTCGTGTATCGTGCTCTTGATTATCTCCTCTAAGTCTATTCGCTTGACATTGCTCTTCCATGCGAGACTGAAGTCCACCCTTTGAATGCTATTGCGTATCTTAGAAGGCGACAATCCTTCAATATTGTCATATGTGGGAATGTGGTCACTCTCATGCGTTTCTATGTCCGGGAACCACCCAGCACGCCTGACGAGGCTTCGTGAGACAAACGCCAAGTAAAGACAGGTGCTATACGTTGAAGCACGCAGTAACGTTGGACTGTCATCATTTAGCAAGAATAATTATTGTGGTGTGTGTTTCTCTTTCTTGGTCCTGCGTCGTTTATTTGCGCTCAAAGTTTTTTACTTAATCATGAGATACCAACTATAGCCCACCTAGCTATATTGTTATTTAGCAAGAATAGCTCATTGTTAGAGGCGAAGGGCACCAAATTTCTGCCTTTAGCATTGATAGTTGTACTTCCCCAGAGTGTATGGTGAGCATTGATGTCTCCGATGATAACGCACGGGTGGGGATATGATGACAGGATGCCTTGTAGTCTTTTATGGTCAAATCGACTTGATGGAGATAGGCAGGCGCCCACAACCGTTTATTCGCCGCAACCTCACCTACATTCTTCAACCGGTGCCACGTCATGACGACAATCTATATGTGTAATAGTGAAGAAAAGTAGAACCAAATATTTACACAGAAGTGGTTAACCTCAACTGAATAAAACCAACGACATGGTTTGCCGTAGTGTGCTCTCGTTAGGCTATTCTTATATCGCGCTTAATTTGTTAATTAACCAAGATGAATTTTGCAACATTTGTGATATTCACTTAAGGCCAGGTGCGTTTCGTTACGTTGCAGAGGGCATTCCGAAATGACCAATTCAATTTTTTGTGGAGACGTACAGTCGCGCTCAATATGACTTGCAACGCGAGAGCGCGTGGCCTCACTATTTCGAAGATTGCGCATGGTTTCGACTTACCCTCATTTCCTCAAATGAATAATATTTTCTCATTTAGCATCATCCCCAAGTGAGAGAACAGCAATTGTTGCGGAAATGAGGGCATGTTGAAGCCACGCGCAATGTTTGAAGTAGTGAGGCCGCGCGCTCCCATGTTGCAAGTCATATTGAGCACGACTGTACATGCTGCGTAGCAATTTTTTTTCCCGCGTTGAATGAAAGCCCGAGAAATTGACCACGTTACTGCCCTCGTGCACTACCGTACTGCAGCGCCCTCAAACGTACTTGCAGCGAAGCAACCGGCGAGTGGACCATGGCGAAATCTCGGCCGCATCGGCTCCCAACATTTCTGACGGCCGCGCACGGCAAGGAAACGCCACCGTCCCTGAGACGCAATAGGCTGACGGTCCGCGCGCCGGTTGTTTCGCACGAAACATGTCTTAGAGCGCTGCAGTACGGTAGCGTACGAAGGCAGTAACGTGGTTTTATTTCATATTTCGGGGGATTTCTTTAGAAGCCCGAAAATATTCACCATGCAGCATGTATGCCGCCAAAAAAAAAAATTGTATCCGTCGTTTTTAAATGTGCTCTACGACGTGACGAAATGCAATTGGTCCTGAAGTGAATATTAAAAATGTCGCGTAATTGACCTTATCTAATTGACCAATTAAGCGCAGTATGAAACATACCATAACGAAAGCCGCATTACGGTAAACCATATACCTTCGGTTTCATTCAGTAGCGATTTCCCTCTATTTAATTATTTGGTTCTGCTTACGAGAAACGCCCTGTATACACCCTTGATTGTTTGATACGCAACCGCCACGCTATTTAACTTAGATACATTCGTTTTACTTTTTTAGGTCACCGTAAAGTTTTCTTATTGTTACAAATCCTAGGTGCCCCGCCAAGGTGGTCTAGTGGTTATGGCGCTCGGCTGCTGACCCAAAGGTCGCGGGATCGAATGCCGGCCGCGGCGGTTGCATTTTTGGTGGAGGCGAAAATGTTTGAGGCCCGTGTACTTAGATTTAGGTGCACGTTAAAGAACCCCAGGTGGTCGAAATTTCCGAAGCCGTCCACTATACGGTGTCCCTCATAATCATATCGTGGTTTTGGAACGTTAAATACCAGATATTGGTATTATTAAATCTGTAGGCAAGCAGAGCTAGAAGTGGCACTAGTGTGAATAATAACCGTGATATCCTGCGACAAAGCGTCTACGTCTGAGACGTTTCTGGGCGGCACAAGTTCTCTCGGAGAAGAAATGGTAAAAGATTGCCCTTTAGTAAATATGTTGGTAACGGACGTTTTACGCCAGCGGATAAGTAGAATACGAAAAATCATTGCAGCTTTATGTACTCAGTTGTGAACGCCGACTCTGTAGTTCGTCGTCTTCACACGTTGCGTCACAAACAATATCGCTACCAACGTCGTTGCTGCTCTACACCTGTCGGTGGATGCGGTATTACGAAAACGGTAATACGCTTATGGACAAGGTAAAACTGCACAGCGGTACTTGCGCCATTGTGCGGAGGCTTCTTAATAACGTTCTTGCAAGAAGATGGCAAACCGCTAGCTGGTCACCAGGTAGGGCAGCGACACCTATCAATTATGAAAGTGTCAAGCAAAAACCACTAACAGCGCAGCGGTTAAAGGGCTGTCACGTTAAGCAGCCAAACAAATCCCTATAAGTTGTTTCAGAACGAAACTAATATATCTTCAGCAAGAAAGACGGCAATGTTGCGATACAAACAGGTATTCCGTTAAAATAAAACCAAACTTGGTCGCATTTAACAAATTTTCAAGTAAACATTTTTCTATATATAAGCCTTTGCTGCTTCATTATATGGATCTATAATAGCAAATTTGCAAATGTATCGAAGTATCTTAAAATACAATTGGGAAGTATCGTATCGGATACAATAATTCTGGAAGTATCTTGTATACGTATTTCAAACACTTCTTGCCCGAGTATCTTGTATCGTATCGCGATACAATTTCAAAGTATCTTTGCCTAGCCCTGTCAATGACCAGCTAGGCTGATTAGTGGACTTGTTGCATTCCGAGCACGCCATATTTGTCTATATATTGCTACGTGTTGTCGCGATTAAATCTGTCGAAAGTAAACGGCCGTGTCGTGGTTTTGTGCTTCTTCCTCTGTCTTCGTCATTTATTATTAGTGGTCAATACGTCATATAGCAAAAACCACCTAAGCCAAAGTGAACTTCTTCTGGGGGAATGAAAGCGCATTAGAAAAAGGGTGAGGGCAAGAGCTGCATCGCGCGCGCATGATCCGTCACTACTTGCGGTAACCTTTCATTTTACATGGTGATTTGAACGATGACTTACTTTCTTTATGGCTACAGGAATAGTACTCAGAAATGACGCCACCAAAGGATCCTTCGTACAGTGACTCACTGAAACCTGGCCTCGTTACATTGGTAACTAACTCAACATACCTTGTAGTTCAAGGCACGTTTTGGAAACTGCAGCCAATTAACAGGTCTGGCCTTATTGCACTTAGGCTGGCGTTGATGATTCAGTCGTCCTTGCTGCTTTCCGCGTGAATTACGGCTGCGACGCGGGGACCCTTAGGTGCTATGTGCCGTCTCGAAGGTGAGTGCATGACACCGGTAGCGGCGACCGGGTCCGCTCGGTTGAGCGTGCTGCCGCGCCGATAACGAGGTCGTTCCACGATCGCAGCGTCAGTGTGTACTTTCGCGTAGGTGGCCACGCGTATCTCACTGTGAGAAAACGGACAGACGCGGGTCAACCTGCGCATCGCTGCCGGCAAGGTAACTATACGGCGCGGAATTACTGCAGCTGAATTTATTTGCACGAACACTTGCAACGGTCCGGGTGCTTGCACCCCTGATTGTCTAGCCCCAGGCCCATCTCTTCGTCCAATGAGCCACAGAGTGCGTGTGCTGGCGTTAATTATAGGTTTCTTCACCGAGAATATGGGTGGCTA
Source organism: Rhipicephalus sanguineus (assembly GCF_013339695.2). Lineage (NCBI taxonomy): Eukaryota > Metazoa > Arthropoda > Arachnida > Ixodida > Ixodidae > Rhipicephalus > Rhipicephalus sanguineus. The sequence goes on along the minus strand of NC_051178.1, from coordinate 209,127,193 downwards.
AATTGCTGTCATTTGCACCCCGTGATAAGGTCAGCTGCCGTGTAGATCACATTGCCCTGACTCTCTTGTTTCGGTTTGCGCGGCCTCTGCTGAGATCCCAGATGCCAAGTGTTCGATCTCTGAAGTGGGTGGGTGCTGCTATTACTGCAGACATTCGGGGCATGCCGACATGGCGAGGTCGATGAACGAGCGCTGATCTTGCCACTTCACAGGGTCGAAGCTTATTAATGCATCTGCCATAATTTCAAGGCGAATTTTATCGCCCAGCGCGCGGCTTTCGGGCCTCAGTAGCAGCGCCTACAGATATCGATTCCGGAAGCGTTAACATCCACGCTGCACGTGTGGTGTTCTCTACGCGTGCATAATTTTTCGGTGGTCCCTGATCGCCACTTTGACAAAAAGAAGTACCATTTTAGCGGTCACTGCAGAGCTGTTTGCTTTAACCCAGAGAGACAGTAACTGATTTTCGCTTATCACGCCTTCCTTATGCTTACGTGTGCAAGATAATTGCCAGTTTAGCAAATTTTTAGGTAACCATTATGTGTATACGCTAGGTTCTGGCCGAAGGTCATCGTAGGTCCGAAGGTACAGCAGTGGCAGAATGCAGGTTCGAAAGCATTTGCGTTGCAGAGCGATCAGTTCGAAAAGTTTGATTGGTTGGTAACAACTTTATTGTTAGTCCTGCAGAGCTTTCGCCGACCGGGCCTTAGGTCTCCCACGTGCATAGAGGTATGCCTACGTGGGGACGTCGAGGCCTTGCCTCACCGCCGCCTCGCGGGCCTCCAGCCTAGGCTGGACAACTCAAAGTTTGATGTGTGTCCGATTTCGAGTTAAGCGCTGCTGAGTACTTTTTGCTTAGAGATGTTGCGTAGCTCTCGCGTACTTTCTTAGCAACTTCCAGTCTAAGCCTTAGGATGGCGTACGTAGCGTACGCAAGATGTTGCTGTCATCCGTGTCCCTGGTCCTTTCGGGGTCGCGAAAGTAGCGAGAAGCTCTCTTGCAGCGGGACGCGGCAGCCACGACAGCTCTGATGAGCTTACTGCCGAGCTGTTGAACTTGACGCGAAGAACCTCGCATGACTGCCACGATGGAATTGGCGGAGCTCAAGTCTGCGAAAGGACTGCACGCCTGGGCTGTCACGCAAGCATATCGCTTTGCCATTTGGCCGCTTCTCCACTTCGAGGAGACTGGCACACCTTCTTGTCATGCTTTTTACTTTTTTCCGGCGAATAGTTCTTCCGCACGACACTCTCTAGCGATGGCAAGTGTGACGGCGACCTAGAAGAAAGCGAAAGTTGGTCACGTTGTGTCCCTGAAGGAGAGGAGGTCGAGGAGAGAGGGCAGGTCCCGCTGCGAAAACGAGGTCTTCTGCAGGCCGTTGCGACAAGCTGTCTGCAACCGTGCACACGTCCCGTCTCCTTTGTCTTTCTACGAACGCGCCTTGTTTTGCCTCAGCAAACAGTGACACCAACCTCATTGCACTCTCCTATAGTCTCCTCGGGAGTTCGGTGAACCGTGTCCGCCCGTAGCTCCGAGCCTTGTTTTTGCGCCGCTGCCTGCAGTCCAGGTAATCGTCTCAATCAAGAAGCTTTCGTGACAGTTCCGTACTGAACTGTGGCCTCCTTGCGGAGGTCGTACACTGGTGAGAAGATTTTGAAACTTCGCCTCTTTTCTGTCTGGCTGATGTGCGCGCCGAGGCGTTAACAAGGTCACATTCAAGGTTGTCTGCATGGCTGCCGTGTCTTCGAGGTCCGCTGAACTCAACCGCCGAGGAATTGATGAATGGGGACGAGGCATCTCGGGGACGCTCCATGGCAGTCACCTTGAAAAACACACGCTGTGAGGAACGCTTGCCCCGCTCGTCAGTTGGTGTCACCACGTAGCTTTGGTGTCTTGACGTAAATTATGCCCTGTTTTGGCAACTGAACCACGGTTACCGTACAAAGCTAATTGAATGGCATAAGTTAGAGATGGAGGCTCGCTATGAGCGTCCCCTTTATAACGGGGTGGTGAGCCACCAAGCTCCATTTTTGATTCGGTCTAATGTCTTGCCTGTCCGGATTAAATATTTTTACAGTAGAGCTGTTATGGTCGAGGTTTGCCGTGTGTCGTAGATAGAAAATTATCAGTCCTCCGAGATCAACTCCTGGCCGTCCAGAGAGCTCACGCCATCGGGAAAGCCTTTGGCCTACCGGTGCCGACGTGGGCGGAGCCACCGGCTTAGCCTGGGGGCTTTGCCCTCGGGCCGTAGTTTCTCTGGACCATAATAAAGTTCTTGCCATGCCATACCATGCCATGCCATCATCATGAACCGGCACGCGCTCAATCACTTCCCAAACACTCTGTACGCATAGGTAACAAGGGCAGCTGAAACGTGTGGCCCCGGTGTTTACCACATGTTTAATCGAGTGATACAAACCGCGTCGCTACGATCCGAAGGCGAGCGTCGTAACCACTCGGCTATCCAGGCACGCTAGCAGAGCATAGCATAGGCTTGCATAGTATAGTCTAGCAAGGGGGCGGGTAAGGGAAGTGAAGAGAGGAGCGGGAAAGGAGGAGGGGAAAACGAGTACAGAGAGGAGAGAGAGAAAGAAAGATAGAAAGAAAGGCAGGTTAAAAAAAGTTAGAGAGAGTGAGCATAGCCATGAATAGCATAGTGTAGCAAGGGGTGGGAAATAGACAGGTGAGAGGGTAAATGCTTAGCCAAGCCAGGACCAACTAGCTGCCCACTAGCTCGGCTGTGACCCAGCCTTGCGTGACTTCGTGCAATCTGCGCAAATTTTTTCTTGAATGAAGGACTGCATAAACTCTATAGCTCAACTTTCTGCGTTTTAGAGCAGGGTAACATTAAACAGCTATTGATCTGTGCTACGCGGCGAAGCTAAGCTCGGCTACGTTTAGCTCTAGTAGAAATAGTAGTTTGCGATTACGTAGACAAGAACTGCATCTTGGAAAACAAACTGCAGGAAGGCAGATGACATTCTTTCAAGACACTGTCAGCCTCAGTGAAGCTTCCAGTCAACCTGCGCAATGAATATACGCATGGATGAATTGTTAAAAGTTGGTTGGTCATTCGCGAGTCGGCTTCTACATAGCCTGTACTCTGGTTTCCTGATAATAAAACGCGTCGATGTTTTCAGTATGAACTTGAAGAAATCGGTGCAATAGTATCGTAAAAGCGCATTAAGGTGAGCGACGTGATTTGATTGCACGATGAAAATTCACTTCACTTTATGACATTAATGACCCCCATTACATAAGGGGTGAGCTAGCAATTAAATGTTACAAAGAATATAGTATTCATGCTTAGCGGTGTGCCGTGACGTTGTGTGTAAAAGTTGATGCGTACGTGATGGCTGCAATGTCACGGGAAAGGCCATTCCAGTTCACTTCTGTACAAAGAAAAAATTAGGCATCAAAAGTGGTGGTGCGAGAGCGTGCAGTTTGATGGGTATACAGTTGGGTATAGTACGGTGCGATACGCTCGTCGGTAAGATATGTAGAGTGCGTGACTGAGGGAGCTGCGGAAGAACTTCTGAAGCAATCGGACGCATAGAACGATTTTGAAGACCAGTTTCGCGTTTGAGGGACGATATGCTTATGTCGTATGGGTACGAAAATGAATGAACCTAGTGGCATGAAAAGTCGGCAGCGCTTCGCTGGAGATGAATGTCCAGAAAAAGAGCCGAATGGATGGATGGATGGAAGAGCTTTATTGTTTGTCCGGCAGATTAATGGCCCGGGCTCAGGTCTCCCATGTCGAATGCTCGATAAAAAACTATCTTAAGAATACATTATGCTGCTCTACTGAAACGATTCGTATGACATGTGTTTCCTTAAGGAATCGACATATTTGTCATAAATCTGCCATACATTTTTCGTAAGAATCGCACAGGAACATACGGAATTATTGGAGTGAAACGTTTCAGTATAGGGTGGCCGAGTTGGCAAAGCTTTGTCCTCTTTCTTTCTCGTGTTCCTTATCTCTGTGCGCCGGCCTCGTCATTCGGAGCCAGTGTACAAATTCAGGCGATTTTTTGGAGAGGTTATAAGCTTTGAACATGCTCAGAGCCGGCCAGCACTGGCAAGTAAGCCGCGCCTGTGCATGGCGTGTTCCAATAACCACTCGACATGTTCTCTTACTATGTGGTGCGAGTACGTTGACGTTCTTGCCGCATATTTTCAAAAAGAGAAAAGCCCTTGAGCCTTGACGACGCAAAGCAGAGATAAAGCTGCTTAGCGACATTCCGCACCGACACTCCTCCGGCCATTCTCGCAATTCTTCTCACCGCTGTCGGAAATGCGGAACAGCTTGCGGCATTCCTTCCTCCTATCTGCGCCCGCTTAAAGGGACTCTGGCAGAGACATTACATTGTTTGCTGACAAAGCGGACAAGGGTACGGAAAGGCACCCGTCGAGGTAGATAAGTGGTGGATTTTATTGAGCGGGAGTTATGCGTGAGACAGAGGTGCAATTAGTTTTAAGCGTGAAGTTCTAAAAGTATGTACATATTCGGCTCTCATTACTTGTATCGTGGAAGTGTTAATAATGAAATGTAATTAGTGAGATAACATATTTTTTCATTGAAAGGGATAATTCACAACCACTCGTTTGTAGCACGAAGCCATGGGAAATCCATGCGTATTTCTCAGAAAGGAAAACATCTCTAGCTGAAGAAAAATTCATCCTGGTCCGGGGATCGAACGCGACACCAACGCCTTTCCGGGGCGGTTGCTGTACCAATTGAACTAATTGAGCTCTACCAATTATCCCCTTCATAACCCTTCCTCTAGATTGCGGGATTATGCAGAACTCATTTGCAATAAATTTTTATTGTTACTTATTATGTGCGGTTTTTTGTTTAATCCTATTTTTTGAACTCATGTAACAGCCTCTCCTCACTATAATCTATATTTACTCTGAGGATACCGTAAATAAGTAAACTTCCAGTATTTGCTAATGCATTACCGATTAGTGATAGTGTACCAGTAATTGAAATTAAAATAAAAACACGGTTTTCGTACCAAGAGGAAGTTTCTTCGCGTAAGTTGCGCTTTTTTTTTTCTTTTGCGCACGCATGAGCGGTTTCTCTACCGAGTGGTCGAGTATCCGGACGTGCAACAACTTAACAATAGATGCGCCTATTAAAGCAGATGGATATACTTAATATACAGGAAGGATACGCAGGACGACAAAAGACGAAATGGGGGAAAAAATAAAGAGTAGAAAACAGAAAAAAAGGAGGAACAAGAAAGAATGTTAAAATGAGTAACTCCGTGCGCTTTTTCACCTAGCGGCCGTGGCTCGTGCACCGAAAATTCTGCCACCCTTTGGCTAGTGGGCAGTGGCTGTCGTATACTTAGTGAAATGCACAGCTCGCTTTTACTTGATCCGAGTTCTGTATAGTGTATAAAAACAAAAAAATCAAATAAAACCACGCAGGCGCACTTTATGCAATTAATGCATAAGCGCCTAGGAAAGACGCTGTTAATTATATACGCCGTGCGAAAACACTTCTTAGCTCTCCGGTTGTTTAGATCATACACCATCAGCGCTATAAAGTGTCTTTTTGGAGAGAGTCTGCATAACAGGGCACGTCCTAAAGTAAGTGAGGTACCAGTGGTGTGGTCTTGCAGTGTCAACATTTCTCGTATAAAATCGCTCAAGAGCGCAGACCACATAGCATTCATTTGGGCGAAAGTCGGTGCTCTGGGCAGAGAGAGGTTCAGTACATGCGCGTGATTATCTCAACGTTGAAATGCCCGAATTTGAGGCCGCAGAGGTCGTTCACATGTTCTTTTTAACCGTAATATACACCCTCACTGTTCAACAGCATGCATGAGAAGCCCATTAGATAGGAAATGCTAATACTGGGTTATCGACTTATTGTAATTCGCGTACGAGGAGCCACGGACCCATGTGGTCTTATATATGGGCCATGCTTATATATGGGCTCGATTCCTGGGAACGTCGAAGACAGCATAAATTAAATGCGGGTTCACAGCAGGATAACCTCTACACGAGGAACGACGAAATAACCTGCTGCTCTCATAATGAGAACGAATGTACAATCGGACGAAATGGAAAGTGTCAGAGTGAGAATAAGCAGCAGAGAAGTTCGAAGTAATCTCACGTGTATACATGTACGCTCTTAAGGACGTGCTGCATACCGTGGTCGTCGCCTTAGGGAAGTGGTGGTCCGCCATTATACTGCGGACAGCTGCCCTGACGTGCGTGGGAACCGCCATCTAAATATATTGGCTGAAGGTCCGCGTGACCTTTGATGCAAATTAGCCGCTGCGTGCTCGCTTAGCTCGGGTCACCGAGATGCAATTCTGGGCACGTCCCACGCCACCCTCAATTTCTTATTTCTCGACGCCTTCCTCGCAAGAAAAAGAAAAAAAGAACGATGCGCGCCTTGTATACACTCGTGTCGCGCGCCGACGCAGTGGCTGCCACGGCGCTAACGACCTGGCTCGTTTTCATGCCGAGCGCTTAGGCTGCCGATGGGGAAAAGTAAAACAACTGAATCATTGCGTGCATGTTTAAGTAGACGTGTGAGACCGGCGAAGCACGACAAAGCTGAGGCAGCGTTCTCATCACCGAGGACGCCGCCTTCCTCCATGAAATGCAAGCGTCTGCCGTACGCTTTCTGTGTACGTATACGTGGCCGCGTTCTCACCACGACAGGCGCTGAAAGTGACCTGCCCCGCTCCTCGTCAGCAGATTTATGAGGGAATGCTAAAGATGTTGCTCTAAGACACTGCAACAAGCAGAATATAGGAGGAAGAGTTGTAGCAGCATCCGCGATAATGTGGTCATCGGACGTCTTAGTGGTGTCAAATTGTAGGTACTATACAGCAGATGTTGGCAAGGACGTCGTCATCATCCTCCTGGTAGTTGCCCTATCTCTAATTATCACGAACAGACGGAGATGCCTTGTGGTTCACTATTTAATTACCTACCACCGCAGAGACTTGACGAAAGATATTCGGTACGGATATCGGATCTCAGAATGCTCTAAATCAGCCGACAGTTGCCTTTATAACTGCCGAGGTATGTGTATAGTTTCATTAAAAAAAAACGGTTTGTGTGCAATCATAGGCCGACGCAGGCTGAATATGAAATAAAGAAACGACGGAATGCTGAAAAATGCTTAAGAAGTTATATATCGTATGCGTGTTCATCGAACTTTCTCTGTCGTTCTTCTATTCCTCTTACCCTTTGCACCGTGTAGGGCATACCTAACCCGGCGCTTTTTCTGTGAACATCCTGACCTTCCTGTCCTCATGATCTTGCACTTTCCTTAGATCGTTTGGGTCGCGTCATGAAATCATCATTCCTGACGTTACACGATAAAATCAGAATTCGTTCCTACGCAACATGGCGTCAACCTGGTTCATTTCCATCTCCTGTTCTTCCGATTCTCGATACTTCATCTACTTCATGCAATTGCTCATTATTATTACTAATATTTTCATCCATTACTCACTCACATAATGAGCAGGTGTACACAGCCCTTTGCAGGCGGCTCTCTGTGATACTGTTCTTTGTTCAGTGTGAGTGAGTGAGTGAGTGAGTGAGTGAGTGAGTGAGTGAGTGAGTGAGTGAGTGAGTGAGTGAGTGAGTGAGTGAGTGAGTGAGTGAGTGAGTGAGTGAGTGAGTGAAATTTATTTCGGTCCAGAGAAGACTCATTAACACTGCCGAACCACATAGTAAAGAAAAAAACTTAACGCTGCTCGCCATTCCTTGGTGTCACATTAAAATGCGTGGAACTAGAGGCCCAACAGTTTTGAATACTCTCCCGTGTTTCGGTTTAACGTTTTTGAGAGTCACAGTAAGAATATGAATTCCAGCTATTTGTTTGTATAGCGTAAAACAGGGGCGTGCTTGACGGCACTGCGAGTGGAAGCTTCCAGAGCCAGTGGATCCCATAAAACAATGGCCGCCGTAATTTGGGAATACATGTTACGCACATCGCACAGGAAGCGCAAGACCCGTGAGTCAGACAGGAAGGAGAGAGAGGCTCCTCCCACGCTGTCGACACGGAGGAACGCATGCGCGCAGTGGCCAGGTATACCTGTCTGACGAGGCCATCGCTGCTCTTTTTCTGTTTTGTTCTTTATTCGCAAATTATGGCGCGCATATTGGGGCCCGCTGGGCGAGGAAGCGAGAGCCATCAGCGGGCGGCTCCAACCGGAAGCGAGTCGTGGCATGTCCGGAAGAAGAAGCGCCGGCACATGCTGAGAGTCGGGGAAGTTGGCTCGTTCACCCAGCCCTCAGTGACTCGTCGGTGATTCGATGGGCGCAGCGATGGAATGGCCTCTGTATTCGCGACTGCAAAGCTGTTGCTGTGCAGTGCCAACGTGTGAAGAGTGCTGCGCACGCAACCATTTGGTCTTAATTCACGTTGACAGTGCGCAAACGGGACACAAACAGAGGACGATGACACTCTGCTGGAGGTACAAATTAATATTAAAAGCACAGAGACACTCCAAGTAATATTATAATTTATTTATTATTTATTTATTTATTTATTTATTTATTTATTTATTTATTTATTTATCACAAGCACGCGTCATCATTTTTCCCGTGCTTGAGGCAGCGTCCGCATCCTTGCTTACTTTTCTACTGTAGGGAAATCAGTATTATTTTGTGAGCCGTTTACCTGATAAGGTAATAGGAGAAAGTGAGAGAGGCGAAAGATAGAAAATGAAAAAGAAAAGATAAGGTAGTCATTTAATGCGTTACACAAAGCACCTGGGAAGAACGAAATAATATAATTGCAGTTTCTACTTTCTGAATCTCGTAAACAGTGTAGTTCATGAACACTTACGGTGCAATGAAGCCGAAAATTCAGATGGGAAGCTTTTATTAAGCGCATATAAAATACTGCGCTGCCTAGCACCTTACGAGTTGGGAATCACCCCAGCCGTCACGGAGAAGAGTGGGAAGTATACGTGTCACACGATTAAACAGCGCTTGTCGTACGCTCTCCCATCTCTTCTGAATCACCATCATCATAACAATTTAGACGTTTTCTACAGTTCATATCAGGATGTCCGTATGTTATTTGCAGTGGTGTAATACTTGATGCTCAAATCAATTGCAATTACTTTCAATTACGCAGTTTGTTTTCAGTGTCGAATAAAATATCCTATCTAATTGTTTCTTTTTTGCAATTATATGTAGCTATTTGTAAGACGGTAACATCAATAATGTCTGTTTTGTACGCAGTGTATTGTGTCCCATATCTTTGTTTCCGGATGACAGTCAGGTTATCACGTTTCTGAATTTTTTTTTTCTACAGAGTGTAACAATTTGTTCTGAATCTTCTACAGCTATGTATCATGCACAATTACAATTTCAATGTGTGGGCCCTGTTGTAGCACACTGCCCGTGAAGTGTCATATTGTCATGTTGTTTACCGTGGTGCTGTTATCGCTCCGACATTTTCTTTTTTTTCTTTGTGTCTTTTCTTTTCTGAGGCTGTGAACTACTCAAGCTGTATTATGCAGAGCTTTTTTTTTTAACAGCGAAGCCGTTTAAGGCAGCCGTAATTTGTGCGGCCTATCAGGTATGGGCCAAAGAAATAGGGTAAATCTCACTATACTCACCACTGGTCCACCAAAATAGAAGAAGGCAACAGTTAGCCCAACAAACGGGTAGGTGGTGGTGGTCTCTTTATTACACCCAAAGAGAGGGGTCCAGTACGAAATAAAGTGCCACAGAAATTCGTGCGGCCTATCAGAAAACTGTCGTAATCATAAACAGGCCATGTGCCACAGAAATTAGGTAAATCCTACTAATCACCACTGGTCCACTAAAAATGAACTAAGGCAACAGTTAGCCCAACACTATGGAACGGAAAAGGCAACGGCGGCTGCGAGAAGACACCGAAGCGATGGAAGGCCTACGCCAACGACGACGTGCCCGTACGAACGCATGAGAGGTACGAACGCTTGGTTTCAGCGCGAGTTTGTCTGGTTGGACATCCATGTCGTGTCTGTGACTCTATGAGAGGTGCGAACGCTTGGTTTCAGTGCGAGTTTCTGTCTCTGGAGTTTGGACATTCGCGTCGTGTCTGTGACTGTGTGTGTTTTAACTCGAACCTCTCTGCGCTGAGAATGAGCGTAGAAACGAAAACGAAAAATAAACTTGAATTGTATCGCCCGTGTCAACGATACTGTCGTTTAAATTGTGAATAAAATAATCCAAAGCAAAAGTCAGTCGCAAGGCCATGCATTCTCTCTCGTGCAAGGTGCCTGCGGCGCAAAGTGTACTACGTTCGCTGACTCAACTACCGTGCCATGTTGCACGCGCAGTGTTACTCACATTGCCTAGTGGGAGGAGTGCTAAACAAGGGGGGTGCATTTAAACGCAGGGACACCAGCGTAATGGCCGGCCCGGAACCGAGACCTGCGGGACACCCATAATTTCAATCGGGCCGCGAAGGAAGCGTCAAGGTTTCGGCGCTTTTTTTCTTCCGTATCGGAGCTGAAGCACGCCGGAGGCCACAGAGCTGTGAGTATAGTTGTTTTTGTTATACTATGCACTGCTCTTTGCCTATCGCTGTGAGCAGGACATGTGATATACTGCTTCATTCTTGGCGTACGTGGCAGACAAAACGGCACCAATACTCAAGACTTGGACATCAGAGAACACATAAAAATGTACTTTATTTGTTGAGGCATTGTATATTGCACGTTTCCAATATATCTTGCATTCATTTTTGGCATGTTTATACAAATCTTTTGCACGCGTTGACATTCACATTAATTAATTAATTAATTAGTTAGTTAAAATAATTAATTAATCAGTCGGTCATTCGGGCGATGAACTCATTATTGGAGGGTTGAGAGAGGACAAGGTCTTGCGCAACGGCAGAACTATTGAGTCTTCCATCGCACTGTGCCACAGTGCAACGGCATAACTTAGTAAAGCTCGAGCAGTAAGCAGCCTTTGACTAATATAAGCATTAGAGTAGTTCGACACAAAATCAACACGCAGTCGTTATCTGAAAAGCGGGTGGCTCAAAAAAGTTTTTTTTTCAACAGCAAAGCTGTTAAAGCTGGCAGTAGGACGTCCGTTAACGAGAAACCCCTGCTGCGCCGTGCCTGTGCTAAAGATAGCCAAGCCGCCGCCGCCGCCGCCGCCGCCGTACCGTCGTCATAGCAACCGCCACAGTTTCTTACACCGTGGCTCAGAGACAGCGATTTCAACACATTCAGAGTGGAAGCTTTGCGCCTATTCCGGATCCACCCGTCGCCGTCTCTTGGCTGCCGCTTCTTCGGCCAGGCACGCTGGTTCCAATCGCCGCCGGCGTTGTGATCCTTGAGTTTTGCGGCCCATCAATCCGTATCTCGGAACCAATCCTTCGACCAACGAAAAGTAGACGTGCACCGCGGCGGACTGCATGCGCGTGCAGTGCAAAGCAGATGCGTGCGTCAGAGCCGAACACGCGAGCGGCTTTGCACATCGACGACAGGTCCGGAGGAAGGCCGCAAGGAATGCACAGCGGAGAAGCGTCATCACGCGCCGCTAAGAGACACGACGGCGCCACGCGGAACCGGCATAAATATTCCCAGTGCCAAGGTGCTCGCTTATTACGTCGACGACAGTTCCGCAAAAGGTGATTGATGCTCGGCTGTTTCCAAGCCCGCTGTTCGGTGCTCGTGCACACTCGTCTACGAGAACGGCCCCGACCCGACGACTACAGAAGTGTAGGCGCGATGACTGGCGCATCCAGGAATGCCGCAGCGAACACTGCTCGCTATTTTCCTTCTGGTCGTCTTCGCCGTTGGCGGGTTTCGAATTCGCGAATACTACGCTTTCGGGGCAATCTTTCCGATGGCACGAGGCAAGGGTCGACGCGTGCGTCAGAGAACCTGCTGTAAAGCTTTAAGGGCGTCGCAACAACAAACGAAAATGTCTGTCGTTCACCGTGCGGTCTCGGTCGTTGTCTTTTCCTTTCGCCCAAGGCGCAGTCTTCTGTCGTGTAGCGCTTCGTTTTGACGAGGGCGTTTCAACGATCGCTACGAATGCTGACCACAAGAGGTCAAGACATGTTCGGTCCCTGTCATATAGGCCTTTCACTTTGCTGGTGCATCTGTGTTGTTTGAATTATGGCTTTCACTTCTGTCTCGTAGTGCGCCGAGATGAGCCTGACGACGTGTTTCATTTCTTTGCAAATGTGAACCGTGCTCGGGTGCCGTTGTAGAGGCACTTTATTGGCGCAGGCGCCAACGCGAAAGTTGGTTTCTATTTGGAGCGTAATTTTAACTGCATTCTCGCAGGGGAGCGTGAAGAAACGATCAAGTTGACAGCTGGAAACGCAGAGCCGTCGTTCAGGTGGTCGGGAAACGGCACTGCACTTGCGCGCAGATACGTTGTTCACCGAAGCCGCTCTCGGCAACCGCCACTGTTGCCAAGCCGACCGTTGCATGTCTGAGAGACAAGTGCAAAGGAATCTGGGGGAGGAGCTATTCCGACGTTGTGTTTTTTTTTTTTTTCTCATACATTAGCCTCTCCACTTTTTTCCATCCTGGCATTAAACCGCCCTTGTTGGATCTCCTATTTAAACGTGCAACAGTGGGAGAGAGAGCGAACACACGAAAGCGATAAGGGGAACGCGAGGAATTCAAACCAGGCTGGGATCTTTTCCTTCCCCGCTTAGTGGCGGCGGTATAATGTGATTAAGAGGTGCATGCGCTGCATGGTTCAGTTCAGAGCGAGGGTCTCGACCGCAGCGTATACGTTGCCCTTGTACCATCCGATGGTTTGTTGGCCAGCCAGTAAACACCACTTGCTACGTGACGCCACGTAGCAAGTGATGTTCCAGTAATGTTCCGCCACGAAGCAAGAATGTTCCGCATTCGTAGCCGTGGCAGTGAGTGGCGCTGGACGCACTCTCGGCGTTACACATGTAGAAATGCACTGGAGAGTGGACCCATTCCTCTTCTTCAGTTCATGATGATGCCGTCTGCATGTGTCAGCAAGGCCACTGTAAGAGGATTAATGTGGATGAAAACACAAAGCTAATACTTTAGTCTTCACTGTCTATTAGTGAAAAAAAAAGGTGTGCTTAAAAAACACCTATTAAACTTTTCCGTGTAAAAACTCGACGCTTATTTTTTTTAGGGGCGAAGCTCCTCTTAGTCTAACCTAGTCACGTCTCCGTTGTCCGGCGTAACCACCTTTGCAAACTGCCCACTACTTCGTCTTTGCAAACATCCCACAACGACCCATCACCGATCCTTTGCAAACTGCCCACTACTTCGCCTTTGCAAACATCCCACAACAATCCATCACCGATCCGTTACTTCACCGACCATAAAGCCGTTATAATGAAGGGGGAACGGAAGCCACCTTTGCAAACTGCCCACTACTTCGTCTTTGCAAACATCCCACTACGACCCATTACCGATCCATCACTTCACCGACCATAAAGCCGTTATAATGAAGGGGGAACGGAAGCCATGTCTAGCTACCACTTACGATTAATAAAATTTCTTGTATAAATATATACAGTGTTTGTCACGTCTTTGATGATGTACTGAGCTATCGCTTCGATTACTGCTGGGCGAAACCACTGAAGATTTCACGGTGTAACCATGATTGCTTCAGGAGCTTCGCCCAAGCTCTTCATCATTCACCCGTGGATATGCTGTGAATTTTTTTTTTCTATGCTTGCGCCTTATTTACTATCGTTACCAGGCAAGAATTTGTCTGAATATCAACAGCGCAGACCTTTTCGTTATGCGTTCTCGCAGTAATGAAGTGCGTGACTTGTGCTGTTTGCGATGCGCTCATCGCCTGTATCTTGGAGAACGTATGGGCAGTTCCGCAGGCTAAAATTTTCGAACCGTCTATTAGTTTGTCGGAGGCTCGAAAAGCCACGTGGACGTACTACGTTTGCTGAAAATGAGCGCGGCCTCGTGGAATTGCAGCGCACTTGTGGACACAACACTTTAGTGACGCAAAAAAAAAAAAAGGAATATTAGCTTAGCTCGCCATTTTCTTTTCAAAAACGGGCAATACTAGAGAACGCGACCCAAATAATTGTGACAGATGAGACTCCAACCTGAACAAAGAATATATATATATATATATATATATATATATATATATATATATATATATATATATATATATATATATATATATATATATATATATATGTGTGTGTATGTATATTACTTACACCTTTATGTTCTCAGCGAATCAAATAGAACAGCTGTCTGTGGTCTATTCAGGTTGATTACATCAGGTCATCGCGTTTTCTTCGCAAATGACCATGCAGCTGATATTCGTGACTTGCCACACTTCCTTTCTGCGTCCATTATTGCTCGCTCGCTCTCTGTTATTTAATCTTTCACTTGAACACGTTACATATCTGAAACTAGTTTCTCTATATGTCTGCGAAAGGAATTCATATACCCATATACGGTAACTCTACCTGAATCAGCGAAATAGCGCCCCCTCTGTGCCACAACTTCCGCGCTAACCTCCTCTCCTTCCTTCTCCATCGCGTCCCATGCTGCATATGCAATATGAGGCATGAACGGCGCGCGTACGTTTGTATACACCGGCGCATACGTCCGACTGGCTGATTGACTCAGTGACCAACATTCTTTTCTCCCCTTTCGTTTCGCTTCCGGCACTATACGAGCTGCGCTGGCCGCCGCTCTTCCGGTGTTCTGCACTTTGCAGAGTCGAGCGAGCGGCGTGCCTGCGCGGGTAAATTGAGCTGCCACGACTCGGAAACGTGCCTCGTCAGAGTGGGACCGAAATTCTGCGCTTGTTGGGCTAACCCGCGCAATGCGCATTTTGTGCTTCTGGGGCAGAAACGGTCCAGACAAGGGGAATGGAGTCCGGGACCATTTCGTACGCGCGCCTATGTAACGTGTGATGCCCGGCGGACGGCGCACGTTATGGATGGCTGCCATACAAACAAAAATGTTGCTCTCTAATCATCCTCGGAAACGGTACCGATGTTGCGGAATGAATGAAAAGGATAAAAAAGGGCCGAAGTGCAGTAACATGAGCGTTGCTGGACTGACATTATATATATATATATATATATATATATATATATATATATATATATATATATATATATATATATATATATATATATATATATATATATATGTGTGTGTGTGTGTGTGTGTGTGTGTGTGTGTGTGTGTGGTGTGTGTGTGTGTGTGTGTGTGTGTGTGTGTGTATTAGGAATCACCAAAGTTGTACGTAGTTCGAGATATTCGTCATCGAATTTCAAAGGCGAATTCGAAACTGATCGCGCCCGTTCTCTTACGTCAGATCGGACCTACCCGTGACACGGGAGTGACGAAATATGAATGAAGCCGCGCCGCGGCCGTATGTTTTCGTGAAAAGCTGCAAGTCATCTCACTTGTGCCAGTGCATCGCGTGTAGTGTTTGGTGCTTATCCGTTTCTTTCGAACTGGGCACAAGAAAACCTCAATTCCAACCTTTTCTTTCTCTGGGAAGCATAAAACTCAGGGGCAGCCACCGCGGCGCTTCTTCTAGCAGACAGGCGAAATAGTTTTTCGCGCCTTTTTATAATTGAACTAAGAAACAGATAAGCACCACCCATCGCACGCAAACATTAAGCTGTCTACTTGTGTATTTCAGATTGCTTGCCGATTTTTCTGATCAGATTCCGCTTCGGTGAACCTTCCTTCAAATTTCTTCACTTAACTGATCACGTGGCGCAAAATTCGACACAGGACAAGAGAAGAGACGAAAACGAGCGCTCATCTTCCAACAAGGTTTATTTCAAGGAGCGTACATATGTATGCTCTCGAAAAGCGAACAACAAACAAATCATTCAAGAAGCCCTCAATTCCATGCGCGAAAATCATACATTCTCAGGAAAGACAATTCTTTTTGACAAAGCCTGAGAGAGAGAGAGGGAGCGCTGACGCTGTTCAGCCCTAATCTACAAATCCTCTCTGCCTCGATAATTTCTCTTGTGGTTTTATTTCTGTTTTTTTTTCTTTTTGAACGATAACGGTGTCATGCAAAAGCGGTTTTGCAGCCGCACGCGCTGCTGTGCAATGCCAACAACCCATCGCGACCATTCCTGACGTTACAAGCGTGTTCCCGGAGCCGGTCGTTAATACAGCGGCCAGTTTGTCCTATGTTCTGCTTGCCGCTTGAAAGAGGTATTTGATAGATTACATTTGCTGTATACGTGACGAACGGGATTTAGTGCCTTTTTGAACAACCTCGTTTTTGCATTTGAAACATCCTTCGTGCACAAGTACGACAGCTTTTTCGGGGCAGAATAAACCACCTTCACATTGGCCCGCTCCCCAACCTTTTTTCAAGCTGTGGGAGACTCCATGTAGATACGGAACTACCGTAAGCCTCTGAGGCATTTCTGGCTCAACATGTGGGAGGACTTGTTCCGAGAGTTGAAGCTTCTTGACCAAACTTTCCGCGACTGAAACCTGTATGTGAGAGGGGTAGCCGGCATTCGAAAGTCGCTCTGCTTGCTCTTTAAAACTAGCGGCCATTAGACGTGGGAAAGACTTTGTAATGTAATGCGAAAGCACAAGTTTACAATACCTCTTTTAACGAATTTTATGGGGGTGGGTGGCACGGAAGCATAGGTTTGTTGCTCCTGCTATGGTACGCCGAACACGTGTGCTCTTGGTGAAAAGTTCAGGCTATGTCTAAAAATCTGAGAGTGTTAGTTGGCAACTCGTAAGTTAACACGAGGGGTTTAAACCGCTCCTTGACGAAATTGAGCATGTCTAAGGCATAGAACATGGGGTCACAGTCTAGAAGAATGAGGAAGTCGTCAACAAATCTAAAAATTCGTGAGATTTTCTTGTCACATAGGTGGCCGGAAACGGTCAAGCTTGGCTGAAAACAAGTCACTTAAGATTAGAGCAATACATGACCCGATGCGTCCAATGTGAAGGTGGCCAATGTGAAGGTGGTTAATGGTCATCCTTCATCGCCCAAATTAATTAGCGTAGGTGTTCCACAGGGATCAATTTTACGCCCACTTTTATTTTTTGTTGTTTATGAATGACCTACCTACCATTCTTACTAAGACCAAGTGCATACTTTACGCTGACGACACAACTATCTTTCAATTATCTAAATCAGTTTCTTCACTTCAGTCTGACCTGAACACAGATTTACATAACATAACTTTATGGTGCCAGGGCAATCATCTGCAGATCAATGCTACTAAAACCGTCTTCGTGGCGTTTCATTCCCCGCGCATTTCGCTTGACATACAACCTTCCCTACACCATAGGTAATAACGTCATAAACATTTCCAATGAAGCGCGGTTTCTTGGGGTCATCTTAGATAGCGAACTAAAATTTCATAAACATGCCGCATCACTCGTTAAAAAGATTGCATTTGGTATCCACGTTATCATCAAGACACTGTCCGCCTTCCATCATACGTGCTTTGTATTTTGCCTATATTCATAGCCATATTTCGTATTGTGTATCATCTTGGGCCAACACATATTTCACACACATCGAACGTTTGCAGCGACGTCAGAATCAAGCAGTTAGACTAATGACTTTCAGCCCATTTTATTTCTCCTGCAGTTCGTTGTTTCCTAAGCTTAACATACTCCCAATAAGAGAATTATTTCGTCATAGAATGCCCATAGTCGTCTTCAGACTCATCACGCATGACATTTTTATTGCATGTATTGATCATCGTCATTTAACTAACAGCAACATTACCCGGTTTTCCCAGTGCAATACTCTTCTTTTGCCGGCCCTAAGGACAAATTACGGCAAGTTCTCAACCGTATTTACTAGCCATTTGGAATTCATTGCCCTTCGAATTAAAATCATCGCACAACATTCATATTTTCACCTCCCACAGCAAGAAATATTTTGTTCAGGAATTAATCAACTCATCTTAATTGTGTAATTAACTGTTAATAGCTCTCAACATTTTTATGCTATTTTATTATTTAAATTTGCCTTTGTATAAATGATAACATTGATAATGAAACGAGTTGCATTTGTCATGTAGAGCTGTTTGTTCATTGATATTGCTTTTTGTCTTTCCTGTTTCATCACTTGCTTTTTATTATTTTCATGTTATTTTCTTAATGGTGAGTACTACCGTTATGTTATGTATTGATCGTATTTTTATTGTTAATCAAGCCTATTCATTATTACTCACACGTCCGTATACTATTGCTGTATATTTTGTAATTACCCCCAATTTCCCTGAAACTTTGGGACCTCCTGCTGTAATACGCTAACCATGTAACTCAACTTAATTATTTAATGAACTTGACTTGACTTGTATGTCCTCCTTTTGAAGGTGGGGCTTCCCGTCCCATTGGATAAAGGTAGCTCTCAAATAAACGGATAGAAGTTCTATAAAACTACTAGACGGCGCTCGTCTTCGTCCCTTCTCTTGTCCTCGTGATGAGTTATGCATTACCAACATGCCCAACTTCATACTCTTTTCGTCACTTCCCTGTCACGGGTCGTTCCGGTGTTCCGCCTCACTTCGTGCGCGCCGGGCGCGATCAGTCTCGATTTCGTCCTTGAAATTCTATGATGAATATCTCCAACTACTTGCAGCTTTCGTGATTTCTAAAAAAATGGGTATGCAATAAATTATGATACGCTACAACTTTATAATATAAACAACTATACTCAAATCAATAATTAAAAAAGTAAATTAACTAGTGTTTGTTAATTAGTCGCGTCAACATAATTTTAGCGGCGGGAAAGTATTTCCGCCTCGACAGAGAGTTCATGTGCGAAAACGACAGGAACATGACTCATACAATTTGTAAAAAAAATGTGTATTGTCTAAAAAAAGACCACACACACACACACACACACACACACACGTATATATGTGTGTGTGTGTGTGTGTGTGTGTGTGTGTGTGTGTGTGTGTGTGTGTGTGTGTGTGTGTGTGTGTGTGTGTGTGTGTGTGTGTGTGTGTGTGTGTGTGTGTGTGTGTGTGTGTGTGTGTGTGTGTGTGTGTGTGTGTGTGATTGCTATGTCATGCGCTCCTTGAAAGTGGTTGACAGGCTGCGACACATCACACAGGGCTAGGTAAGAGTACATGTATTTATCTTCGTAATGGTAGTGCCGACGACGGCTTATTACTGTAATACACACTGCTGGTTGCTTCGGCTACAGCAGTCGTCAGAATGATTCATGGCCAAAGTTCACGACCGTTGTTGAGAAGTGAAAGGACTTGGATCGCTGCGACACTGAAACATCTACACCTGTATTTATTTATTCTACTGTTATTGTTGTCAAAGTTAACATTATTGGAGGGGTGGAGTGCTTGAAGCCTGCTTCACCCCCGCCGCGGGTTGGTCCAGTATTGTAATACCTCCGGGGTCGGCCCGCTCTCACCATTTCACTACTGACGCACATAAACGAAAAATGCATAGAACCCTATAGCCACATAAAGCTTTGCTGAATCAGAGGCTGGGTCCCAGCTAGTGCGCTTACCGGTTTCATAAAAGCTTTGCTGTCGCATTTCGATGAAGGCGAATTGCTGCAGTCACGTATACTGTGCTATTTCAGTGCACGTTGTAGTAGACCTCAGGTGGTCGAAATTAGCTGGAGCCCCGCCACAGCGTCTGTCATAGCCTGATTCATTTTGGGACGTTAAACCCCGTAAACCAACCAGACAACTAACCTACTTTCACTTTAAAGACTCTGGCCCTTTGGGATGTCAACCCAGGACTTAATGAAAAGGTAAATTAGACGCTAATGGACAATATTACCGCTGTACCGGTGAAGTGTGTGAGCTTTTACCATTCTAGTAGTTCCCCAAATGTATATAAGAACAAGTTATGAGAGAATACAAACGCGGAAGTCAGTCGACGTCAACACTTCCGGGTTGGCCAAAGACCCCCCCGAACAAAGCTCGTATCACACATCTTTAACACATATGGCGCTGTCTGCTGCATTGTCAATACTTCCTGCGACCCAAAAACGCAGCTGTTGCGTGTTTACTCCGAGCGGCTGGCAATGTAGGCGCGAGACAAAAGCACCAGCCTCGGCCACCCTGCTGGGACAACAGCTCCACATCCAGGCTTTAGACAGAAAAAAGATCTGAACAAATTTCGGTTTCTCTGATGCAGTTCTAGGCCTCAAGCGATGTTTTTTGATCTCGCGGAGAATCCGCTTCTTCGCGCCTTGCGCTGCCGGCATTATTTCGCAATCTTCGAACTGCCTGAACACACCATGTACGAAATAGCTCTTAGATTCCGGCAGAACCTGGAATTGATTTTCGCTTTTGAATCAGCGTGGCTGGTGAAAAAAAAAGAAGCCGAATTACAACCAAAAGAAAAGAGAGCAAGAACTATCTACATTCGTTTTACATTATTTCTAATCTGTAGCGAGAGAGAGAGAGAATAAACGTTTATTCTGATCAAGCGCACTGTACATGAAAATTTATGTTGCCATTTATTCCGAGAACGAAAAGCAGGAGGCTATTGTACTTGCAGCTGCTTTTCTCAGAAATGATCGTACAATACGTGGGGTGTAACTACATTACGGTAGGTGATTCTATCATAATGCCTGTGTTTAGTTCTTTCTGTTGGTGGTGCCGCATGCTGCTACAAGACTACCGGACTGTGACGTTGTGTGCTCCCGCTAATATCCCCCATCCCCTGTGCAGGGTAGCATACCGGTTATGCTAAGCTGGCCAACATCCCTGTCTTTCCTCTCTCGTTTCCTTGACCGTGACCGCACCGTGACCGCTCTAACACCGCGGCTGCCGCAGCATAAAGCACTTTCTTGTACAACACCCGTGTGCTTCAGTTTAGGTGCGCGTTAAAGAACCTCGGGTGGTCAGTATTATTCCAGAGCCCCTGCTGCGGCTTGCTTTATAAGCGTGTTGTGGCTTCGGCACATAAAACCCCAAAATTTAGTCATTTTTACTCGGCGCAGTCATTCGCGAAGACTCAGTGTTCCCTATCAACAACGATAAAAACCACTATAGTTAGAAGTTTTGGCTCGCTCGCATAGGCGTGCACAGAGTTCTCTATTAGGGTGTGCAAAGTTTTACCGTAGCGCCCGCCCCCTCATTATCATTAGCCCCCCCCCCCCCTGCTCGCTTGCTTTCCTAATATATGCAGATGGCGTGCGTATATGTGGCGACGTACCAGCACAAAACCCTTCCACAGACGCGAAAACCACCGATCAAGATGCAGTCCCATTTATTTTGTTTTCCCTCTTTAATAATTGTTGGGGTTTAACGTCACAAAACCACGATATGATGATAAGGGACGCCGTAGTAGAGGGCTCCGGAACACCTGGGGTTCTCTCCGAAAACCTGGGGTTTGACCACCTGGGGTTCTTTAACGGGCACCTAAATCTAAGTACACGGGTCTCAAGCATTTTCTCCTCCATCGAATATGCGGCCGCCGCGGCCGGGATTCGATCCTGTGTTTTTCCTGTTTAATACATAGAAGCACGAATAAAGGTTGTGCGTCAGGATTAAAGGTTACAAACCGGCATTTCATCGGCTACACCTTTTTCATGCCATGCGTGTGTCCCGTGCATGAAGTAAAATGGAATGTTCTTGGACAACAGCCAGCAAGCATGTCACATCTGCACGGTTAAAAGCGGCAAGCGTTTGCTCAAGTTCTCATACGCATTTCGTGTCTTAAATTTTAATACCAGCTCGTTTGACCATGCAAGCATGCAGAATATTTCTCGCTGATTCTGCGTCGGCCTTGTAACCCAAAGCGCGCCAGCATATAGCGCGCAGCCACAGTCTCCATTTTATCGCGAGACGTCGCACGATATCAAGCAGCCTGCCAGATCTGCAAGCGTAAGCCTGTTTGCTTACGACTGTGCTAGCTTAGCGATTATGCCTTGAGTTCACATAAGTGGTGGCAGCGACATGAAAACGGCATGTGTTAGGAGTATACTTTAATGAATCCCCACTTGATCTTATCACCATGTGTAACTGTTTTATCCCTTATCTCTCTTTTTGAGGTCATGTCCCCTTAGCTTCGCGCGTGCCAAAGGCGTGTGTTTGTTACGGTAATCTTATCGGTGTCCTTGTGTTAAAAGTGCGTCTTCTTTTTTATTTTTTCGCTCTCGACATATTTGCTCTTAATTTTTGCACCCGCCTATAGTAGCTACTACGTCACTCTGCCAAGCACTATGTCGAGAGGTCGATTCCCGGCTGCGGTGGCCGCATTTCAATTGGGGCGAAATGCAGTAGTGTTCGCATACTTAGGTATATGTGCCCATTGAAGAACTGCCAAATATTTATTAACGCGAAAGCCTTAGATACCTTATCAAACGCGAAAATTGACCGTCCGCGTCCCGCGTAGGCGGCGTCAACATGAGTGATGCAAACAATCACCATCACGTGGTTACGTCACCACATGACGTCATTATGACGTCACAGATCGGCAAAATTTATGCCGTCCTCGTGACGTCACATAACGAGACGCCGCATGATGACGTCATCGTATGACATCGTCGCTTGGTCAAAGGTGGACCGATGACGGAAGCAGTGCAAAATCACGTTAGGTGCAGAAAGCTTTCAGAGGGGGGCGGGAGAGTATCAGTACACATCGTCTGCGAAGAAAAAGATGGCTTTCGCCTTCGAGTCGTTTAGGCGAATGTGTAAGGGACCCTGTGAGTTTTTCGCGTTATGTCGACACCAAGTGACTTCTGCACTTACGTATGCGCGAAGAATGGCCACAAGGTTGCCAAATTTTATCGACCTAAGCACGAGCGCCACGATCTTCGAGAACTGCAGTACTGTGGCCGTACGGGTTCGTTGGTAGCTAAGCACATCAGAGGTATGTATATGCACCAACGCCGGAAGAAACGAAACGAGAGTGAGTGCAGTGTTGGTCTTTGTGATAAGGAGCCGACATATGATGACGTCAACAGGAATGTTTTATTCCTTGCTATCCGGTCCGATTTCCTTGAGAAGCTTCTCCGTAATGTTCTTTATCAGGATATAGGAATGTGCTGCTGTAACAGTGTGTGTTTGGACCATGCATTGACGTTAGTACACTGAAAACACAGAGAGTCCATCGATTACGTGGAGCTGTTTGGACGACGGCCAGACAGCACTTTGCATCGTGGCACTCGTGGCTTCGCAATCTGATCCTTTATCACCATTAAACATCTTTTCTTGCAGTAGAACATGAAAAACTGCGCAGGTAAAGTATTATCTGGTTTATCTGGTTATTATCTGGCTAGTATCTGGTATCAACAACAAGTAATCACTGACTGAGAATACCTACGAGTCTACTAAAAACAAAAGCAAACCTCACAGCTGCCCGTTTGTCACTTCCTACATGTGTGTGCCTATTGTCCTCACTCTGTTTAACCATACAATGCCACCAGCTAATTCAACTAGGACATAACGTGAGGGCCATGTGCGTTGCTCGTTGTCTGTTTGCAAGCTTTTTTTTTTTCCTCTCTTGACTAAAACATGCACTTTGTGCAGAAGCAACAATTCAAAGTTGTTGAAGAGGAGTATTCAGATAGGAACTTTATGAGTGACTTTTGTATATATTTATTCCACTTTACTTCCTTCACATTTACATCATAATTACTACAAAACAACATCCCCTATACTTTCCTTGACTTTCTCGTCTGTTAGTTCTAATTACTGTTGTGTCTTGCAAAGAAAAACGAGCCTTTAAAATTGCCCTTCCTTCGTTATTGTGTATATACGTGTGTTTGTGACTGTACGTATTATTTTTGTGTATGAGTGAACACTATCATAGTCATCAACCGACACCTGGAGTAGCAAGCCAGGCGATAAACGAGGCTAACATCTCCGGGAATTTCATTAAAAGGTTGCTGTCTCTCTCTTAGATAGAACACCATGCTTTTGTGCCGCGGTTGATTTGGCGTCTAGATCGTTTCTCTTTTTAGCTTTCTTCCGATATAACGAACTTTTTTCTCACCATCACCTGAGACGAACGCCTTCAGCCACCGGCAATAAATCTATTTTCAATTGCAATAGTGAAATGAAGTTATATTAACACATATGATGTATGAAAGTTAATATCGACAAAGCACAGACCACTCTTATATTATAAGCTTAATAATCTTGTCATATTGTGTTATCATCGCAATTTCTGGTTATCCTCTCTTGGCCACACAAATGTGCTTTTTAGCGTTTTATTTATTTATTTATTTATTTATTTATTTATTTATTTATTTATTTATTTATTTATTTATTTATTTATTTATTTATAAAACACTGCAGGCCGCAATGCGGTCCTTACAGCAGGGGCACAGATATTGCGTAGAAGGAAATACAATACAAAAATATCAATTCTGTTAGTACAGAGAAATATACAAGTTCTCAAGCATAACAGAAAACATTTCATTAAGTGTCTGAAGTTCAACTCCGACGCTCTTCTAGGGAAGAAGGAGAAATTGTAAGTATTTGTCCTAGCGAAATGAGGGGTTAATGCATATGTGTGATCATGGCGTGTACGCCTTGTGGACAAAGGGGTTACATATTTCGCGGGCTCTATAGATGATAAAGGCAGCGCTGCTGAGTTCAAAAGACAGAAAACAGGGACGACACAGACGAAGCGCCTGTGTCGTCCCTGTTTTCTGTCTTTTGAACTTAGCAGCGCTGCCTTTATCGTGCAGTATATATGTTCCAACTAGCCCCTAAACAAGCTTTTCTGTCTGTGTATAATTCACGATTAATTAATGACTGTAGGAAATTGAGGCGAAGCATCGGCCTACGTGTTTTGTGGAGGGAAATGTTATTTTCCATATTTGACACGCGTCTCGTTGCCACGGGCCTTCGTTGTGTCGCAATTTGGAATACTTGCCTAAATAGAATGCACCGGGAGCGACAGCCATACAATTAGAATAATTCGCGGTCTCGCTCGTTTACCTGCCCTTGAAGAAAAGTCAGGGCCGACCTTGGGCGGCGGCGCCGTACGCTCGAGCGATTCACTCTTGGCTGCACGTAAATGCACGTCGCGCATCACGAATACGTCCCTCGCAAAGGAGCTGGGACAAAGCAAATAAAATATGACGAAGATGAAACTGGTCGGAAACGAACGTGCGCATAACGTACACGTGCGCACTTTCAGCGCTTTTTTTTTGTCATCTCGAAACGACTACGGTCACGCATGCGAGCGCTTATGATTGCTCCCGCCCATGTGATCATGTGGCGGCAGTTGGGCGCGGTCGTCATGATCGCGCGCTGCTACCGCGCTCGGATGGAAACGCGCAGCGGGATGTGCACTAGACGTCGTCGTGCAACACGGGATGTGACGTGCATAGGAAAAGGAGCGGCAGTACAACTTTAATCTCGGTGTGGTGAACCGTTCTGTGTGTTCTAGTTTGCCGCTCTTTGATAGTAAAGGATATATAGACTGAGTTGAGCGCTGCTCAAAAACCTTGTTCTTCTGAGGCATACACAGAGCTGTCGATTCCTAACGAAAATCTTTCGTAATAAATTTGAGCACAAAATGAGGTTGAATTTACAATAATCCCAAGAGAAATTTTTTCAAGCTCAGTATACTCGTGTAGTTGAACGGTTATGGTGCCGAGCTCGTGGTCGCGGTTTCAATGATGGCTACGAGCTCAATCGAGGCGAAGAGCAAGAAAAAAAAAAACACTCGTGCGCTTTGATTTAAATATACTCTAAAACATTCCAAGGGGGCCAAAATTATTTCGGTGTACCCTCTACGTGTGGTTCCCTAATCAAATCCTACCTTCAGCGCGTACAAACTTACCAATGAAATTGCCACGTATACTTTTTTTTTGTTGTTTGCTTGTCACAGTTACCGGGTTTCACAACAAAAAAAAAAGAGAGAGAGAGAGAGAATTTTATTTGAAGGCAGAGAGGTCGGCCTGAGCTAGTGCGCTCTAGCCTGCTACTCTGCACAGGGGAAAAGGGAAAGGGGAAAAAAGGAGTGATGAGGGGTGATGATGGGGAGAGGAAAGAGATATGCGTATATACAATAATACAATAACCACGTGACGTAGTGGTTTCGCTATAGTCTTGTGTCCAGTTCTGTGCTCCTAAGAAAATCTATCACAGCCTTGATAGCAGTTGGTGACTTTGTCTGGTCGCACATAGCTGACAAAATACCCGTCTCACTTAGTGTTGCCACGCCGATTCCTGACAACGTTAAAGCAAGTGCATTACGTTGTGACACGTAAAGTGGGCAGTCACAAAATATATGTGCTGTTGTTTCATGTACTTGGCATCGTTCACAGTTCGGGCTGTCCGCACGGCGGATGAGGTGTGCATAGCGGCGAGTGAATGCAACTCCCAGACGAATCCGGTGCAGCAAACTGGCGTTGCCTCGGTTCATTCTAGCCGGGAGGCGAAAAGTCATTTCCGGATCTATTTCCCGCAGGCGCCTGTATCGATGGTCTGGCTGAGACCAATAAGTGGTTATGCACTCTCGCATGAGCAATCTCAATAAAGAGTTCACGTCACCTCGCGTGTACGGTACTTTCACGTCGGTGGGGGCGTTAGAGACAGCGGTTCTTGCTTCAGAATCAGCAAGCTCGTTGCCTACCAATCCACAGTGTCCAGGAATCCATTGCAGTGTAACTGAATGACCAATCTTCTGCGTAAGGTCGAATGCGTGAATGATTTCTAAAGCAAGTGCATAATATTGTCCCCTTCTTGAGCAAGAGTCAATAGCTTGTAATGCGGATTTTGCGTCTGAGAGTATCGTCCATTTACGTGGTGATTGTCCGCACACGAATTGGATAGCTTCCCGTATCGCAACAAGTTCTGCAGCTGTTGAAGACGACCTGTGATCTAATTTGTACTTCCGGGAGGTACCCAGATGAGGAATCACAAAGGCTGCAGTCGAAGCGCACGGAGTCACAGATCCGTCGGTGTATATGTGCAGAGTGTCGTCGTAACGTTGAGTCAAATATGCCAAGGTGAGTTGTTTGAGCGCAGCACACGGAACGCGACGCTTCTTCGTAATCCCGGGTATTTGAAGGGACACCAGTGGCCTGTTCAGCGTCCATGGTGGCACTGTGGGGATGATGACTGGTGTAAAGTCAGAAGGGATGACGTGCCTGTGTGTATCGAGGCATCGTGAGTAGGTGCAGCCTGGTCGATCTCTCTGGAGCGAAGACAAGGGATGGTTTGCGTGGCGAGTCAGCAGTCGAAGGTGGACTCGAAGGGGTTCACAAGACAAGTAAACCTCTATAGGGCATGTACGTGATTCCTCTATGGTGCCAGAGGTTGTTGTACACCTTGGTAGCCCTAGGCACGTTCGCAGCGCTCGCGCTTGAAGGCTCTCCAAAGTACGGATGCATGTTGCACGCATACTGGAGAGCACAGGTGCACTGTACCTTAGATAGCCAACGAACAATGCCTGGTACAACTGCAGGAGACTCTTCTCAGAGGGGCCCCATCTTAGTCCTGCTACAACTCGAAGAACGTCTACAAAACTAACAAGTTTGGTTCGTAGCGCAGTGACATGCTTCGTCCAAGATAGGCTGCGATCAATGACGACACCTAGGTATCGGTAGTGCGTGACAGCAGGAATCACTGCTCCGTCAGCGAAGATCGGGTACCGCGTCATTGATTTCTTTGTAAATACCAATGCAGCACACTTCGTTGTTGAGAGTTGCAGGCCTTGACGGCGCAAGTACTTTGACGTTACTGATGTGGCGTGTTGAAGTCTTGCTCGCAGTTGCGGACGCGTCGCTCCAGATGCCCATATGCATATATCGTCAGCGTAGGCGCTGACTTTGACAACGTTAGGGAGCTCAGCTGCAAGACCAATGAGGGTGATGTTGAAAAGCATGGGGCTGAGGACCGCGCCTTGTGGAACTCCACGGCTGACATGGTGCCGGCCCGTGTCACCATCAGGCGTCGACATGAAAATGGTACGTCCCCTTAAGATAGCTGACTATCCACGCGTGAAGGCGGCCTCCTACGCCGATGTCTTCAAGCGCATCAAGAATGGCCTCATGAAGGACGTTATCGTAGGCGCCTTTAATATCCAAAAAAATGGCGCCTACTAACCTCCGACGTTGTTTTTCTTTTTCTACCGACGAAACTAGGTCAACGACGCCGTCTATTGACGATCGACCCCTTCGGAAGCCATTCATGAAATCTGGCAAGATGACATTGTTCTCCAATAGCCATTCCAGTCTCGTCAGCACCATGCGTTCCATTACTTTGCCGACACAACTGGCTAGGGCAATTGGCCTATACGAAGAAAGTTCGTGTAAGCACTTGCCTGGTTTCAGTAAGGCCACTATGCGACTGCACTTCCAGTTGTCTGGGACTGTTGCCGTGTCCCACGTAGAATTGTAGTAAGACAAAAGAACTTTCCGCGCCTCCTGGCCAAGGTGACAGAGAGCCGAATAGGTGATCCCGTCAGGCCCTGGCGCAGACGAGCGTCGGGAGGCGGCAATCGCAGCGTCGAGTTCGTGCATAGTGAACGGTACGTCGAGGCGACCGTCAGAAGATGGTGGTGAGGCGCAGTATGAAAGCGATACCGGTGAGGAGGAAGTGCCTACCAGTAATTGACAATAATCTTCTGCAACATCTACTTCACTCCGGCCTTGCTTTAGTGCGACAGCTCGGAAAGGAGACAACTGTTGTGTAGGTGTCTGAAGACTCCGAACAACTTGCCATATTCGCGACAGAGGCTTTCTGGGGTCCAGAGATCCACAAAATGTCCTCCACCGTTGTCTGCCGAGTTTGTCGAAGTGTCGTAATATATGCCGTAGTGCTCGGCGAGATGCAGACAAGTCTGATGGTGATCTCGTCCTCCTATACTTTCTCTCTGCACGACGACGGATTGCACGAAGGTGTTCGTATTGTGCATCAATCTGCGATCTTGGTTGTGGTACACTGACATGCTTCGTATTTGCACTTAGGGCTGATGCGATGACACTCTCTATTTCAGAGAGCGATTGGATGTTGGTACACTGGGAGTCCACAGAGGTTTGGAATTCTTGCCATTCCACGCTTCGCACTGAAAAAGGAGCCGAACGGCGGAATGCTTTCAGTTGAATGTATGTCGGGAGATGGTCGCTTCCGTGTGTTTCCATGTCTACACACCAGGAGGTGGTTGGCAGGAGAGCCCTAGACACGAAACAAACGTCCAGACAGCTGGTGTACGATGCGCCACGAAGAAAAGTTGGTGATCCATCGTTGATGGACAGCAGGCCCTGATTTAGTAGAAGATCAGCAATGTCCCTGCCGCGGGTGTTCATTGAAGCTGAGCCCCACATGGGATGGTGTGCGT
The DNA here is from genome assembly GCF_013339695.2 of Rhipicephalus sanguineus. NCBI lineage: Eukaryota > Metazoa > Arthropoda > Arachnida > Ixodida > Ixodidae > Rhipicephalus > Rhipicephalus sanguineus. The sequence goes on along the minus strand of NC_051178.1, from coordinate 209,097,941 downwards.
TGAAATCCCCAACTAATACATGTGGACCTGGGCAAGCTTGGAGCACAGATAAAAGGTGAGTGCAGTCCACACGGCTTCTGGGGGGGATATATCCACCGATTATTGAGAGTGAACGCCGTTTGTGTTTCACCGTGAGGCATATATATTCATTTGAAGCATGGGAGGCCACGTCATGCCTCACGAACGTTAGGTCACGACGTATACATATCATCACTTTACTCGCACTTCGGTCGTCGCGAGACCACAGTGTCACGTATCCGGAAAGCCGAAAAGACGACACCATATTCGGCTCGCATATAATAACCACGGGAAATTGGTATTTAAACATCCGTTGTCGAAAGTCAGACAACCGGCTTCGCAAACCTCTTGCATTCCACTGCATTATTGCAGATGCTCGAACGCGCTCTTCGAATGAATTTGCCATATTGTTCTAAGGAAGCGCTACCAGGAGCGGTTCCAGCACGTTCAGGATCTGCACTGCTGCCTTTGCGCCCGGCGTCTGTAGCTCGCAGAGAATTGCACGAATTGCACGAAAAAAGAAAAAAAGGAATAACCTTTACAGTTGTTCTCGGTCGGCGCAAACCGTGCCATGATGTATATATTCTATTCATTCATTCAGTCGGAACCTCCTAGAATATTTTCGAGGAATTCTAATCAGAATGCGTGCGCGACGCGAATGGTGGAGTACGGTGTGGAATGTACCATGATACAGGTACAAGCAACAGACGCGTTCGATCCGCAGATCAGATTTTGGACGACTGCCGTCCCTGTTCGACGCTATTATTTCGCTGTAAGTGTTGCTTGCCTCGCTGGGCACAAGTTCGGTCAATAAATAGTTTATCGTTTGTTTCACGCCTTGACTGCTGGAGTCTTCACCGTCAGGAGAGCGCGGCAATTCTTATAAACACGGATGTATATACACGCGCAGTCGATACTGGCACGGGGTCAAGATGGGTAACATCGCTCGAACTGTCCAACGGGTTCTCGCAGGCGCAGCCTTAGCGGCAGAGCGCCGCCGTGAGGGATAAAGCAATGACGAACTATACTTACTCCTTGCCAAGGAAACACCTCGAGATTGACCAAATGTATGGCACGGTATTCATGTACTCATAGAGTCTCCAGGCAGCCAGCGAATCTACGTCGAAACGTTTCCCATTAGGTTCTTGAAAGTAAGAGCACAGCGGCGAGGCATTCGCGGTAAGGTTTCCCGCGATGTAATTACTGATTCGCCTCGTCCCAGCTTTTGCTGGTGAGTTGGTATCGGCGCACGTGCGCCGGTGTTCGATGAAACTGCCGATGTGCTCATCGATAAACGGGATCGTTCTTGCAGCTCGTATATGATCGATCCCCATTTCCGCAGTTACATTTACCGCGTCCAAAGCCAGTCACGTCTCTGGGCGTGTTATTACACGGGATAATTGTTACGCAGTAAGCGAGATACCGGTTTACTCGGCCGAACTACACGTATCACGCTTGTGCGCTGTAACTTTGAGGAGTGGCCATTGGTTCTTCCGCATCAGTGTAGGTGGTAAAAAACTAGAAGAGAGAGAGCGAAAGATAATGCGGAGAAGTCGGCCAGACGTGAGTCGACCATGTGCTGCTCTTAGTAACCAGAGTTTATTAGCGTATACACAGAGAAGTCAAAAGGCAGTGAACGACGTTAACGTATACGCTAGAACCATACCGCGTTTCACCTGCTTTGGAATTGTGGGCTATTTCGTAATTTTCAATACGCTCCTGACTTAACCTTTCAGATCAAGATGACATCGTTTTCAACGGCGGCGTCGGCCTTCCCGTCGTCACCGAAGCGAATACCTAAAAAAAGTAGCTGCGAGGTGTTGGAACAACCGAAGTTAAGAAAGGCGATATCTAGGTCCGCACAAGTGATGGATGCGTTCGGCAGCAGTCGGGAGGCAAAATGTCGGCACATAAAGGTTCGGGCGCGCGCGCTCTTCTCCCTCGTTTTCTTCGTTGGTCGCCGGCTTCTGTCTTGACTGCGCTGTTCTCCCTGCGCCATAAATCACGCGCGCCATACTGCAATCTACGCTGGCACTGCTCGCGAGCCGAACGCATGCACTGCACCTTGGCCTCGCTGTTCGCGAATCAATAATTTAAGCCGGTCGTCCTGGGTCGAATAAGGCGGCATTGCGGGTATAGGCTCGGACGAAAAAAAAAAAATCAAAAACACACAGTGCATTGTTTTTGCTGAAGCTCGTATAACATTTTTTCGATGATGAGGCTTCCTCTTCTTCTTTTTTTAACAGTGTAGCTGTTTAGGCTTGGCAAAACTCCGTGGCGCATCGACCGGCAAATATCATCATCATCAGCTGGTGGCGCGCGCTCTCTTCGTCCTCTTCTTGACGTTCTGCTTCGCTCCCCAAACACTTGCACCCGCCGCGCTCTCTCCCGCTGCGCCGTATGTCCGGCGTGAGATGCAATAACTAGGATGGGCGAGAGAACTAGTACAGAGAGAGAGAGAGAGAAGTAGGTATAAAGAAAGAGAAATAGAGAAACGGAGAAAGAAAGGGAAGAAAGAGTTGAAAAAGATATAGAAAGAATTAGAGAAAGAAAGAAATAGAAAGAAGCAAGACACATAAAAGACATAAGAGACATAAAAGACAGAAAGAGAGAGAAACAAAGAGGGAAAGAGAAAGAAATACGTGGTACGGTATGGCAAGGGGGCGGCAGAGTGAAGTGAGGTTGAGGAGGAAGGAAAGGAGGAGGGGAGGTGGTAAAGCATGGCATAACCCTGCGCCGTGCTCCCTATAGGGCTGCAGAAATTAGGCGTCTTATTCTTCCTCTAATCACACAATCAATCAATGGCTTGGTGAGGCGCTTACGGTAGGAAGACGCTACAAAGTACACACAGGACACAGTGTTAAAAGGACGAGCGCAACGTAAGCGCATCACCAAGCCAACATGACCCAACTAGCCCCTTTCGTGGCATTACTGTGTAGTATAGTTTAGCAAGGGGATGGGAAAAGGAAGCGAGGGTTAGGAGGAGAGAGGGCAATATAGAAACATATAAAGAAAGAAACGGCGGAAGGAAGAACGCAATCTGCTTTCGCCACGAGGTGGGCGCTTGGTTTCCAGCTACGCTGTTTACACAGATTGCACTGGCGCGGAAGTGGCTTTAATTTTTTTTGTTGTTGTTGAAAAAGTATGGCAAGCAGTGTTTACTTTACGAAGGTATATCGATACTCTGTAATTTTCACGGCACGTAGCTATGGCGCTCCAATGCTGGGTAAGACGTTGCGCGCACTATTGCAAAGCTTGTTTGTGCGTACAAACGTTCCTTTGCTTGTTTGAACAGTGTGACTAAATTGGAAAAGAGCGAAAAAAATCTCAAAGAGACGGAGCTAACAAGAAACACAGACGCATTCAGCTTCAATCAGTCGTGCCTCTGTACTTGCAATCACTGTTCCGTACCTCTGCACGTATTTTTTTTCCGAAGGAAAACAAGAAAGAGGGTCATGATAATATCCGGGTGGTTTCCGTACACACTATGCAAGTGTAAGACACCCACAAAGTTCAGGAAACATAAAATGCCACGCACAGAAAGGCGAAAGTTCGCATTTGTTGGTGGCACATGTTGAAAAACGATCAAGTAGCTCGAGACGCAGATCGCAGAAGAGGAGTATCAGGGCAGTAACAATTACAAGGTTGATTTCCATGAACCAATTAGCAAGCAGCCCTGTCTTGCTTGAAAACAAATATATATATATATATATATATATATATATATATATATATATATATATATATATATATATATATATATATATATATATATATATATATATATATATATATATATATATACCACAAGGAATTTCTTCAATTTCATATAGCTCTAGTTGATGCGCTCAATCTTGTGGACCGGTTTTGAAAGCAACGCACCGCGTTCAAAGCACCATGTATTTTGCCGAAACATGGGAGCGGCCTGTGCCCTGCAGCGGGCAGTCAGGCTGATGATGGTGAATTGGATGCGAGCTGTGAGGTCTCCCTTCTTCATGGACATATGGCCGTCATCTAGTCCCCTTGATTTGCCGGCCAACCACCTGCTTATGAAATCGGGGACCGTGCAATAAAGTATGGGTATACCTCTCGTTTCACGGGCACAGCGGTCGCGCACTGCACAGTGTGACAATCCGACGAGGGTTGGCGCTGGTTAAGCGATGCCTCTTCTATCTAGGTATTGCTCAGTACTACGCGTTTGTTTGTTTGCGTGCGTAGGCGCTTTCGACATGGCCAGCTTTGCTTCGCGATTCTCGCCCTCGAAAACGAGACGTAATTGCGAAGTTCGTTTCGAAGAAATAATGACATCAAAGATCATTTGGAACGTTCGATTGTTCGACAATCGGGCACGACCTGCATGATATTTATGTAGAATTTGTCGCAGTGTCGATGTATCCTGGTAGTATGATTTCGGCGCCAATTCCTCTTATGTTTACGTTCTTCACGCACCCATTTATTTGCGAAGAAAAATTAAGACAGCTTCGCAATAGTAGCTGTCAAGCCTGAAGGAACATCGGAGCTGGGTGGCCTTTCTTGTTTCTCTTTATTTTTTTCTTTCTTCCCTTCTCTCTCTCTCTCTCTCTCTATTTCTCGCTTCCTATTTCTTTCTATTTCTTTGTCTCTTCCCTTTCGTTCTGTCATTGTCTTTCTCTCTCTCTCTCTCTCCGTACTCGTCCTCTCGTCCATCCGAGTCATTGCGTCCCACGCCGGACAATTCGGCGCAGCTGGAGAGCGCGCGCCGGCCGAGTTACTTCGTTGCATGCGCTAAGCGCAGCTGTGCCAATTGGTTGCTAGGCAACGCGCAGTGACCTCATAGCTAGGCGCAGTTTTATACGAACGCCTCGGCGCCGAATCTCCAGTTTAAAGATGCACTTCGAGTCGTCGTATATAAGGCCGCAGATTTTTGAAAAGCTGAACAAAGCAGAGTTTATTGCCGACGTACACGAAAGTAGATGCCGAGGTAAACGCCCAGCGCATGTTCATCGATGCAACGTAATGCAGTGTGCCGCTCGTCACTGACATAATACTGTCCGCTTGTCTGTACAGCACCTGCAAAACATAGCCAGTATTTAACGGGCATCGCGCTTGGTAAGATACCAATGGCTCACAGCCTGCTTATGAGCCGCATGCATCCGGCACGTGTTCATCATAAATTGCGCATGATTTTTTCTAAATCTGACATACATGTGGCATAAATTTGATATTGCGCTAAAGCATTCCATGGAAGAGTTCGCCGAGCCTGCCACACCACTATAACGAAGGTGCGTAGAATTTTTTTAAAGTCCTCCTTGGTGCGTAGTGCTCATCTTCAATAGATCGAGGAGTGTCTGCAACGATGCCTGCAAACGTGAATCTGCAATGCCTTCAAGAGCACGACAATGGTACGCGAAACGCGAGACACGCGAAGGAACGATCGAAGGAGCGCCCGAGTGTCCTCTGCAGACGCAAGCTGTAAGGCGACGCGGAATTCCGGTGTTCGTTTGCTCCTTGGTCTGCTCGCCCTCGACACACTGTCCTCGCAGTCGTCGAAAGCCCACTACTCTCCAGATTGCGGCCACCGCAACGATGACGGATGGGTTGACTGCATGCGCTGCCCCGGCAAGCTTTACTGCATCGCGCGCGAGGAACGAGAGAAACGTCCATTCGAATACGTCTTCATTTCACCACATCGTACACCAATAACATTGTAGGCAACCTGACAAATTGCTGGAGGTGGCGTAGGCGATGACCTTGCGCAACTTGAATTGAACTGCCTGCTGTCGCGATTCTTCTGTTACGCTATGTTGGAGTGTTTACCACGACGTTAGAAGTGAAAATTGAGCTAGTTGGTATGAGTTGCTTCTTTTGGTCGGCGCAGCGCTGACCAAAATTATTATTATTAGCATAGTAGTATAGTTGTAGTACTGACGGACGCACCAGCGCTGGCAATTAAGGGTTGTTCCTGGGCACGTCGAAGGAATGATTTGTCGAACGCCATCATAACCGTTGTTGCCGTCGCCGTCACCCTGAATTCAAGTATAGACGTTCAACTTTAGCCACCACTGTGATGTAACCACGCACCTGGCCTGGCTTAAATCGGTGTTCTTCGTGCGTCAGCTACGCTTCGTCGCGACAGACAGCGGCGTATGATTTCCTAAAGTACTCAGCCGATTTGCGATCCATAGTTGAAGTCACATTGTTGGAATCCTTCCGTCTGGCTATTCCACGGATGTGCTTATAATTTCGCGCCGTTTACGGCTGGCTTCATCAACTGATTTCCACATTGAAGCTTGTTTTTGTGATTCGAGGAGGATTTTTGAGAGAGAGACAGGTAGGTTAAGCAGACGCACGTCCGGTTCGCTACCCTGCTCTGGGGAAAGGGATAAGGGGCGAAAATAGACGGAAGAAAATAGATTGCCAGGATCACGCGCGCAATGACGTTGTAGTAAAGCTTCCTACACATGATTAAGATTCGGCTTAGTAACGGCCTATTAGATTAGATTCGGCTTAGATTCAGTTTATTTATAATGCTATAGTGGTGCACACAAAGACGAAGCCGTTTATGTCCAAGTATCTAGTTTTCAGCTAAATGCCGGTGGTGTCACAGTTAGGTACGCTACGTGAGTTCTTGGCACTTGAGTAACGACTTCTACATTATTTTAAATGCGAAACGATTATGAGGTGAAGGGCACATCCACGGGAAAATAACAGACGTGTCTTACACATGCATATCCCGTCTTAATAAAAGTGTCGTTTTGTTTGAGCCGCCCACCAGGGAGCCTTAGCGTTTGTGTCGCTGCACTGCTATAAACACGAGGCCATTGGTTCGATTCTAGGTCGCGGCTCCTGAAATTGATAAGAGCAAAAAAGAAAAAAAAAAAGTCCCGTTCGCGTAACGATTATTGAGTAAGAACTCCACGTGGTCAAAACTAATCCCGAGTCCCTCACTTGCCGTCCCTCACAATGTCGTGGTTTTTTTCGCTCGTAGAGCTCCCGAATTCAATTCAATTATTTTTTTGTGCTTTATCCCTGCTAGCGAAGTGAAGTTCTGCAGTGCTCTGTTTCTCGTTCAAGTTACCGCATCCTCATACATGATGGAATACATTGCCTTGCAACGGGCAAACGCTGTTCTTTTTTCCTCTCTGGCATAATCTCGATTTTCTGCCGCGTGTGACGTAAAACAAGACTGCGCGGGCCGTCTCATTATTATTAATGACACCACCATGAAAATGCTTTCCGACCTTGTCCAGCTCTTGAATTAACGATGCGCCGTTCACTGCCTATGCATCGATCTAAGAAGGCCGGCATGGTGGAATCTCGTTAGTTTGCTAGAGACGTGGTCGCATCCACCGTTTCTATTTTTTTCTTCCTGGTCTCTTCCAAGCTTGCATTGAATCACCCGGCGTATACAGTGGAGGATTATGTATCGTAAGTGCAACCACAAGGACACTTTAATACGGTATGCAATGTAAACGCAATGTCAAGCATATCGTGTATATAAAGCTCAAATTGCTATTTTGCCTTATTAACTCCATAATTTTTTTATATAACGTCATAGGGACACAGCGTTTTATTATAGTGTGGTGATGATATATGTTCTTTTATAGATGCGTTCAATGCTACATATAGCTATATGGTGCGTTTATAACTCATAGAGACTTCTTAACTGGTATATTTGCACGAGGTATGGCAGCAGCGATTGGTTGCATCACATGGCAGGCTTTGACTGCGAACTTTCGCTGAATTCTCTGTGACCTAATATCAATATCTCGACGCTTTTTTAAATGTCGGCTGCATCTTCCAGTTAAAGCGTGGTCGCGTCGTTTTAGCGTTTTTGAAACACTGGAGATATAAGCGATTTCGCTGATCGTCTGGCTTCTCGCGAGTCAGTTGATACAATGGGAAACGAAACTAAATAAAAAAGAGAAGTCACTGCTGGAGTAGAGGCAGTTTAGGGTGCTCTATCATAGTTCATATGCCCCTCGGAATCACAAACCATTATGACCACCGGCGGCAGCGTATAAACCTCAATAATAATAATGGTTGGGATTTTACGACCCAAAGCTACTATATGATTATGAGGGACGCCGTAGTGGATGGCTCCGGAAAATTTGACCACCTGCGGTTCGTTAACGCGTGCCCCTAAATCTAAGTACACGGGCCTCTAGCGTTTCGCCTCCATCGAAATGCGGCCGCCACGGCCGGGATTCGATCGCGCGACCTTTGGGTCCGTATTCGAGCCCCATAACCACCAGACCACCGCGGCTGGTGTATAAACCTCAAAAGACAGAGTACGCAGAACATCGCCTTCCGCCGGACAAATATAGTTGATGGACAACCCGGCAAGTACAGCCGGCGATGACGGAATACAAACAGCGGTTGCCTGTACGCTGTCTTCATGACATATAAGAGACCGAAGAGCCCCAGCGCTTCTGAGTGCTATGCGTCTTGGAATCGACCTACCGTCGCTTTGCCTAATATATACTGTAACGTCGTATGCTAAGCTCGCAACATGTCCCGGGTCCTTATCGATAGGGCGTACGTTCGCGGAAACCCTCGACTCGGTAAATCTCAACAGGGAGTAGCGTATCGTACGCCCACCCGCCGAGTACCCTTCAAGCTGTACACAAACATCCCAGTGACCCTCATCGTTCTCTAGAGTGAATGCGAGGGTCGAAAAGTGCGGCGTGTGCCCATGCCTGGTTGCCTTCGTGATATAAACGAATTCACTGCGTACGCGCGCTCTTTTTGAGCTCGGTGGCGCGTGCGGCGATCTTCAGAGGAGCCCCGATGTAGCCCGCCTATCCTTCCCCTCCTTTCAGACTCTGCGTCGTGTTCACGGCGTATCGCGTGCACGCGGCGGCGAACCGCCGCGTTGCAAATTCGATGCCAAGGTGCTTCTCCTCGCGCTGCCCATCTACAGCCCGTTTCATCGCAATACGCCTAATGGTTTTCTTTTCTTTCATGCGGGAGTCTCGCGTAGCGATAGACGAGAAAAATAAGCAACGAATGAAAGTGGTTGCGCACGCGCCCGGCCGCTCCCAAGCAGCGCTACGCAACGAAAGTGCAGTTGCGCCGCTGCGCCAGCAGATCTTCAATTGAACCGCGCGCCTGTCTCGTATTCAAGCGTTGTAGCGCCGGTATGCACGCTTCGTTGACCCTGATAGCATCTCTGAGGGTCCACGACGCGCTTTCGCTTTTAACCTGCCTCGCGTTCATTGCGTACCCTCCACGCTTTTTACGAGCCCTATAGCTCTCTTATCTCTGATACAGCTCGCGTGGCGTCTTCTGTGAACGGTAGCAGCGGGATGCCTCGCTTGGCTTGATCGCGGATGACTCGCGCTGGTGGGACCATAAAGCTGGCGGAATGATAAATGTGTTAGGTTAGGGCATGTTTAAAAGGAGCCGAGATGGTGTAGACAGTCGCACCCCTCGAGGCCCGAGGCGTCGAAGAGCCCTTCGTCTGTTTGTGCCCACGTAACGACTGACAAGAACATTCTAGAATCTTGAAAAAGAAAAACGTTGCATGCGCGCGTACGAAGTAGCCGGTATTTACGGAAGCAATTAAGAAAAAACATGAATCGCAGTGCGAGTCACTAGCGCGAGAGCAGCGATCGTCGCGTGTGTGGAAACCATCGGTGCCAGTGATCGGCTGCTGTGGACACATGACGCCACCATAGGCGGGCGCAGGGTTCCCCTTCAGGAGGGGACCCTCCCAATTATGTCAATGTATGGCGCTGACATTGCGCCCCCGTCCCTATTATGTCAATGTGTGGGGCTGACTTTGCGCCCCCCCCCCCTCTTAGGTGACTAGGAGGGGGAGGCTGCCCCCCCTGCCCCCCCCTCCACCGTGCGCACGTCTATGGGCGCCACCACTGGCTGGGCTTGGAGCTTTTCGCTCATGTGTTCAATAACGAGAGCGGCGCCATTTATCGAGCCCTGTTGAATTAGCTTGTATAGTTGAAAATATACGACCTCTTCTCTTAGAAGATCACCAAGTCGGGCTTGTTGGTTCATTTTTAATGGATTTAGCTCCGATATGACAAGGACAACAGAAGAGGGCAAGACAGCACGTGCGCAGACTCACAACTAAAATTTTATTGAGTGAAAGATGTCAGTACACGTTAAAGAATACCAGGTGGTCAAAATTTCCGGAGCCCTCCACTACGGCGTCTCTCATAATCATATATTGGTTTCTGGACGCAAAACCCCAGATATTATTAAAAGTGACATATATACAGTGAACATAAAACGACGTGAGCCCATTGGCCATACAAGCTCACATGAATGCTTAAACCACAATCTAACGTCTAGATATAGTGCCTCACATGTGGATTAATGTTTCATTGACGATAGGACATTTATTCGAAATGTAGCGGCAATACAGGACAGCTCGCTAACGCATTTATAGCTATTATGCTGGCTGCCCCTCCTAAGCAGCTGCAATGCGTGCGCAACGCTGCAGTTACAATTACAGCCTAGCTGGTAAAATACAGGATTCTGCACTTCACTTTTTCAACCTGCATCTTTCTGCAACCTGCAACCTGCCATGCTCTGCGTTCTAAATGTGCTGGCCTCTTTCGCGTTTCAAAGTGCACTTATGTCACTTTCATCACAAACGATGCACAATGCTTTCCTTAATGTGATACAAATCTGCTGAGGCATTATGGACGCTGGAGGTATAGGTTGCCTCGAAGATGCGCACATGCCATATTGTCCTGACTGTCATTCACAGAGGCTCGCGCAGATTCGCACAAGAGCAACGACTCGGAATTTCCATGAATAGTTTTCCAGCGAAACACTGTACAATCGATCAGAGCTAGCAGCATTTTCTTTTTTCTTCTTTGCCCTAGAAACTGACTGAGCGGAAGAACTTCAGAAAATAAACATGTCGGGCTTCAGAGAATACATGCACGCATGAGCAGGCAGTTTTTGAAGCGCAAGCAAGTGTTCGGCGTATTGTGATATTGCCATTTATACGCACACGCAGCTGTCATATCGGAATTATCAACAAACCGTGCGTTAGGGCACGGTATTTCTAATATATATATATACACACACTCACACACAGAAACATCAAACAGACGCGCGTGCAAAGCTATTTTATTTACGTTTCGCTCGGGGTCTCAGCTTCATCAGAGTGAAAGATGAAGCTCGGACCCCGAGCGAAACGTACATAAAATTGCTGCGCACGCCCGCCTGTTTGATGTTTCTGTGTCAATATATATATATATATATATATATATATATATATATATATATATATATATATATATATATATATATATATATATATATATATATATATATATATATATATTGCCACGCCGGCAGCTTCTTCTTTTATTTTGATGTATTCGGGTTTGACCAGCAAGGACGGTTAGCAATGCGCGACGGTGGCCGCGCCGCAGTGTTCGAGAAGCTTCGCGATTGTAGTAGATCACTTTGTTAAGATTGCGCGCAGGACGCGAATAGTCTAGATTACTGCAGAGCTTGCGCGACCACCAGTGATAAGACTAGAAGTTCGATGCGTGATGTATAAAAGACGGCGCGTCCCAGCCATGAGCAGTTTTATCGATGGCCGACGCTCTGCATCGCCGCTATCAGTGTACAGTGTGTATTCCTGTGGTTTGACTTTCCGTTTTCCTGCCACAAGTTTGGCCAAATAAAGAGGTTCATCTTCGACATGCCGACTGCTGCCTTCATCGACGTCACGACCCCTTGACACTATATACATAGTCTTGTTGATGCGGCCCGCTGTTTGTGCGGGGTGGTCACTCTCCCCATTTTCAACTATCTGTTCCGTTTTCTTCTAAATGATGCACAGTAGTGAACAATATGAGAAAAAACAGTGAAATTACCCTTTAAAATTCACAGCGGCCAAACGCAGTTGGCAGTCGCAAAAGTGTTCGTGACACTAAATAGTAAAGCGGAAAGGTATCTCTTGCAATTCAATACGTCCCATTCATTACAAGTACAGCGGAATCTCATTTATACGATTTTCACGGGCATTAAAAAAATACGTATTATCCGAAAATCGCATTATCTAAAGCAGGGCCCAAAAGATCAGAAACAGTACATACTTGGCACAAAACATTTTTTTATTCAAGTCCGTCACTTTGCGCTCAACTTTTTTTGGAACTCGTAGAAACGAGTAGCGGCAGTTTCATCACTGAGCTCCTCACCTGCGACAAGGCTACGAAACGCGTCGAAAGCTTCGAGTGCATAGTCAGTAGTTACTGGCCGCCTCTTCGTTGTCATCGCACTGGGGTGCCCCGATGGGCCATCGCCGCGCGGGCGTATAGTGCCTCTTGACGCGAAAATTGAAATCACGCGGGGTTTTCAGACGTTTTCGCGATCGTGTTATCCAAGCCCACGCGGAAATACGATCGTATTAGCCGTACCCTTTGGGGCGTCGGCCGGGAACAGGAAAAAGAAAAAAAGGAGACGTGTTATGTCGAAAAACGTATTAAGCGCGGGATCTCATCAACCAGACTTCACTGTAATATTTGATTGAACACGAATTCGGGGTTCCCTCTCTCATTGCTCACGAAAGCGCGGTGGTAAGAACAGCTTTCAGTTGATAACGAATAATTCTTACAAGTAAAAGTTTTCGATAACTTAGCCGGTGGTGTTAGTCATCCGGAATGCTTGCTGGCCTGTTGGCTTGCTCTCAGCGCCACTCTGTCCCACAAGGCTACGATCTTCGGGACATTCGGAGCATCTCCACGAGCAACTCCCATATTTCGTTGACGGTGCGCTTCATACGCAGCGCCGGTCTCCTCTCGTTGTGACGGCAGTGTGCCTCTTAGAGCCTCTTTCGAAGTTGCTGGCAAATCTATATTCGACGTTTTCCCATACAAGGAGATCGTAAATAATGTTCACGTGTGTAGGAGCGCCCGTCGCTGGCATAGAAAGAAGCTACTTGAGCGTGCCCGCAGCTACTCAAGTCGACATGCCTCACTGAGCAATTGTGTTCGCATCCTCGTTCGTGTGTGTAGCAGCCGTTGTCTGCATGTCTGGGCTTCCACACTTTTATCCTTGTTCAAAGTGCACAGCGCACGGAAGCGAACATCACGCGCAGTTAGAGAGTAGAATCAACTTCACTCATCTGGAAAAGGACTCATCATTAAATACATGGCTCCTATTTCTATGCGGAAGAGGAGGATGAAGCGTGTCTTCAGACTTTCGCCGCCGCAGAGAATTTGAGCGCTGCATGCGCGTTTCGCAACTTCTAAGCAAATGTGTTCGGCGCTCATGTCTATACGATACAACATGTCTATACGATGGCAAACAGGCACGTGATTTATTTAGTCTGTTGTTACTTCTATTTCCCGCTCTCTATAACGGCTGGAAGGCGAGATATCGCTGATAACATTCCAATCATTATTTTATTCTGGCTACTCCCTAATGAATTTTTTGTGTAACATTTATATTTTTTTAAAGTTCACAGAGCTGAAAGTTACACTCCTAGAGTATGTATGCGAAATATTATTGCTTGCATGTTCTGTCTAGAATGAATTGTGCCAAGAATGATGCTGACATTTCTGTTTTCAGGCGGGTGCGGGGGTCTACGGGTTGTAGCGCTCGGCTGCTGACCGTAAAGACAGGCCAAGCTACTCCGGCGGGTGCTTTGGCGATAGCTGTTAAGAACAGTAGTGGCAACAACCTCCGTTCAGGTCACACCCGTAGCCATCCTAAGCACAGCCTGCATAAAGCAGAACGCTTGACCACGTTAAGTTTGTGATAAGGTGACCGGGGTTCACGGAGGGAAAGAACAAAGAAAATCAACAGGGACTGAAAAGCACCTAAAAATAACTGGAAACACGTATCTCGGCACAGATTTTGACAAAGACTGCGAAACCACATGTCCTCGTCGCTGCATGCAAGCCCAGCAGTTGCAGTCCACTTACAAAGCACTCCTGCGGACAAACACCGTCTTTTGCACGGTACCCTGCAACCGTGTGAAATAGAGGTTACGTCGAGTATGTCTACAGCACCTGACACAATGAGCAATGACGCATCTTTTGTTGTACAGTTCTGACACGATAACCATTCGTTGGCACTTCGACACATGCAGTCGATCGTAGATGCATAACTTTCGCATGCTTTCGTCTCAAATTGTGGGTGTGAATATCGACAACCGTTAGCGGCAACCTTGGCGGATGCTTAGGAAAGAAGGCTTTCAATCCAGCCTAAAACTTCCAAGACACTTTTGAGGCGAATGGTGTACAACTGAAGTTTAGCGTTACGATTATGAGGCACGATATGATTGTGAGGCACCCCGTTGGGTAGGGCTTCGGAAATTTCTACCACCTTGTTGTTCTTTAATGTGCACGGGCCCCTTGCATTTCGCCTCCATCGAAATGTAACCGCCGCGGCCAGGATCGAACCCGCGACGTTCAGGTCAGCAGCCCAGCACCGTAACCGCTAAACCACCGCGGCAGACGAAGTTTAACGGTTCGAAGGGCGCGTTCCTTTGTTCGACACAACCTTATGAAGTCAATAGATAATGAAGTGGACGCTAAGTTGAAGTGTCATAATTTCGGAACATCTGCCGCTCTAGCCCATCCTTATTCTTCGGTGGATTTCTTTTACACGGGAAGGCTGCCCCGTGAGTAACTGACCGAGATTCTTGTACGGATTCTCGGGTGTGGTTGCCCATCACGGACTCTCGCTCTTTCAACGGACCTCCTGGTATTATTTTTTGTACCGTTACATATTTTTCGCGGGTTAAAGTCAAACAAAAGTGTTTATTTGCCTGTAAACTAGTAATTTACTACCCACCTATCTGTGGCAATATAATACGGTACAATCTCACGAAAGACGAAAACGAAGAGAGACGGCAGGGCGGGGTGCTTGTCGTCTCTCTTCGATTTAATTCTTTCGCTGAAGCAGTTTTCAGGGTGGAAGTCAACCAGCGTACCGGCCCACTTATCCATTCCATCGCGAAAAGGCGTTAGCCTACATTGTCTCCAACGCCATATCTGTTTCCTCTCCTTGTGCAATGCAAATAGGAGTTTTAGTATCCCCACAGAAGCTGAAATCACACGAGCAGCAGAGACATGGCCACTCGTTTATCTTGAGTGGCTGTGACGTTTACCGGTCACCGCCTGATGTCGTGACGTGGAGGACAATGGAGTGTCGTAGAAGTCGCGTGGCCACTTTCTAACGGCAGAGAAGAAAATCTAGAAGCGATATCAATGGTATACAGGCGTAAGAGGGTTTTGCAAACATCGCTGACAGGATCGCTTGGCTGTGCTCCCTGTGCGATATGCTCACGAAGCAACGACCCGCACCACAAGTACCACATCCGAAGTGCGATAGTTGTGGTTTGCAGCATGCAACGTTATCTGAGCTCTCCAGGAACACGGTAACGAACATTACAGCGACAAGATGCAAGAGACAGTGAGATAATTACATCCGCAAAGTGAGATGCGGATAAAGGTGCAGTGGAGTGCGAGCAAAGCAATGCTGGAACGTTACAAAACATGTCGTGCTTGTCTTTGACGTTTGGTTATGTATCCTTCGGCTCAGGCACTGGATATATATAATAAACACAACTCTACTAATTGCATTTGGCAATTTTAATGGCTCTTGCGAAACACTTGAACATCTTATAATACACGTTCCCGCATTCGTTACGCAGCGCGCTCTGCTGATCAAAGAATATAAATTCCTTGTATCTAAGTGCGCGGCCATGGACGACTTCCTCTTTCCGAGCGGGTGTGCTTCACGACGCCACCAGGCCCGTCAAGCGCTGCTGACTTTTATGAGCCAAACTTATCTGGCCGCCCATATTATAGACGTTTCTTTTTCGGGTTTTTACTTGTTTTTATCCAAGTCTTCGTCATTTCTTTTTTTTTCTTTACTCTCCTCCTCTCGTCCTGTCCACATCGTTTCTGGTGTCTCGTCCTTAGCGCAGTTATAACTTTTTTCAATTATGTCTTACCAACTAGCCCCCCAACGTACGCTTCTCTCCTCCTAGCTTCCTTTCCTCCTCCTTCCTCCCGAAAGGCCCCGCCACGGCGGTCTTGTGGTTATGGCACTCGACTGCTGACCCGAAGGTCGCGGGATCGAATCCCGGCCGCGGCGGCTGCATTTTCGATGGAGGCGAAAATGTTTGAGGTCCGTGTACTTAGATTTCCCAGGTGGTCGAAATTTCCGGAGCCCTCCACTACGGCGTCTCTCATAATCATATCGTGGTTTTGGGACGTTAAATCCCAGATATTACTATATTATATTCCTCCCGAGAGAGCAGGCAGACGTGTGTCCCTCTAGGTAGCAGTTGTCAGACTGCTCTCTCCCTCTTTCCTCTGTGTCCTTGTGTATCTGTGTAAGCAAATATAATTAATTAATTAATTAATTAATTAATTCCCAGGACTAAGTTACGCCCAGCAACGAGAACGTTAACATTTTTTCACCAACTGTAAACGTCTTTCTTTCTCTGTCACACACACACACACACACACACACACACACACACACACACACACACACACACACACACACACACACACACACACACACACACACACACACACACACACACACACACACACACACACACACACACACACACACACACACACACACACACACACACCAGAATCAGTCTTTGCATCTTTGGCAGAATTACGACAGCGTGCAGTGACGGCGTGCGTGATCGAACAGCATTAACGACTTCGTTCCAGCTAAATGAGCAACGAGGAAGCGTCTTGGCTGGGCAATGTCGAACGGCTGGATTTGCTGGACTTGAGGCCGTCGTTGTGTGCGTGCTACTCGGTGCTGCTCCGTGGCATGCTTCGAGGCACCACGCTTCCTCGACTCAGCAACCTGCCGTTCCTTGCATTTTCTTTTATTTTATTTCTCGCGCTATTCCTCACCCGGGCTCACGGTTTCGATGGGTAAAAGTCTCACGCTTTCCGTTCGAAACACGTGTCCCAGTGCTGGCTCGAGCACTGCGGGGGCTTTTCGGGACTCCCGATTTGGCAACGCGACAAGCGCGACGACGAGAGGAAGGCTTGCCTCGGGAGTGGCAGATCGCGTTTCCACTTCCGTCTCGCGTACGCCGAGCGTGTCGCCCATTTCTACTGTGCTGCCCGCGGCTTCGTGTATGCACTTCCTGCAAGTCGTGGCTTTTCTTCACCATTCCTTTTTTTCTTGCCCGCTTGCCGCAGGTGGACATATCGCCGGCAAAATTAACACCAGGAAGACGTGGGACACTAGCGAGGCATGGGAGGAAAATCAAATCGAAAATGCGATCAAATGACAACCCTTGCTTTTTTTTTCTTTTTTTTGTACATTCGAAGACTCCACCTAGACTCCCGTAGATGTCCTATATTGGATATTCAATATTGATTCGGTTCGAGGCGACGTTCAGTTCGACCGTAACGGAAGTTGAAAGCGATACATTGTCGAGAGAGATGGATAGCGTTATTACACTTGTGACATCCCGGAAATCGGGGACAGTGCGAACTTTCCTTATGGGCAATCTGGAAGCGTTGTTGTCGCTTCTAGTGATTGTCGACATTTTTGGTAGCGCGTCTAAGGCTTTATAGATCGAACCAACACGGCGAGTAAAGCAGACAGCGACCGCGCGCAGTCAGCCATAAAAAGCAGGTCTTGCATATTACGTTGAAGATGGCTCTGACGACGACTTCGAAGCCGCCTAGTGTCATCAGCCGCCGATGTGTAATGCGTGACCAGCGACAAGACAAAGCGCGAGCCGCCGCATAGCGAAGCACGAAGTTGATGTAAAAGCAAGATGTACAATGAAAAATCAAGTGGCCCTGCGAAACACTTTTTTTCGCAGCTTTGGTTGCGGCTGCATGTAAAGAACGGCTTAATTTCACTAAAGTTCGACTGATGTGCGTGATGCCTAAATGTTCCAGACGGTAAGAGAAACATTAATTGATTAGTATATATGAAGCACACGATGCACTATCTTGAGAACAAGGCCCGTCAGTAAAAGGTGCGAGGCAAATATGAGTATTTCTAGGCGATGTGTTCTAGGATGATTTGTAGAATGCCAGCTTTTGGCGTAATCTCTTCGCTGATATTGGAAACGTGTAAAACGACTTACATATAAGTCCTAAATTTTATTGCTCAGCTTTGAACTAGCCTACGTCCCAGCCGCCCCATTCATGTCATCTCTAAATACAACGACCATACGCATTTGCAAGCTTTTTCCTTTCTTTTTCTTGCCATCTCGATTCTAGGGCTTTTCTCTCTTCCCAGTGCACTGTAGCATGTCGGTGCCTACATTTATGCCGGAAATGTTCTCTGTAATTCCATAAAGAGCTCTCTCTCTTAGCTTTCGTGGTGTTAAATTGAGAAAGCATATGAATCTTTGTATCGACAGTTGGCCGTTCACTGAGGGCGTTAACTTAAAGCGTCGTCCACAAACTTCCATAACTATGCAGACCACTAAGAGTGGCCACTTTTCGTCGCCTGGTGGCACATTTAGCGGAGCACTGTGCGAGGACATCGGCTTGTATTGTAGTTCACGGCTCACTTCACACGAGACATAAGGTTCCGAGAGCGGCAGCTTTCCGCAAGGACCCCCTTCGGCATTATCAGCGAATCAGCTGGCGCGCAGACCAAGCCTTCCATCGACTGCAATCGATACACGGGGTGGGATGCTAACGCGTCGCCTACTCGCCACAGTTCGATGCCCGTCGGGCTGATGAGGCGACACACAATACCAGGGCCGAAGGACGAGGTCGTGCAGGCTCAACATAAACATGGTCCCAGGGATGAAAACAAATTCCTACTCGCTCATCCGATCTCCTTTATTAGAGACGAGAGCACTCAGCGCCGTTCGATTCCTCGCGCTGGCTGCTCTGGTGCAGTGTGATTTGGCATTGCCTCGACGACCTCTTTCCTACCAGGGCCGTGCCCAATGTTGGCGGCATGTTGACGTTTTGCTATAACGCCGTTAATGAATGCCATCCATTGCAATATAAAGTTCTTCACCTGTATTGTCGCCTCTTGATTGGAAATCCATATACACGGTTCACTTATTTCGAGACTTTCACGCCGATTTACCTTGAAGGTGTTTTTTAACGACGACAGCGTTAAAACCTATGAGATGATCCTTGAAGTCGGAGGTGTGTCGTCTTCTTGTTCCCGTCTTTGTGCGCTTAACGGTTTCATAATGTCAGTGTACCAACTAGCTCGGACCCAGCCTCTTATTCGGAGGTAAGATTTGCCTTCCAATAAACAGCGCGGCAGCTTGACGAAGTTGGCACTGCAAGACCATTTGTGCAGGCTAGGATGCAAAGCTTTTGCCTGGTTACAAAGACTTATGAAACATTGGCTTTACGAAAACGAAAAAAAAATCACAACATAAAAAACCGTAAATGTTGTACAACACGGTTTGCAATGTCCTCAGCAATTGGTGCCAATCGCGAGATACTCACCAAGTGATCCGACAGCTTTCTGTATTTAGGGGGACACGATCAATGTTAAATTAAATTAAACGGTTGGGTTTCAGCATGCAAAACTACGATACAATGTTAAAGCACGTGGCAGCGGAAGCCTCCAAATCAATATCGAACAGTTGGTGTTCAAAGTCATTTCAAAGTCATTTATTATTATTAAAAATGGGGATACAGAAAAATATACAGACGACGGTCCCATAGTCGAAGACTGCAGTGGGACCCTCGGTTAATAATAGTTAACAAGAAGTAAAAACAGTGAGCAGGTGAACACCAGCAACAAAAAAGGAAACGCAATAAACACAAATAATATCCAATAAAGTACATATATTGAAACACAGTGGCAAAGTAAAATAGCTGAAAAAGAACTAACAAAAGTAATTACAATACAAATGAACCATTGTGATCAAAAAGAAGAAGCTATACAAGTAGCGATATGCTGAATTGGTTAAATTTACATTTGCAAGTAAAAAAGTTTAATGGCAGATTTGAATTCACGAAAAGATGAGCTTCTTTAGCTTCACACAAAACACAGTACACAAATGCTTTTTTTAATTAGGGCAATAAGTGGGGCTAATTGGCTCATTTTGATATTTTATAAGAACGCGCTGACCTAAAATTAGAAACGAAAGAAACGAGACAGATTTACAGGACACAGCGTGACTGGCAACAATTTGTTTTCGTACATTTTCCAAATCGATGTCAACGTGCTAAACACTAAAGTGATATAAGGCACCGCTTTACCCTACACCCTATTATCTTTTCACGCACAAGTAACCAAATCAATTTCCACAGGCGGTAGGCTGTTTTCGTTTAACCCCTTCGAAATGCGGCCTCCGTGACCGGGAATCTAACCCGCGTTCTCTAGCTTAGCAGCACGGCACCTTACCCGCTATCAGATTCGATGCATCGAATGCACAATTTTGTTGCATTCGTTGCATCGAATAAGTCAGCATCGACCATTTTCCTAGGAGTATGTTGAAGCCTCGCTGCCTTTCCTCGCTCCGTGACAGCGCACACAGTTCAGACTTGACATTAACCGCATCAAATCCGTTGACGCACTGAACGTCGAATTCAGTTTTCTGGATTCGACGCAGTGTGTCAAATAGTAACATATTTAACTAAGACGCAGGATGGCTCCACGTTAAAGTTGAAATGACGTTTTGTTCCCGTGCGGACATTGGACATCTATCAGAAAGAGAGAGACAATAAACATCTTTATTCGGAGCTATTTACGCATCGTCTTTGGGGTGGTCTCCTCCTTCCAGGAAATTCAGAAGTTCATCCGTGACATCGGGTTGGAGTGTGAATGGTTTAACGTTTGGGTCGAAGTAATTTGGATAGCGCGCTACGTGTTGCTGCTCTAATCATATGTGAGGCACTTCAAAGCGTGTCGCCTTTGATAGGTGACGCTCGAGCGGAGCAAAAAGCTTGACCACCTGCAGCAAGAACTCTTCATCCTTCACCTCCTCTAGCTATATACGCACATGAGATAGGAAGGAAGGAAGCACTCCAACAACATTCACGTTGACGAAGACAAAAAAAAACTTGTTAGACAAGAGCAGGCATGATAAGTGTTGCTGTAGAAACGTCATCATTGCTGGAGTTGGGCAGGCGATAGTTACGCACGAGTCTCCGAATGCACGGCTCTACGAAACCGGATGACGACCTTACATGCGTCAGCCGATGTAGATGGATACTTGATACGATGCGGCGCTGCTCCCGCTTCATTCGATCACTGAGCGTGCACAGCGACACAATATGGCATTGTTACGAGCTCGCCACGACGACGGCCGAGTACCTCTCAGCCCACGCGTCCAAATGCCGCACCAACGGGCCGTCTAACGGAAATGCAGAAGGAGAACGGTTACACCGGGGCAGCCCGTGCCTATTACATCAACTCGGCGCCGTGGATGTCAGCACGTGCAGCTCCTTTTCCTGTTGGAGCTGAAAAACAAATTACGCGGGCTATCGCTCCGGAAAGCTTGCGAGCGTTATATAGGACTATACGCACGGGCGCTCGACTGCCCCTGTCGCGTTAATGACGACGGAATTAATGCATCTCCGATGGAGACTGATGCAGTAAAGATTAAATGAGCCAGTTTCGCCCGGACAGAATCTCTAAAGCTCGGCCCCGTATACCACGGGCTTCAAGATTGCACACGCTGCGTGCACTTCGCCTGATATTGGAGGCAATCGGAATGAAAATAGTTGGCTGTGCCTTCAATAATTTCTGGTGTTTTACGTTCCAAAACCACGATATGACTATAAGGCACGCCTTAATGGGGGGGCTCCGGAAATTTCGACCCTCTGTGGTTCTTTAGCGTGCACGGACATCGCACTCTCTCATGAAATCGTTGAAATGACGTGCACATATTTGAGGTGCTTCTACAGATATATCTGAATGCTAAAGTTCCTTTCTCTTTAAATGACGTAATTAATACCTCGACCGTTAACATGGCTGAAATGAACAACTAATTTAGTAGATTATTGACGGTCCTGAGGAACGCATTGCAGAGCGCAGATATTCCAAATAATTCCGTCACGTAGATAACTCAATAGTCCCCAAGCTAAAAAATTATATGCCTCACTCGCACAATAAGCCACCACAGCGGGTGGTAAAGGACGCTAACAAATTGAGAAACGCGTTGAGGGTACGGAAAGCACTTCACTCGAGTCTCTCCCTCTCCTCCTTTTTTTCATTTGTGAGTAGCTGTGCGGCATCACAAACAGAAATTTCTGCATTATAGCAGCGAGTGCGAGTAAAAGCATTTTGGTGCTGCCGCTTGCCCGATTTTTCGAATAATTATCGAGTGCTTATCGAGTGCAGAAATATCCCACCACTCGCCTCTATCATTGGTCTTCGAGTTATCTCGGGCAGTATACCGGCTCTGGTGTGTACATTGGTTCCACTTCACCCTACAATAATTCTGCAACGTGAGATTATGCAGGACAGACTATGCATAGTCCGGGCAACTTTCTGGCATTGTGAGACTCGACGTGTTAGTTAAGGTTTTCATATATTAAGGCGGCGAGGAATACCGCAGCACAAGACAAAGAAGATCGCAGGAGGCGCCGAACTAACAACTAACAAAGACAACCGCATGCCTGCGCATTGTGTATTTATTCCTTCCGGTTTGCAATAAACCCTTCAGTTGTTGGTTCAGCGCCTTATCCCGTGGTCTTGTGCAGCCGCCTTCTGCGCTGCCATAACATGCGAACTTTCTGGCGTGCAAAAGCAAGGTTGCCACCGAAGAGATATTTTGTAGCGATATAACTTTACCGAAACAGTCTGAAAGCCTCAGAATGGTCACTAGTATCGTGCAACAACAGCGTCGCCTCTTATCCCGGTGGATCCATAGCAGCCGGATACCGGCCCCACGAGGCCTATTTATACGGCGCACTTAGCATCGCACATATATAGCTGTCCTTGTGGCTGCGAAGCAATTAGCGTTACTCATGGAAGCATCGATCGGTTACTACAAAGCTCGCCAGGCTGCTTCGCTTATTCGCCGTTGGAAGGAACCGCTAACGCACGAATCTATTTTTAGGACGCCCACGCTACTCGGAACTTCCGAGTAGTCTTCGAGTACCGTCGCCCTTCATTGAGCGAAGCCTGTACTTCCTCGCCAGGTTTGAGACGCCAGCTCTTTGCAGCTTCAACTACCACGTGGTATATCTCGATGCGGAGAAAGTTTGCTGTGTCGCTTGTGACTGGGCGCCACCGTCACAGACGCCCTCTTTCCGTATCGGCATGTTTACATATACAAACCTAGCATCTTTATTTCGGTCTAATTTTCCGGCGGGAATGGCATAGCTTCGCCTGAGATCTATCTATTTCTCCTTCTCTGGTCAAACTCCCATTAATGGTAGGCTATGGATCAGCGAAGGAAAATGAAATGAAGCCATAAGTACTAGGTGCTAAGTCTGGAGAGAGAGAAAAAAATATTGAAATGGTTAGTTAGTTTGTTAGTTAAAGTTTGGTTTAATGACGAAAAATGGACTATAGGTACCATACTTTTACTATGTTTCGTTATTTTTGCTATTATGTAGTGCACAACTGGACCAGCCTGATAGTTGCTAACTAGCCTCTTTCGCGAGGTTTTACCTCTTTACACAGCTTCATTCTCGTTGAAGAATGCTTGAGCCTCTAAAGCATGTTTCAAATATTTCACAAAGACACAGCTTCAAAAAAAAGGAAAAAAATGGGCGCGCAGCAGAACAAACGCACTTCAATAGTTTTATCGAAAAGTTTACTGCCCATGGTTGGGCCATGAGACAGACGCCATTGTCACCGATGTGGACTGATGGCATCAGTAACAGGCTTAGTAGCATAGCGCGGGAAGACACGAGGACAAAGAAGAAGTACGAGACGAACACAAGCGCTAACTTTCAGCAACGTGTCTTCCCGCGCTATGCTACAAGCCAGTGTACGATGAACCAACAAGCCCATATTGGTACCCTTGTCAGTAAGAGCATCGCCTGAAGGCTGTTAAGAGATGGTGACCTGGAAGAAACGTGGGCGCGTGTGTGGCAGGCGGTCTCTGGAGCTTTAGCGAAGCAGCCTGATAAACTTGAATAAGTACATATGAACAAAGAAAGAAGCGCGTGTGCGCATACTGTCGTTGATTAGGAACACCAGGGCAAAAGTATAATGACTGAAGAGTAAACGGGGAGAGAGCGGCATCAGTGCTGCAGACATTGGTGTGTAGAGGCCAACGCGGCAAGCTTTCGTAAAATTTAGCTAGTCCTGATTATGAGTTCCCCGGGGCACTGCGTGTGATATACTGTATATGACTATGTGTGATATATGTGACTCGAGTGACAGATGATGTTGAACCTTTATCGAACTACCTAGGCGTGGGGTGGAAGCGGACGTGTGAATCATCGTGTGCACGAGATATCGTTGATGAGGCAATACGGGAAAGATGGCGAAGAGTATTGCGAAGGCCCGTTCGCTTGTTCTGTCAATCAAGGAACGATAGCGATAATCTGAAGTGCAGCTAGCTGTTCGTATGGTAATACGCAATATTTCACTCTGTGCCTGTGTTTGCGGTATCCCCGTGGCTTCTGTTTACACAGCCCCTTTGAGTCGGCCCTATCGCTTTCGATACTTCCTTGTACCTGCGGAGAGAGATGAAGGACAAGCAACACGCGTGCCGATTGCAACACGTTCGGCGTAGTCGAAACCTGATAACACCTTCTTTGCAATCGGCCATCATACGTAGTCAGCGACTCGGCATTCGGAGCCCTTTATGAAAACTGTAGTCGGCTCAATTCGTTTGATGTACCAACAAGTTTGCTGGAGAGACTTCTGCGCAAGAACGCTGCCATATGAGGACGCAGGGCCTTTAAGAAGAGAAAATACCGCCACCACAGTGTGCAAAGTCGAGGAACACTATTGCGTATGTTGAAACGCGCCAGCCTATCGTGCCACTTGTGATTCAACAAGACTGTAGGATTGGGCGTGTTTGTTGGTGCATGATTACGAGTGCAAAACAGCGCAGCCGACAGGAGGGGACAGAAGAGGCGCTCTGTGTCCTCTTCTGTCCCCTCCTGTCGGCTGCGCTGTTTTGCACTGATAATCATGATTCAACAAACTATAAACGCTTACGCATCCGCGTGCGTACATACACCGTAAGAGTGTTACCTTGCAGGGCATACAGTCAGTGAGGCATATCTTGCTGAAATTCACTTTCCTCGTCAATTCTGTCTCTCTCTGGAAACACTTAAAGAGCATTAGAAGCGATGTTGGGGCTAAGAAACGAATATAGTACAAACCCGTCGCAGGATCATTCTAGATGTCTGATTACCTGTTCCAGTGAACCCTTTAGTTCGTTCAAGAGCGCATTCACTTTTATGGGAAAGTGTGCTACATTATGAGGCGTTGATGTTGAATAGATAGACGTGACTCATGCAAATTGCAGTAATTCAGCGTGTGCGCCTGCAGAAAGCCCTCTTATACCCGAAAAAAAAAAAAGGTCTATTTCAATGATAGCTGTAA
Organism: Rhipicephalus sanguineus; assembly: GCF_013339695.2. NCBI lineage: Eukaryota > Metazoa > Arthropoda > Arachnida > Ixodida > Ixodidae > Rhipicephalus > Rhipicephalus sanguineus. The sequence continues at coordinate 209,072,498 of NC_051178.1, read as the reverse complement.
GGATCCTTGAAAACGTTTATGCTATATAAATGTATCACATTCCCGCGCTAGGAAAGCGCAATTGTACAAAAACATTGTTTTTAGGCTTGCCGACACAAGTGCACATGAAATCACAATCTACGGTATGAAAATACATGTGCTCTGCTTGGATGAGCGTTTGGCTAACAGTACGAACGTTATATGCACTGGGGACGTCCATGGTATATCCATGGATGGTATAAACATAAGGCTGCGATGAATGATATATTCCTTCTGGGTTTTATTTCAAGCAACAAAGTTCTAATCCCAACAGGACCCCTTACCTTATAAAGTTCAGAAAGTGACTAAGAAGCAATGATGAAAGAACACTTAATACGACAAAACCATTCTGAAAAAACAAAAACAAAACAAATGAGTTGTGCTGTTTTAAACACCGTGATAGCGACTTAGACGTCTAATTCAGAAATAGACGTCGGACACTACGAGTCACTGCGATCTATCAATAGCGCAATCACAACGGTGAAGAATGGGCCGTCGATCCTTATATCTCGAGGAATCTCGCTCAGCGTCAAAGCGGCAGTCATTTCCTACAAGAATAACTGTACGCTACCGATGTACCTTGCTTCAAGCCGCTTGTCAAACGGCGGACGCTCTGGCACAACGCCGTCTCCGATCGGGCAGAGGAAGGATGCATCCGGACAACCGTTTCACCTACGCACTGGTGCAACAACAGTGAAGACTATTTCCTGATGCTCCCCTCAGTCGTGACAACTGTATCCCGCGTGGGACAAGGCGTAGGCGAGAACACAAGGAAACGGCCTTGCAGGACAGGCACACCGAGAGAGCCTCGTGACAGCTTTCGGATGCTGCGCCGGCGAAAGGAGCTTTCTCCACTTGAAGGCAATTCGCCGCGCATGCGTCAGCGCAGCATCTTTCCTTCCCCTGCCAATCCTATTTCACATGCCACTTCACAAATGCTCTATATCGAAAAGTTGATGGGAACGCTCTTGCGCGCTGAAATGGAACTAAGTCGTGCACTGCTGAAAGTTTCAGAAAACGAAACTTGGTTACGGCGGCATGTGCAAGGGAGGGACAAGGAAAGAATCACCAAACGTGAAGAAGTCGTCCGCGGGCAAAACATATGTGCCACGGAATATCCAACTACTCCCCACTGGTCGACTAAAAATGAGGGAGGGAGCACACAGGAACCAATAATTAAAAAAAAGCTTTGATGAACCGCCGGGATTAACGCAGTGATAAACACAATGGGTGTCACGTTTCAGCTTCGCTGGTTAAGCACCTGTACGGAGCGGTAGGGAGGTATTTTTTTCTTGTCTCCTACTTTATGGCGCTCCTCACTTCACGGCTTTCCTTTTCATCTCTTCGCTTCCCGCTGGGCGAGTTAGCATGGCCGGATGTTTGCTTCTGGGTGATCCCCCTGTCCTTTCGCATCTCGTCTCTCTCTCTCTCACCACACATTTATCTCCTCTTCATAATATATGCTCGCAAAATAAACGCAGATGTTACGGAAGAAAATTTAATTACGGCAACTAAAGATGCCGTTTGTAGCCACATTTGAAATACCTTGTCTTCTGAGGACGCAACAAATGCTCCATCTTTGCTTCTGCTCTGGCGAAGGCTCACTTATTGGATGTGCAGCACAACACGAGGGCAAGAAGGAGAAACCACGAGCACAGCTCTTGCGTCTGGTGTCTGACTCGATGCCTGACTCTGGTGCCTGGCTCTGGTGTCCCTTTTGGTTTGGTGCTTCCTACAGTATTGTGCTGCGTGTCCAATATGGTTCATTACCAGCTCGCCCGCTCTAAGTACTTAGCCCTCGAAGTTCTTTCAGCAGTGAGAAAGAAAGAAAGAAAGAAAGAAAGAAAGAAAGAAAGAAAGAAAGAAAGAAAGAAAGAAAGAAAGAAAGAAAGAAAGAAAGAAAGAAAGAAAGAAAGAAAGAAAGAAAGAAAGAAAGAAAGAAAGAAAGAAAGAAAGAAAGAAAGAAAGAAAGAAAGAAAGAAAGAAAGTCAGGGGCTTTAGTTCTATACCGGATCCTAAACTGCATAGTTTTTACCCATGCGTCAGGCGTTCTGCTGATTTGTACGCGCTGCTATTGCAAATTTATTGCATTAATGAGGTACCGTTTTGCCATGATCCATGCGCCCAAATTTGTGCACTCACCGCAGAGTAAAATTGTATTTCCTCCCATTCCCCTAGCCTGAGGTTCACACCTTTTGGCCAACCGGAAATGCTAAGACTACCGACCGCCTTGTCTTCGAATCGAATTAAGCGAGCAGATGAGTGCCGTTGTGTGGCGAGTGGGACCCAGGACGGGTAGCACAGACAAAAACCTTGGCGCGACACTTTCCGTGGGTGTTTTTGGCGCCGACCACAGGAGTCCTTGCGCGCGCACTTGTAAGCAAACTTTGTGTGCTAATGTTATTCGCAACCCGACTTTCTTTCGACGTGGGTGCGGCGCCTCTATTTACGTAATCTTCCGGTCTACACGCAGGCGGGTAAGCAGACAACGGTAATGACCGCGTGCGTCGTCTGCTCGCGCAGTTAGGTTTCGAATGCCCGCGTGCGCGTATACGCGCCTGCAAGTGGCAGCTACACACTCGTTGGAGAGAGGCAACGCTCTCTTGCGCTGGCCGTCGATGACCCACATACCAGACGCCTCGCGACGCGGCGGCAACGGTCCACAGGCTGCTCTAGTGGCAGCAGGCCACGAGAGAGCAAACGACGCGAGCCCCATCTACTGGCGCCACAGGTGGGAGTACGCGGGCGCCGTTCACTTGCAGCGTCCGCCCTCGCCGTCTCGACGCACCGGTCGTAAATGCTACGCGTATACTACAACCGTACACGTGGGGCGACTTGCTCGAGAAATTCCTGCGCAGATGTAGGCGTGGACATTTGCGAGCGCGGTTGCGAGTCCTGAGCATATACATTCTGCTATAAAAAGCGTTCATCGCGGCTGCAAGTTTCATTGACCCTGGACGATGCGTGCACAAAGTTGACGCGCTACATGTACTCTAAACGATGTCGGTCGTAGAGTTTCATACTATGATATCGGCAGAGTTCCGCATTTTCTCAGCCTCTGAACTCCTTTATGGCGGCGCATGCATCGGCAGGTTCTCGCTACGGACGCCACCATCTCATCGAGGACTTCTTTGGGATGCACACATCGTTTTCTATATATACGTCGTTGCGTGTTGTGTTCTCCAAAGCACATACACCAGCGCCACAAATCTTGGAGTCTCTATAAAGGGAAAGCCTATTTGCAAGCTAAGACGATATCGTCATCGCTGCTTGCCGTGGCCTCCGAAATGCTTTCGCATGCACCACCACAGATAGTTCGCGTGGCGCTCAAAGTTTCACGTTGCTTGTCAATCGCAAAAGTTGCGCAATAGCTCGCTCGCTGCACTCGCCCTTCTCCTAATGAACCTTGAGGCAGGAGAGGAAGGAATTTATTTGCGAGAGTTAATTTGTGGACTAGGAGGTAGTGTTGTCCTCAACGTTGGTTGGCTCAATATGGCTCAACGGACGGGGCAATTCATCGAGCCGTTTGCTAGTTTCACAATTGTACCATACAAGTGAGGACTAAAAAATCTATAGTGAACGCCCACACTTCATGCGCTCTGCTTTAAATATCATACTTCATGCTCCGTCAGGTCTCATCTAACTCTGCACGAAATGGCTACCAGTGAATTGGCGCGTCGGTTGCCTTGCCGTGCATGCAAGTCACAGTACAGCCATTTCTCCGATTCTTACAATTCTTAGTATCCTTCATGCTGGGACACCACGCGGACGCCATATGTACTGAGCTTTATCGAGGTGGACGTTGAATACACAGATTATGTGTGATGTGGTTAATTCTCAAACATGCGCTCCACTGAAATTGACTGTGACCTCGTGACGGTTTCCTTGTACGCGCTTGTATTCACGGAAAAGCTGTCCCGAACACCCTTGCGCTCTTACTATTTTTGCAACAGTTCTATATTCACGTCTTTTTTATTCTGTCCTCGCCTTTTTCTGTAGGGTATACAGCTAACCCTACATCGAAATTATTTAAACACCCTTTTTTTCCTTTGTCCACACGCTCTCTCTGTGCCGCAGCGCACTGCTCCTGCTACAACACCTTAATATAGCTACAGAATATCTTAAGTGAACTAAAAGTAGCAGGCACGCTTTCATTTCGTATACTTCGCAGTACTTGCAGATACCTCATTTCGTGCGCGCCCTTCAGAGTGTTTTTCTCTCCCTCCCTTTTTTTCTCTTTCTCGCTTCAACTTTCCTTTCTCCCGGAGACAGCTTATCATTCCTCTATTCTTTGTTTCTTTTTTCCGCTCGTTTTCAATTTCCTCTGTGTGACACGAAACCGAGCATCGTACGCCGACAAGGCAAGTAAAGATATCCCCCCTTTTTTTTTACCTGAGTGTTCGAAACGCTGTTATATTTTCACCCATGGTGGCACGGTCCATGGCTGTATCCGGTGCGCCATCAGTTTCTCTCCTGCCTCGTCGTGTCGCTCACTAGCGTTGTGCGACGCGTCTATACACACCATACACGCGTGCTTTTTTCGCTCATCGAGGGAAATCTCTTCCGCGAACGAATGGAAAACTGAGAATTTATATTGAAACACTATAGCCTGGAGCGAACACAGGCGAGAGGAATCAAATGGGACTTGCAAAACGTGTCGCCGAAATGCAGGGCGTAGCCGGATAATTTTGCAAAAAAGCCAACTCACTGTCGCTTCCGTCAGCGTCAATGACCAGCTGTCAAAAGCGCACGCCCATGGTGTATCGCACTGGTGTATTGAAGATACCACGTGTACTTTCCATCTGCAGAACGGCCTAGAGAGAGAGATATAGAAGAGGGTAGGGGGGGCTTAACCAGATTTACTGCTACTGCGACTAACGATGATACGTGAAGCGGGTGGTGGTGGATGTGAGGAGAGATTAGATAAGGGTAGAGACGCATGAGGACCAAGATTTAATGTTCCGGAAGAGTGCAAGAGCTAAAGCCAGAGCATTCTGATATTTGGAGTCACGCTTAATGTTTCGTCATTTGTGGTGGGCGTGGTCGAGACAGTAACTGGCAGATCGTAGAGTGCCGCTTACGTATTCATTCGGTTAGGTATATATCCATTCCTACTATGTTTGACACGAACATTTGATGGAGCCTGATATTGCGGGAAGTGGAGTGTGTACCGGAGTAGTAATAAGGGGGACGCGTTCAGTGCACCCACGTCTCAGAGGGACTGCCCCACCGTATACGCTTCAGTGGCGTGAAGGTTGGTGCAACCTTAACACTTCGTGATGCCACGTTGCGCTGATGTATTCTGAGCATTGTCTCCCGGTCGACGAGCTCCGATAAACCACCACGTAGCTGACGCAGCCAGCGTTTGGCGTGTGGGTCAGTTGAAGTTGTCCCCAGTGTTCTGTGTCTGCGTGCGCCAGTTCATGTACTGCAGAGGTCAGGCTTGCTATATGAAGCTACGGTTAAACAAGCAAACCTCTCGCACTTCCGTTATTAGAACGACACGCGTGCTTACATACTCTTTCTTTAAGCCAGTGGAACAGTAACGCTTGCGCTTTGCTCGCAGACATAGGCGTGCGCACAGGGGCGGGGGAGGGGCACCCCCCCCCCTAATAATCTATAAGGGGCTGCCAGCCGGTTCCACACCTTTTCTCAGTCGGACCTGTCCCGTCATTGTTTAAAGTGCAGGGTTGTGGCCATGCAGGTTTTTGACGATAATGGCGTCAAAACGTTTTGACGTAATGGCTTCCTTCCTGATGTTGCATTCTAAGAGCTGTTTGCTTCCCACCTTTACTCCCGGAAAACCGAGGACCAAAGGCAGGCCGTTGTGAGAAGCACTTCATCGCTTTATTTCCATTTTTCCATCCATTGCGAAATTGTTTTCTGTCAGACTCAACTAACTTTAAGGGAAGGGCGAAGGGGATCGCTGCGGTGCCCCCCTCCCTCCCTCATTCGCCCCCACCCCCCGCCCCTTCCCCCAATGGCGGACCCAGCGCACGCCTATGCTCGCAGAGACGGTAACGCGTTGAGCAGTGATCCCGCAGTGGGTTGCAGAAAATAGTGGCCTTCCTTCACCTAGCACCAGCGTCTCTCGGAGACGCGTCTTCTGACGTCCCTTAGAGATGCTGCTTTAATGGGGTGCCGCACAGAGCCCTTTGAGTGCTGACGCCTTCGAGACGGTTATAGAGGCTTCCGAGGTCACCACGTGACACATGAAATTATCGTTCTCTCGTATATTTCTCTGGGACGAATGACGTCATTTGGTCATTTGGAACTATGGCGTTACGCGCGAGTATTTACGTCCGTAGTTGACCTTCTCTTCTATTCAACCGCCTGGAACATCGTGGGCGAACAAGAATGCAAAGCCGTGGAACAGAAGGCCGACTCTACTGTCTTTCAAAACTGCCAGGGAACATCAGAGAAGGTCAAGCAGACGTTAAGCCGATTAAAAGAAAAACGTGTGGCTCTCAAGCGAGGATCACGAGGCATGCAGAAAATAGCCTCCTACTTAACGCATTGGTCGTGTTTGCTTTGATCTTCCGTCATACCAGACTGCCGCGGATCCAGCGGTGTTACCGCTTCAACCTTCGCTATCAGGCGAGATTGACGCTGCTTTGACGTCAGTTCTTCAAGTGAGATGGGGAGCAAACAACGGCAGATCACAGAGTGCCGAACTATCTAACGATACTTGTTCAGAGAAAACAGCGGCGTTTTCTGGCAGGCGGGATCTATGCGTAGTACGTCTGTATGGAGCGGTACAGAAGGACTTCGTTTCTCAAATCGATGCTACGCAGATGCCGTGGGGTAAAAATATGTGTCAAAATTGACGGCTGCTCCTATTTCTAAATGTTACGGGTTTCAAATGGTTGATCTGGCTCTGCTAATAACATTTCTAGACAAATAATTAAGTTGCTTCTGTAGTTGAAGCTTGTATAGTTACTATAGTAAGCCTCTCAGTGTTGTTTGGTGTAGACCTGTATATACAATATGTTTATCACTAGGCTCGCGATTTGCCCATTCATTTCGATTGACATCATTTTTTACTGTGTATGTTATATAGAATGACGTTATTTGCCAGCCTAATGCAATCCTTCATCTTTTTTTTCCTGTACGATAACATGGTTGAAAATAGCATATAGCCAAGCACGAGCAAACAGTCACTGAAGCCGCCTTCTCTTTTTAATCTACGTAACTGATGTCCCTAATTAGGCTAATTAGACATTCTTGTTTAGGTGGGGCTGTGTCCCACGTTTTTTGTTATACCACTGTGAGGGAGACCCTTTAAGCATCATCAATAATGTGTACCGATGGTGTTGCATTTCTTGCGGCTGTCTTTTTCGGTTCTCGGTGGCATAACTCTATATATCACATATTGCTCCACGATGACGTTTGCCGACAGTTGTGGTGTCATCATGATTGTTCCCTGTCGCCAAATCATAGAAAAAAATTCTAGAACGTGCCAGCTAGAAATTAAACTAATTTACAGACTGCCCTTTGTTGTAGCTGTCGGAGATGTTCAGTCGCCGGCAGGAGTCCAGCAATCCCGTGGCTGGATCGCTCGAGTGGTGGAAAGACAATGATCATGATCACGATGATGATATTAATAAAGGCCTTAGAAAATAGCACAAGCTTGCTATGATCGGAAAGCCAACAATGTAGGATGACTGTAGGAATATAGAAAGCCTAATTGAAAGTACAAACGAGACATCGCTCAATAGTCTGTGAAAGAGTATAGTTAATTTTGCAAGCGCCCCTCTCCACCGTAAGAAGAAGTACTAAAGAAAGAACGGAGAATAGAAACCGTTGTACTGCGCTTATGAGCATGCTATAGAATGAAGGACCCCTAGATTCAGTATAGTCTGGTGAAATCCAGTGATAGCCGAAGGCATACAATGAATCACCGGAATAGCGAGGAACAAAGAAACCTTGACGCTTTGGCCATAGCGCAGCAAATAAGTTTTCCATGGAGCGTTTGAGAGGGCGTTTAGTCATTGAACTGCTACTTCCGGTTGAAACCGCATTCATACATCTTTCGGTATCGGCTTCAGGCTACTGTGCACGACCTGAAAAAAAAAAAAAACACGTGTTCGTGACACAATAAGTGCCGCTTAATGTTTCCACCTGTATCTTTAACCTGCGGTATCGGCGGTCCACTGTATTCGCCGCGATGTTGACTGAAGTGACCGGATGCCGCCGCAGATGATCGGACCTCTTCCATTTCCGTCTGTTGCGCGTTGTTTGCCAGATAAGCTGATCGACCTTTGGGAGCAGCCTTGGTGCGCTTACTGCCGTTGTGCCTGCAACAAACACGGGCTCACTGTATAAACAGACATTGCTTAAGGTTTTGTAATGCACTCTGCAGCAATATCTTAACGTCCGCCGCTATCACTGCCTGAAGGTTTCGGCTGCTGCGAGCTCGCGATGCGCTCATGGGAACTTGCTTGTAGCAAGGGCGAATTCTAGCTGGCGGCAGAGACATACAGATGATTGCGCAGGCTTCGGCAGCGCGGGATCGTTGGCCTTACAACTTTTGCAACTCCCTGCAAAGCGTCTAGCATGACAGTGTCTAAAATGTGGAAACACTGCGCTATGAAATGCTTTTGTAGTACCTTGCACTACAAGTCGGCATCTGGCTCGCGACAACTTTTTTGAGGACTCGCTGAGAGGTAGCGGTGCTAGTGCCGGTGTACTGGTAAGCGGCACGTTTTTCCACTGACATCATGACTGGCTCATGACAATGGACCATTTTTAGAGCAAGAGTTTCTCGGACCATGGCACGGCACTGGCGGGCTTGCAAAGCGACATGGTCATTGCTACTCTACTTGAAATCTACTGGTCTCACTGATGGATTGCACAGGCGTAATGGACAATATGGGAGTGTGCGTGTTTTTTTTTTTCTATTTTTTACTCTTTCTATGTTTCTACCCCTTTTTACCTTTCTATCCCCCCTTACCACTTCCCCAGTGCAGGGTAGCAAACCGGATAACTTCTTTTGGTTAACCTCGCTGCCTTTCACTTAACCTTTTATCTCTTTCTCTCTCTCTCCTTCTCTTAACGGGTTCCGCAATGGTAGCACTTTTGAGTCAAACGAAACGTTCCACGTAAAACGAAATGGACGTAATTATACTTCTTCCATTTGAAATGACTATCCGTCCACGCGTTTATACGTTTGAATGATCTTCCTGTGCATTTTTATCAAGCTACGTTACCTGTGTGTGTAACTTCATGACCCCGATATTCATGTTGACTAGCTGCCACCAATGTATTTATTCTCGTTTTAGTGACGCCACGCGTGACAAAGAGGAGCAGGTACCACATCGGTCCGTTAACGTGTTCTAATATTGCTGTAAAGCAGGGGTCTCCTCAGCCAGCGGGCCGCAGCCACGAAATTTAGTCCCTCAAGGGCCAGGAGAGTGAAGATGGTGACGAGTGAAGAGAGAGTTTGCACACAATGTGACCTAGCGTTGCCATTTCAAAGAACGTCTTTCCCATATCCCATATAGGGGTCATTTCTGAAGGGAATTTGACGTCAGGTTTCGAAAAGCATACCGATACCGATTTCCACAATGACTAAAATATGGACGACTATGCGGCAATATGGAGTTTTCGTTCTACGGTGATGTTTCAACTCATAGTGACCGCATGGGAAGCCTCACGAAAAAAAAAATGCTTGAGACCAGTCCCGTCTCTGTAGCTTACCCCAACAAAGCGCTATTAATTACGATAGGCGAGAAAATAATGCGAGTACTATTTAGCAAAGTCACAAAACTTTATTCCGTGTAAAGCCGCGGGCCGCTAGCGAAAGGTCCGCGGGCCGCATGTGGCCCGCGGCCCGCGTGTTTGAGACCTCTGATGCAAAGTATCTCATATTTTAAAACGCTGCCCGGCCCTTACCTTGTCTTCAAAGGATATGGCTTCGGAAAAAAAGATAAGGCGGTGTTCTAAATTTATGGAAGTATTGAATCCTAAGGCTCCCGCCCTTTAGGACAACAAAGCCATCGGCGTCAACGCGGCAATAAGCGATCGACAGGCAAGTTGGACAGGCGGCTAATGTAAGGTGTCCCAGCTAATTTTAGCAAAGGTGTGTTTTTTTTTCACATATTTTTTCTTCTGATTAGGCAAGTCACTGATGCGCATAGTATTGTTGGCAAAAGTGGACAGATTATAAAACACAGTTTAGTTCTCGTACATAGTACGAGTGTTTGCTTGTTCATTCGTTAAGCTTGCTTAAACTTATTATACGGAAAACCCGTATGTGAAGTTTGGCAGGCCATGTAATACAGTACGTGGGGCAGGTAACAGTTATTCTATTAGAGTTACAGATTGTGTGTCAAGGGATAAGGCTCACAGCCAAGGGCGGCAGAGAAAAGGCAATGTGATCCAATGAGGAAATGCAGACTTGAGATCAGCTAGCCTCAGGCAGTGCTTCATGGAGATCACGGGGAGGGGTCTTGGTCCTACAGGGGTCACAGAAATAGTGCGATTACGTTGCGAAGCTGCTAGGCAACAAATTTGACAGGCTTCGAATCATTTCTGGCATTTGTTTGTGAGCACTGCGGGGCATCATGATCTCCATCTCTGAGCAGGGCCGACATGTAAGGGAAGCTCGATGTAGAATATTATGCCGATGGTGTGCTGTGAATTGAGCGGCACCGCCGCTGCTTCCGAATCGCGAACGCGGTCAATTTGGCGGTCAGCGGGCGCACGACTCGGCTAATGAATGCGCGCGTGCAGAGGATGGCCCTCCGATTCCTTCGCGCAGCTTTGAATACAGCGGAAGAGACTGGCCGCGTTGTTGCTTTCATTCCCATGGTGTGCGCAGTCCATTAATACAACCACATCGCTTTATACGCGCAGTCGCCGTAAAGCGAACAGTCACAGTAAACAGCGGGGTGCTGGTGTTTGCCAATGCAACACGCAGTAAGCCATGTGCTCCCTTTTAACTGCGGCTATACAATCATATGGCAACTTTCATGGTGCATATATAAACTTGCTCGTTAGAGGTATGTGTCACAGAAGAAACTATGAAAATAAAGAAAGGCTGCAGAAGTTTTGCTCGAATTGTGCGAAGTCGGCGACAGCTACTGCGCTCCAGATCTGTTTTCTATTATAGGCAACAGTTACATTACAGGCAGCAGGTCTCATATATGTACACTTGTGAACGTACACAGCGTGATGAAGTGCACACACAGAAAGAAAAACAGCGCTGCATGTTGTGTGTATAGCTTCAAGGTTGCGTATTTATGTGTTATGCATTGTCTATACATTCTATTGCCTTCACTGCGTAATTATAACACGGGAGCAGTTTATTATTATTATTATTATTATTATTATTATTATTATTATTATTATTATTATTATTATTATTATTATTATTATTATTATTATTATTATTATTATTATTATTATTTAAAAGTACCTCACAGGCCCCTAGAGGAATTGCGTAAGGGGGGTAATGCAAGCAAATCTCACAACGTGAACAGTGCCCAAAACGAACGGGTATAAATACATAAAGAAAATGGGCCCAACTACAACAGCTCCGGGTATACGTACAGTCGGTCAAGAAATTTGCGTGACGTATGTTTGTGCAAAATCTGAATTTCTGAAATCTGACATGTAGGCCTCGATTTAATGTTTCGCGGTTCCTGATTTTGCGACTTACACAGCGACATATCAGATTTCGAGTACCTCGTCGTAACGGAGTAAAAAAAAAAAATCCCCATATTCCGTAAAGTTTTCGTAACTCATTGTGGCAAAGAACTAAATAAATTTCATGGTTTTACATGCCAAAACAAAGATATGATAACAAGTCGTGCAGTAGTGAGGGGCACCACAACAATTTTGACCATCTGTTATTCTTTAACGTGCACCCGACTCTAAGTACACGAGCGTTTTAAATACGTAAGCATTTCTATGGCGACTCAACGAGAAAACAGTGTCACTGTGCTACGTAAGAAGAATCGCTATAAAGAAATAACTGTATAAAACAAAATAAGTCTTCCTGGAGGTTTCAAACCAAGGGCTCAGAAAGAGAGTGTTCTGCACACTGCGATAAGCACCCACTTTATTGGGGTTAAACATCCACGCTTGCAGAACTTAGATATGAGATATACAGGCGATACAAAACAAATGTAAAAGGAGAACACTTTGTTTGAATATTTTATTGAAATATTTCGTGTTGGTGGATTACAAGCCCTCTCTGGGACAACATGTGAAGGCCGACATGGAGCACATCAGGCAAATTCCGACTGTTTTGAAAATTTAATGCCAAGCACGCGTTCCGGTGATCGCGGGATGCACATTCCCTCGGGCAATTCCAGCGCAGGCTGCGGGCAAGCCCAATAAGTAATGCACAGGAGCTTCACCTGCAATGCCGCCTTGCCGGCATAGCGCATTAGTGGAGATACACTAGAATCCAGTTATTATGCACTGCTTCTTAACGTCTCCATCCAGTTACGTCAACGCAACTTCACGGCGTTCACAAAACGTGGATTCACCGCGTGCCGACATACAGCGAGAGTTTCTTCTAAACGGCTCAGTGGCGTGGAAGCGCAGCGTCACGACGATTGTGCGAGCACAACGTGGCGGCGGCTTCGGGCCAGCCTGCTTGACCTATTCTGCGCCCCCTGTAACCTCCCTGGCTGCCAATTATCTTTGGCGCTTCCCGCTGCATGCAATGTTAATCGAGGACGAGCGCGCACAGCCGCGTGCGGTCCGAAGCCGTGCGGGGAAGCACGAACGCAGACGAAAGCTTTGTGCCACGCAGAGCAGAGTGTTACTGCTGTCAAACACAACGAATCCAGAATGGCGAACGGCTACAACCACTCACAGACAAATTCCAGAAAGGCCATGCGTTTCCATCTCATAAGTCATTGCTCTCGTCCACTTTTCTCTATTGTTTGTATATCCGATCATCTCATCACAGTACACATCTTCTCCGACGTGGCGAAGAAGTTTCGCCTGCTCTCAATGAAAGTTTATTCCTCTCACTGATAGATTTTTGTAATATATCTCCACGTTCGTTGCATTAATATGGGAGCTCCTCGTTTTGATCGTGGAAAAAGAAAAGAAACAACAAGAAACAAGTGTTCGTCATAAAATATATTCCCAAGCCACTCTCTTTGTAATTCCTTATTTGCTTGTTACACTTTCATGACATGTTTTTGTTGTAGATTGACCAATTTATAAACACTGTTTGAGTTGTTGGTAGTTATGTATATTGTCACCGGATTCTTTACACAGTATACATTGTTCCGTGATTAAAGCAAGATGACATGAAATTAAATTACAGAATTTGGGTGATTCAGCTATTTTCGAAATACTGCGTGCATTGCACACCACGGTTAATATAGGTGCATGCGGTGAATTTAGGTGCATGCTAAAGAGCACCAGCTGGTCAAAATTTCCGGAGCCTTCCACTACGGTGTCCCTCATAGTTATATCGTAGTTTTGGAGCCAGGGTTGCCAGATTTGGATACTTTGCGCCAATTTGGCTACTTTTTTAGGCCGATGGTGGCAGAAAAAACGCCTTGACTGCTTGGCTACTTTTTTGTTCCCTCAATTTTAACCAAATTATTAATATCTGGTCATGCTGCAGCCGCTGCCGTTCGAGTATATGCTGTCAAAACAAGGCCGCGACGGCATGTTTCCAAGTCCTAAAATTTAATTTGGCGCTTGCATTACACAAATACAATGACATTTTGATGCGTGGCGGCGACTTGGGGAAAACTCTCGCATGGCGCCGCAGTTAGCAGACCATCTATATTGCCAAAAGAATTAATTGTTGGGCTAGTTGGTCGTGGATAACTGGCCGAGACATATTGGCGCAAATAAAACGGACGAACACAGGGAAGAAGACGAAGACATGCGCTACTCACAGATGTTTATTAGCAGGGAAAGGTTTCGCATATATATCCTTTTGTCACGCATGCGCATAAGCGAATAAAGCAACACGTGTACTACAACAGAAGCAGTTGCGCATAAATTCAAGTTCGGGGTTCAGCAAAGCGATAGACGCTTCAGTTATGCAATGATCTCTGTTCTTGATAAGGAAAGCTTCCAAAGCAAGTCTCGAAGAAGCGCGACTGCTCCTTCCCAGAATGGCTGTGTCCGAAAATCTCGCATTACAACCACATGGGCCACCATATGTGTGCCCTTATCTTCTTTCTTATTGATTTTTTGAGCATGTTTCCTTAATCGGTCGTTCACACAACGTTCAGTTTGGCCGACATACATCTACAATTTATGCTTCAAACCACGCAACTCTGATTTCGAGCACATTCATGCGGTACTCAATTTTATTGTCGCCACGTGGATGCTACTTCAGGTAAAGGCATGCAAGACTCGTTAAGAGCGTCATTTTTGCAAAAGCGCAAGAAACTTTGTCATCCTATACGAAATGATCGCTAAGGTCAACAATTTATGATTGAATCTCAGCAATTCTGATTGTGAAATGTTCAGGCTTTACTTATCTACATGTTCGCCCAAAGGCATTTAGTCATTTACATAATAATGTCGCGGTCGTTTTTACGCATGCATGGCGACTTTCGGCTACTATTGCTACCCTTGGCTAAATTTTACTACTTTCTGGCTAGTCTTTCCCATTTCTTGGCAATATTTTGCCTTTTCGACCTGGCAACCCTGAAGCGTAAAACCCCGACAATTATTACATATAAGACGCGAGAAAGCACCAAAAGAAATATATTGCTTGAACAGAAGTTACTGAACGCACTACAGTGCGAAGTCAGTTCCTTAGAGAAATAGTTTGAAATATGTTTTTTTTTGTCTTGTTTTATCAATAAAAGTATTGTGAGCATTATTCATATGCCTTACCTTCTCACCTGTAAATACACGTCATCACCACTTGGGTCTGAGTAGCGGGGCTCAGGCTCGATGAGGAATAAAGAAGTCTTTCGGCTTGAACGTTGTCTCACAAGTGGTGGAGGTGCTGGGTACGCTATAGTTCTGCGTCTGACGTGGCCACCTTTCTCGAAGCCATTGTCTTGCGTCACGGTGCGCCCCGCGTCCTCTTAAGCGATCGCGGCAGGACTTTTAGGTCCACAGTAATTGAAGAAATGCTTAAAACGTGCGCGCAGTTCACAAGACAACATCAGCATACCACCCTCAAGCCAATGGCATAACAGAGCGATTCCACCGCACACTAATTGATATGATATCCCTGTATATCGGGCCCGCTCATGACAACTGGGACACAATCTTACCATTCGTGACGTTTGCTCATAATACCGCCGTGCAACGCACTACTGGGTATTCACCGTTCTACCTCGTTGACGGCCGTTCGGCGACATTCACGATCGACGCTTCATTCTTACGCCCTCCAACTGACAATTCTACAACGCTGGAACAGTTCGCCTCGACACTTCAAAATTGTCGGCAACTTGTTCGGCTCAGTACAGAAGCCAGTCAACGCGATCGCAAGCAGCGGCATGACAGCTCTCATCGTGAAGTGTCTTTCCGTCCTGGTGACGAAGTGCTCCTTTGGACGCCTACTCGTGTCCCCAGATTGTGTGAAAAGTTTCAGTCGTGATTCCTTGGACCCTACATAGTTAGTGAACAAACATCCCCTGTGAACTATCGCGTTACTCCCGTTGAGGTGAACTATCGCGTTACTCCCGTTGAGGTTTCTTCCGACCGTCGCTGCCGTAGTTCAGAGATAGTCCACGTTTCGCGTCTGAAGCCCTTCGTTCGACGTCTATCCCCAGTTTAATCGCGCCACACTGACCGCTTCAGCGCACGGGGAAATTAGTGTGAGCATTATTCATATGCTTCATCTTCTCACCCGTAAATACTCGTCACCACCACTTGGGTTTGAGTAGCGGGGCTCAGGCTCGAGGAGGAATAAAGAAGAGTCTTTCGGCTTGAACGTTGCCTCGCAGTATTAAATTCTGTGGTTTTACGTGCGAAAACCACGACATTATCATGAGACGCGCAGAAGGATAACTGGGCCTGTTTCCACGAGCTGTACTACCACCTAGCCCGATCTCGCATTCGATATCCTGTGTATGTTTAAGTAAATAACGTAACGCAACTCAGGTATACGCGACTCGAGGCACTCATGTGGAAACGTACGTGCGCTTTAATATTATTCATGAGGCATGTGTGCGCATCTACCGTATTCGTTCTAGTTTCCCGCGGCTTGACGACGCCTTCAAGCAAGATGCATTGGATTTGCCTACAGTCTTGCTTTCCTGCACTCTCTGCCACCATTCATTTTACCCGCTTATAACACGCCCACGAGCACGCAATCTCGGCCATATAGTTCCTCCCTCAATGATAACAATGGTCATCGATCCTATGGGCGCCGGTGGGTATAATTGAAGGTGAATGAGGCAAACGGTGCCGCCCGCAGACACGCGATCAGTGGGGCCGGGTCCACAAAAGCCTGGGCGCTTCCCGTACGCCTTCTCAATAGAGTTCGGAATGGGGTCTTCGGTATGGAAGCGGTGCAGCACCGAATCGTATCACACGCAAGGTGTGTTCGTAAAAACGGTGCAACGACTTCAAGAACAAAAGCACTGACAGTCAGCTGGAAGTAACCGCCGCCTCCACAACCACCGGGCCTTTCTCGGTATATCTTTCTTACAGGTTATCAACCGCGCTTGTTAAACAGGGGAAATTTCTGGTACTCATTCACTACGAAGTAACTGTGCAGTGATGAAGAGTCTCTAGAAGAGTGCTTGCTTTGCTTGCTTTGCTTTGCTTTGCTTTGCTTTGCTTTGCTTTGCTTTGCTCTTACCTACTCTGTGCTTTCCCCCATCGTCCTTGTTTTTTCCTACTGAGAATTTATTCGTTTTTGTTCGGTCGAGCACATAAAAACCGCTATTACGGTATCAGAACTAGGATGGATAGGCGAGCTGTTAGTATTGCATTTATGTAACGAACCCAGGGCGTTGTAAAGCTAGACGACCTGTGACGAAGCGGTGTTGTGCGATACTCCCTTTTTCTGCCGTCTTTCCTGCTCTCTAGGTCCTTTACAGGAAAGATATTCAACCTGTCAAGTGCAGTAGTGCTTCTCCTTTCATTAGTTTTCAAAGATCAGCCGGTGCACGTGATGAGGATTAACCTCTTCCCGGATTAAGCAACACAGAGGATATACACGACATGCGTCATTGTGGGAGGCTGCGGATAACAGGTCGGTGTTAACGCATCCCGTCAAAAGAATTTTTACAGAGTGTTCACTTGACGCATGCAGGAATATATTTTGCTTTCTCGATGGTGGTCGGGAGTGGCTCCTCGCAGTTGACGGGGAAGGGGCAATGCTGGAAGGGGACGCAGGCCAGTCGTGTCTCTCGTCGTTTTATGATAAATATTCTGGTCCGCCGAAATTTTAGAGAAGGGGGACTGATTTTGTAGTTGGCCTAAATTCGCACGTCCGTCATCGCCGTAATCGACCGCACGGGTGCCCTAACAATAACAAATAGGTAGAATCGGAGCTAGCGATTTCTTAAACAATGCCCTTCCTCCTATCGTGAGGACTTCATGTCATAATGCTACCATTGCCCACCGGTGGACTACTGAAAGAGAACAGCAGCAGGTCGAGTGGAACGATGAGAAGATGGCAGCTATGCTGTTATCAGTGACGGATGCTCGTTGAGTGTGCAAACAGTGGAGTTTACCAAGTGTGAACAAGGCAGGAAACGAGACTGATCGTACTGATTTCTGTCGGAGGTTAACAGGTCATGAGGTCCGAACTGCACGAATAAAAAACGCAGAAAAGAGATGGATGTCACTGCACAATGACAGGTTTTGTTGCAACGCCAACAATATAAGCGGCCAGAACATAACGGTTCTGACGTGCTTCTGGCTCTGAAATTACTTGTACAGCATGTGATCCGCATTCGATAATTTTTCTATAATTCCGAGATAGCGGTATATATTGTGGGCTCAGGGTTGTAGTCTCCAGTGATCAGCTGAAGCCCTTAGTGAACATACATACATATATATATATATATATATATATATATATATATATATATATATATATATATATATATATATATATATATATATATATATATATATATATATATATATATATATATATATATAACTGCATGGAGTGCGTACGTCAACGGCGTCTCGGTGTGCTACTACTATTCACAATGACAGGTCGCGTGCGAGGAGAGTCACGTGCCTCAGATCGCTTAATCCTCGGGCACGGTCACTGGACATTCTGCGCGTCGAACATGTCCTGCCGTTCCGCTGAAGGTCTTCCTGAATGCAGCGAGCTGCTAGGCGCGCACGCGACGTGCATTCCCAAGCCGAGCGAGGTTTTAAAACAGCCCTGCGCACGCACGCTCCATTCTGCGAGAGCGTGCCTCGTGTGTGGTGAGTTGAACGATGGTTATGGTTGCGAGCTGCAACAATCCTTCACGGCCAATGCATCTTTTCGTGTCTCTACCAACTATCGCTGTAAAGTGCCTTCGTACTAGCAGGGGCCGCTCGTGAAGCACGGACACAAGCTGCGTAATATCACGCTTCACAGCGAATGACTGAATGTTCAGTGCGGCGAAGTGTCGCTTCACAGCGCGAAGAACAGTAACTGTAGTAGATCGTGCGAAAGAACTGCCTTCTTAGCGAAGTGGCTTTCAACCGCACACTATATGCATCAGTGAAGCCGACATCAGTCAGCTGTTGTGGAACGATATCATTATTTTATAGAGGAAGAAGCCCGACTTTTTAGCGACCACTACGCGACACACAGTGAATTAAGCCGGAGAAATCACAGGGAATGTTAACACATTGCCTTTGTACACTGAAACGAAAAAGTAATCACGAATGACGAATAACCTTCGTATTCTAAGAGCAAGAGGAGCACGGGAAGAAACGTGGACAGAGAAAGACAGCTGTCCGCGGGTGGAAGCAATTCCAGAACTGCCGCATAACCAGCGGTGTTTTGTACGATTACAGCTAAGATGACGGCCCTGTGCGCATTAACTGTAAGCAGTCGGCTGTTAACGCATTAATGTAACCAGACAGAGTTTAGGAAAAGGTCAGCCGGAAAAACTGCTACTACGAAGCTGGAACTTCTTAATCGAGACTGCGCGCACATGCTTCTCGGAAAATCAGTAACCTTTTTTTTTTTTTGTAATTTCGCATTCAGTACACTTACCGCCGGCTGTACCAACCCACTGTACACGGAAGTTCGTGTGTTTGGTCCTCATCAGAGGAAAATTCTCTGTAGCCCTCATATCGTCTTCTTGTTTTGCCTTAAGAATAGTATATGACGAATAACAAGGTTAGAGCTAACTTGGTCCCCTTCCGCAATTCATTCTGATGCGAAGTACATGATTAAAAAAAGTAGCGAGTGCAAATGCTCAACAAATGCGCATCGCGTAGCAGCCCCTTCGTCATGGCCGCCTGATCGGTGCCGCACTTATCCGCGGGCTGCGTGTATAAACTGATAATTGCTCGGTGGGCCTAAGTGCCCCTGACGGATATATTGGCTCGCAAAGCGGGAAAGGTGCTCGGATGCGATTGCCGGACTCTAGCGAGGAGCATAACGCCAGACACCGCACCTGCGCTATTGCGGTCGCAATTGCATTGAAGCAGAAGATAAACTTTTTGCGTCTGGTTGTATGTAACTAAGAATGACTTTGGCGTGTGCAGCGTAAAGTTATTTTTAATCGTAACTAACAGCATCACTTCCGCTTGAACTGATTTACAGGTCCCCCTGCATTTTATTCGTAGCAAAGTTTTCCTTATACCATGTGGTCGAAATTTCCGGAGCCCTCCGCTACGGCGTCTCTCATAATCATATCGTAGTTTTGGGACGTAAAACCCCAGATATTATTATTATTATTTATCGCGCACCAATATAAAGGTATGCATCACTCCGTACCAGCATGGCCGACGAAACTCGGGAGTCGAACCCGCATATTCGCGGTTGACAGCAAAGTGCCAGAGGCACTCAGCAAGTGCAGGAAACACCCACAAGCATTTACGACGCCTAACGGCAGCCTGAGCGGCGGTGGGCTTTAAGGCGGTGTGAAGTCATAGCGAGACGCTTTTACAAACACAGTTATACGGGCGAACTCGGAGGTGTATGACTCGTTGGCCTCCACAGGCACGCGAGCCCGTACAAGGTGTGTTGGCGGACTGCTCGCCCGGATTCGTGGTATACAGACCGTAAGCGGCGTGTGAATCACTGGCACACACGCTGTGACGTATGCAGGCAAACAAGCACTGCGGTATGTACACGGCCCGAGTGAGACATGTATACGGCACCTTGCCACGAGGCAACGGCCGCAAACAAATGGAGGTAGAATGTACGAACAAGCTCCCACACCAATCCCGGCGGCTGCGAAGGGCTGCTGATTATGACAGACGTCCAAGTGGGATGATGCCTCCCGTGAAGCGACGGGCGTCACAATATAGTCTACCTGATGCTTCCTTCACTATCGCGACACCGTCGAAACAAGTTTGCGAAGTTTCTATGAAGTTGGTTAAACAAGTTTTCTTTATCGATGAGTCCGGTGTTTGTACCTTCGGACAACATAAGCAGAACAGAGACGGGGATCATGCTGTATGGTCTCGGAAAAGGAGGCGCGCATGATTACGGTTGTAGAAGGTGCTTGAGCACCTTCTACAACCGGAATCTCGGAACCTTCTACAACCGGAACTTGGAATCTCGGTGCTTGAGCACCGAGATTCCAACTCGTAATAACTGTTCGGGTTTTACGTCAGCCACAGTGTGATTATGAGAGACGCCGTAGTGGAATGCTCCGGAAATTTCGACCACCCGGGCTTCCTTAAACGTGAACCTAAATCTAAGCGTACGGGCCTCTAGCATTTTGCTTCCATCGAAATTCGGCCGCCGCGGCCAGGATTCGGTCCCGCGACCTTCCTGTCATCAGTCAAGCATCATAACCACTAGACCACCGCGGCGGGTGAGACGCCAGTACGCGCTCACGCTGAGAAAGTCGGAAAACAAATCTGAAGGCAGGCATGAGTGAAATCACCGGACTGCTTACACAAGGTTTACTATTATGTAGATGTTGCTTCGAGTGCGTTTCAGCTTCGACTCTACGACAAATGACACTTCGAATCCTTGTTGTGATTCGCATTACCTCCTCATTCTAACAATGCTTTGATGTAATTGGCATGTGGACACGTCTGTTTAAATGAAATTAATTCTCGTCGATGAGATGTACTGCAAGTTCCAATGACGTACTATTGCACAGATGACGCGCGCATAACTCACGTGCGTTATGTGTAATAATACTGCGCATAATGCGAGAGGAGACGTCACGTCTTCTTGCATTCTTACGCGATTGTAAACTAATGGATGAGTGGTCAAAATATTTTTGTTTTTTGTTTCGCAGCGACGCTTATGCGGCGCCAATGCCGCCACCGGCTGCCTGTAGCCATGACAGAACGAACACAACGGTCGAAGACATTTGCGGTAGAAAATACACCGCATGTGAAAGAGTTCCACTCAAGGCCACTCATTGAGGCACTGCACTGAAGCGTAGACCGGATGAAAGCGTTTGCGTTCCACCTGTGAGAATCTCTGCGCACAAAAATAATGACCTTGGGTGCACGTGGATAGTGCCGAGTCTTAATGTGAATGTGTTGTGCGTGCACAGTCGCAAAGGGCGCTGTTTACCACTTGCTCTTGGCGCCTGTGGCGACGTTTCTAAGCTGGCAATGCATTTTCGAGCTTTTGGAGAGAGTCCGAGCTGTACGTGAATTTTCTTGCCTATGTCGCCCTTCTTGTCCGTCAGGACTTTTCCGTACCGACGAAGTGGATATAGCCCTTATGATCTTCAAATAAGAAAACAACTGTAGAATGCTTTGTTATTGATATAAACGGATGTTTTCCGCACTGAGGGGCTACTGGTTTGAACCCCTGTTGGACGTGTTCTTTCTTTCTTGGCCCTCTTCGATACTATAAGTATATATAGGAGGAAGCATCTTACGTTTTTTTTTTTTTTCAGTCTCGCGAATTCAAGCGGCGACTTCCCCGCATTCACGTGGCAGAGATGGCACGGTCCAAAGCATCAAATAAATCGAAGCAGACTTGATAAATGCCTTTCCTAACAGCACGAGGTGTGACACACGTGACATCTAAAGTTGTGAAATGTTACGCTGTCCATGTCATTAAACTTAGTCTATATGCCAGTTGATGGGTCCAGCAGTGTGTTAATTCCGTTAATTGTGGGTAAATATTGTTGCAAGGCGAAGAAAGGCATAAAAGAGGCGTATAAGGACGCCGGCATGAAACAACAATGGAAGCGCCAGCTGACGCTTAACACGTATGGCGGCGGGAGCGCAGCGAGCGGCAACAACGCAACTTCTTCATTCTTGTTTCTAGGTGTTCAGCTTTGGCCTTCTTCTTCATTGCGACACTACATCGTGGGCATGCGCAGTGGGCGACCGTGTTCCCCGCGGAAACATAGTACCCTGGGAAAAAACATGGTCACAGCCAACCAGTAGCTAAAGCGGCCAATTGCCAGCACTATCGTGGCGAGGCGAATTATGCGCGAAGGCGACATATCGCAGAGTATCGCCCCACTTTTAGTGATCTGCAGAAATGTACTCAGGTGATTTTTCAGTAAGCGCTTCGTTTGTGTCTCTCTGTGAGGCTGTTTGTTTGTGCTTGGTAAGCGGTGCTTAGTTGATGTTCAATAGAGCATGAGCGTAGGATTTTGTCGATTACTTTTAACATCAAATTACGCCCGCGATCTGTGAGGAGCTGGCGACGTTTGGCGTGGCATAGTACGGCGGCGTAATACACGAGAAAACCGGCAACGTCTGTGGCACAACTTGTGGGCAGCGTTTGCGTAATGGCGAAGCCTGCGGTGTAGTAGGCTGCAACAATATAACTATATATTGTTCTTTTAAAATGACGCACTCGGGTGGCGCAGCTACCGGCATATATTTGCATGGCCAGTTCACATTTTCCTGTGCCACGCTCTGCCGTATTTGTAGGGTTTCGCTAGGGGCCGGCGCAACTGGTATCGCCAAAACGAAAGCCTCTGAGACGAACAGGCGTTTTGCGTAAAGGGGAAGTGCGCATGGCTCCGTGGCATCGTGAAATAGGCGGATTGAACTGAACCGCGCGTTCTGCCGCTTGAATTATGTAACAAACGACAGTGGCCAAAGATAGCTTCTGCCTGGTGCCAATCCTCCGACAAGCTGGCTTGCTTAGTTTAGGTTAGGTTAGGTTAAGTTAGGTTAGGGGTATGACGAAGACAAGTCCTTTTGACAAAACGGTAAACGCAAAACGGTGAAATGTACCTTAATTCAAGAACTCGTTATAACCATTGTTTGCAAACAGGGGAGTTCGGGAAATTACAAATTATATATATTGGCTCAATGCCGCGCGCTTTGACGACCCATCGAGGCTGCATCAAAACATGTCACACTACCCGTGTCCGCACACTTTTGATGAGGATGCGCTCTATACATCGCGCGCTCCCGCCCCCTTCCTCTCGGCGGTCAAGAGCGACCCCCTCACAACAGCGCATGCCGGCTTCACTTTTACTTTATCGAAAGGATCCCACGCAAAGGCTGAAACGGCGCTGCTGGAGGACAGGCCTTACTGCGCGAGAGTTTCGTTGTGTTCAAACAAATGGCCAAAGCTTCTCCGCCTAAAAAGAAATGCCATTCTTGTGTAGCGATTGGTGCAGTTCTAAATCCTGCGCTAAATGCAGCTCTACCATACAGTGTGGAACCCGAGGAAGTGCGTAGCACGGGCACCTTCCCGTTCGTGCGGTTCCCACTGCTCCGTTTACCAAACCGTCGATGCCGTCAATGTTTGAGGTAAGGTTTACCCGGCACGATGTATATCGAATCTTGTTAGGGATATTCGCAAACTCGGTGTGCGACACGCGCGTTATCGACTTCCTATTTGTTACGGCAAGTGAGATGCGTGTCTTCTGCAGCGGGTTCCGTCTAAAGTCCCTCGATATTCTTCAACAGCGAAGCTGTTCTAGCTCGGCGTGAAGTGTGTGACCGTGCCCGAAAACCATCATCATCACGAATGGGTATGTGCCAGAGAATTTGGGCAGATACCACTATACTCACCCTTACGGCGTGGCCTGTAACAACCCTCTGAACGACTACAGAGAGAGAGAGAGAAAGGGAGAGAAGGAGAGAAACAAACAGAGGGACGGAAAGAAATGTATAAAGAAAGAGAAAAGGAAAAATTCTTCACGAGGCGGGATTCAAGCCCGCGTGCCCTCGATCTGAAGGCGAGCGTCCTAACCACTCGCCTGTCCAGGCACACGAGCAGATCATATTTATTTATTTATTTATTTATTTATTTATTTATTTATTTATTTATTTATCAAATTCCCACAGTGCCTTCATAGGCATTACAGTGTGTAGAAATGCATAAAGTACATAATACAAAGTACAGGTTACATGAAGTAAACACCACGACATGATCATAACTACAATATTACATCACAGCATGGTCATACCTGTACAACTACATCATGGAGCGCGTGGGCAAACGCGGCACTTGAACTTATCTTCACAATGTCACTCGGTAGCCGAGTCCAGGCTCTAATTGTATTGGGGGAAAATGATTTCTTATACGCGGAGCTTTTACAGAGTATTTCTTTCACTTTTAGAATCGTGATCCACACCCGCAGACACGTAATCAGGGACCAGGGACATGCAAATATTTCGTCGGATCAATCCCTGTTCGTGAATGATAGATGTCGTGGAATGATTTCAGTTTATTAGTGCACCGTCTTTTTTGAGGACTGTCCCATCCAATTAATTTTTAGGGGTGAAGCTCCTCTTAGTCTAACCTTGTCACGCGTCCGGCGTAAGGCGTAACCGGCAGTATACTACGACCCATCACCGATCCTTTGCAAACTGCCCACTACTTCGTCTTTGCAAACATCCCACTACGACCCATCACCGATCCTTTGCAAACGGCCCACTACTTCGTCTTTGCAAACATCCCACTACGACCCATGACCGATCCATCACTTCACCGACCATAAAGCCGTTATAATGAAGGGGGAACGGAAGCTACCACTTACGATTAATAAAATTGCTTGTATAAATATATACAGTGTTTGTCACGTCTTTGATGATGTACTGGGCTACCGCTTTGATTACTGGTGGGCGAAACCACTGAAGATTTCACGGTGTAACCATGATTGCTTCAGGAGCTTCGCCCAAGCTCTTCATCATTCACCCGTGGATATGCTGTGAATTTTTTTGTATCAGATACACTGAATTGCCTCGAATAATTTCGAAATGCAAACCACACGGCTCTTCTCTGTATTCTTTCCAGCTTGTCTATGTTCGTTTGTGTCCAGGGATCCCAAACCGTACTGGCATATTCAAGCATTGATCGCACACTGTAAAGATAAATTAGAGCCCTTGCTTTGACTGGAAATTGTTTAGCGTTTCTTTTCAGATACCCTAGCACACGAGATGGTTTGGCAGTGACGTGATCGATATGTCGTGTCCATGATAAATCGGCGGTAAAAAACACTCCCAAATATTTAAATGCGCGCACAGGCACTAGTTGTGTTCCATTAATCTGATAACTGGTCTGAAATTGTTTAGTTCTTTTTTTTTTTTGGAAAAACACGTATATGCACTGCTTTTTAACGTTAAGTTTCATATGACAGCCTGTGCACCACTGTGAAATCCGATCTATATCACCTTGCAAAATTGCATAATCATTTTTGTCATTAATTAGTCTGTACAACACACAATCATCTGCAAACATGCGTGCTGAAGAATCGATATTATCACTGATATCGTTTACATATCGTAAATCAAAAAGAGCAAATGGCCAAATACCAACCCTTGCGGCGCTCTTTCAGCATCACCCGGTTTTTCACCGCTAATTATAATTCTTAAGCGCCTAAGCTGCAAATAATTCTTAATCCAATCAATTACAGCACTGTCAATACCATACCACGACAACTTTTCAATTAATGCGTCATGGTGTACAACGTCGAATGCCTTCGGGAATCAAGAAATATTGTCCAATGCACTCGACAGATCATGAGTCATGATTCTGTTAGTTGCGTGACACAGGAAAATCCGCAGCGGAAGCCATGCTAGCAGTTGTTTAGTAACGAGTTCTCATTTAAATGTTTCATTATGCTTGAAAAAAGTACATATGTTCCAGCAGTTTGCAACTTGTACTGGCTAACGACACAGGACGGTAGTTTAAAACCAAATTACGCGGTCCAGATTTGTGATTCGGTACAATATACACCTTTTTCCAATCAGGAGGCACGCGACCCTCGTCTGTCGATTCAGTGAAAAATAGGCATTAATATTTAGAAATGGAGTGCGCACATAATTTCAATAAAACATTCGGTATGTCGTCTGGACCGTTAGCTTTTGTACGATCTAATTTTTTTTAACATAGCCTTGTATATAGTGTAGCAAGGGGGTTGGAAAGGGAAGTGAGCGTGAAGAGGAGAGATGTGACGGTGAGGAGAAGGGGAGAGAGTAAAGCGTAGCACAAAAAGAATTAGAAAGAGAGGAATGGAGAGAAAGAAATGCAGAAAGAGAAGATCAGCGAAAAAGAGAGAAAAAAAGATAGAAAGAAGTTGGAAGCAAGCATCGCGTCGCCTAGCGACCAGATACCACACCACATGGCCAAGCCGCGCATGCGTAGTAGCTAAGCCACGCCCACCGACGGAGACATCGCCCGCAACCTCCGCTCTATAGTGCATAGCCTGGCTGCGTACTCCCGAGGAGGAAGCCGCGCATTTCGAAGCTAGACGTGTCGGTCGACGGGAAGTACGAGCGGCGACGGGCCCGTGCTTCGCTGTGCCAAGCTTTGCCGACTTAGTGCAAACTGCCCGCAATTTTTTTTAAGTGCGAATGCACTTTATAAGCGACCCTGAATCCGCCGTCCCATAGCAACGGCGCGAGGAGCGGAGAGGAGCGTCTGTAGCAACGGCGCAGCGACGTCACGCCCCACGTGACTGCGCGCGCTCCGCCCTCCGCTCCGTGGCTGCGCGCGCCCCGCGCATTGCCTGTGGTGATGAAGGCCGGCGGCGAGACGCCGAACGAAAGCGTGCGAAGCGAGCCGAGCACCCCGAAGCCGATCTGGCGCGGGAACGCGCGATGCGTGAGCGAGCGCGGGCCCTCCAATTCGATCGGCCGGACGCGCGCTTCAAGCGAGACTTCCTGGACCGCAGCTTCGGATATAGCTGCGCGGTGTGCGATCGACTGTGGTTCGACAACAACCTGAGCCCCATCTCGGGCGTGCGCAACGCCGCCAACAAGTTGAACGCGTTGCGGGTTCTTTGGAACGAGTTCGGAAGACAGATCATCATCATCAGTAAAAGTGCTTTGCACTTAAAAACGGCCAGACCTCCGTGGGTCGGCTGGCGCGTGCTCTCTCGCTGCCGTCTCCTTCGCTCGGCTCTGCAGTTTAGTCGCGCGCGCCCCCTCATAGCATCACCCCGTGCTTCGCACTTCCTCATACTCCCCTTCGGGGAAATGCGGGTTTTTTTTGCTTTAGTTCCCTCAGGTTGTGTCCCCCCTCAGCGCCCCCCTCAGATGTAGCGACGAAGGCGCCGGAGAATCGCTGGTGGGAGCAAGGTGGTGGCGCCCTCTCTTGCGCGGCGCGGGTGTCAGGCGCATGTTTCCGAAACGTTTTTGTGATTTTAAGTTAATTATTGCGATAACTTCTTGGTTATTTCCGTAAATTCTAGTATCTTAGACCTTCGTTTATGTTACCCGGTTTTGAGCATTGCTGGCCTTGTTTTAGGCCTGTGTTGACCACTTGATTTTGAGCGTGAGTGACCATGTGGCATGAGACACTGGACGACAAGCCGGGCCCCTACAGTTCTATGCACTTAAAAAAAGTCTCTGTATATCTTATGGAGCCACACTTCGATGCTTGTGCAAATCCCCTGGGCTCATAGTAGGAGGAGGAGGAATGAACTTTTATTGAGACCAGCAATTTGTTTGGCTGGGCCTAGGCCTCCCACGTGGGGACGTCGCGGTCTTGCCTCTCCGCCGCCTCGCGGGCCTGCTGGGTCGCCCAAAGCTGGTCGTCGAAGTGGGAGCTGCGCAGGGCGGCATGCCATCTCGACGAGAGGGTCTCGGTGTTAACGGACGGGTATAGTGGTGTTTACACTCCCACAGCATATGCGGGAGCGAGGCGACCTGGGTCTTGCATACCTTACAGGTGTGGTTAGGATAAATATCTGGGTATATCTTGTGGTATCGATGTAGTGACGGGTACGTGTTTGTCTGTAACAGGCGGAGGGTGGATGCCTGCGCTCTGTTTAGCTTGTGATGAGGGGTGGGGAAGGTTCTTCTTTCGAGGTAAAATGCTTTGGTGATGTCGTTGTAGCTGGTGAGGCGATCGCGTTCCGCGGGTACACCTGCGCTGTCTCCGGCACGGTTGACCAGGCCTCGTGCTACGGAGTGTGCGACCTCGTTGAGGTTGGTGAGGTGCGGATGAACGTCGCCGGCATGTGCTGGAATCCAGACGAGCGTGATTTGGTTATCTGCTGAGTGAGGGGCGTGGTGTAGGATGCGTAATGCTTGCTGTGAGATGCGGCCTTTATATAGTTGTTGATTGCCGTGCGGGAGTCGCTCACGATGGTGTCGCAGTCTGGGTCGATGGCGGCCAGGGCGATGGCCACCTCTTCGGCCGTCTCAGCGTTCTGGGTTACGATGCTGGCAGCGTGTCTGAGCGAGCCGCCTTGGGTGGTAGGCGCTGCGAAGCGGTACCCGTCTTGATATTCCGCTGCATCGACGAAGGTGACGCCTGTGGTGTCGCCATAGGTAGGCAAAATATTGGAACTCACTCAGACTCACTCAAAAGATATATTTTGCTCTGAGAGCTCACTCAAACTCACACTCACCGAAATTTTCCTCAACTGGACTCACTCGGACTCAGACTCAATAAACTTTTTCTCATCAGGACTCACTCAGACTCAAACTCACCAACATATTGCTCAGCCGGACGAACTCAGACTCAGACTCACAGCTTGAGCTGAGTCTGAGTGAGCCTTAGTGAGTAGACTCATGAGTCCACTGGCGTAAAATTAGCTTTTTCGATCATGGTGTAAATGCTCTTTAACGCCAATATCTCATGTAATTGCTGCTCTACGATAAGGCTTTTGATCTTGTATCTTCAAGTACGAGTTATCAATGGGTGCAATGCAGTAAGGACGTTTTTATGAAATATGTGACTCGAACGAGATATTTCTATCAAAAACGTCCCGTGAAAGAGATTGCGGAGGGGGAGGTCATGGCACCTCTCCCCCCCCCCCCCCTCTCACGCCTCTTATCAATAAACACTGAGGTGAAACATTAACGCATGCGCGTTGAGGCATGTGTGAATAGATTTGAGTATAAACGTAAGCAGATATAAGGCTGATAGTAATGCTGATAGGTGAGTAGATAGGACCATTGTTCGGCAGTAAAAGGTGGAGCTCACTCAGACTCACTCAATAAATATATTTTGCGCTTTGGGCTCACTCGGGCTCAGACTCACCAATATTTTCCTTAACCGGACTCACTCAGACTGAGACTCACTAAAATTTTCCTCAACCGGACTCACTCGGACTCAAACTCACCAACATATTGCTCAGCCGGACTCACTCAGACTCAGACTCACGGCTTGATCTGAGTCTGAGTGAGTCGACTCATGAGTGAGTTTGCCGACCTATGGGTGTCGCCGTAAGCTTTGATCAGGGAGGCGGCCCGTGCCTTCCGCCGTTCCTTGTTGTATTCAGGGTGCATGTTTTCGGGGATGGGGTCGGCATGTAGCCAAGCCCGGATACGTCCTGGGATTGGGTGTTTGTCTCCGTGCTGGCGGTGGTAAATAAACTTGTTTTCCTTTATTTTCGCCCTTCGTCAGGTACGAGGCGTCGCCACCATTGCCACAGGGGTCAGTGGCATCTTTGGCTGTGCGGATGATAAGAAACGAAAAGAATTGGAGGAAGAAAGAGGTCTTAGATATTAGGAGCCCCTTATCTGCAGGCTCCTCGTATATTCATGGAATACAAATATCTCCAACTCAGTTTTATTCCTATTTTATAATTAGTTCAAGATCGGCTTATCCCTGCATTGAAATAGCAGGAGCGTCGCTTGTATTGTTTGCGAAACCCAAAGCGCCAGAAAACTGGGTCATAGTCGCTACGTTGCCCCGACCCCTTTCGCGCACTATCGAAGGATTCGTAACAGCAGGCACCAACCAAGTGGAATAGCGGGTATAACAGCAATAGAGACTGTAGCGTGTTACACATAACGAACGAAAACCTTGGTAAGTTTAACCTTAATATTTTATTTAACTCGTTTGCAAGCATCCTCTTTACGAGTGGGTGCTGGTTGAAAACAGTGATTTTTCTCATCTAGACACTAGACGCGTCACAAGAGCCCCTATTCACAAAAACAACTTACGCTGAGATTGCTCGTAAGAGAAAAAATTAGGTAATCCTATTACTGGGCACTTCCTCTGCGCTGCCGATTGGCCACTGCTTAGTAGTCCTCACTAAATAAAAGCTTTGCGAATACGGCATTAGATCCCCTTCGATGTGCCCGTATAATTAACGCCTCATCGTCAACCACAGCGCATCTACCGAGGCGAGGACGATAAGAAGAAGGACGAACAACATGACGAACAAGGTTCATCACGCAGCACCAACTTGCCCAAGTTCAATCACGTTACTAACGTCTCATCACTGCATATTTCCGATTCAGCATTTAGTGCGAAAGTATAAACGAGATAACCACTCAAGCGAACAGATATTTGTTATCAGTTGTTTACCGTCGGCTGAAATATGCCACGCATTACTGAATAACATGCCATTTGGCTCATTATGATAAACGTCTAGGGGTTTGATCATGCTGCGTCGATGACGCAAGCGTGATAGTTTGTAACGCATATCCTGGCCTTCAGCTGCAAGTTCGCTACCTGAATATCTCCGGCGACAGGAAAGTAAACGGCGAAAATAAATACCACACAGCCCGTAACCGACACAACCCACGATTAAGCGCTTCGTATGAATATCGAGGCATATAGGAGGCAAATATCCGAGGTGTCGAAAGCGCTGCCGTTCACCTTCGGGAGGACGCACGCGTTTTTGGGCAGTGACGTGCAGTAATTAGTCTGCAGGCACGCACTAATAACCAATGCGTGTGCACTGCGTTAAGCGATAAGCGCGGGATCGTTAATCACTCGTCTGTGTTCACGCCACATGCATCGCCGGCATGTTGGCCGTGCACGCATAGCCTGCTTGCACAAGTGCGCAAACGAAGTGTTCGTAACTGCCCGCGCGTGGTTCTGTCCCCACATGCGCCGAGTCAGCTGATCTCTCAAGTGTCCTCGCACGTGTCTTCGTCGCAGCCAAGGTTAAATCTCGCGGCACACACAGAAAAACATGGAGGTTGTGTATCGCTGGATTTGTACCTTAAACTTGTGCAGTGCAAAATGGAGACTCTTGACATGATAAGTGTGTGGTAAGTAAAAAGAAAATACAAGCGAGCGACAGGGCCATGGACTCGGAAAAAAGCGCCAAGTCAAGCGAAAGCCAAGTAAAGGCGCCCTTGACTGAATTCCAAACGCGCGCTCCGCCGCAGCACCCAGACCAGCGTGTCGCGAACGGATCGTTTCCTCCCCGTGTTCGTGGTCGTGGCTTGCCTCGTCGTTCCAGAGCACTGTTATATAAACTAAGAGTCGGTTCAGTGTTGGTGCGCGAACGCTTATTCCGTCAAGGACGTGTGAACAGTCCGTTGTGTGCAGCTTGTGGCTCATGTGAAACACTTGAGCATCTTATAATTAGAGACCAGAAGTTCAGGCACCAAAAAACAAAGTTTTAGGCGCCTATAATAGGCCCTAAAAACTGTCATTTAGGCATATATAGGCGTTAAAAACTATCGTTTAGGCATATATAGGCGCAATCCATAATTACTTCAGCAGCGTGTTTCAGGACAAATCTTCGACTTCTAACAAGCACAGCAGGCAAATCTTGTGCTTTGGGAAAGTTAATTTTATTTTTTTTTATGAAAGGAAATAGGAGAACAACCATTTGAACCGATTTCGGTGAAAGCTAGGATGATTGGACACCGTGAGAGAGACTATGAAAGCAGTGGCAAACCAGCGCCATCTCAAGGTTTTCGAGCTTGAAGTTGTGCGTTCTTTCAGTCAGTATTTGGTTGTATGCGGAAAAAGAACACTCGACGTCCACTCAAGTTAGTGGAGCGTACTTGTGGTCCGGCACTTTCGATGCTCTAACTGCATCTGGAATCTTTGAATCTGCACCGCTCAGAGCTTTAGACACTTGTTTTAGCACACAAAATCCGGAATTCGTGTCCAAGACAGATTTAAGCTTCGAGGTGACCCTGTCAGCGACAGGTCCATTGGGGGCGGTGGCAAACCTTTCCCGCACGCCCAAATTAGCTTAACAGTCTGAGTCAGAGCGGTGCCCCAACTTTCAAGTTTTTGTATGCTTTCTGCAAGGAAAGTAAATTAAACACACAAATATGCCAAGTCAGATTCAAGTGTATCGTGATGTAGAACAGTCTGGGCTCTTCTCACGGCGATGCTCTCGTCCGCTGCAAAGCTGTTAATAACAGCCGTAACACCAGCGAAGTGTTTGTTGTAGTATAGTCCACTGCATTCAGCCAAATTCCTCAGCGGGTAACAACGGGCTCTGGTGGAAGAGGCACATTCGGCAACTGCTCTTTAAAGACACGAACGCGCGAACGCGTCTTAAGAAACAGTGCCTTGCCTGCAGCTATTAGTTCGTTAACAGAACTGAACGACTTTCTCAGCTCTTCACAGACCCGATGAATCCCATGGGCTAGACAAGTGACATGCAATGATTCTCTGGATAAAAGACCTTGAGAAGTGCAGCATTCTTGTGCATATAAGCTGCTGCATCTGTGTAGCGTAGCAGTACTCGGTCGTCGTGGGATCCGGAGGGGTACATACCCTGAAGGTCGAGTTCACAAAGTAGGTGATGGTATCCCCGCTCATTTTTTATAGTTCTTTCGAGCATACTAAGAAAGGTGTTTTCTCTTTTGCATTCAGCTTTCCAACTAAAAAATGTCCAAGTAATCGTCCGGTCGCATCTGTTGTCTCGTCCACTGAAGTCCATATGTATGATTCACTGAGTTCTCGTCTGATTTTTGCTGTGTCCTCGTACATTGGGCGCAGGTACTGCTTGCGAAGGGTGGACTCTGATGGTATATTTTTTTTTTTTTGCAGTACTTTTGTAAAAAATGCTTGAGTGTCTCGTTTTCGATCTTCGCTCAAGAAATGTTAGCAGCGACCAATGCTTCGCGCGCTGAATTCACTTCTCTTTCCTTCAGCAAAAGTTTCAAACAAGAACGACTGCCTCGACGTTGACGGTTGGTTGCGCAGAGCGTTGGCATGATGCAACGTTGTTTTCACGTGCTGCTCCAGATGACACTTTTTTTTCGCACGGTACCTGCGAGAAGAAAAGAGCGAATTGCACCAGGAAAGTGCGTTGGATACGTGGAACTTCTTTAGTGCACTTGCGCTTGTACTTTTTTTCTTTGAGGCTGTTTGCAAACGCTGAGGAAATGGCGAAGTTAGATAGCAGGGGCCCAAGCGTGCATTTTAAAATCGAAATGCTTATACCTGTATCCGACCGAGAATACGCAGCACATTTCGTCTTGCATGCGAGTTCACAGATCCGGATACAAAAATAACAAAACAGTGAATATGAGTGCCCGTGAAATGACCACGAAATGCACGTCATTTGCGCAGGGTTATTCATATTCGCAGTTGCGTAAGCAATGTTGGTAGCTTTATGCCTATGCGTAGTTCAGAGTGGACGTCAAACGCAAAATATTGTTGACCTTTTCAATGTCTTCTCACCTACTTTCCACATGGATGGCAGAATACCTTTTCTCCATCGATGGAGCAGCACTGCGTTCCACTGGTCCATTGCCTGACAAGGACACTTTTCGGCGTCTTTTTCTTCGGCATTGCTTAGCAGACTCCTGACAGTTGCCGTTGAAGAACATAAATGCCATCGAAACTGACGTGTAGGCTGTAGGCTGCAGCGCTAGCCTATATAGCTTAGCTTTGGCTCGCTAGGGTACACTCCAACCGCCGAGCTGCACTACTCTCGAACCAAGCGACGGAGGTCTTCAAGGGGGAGGTGGGGGGACACTAGCGCTAGCCTAGCCTCGCTTTGCCTCGCTGGCGTACACTCCAGCCCCGCCCACGGAAAGGCGCGTTTATAGTACGACGCTATCGGCGCGTTGGCAAGCTTCACATGCGTCGGAGCGCATCGGCCGAGTCCAGTTATACGTTGGCTGTGCCATTGCGCCGAACTATGGTCTGTTTTCGCCGACGTCACGCAGCGCATGCTTGCGTGTACCCTACGTCGCACTATAATCGCGCCTTAACAGGAGCTAAAAACGTGAAAAAAAAAAAAACATGACTAGCGCGCTACGCGCGTGTTGTAGTTAATATCGCCACACTAAGTGCTTCTTTTTTTCCTCCATACGAACAGCTCATTTAAGCAAAACTTGTACTCGACGAACGCGAAAAGGCATTTTTTGGCGCTGAAAAGCTTATATAGGCACGAACCTCGAAATAGGCACTTATAGGCACAATAAATGTGTGATTAAAACGTTTCCCTTCCCTTACTTCGTGCGTATATGTTAAATAGGCTCGAAACGGACTCCAGGAAAAAATAGGCATTTTGCCTGAAGTTCCGGTCTCTACTTATAATACACTGTCCCGCGTTTGCTACGCAGCGGGCTTTGCTGATTAAGGAATATAAATTCCTCGGACTTAAATGCGCGACCATCGACGATTACCTCTTTCCGAGAGGTTGTGTATCTCGACGCGACCAGGCCCATCGAGCTCTGCTGACCTTTATGGACCAAACAGATCCGGCCACCCGTCTATAAGCGTTCCTTTTGTGTGTGTGTGTGTGTGTGTGTGTGTGTGTGTGTGTGTGTGTGTGTGTGTGTGTGTGTGTGTGTGTGTGTGTGTGTGTGTGTGTGTGTGTGTGTGTGTGTTTACCTATTTTTGTCCAAGTCTTCGTCAATTTTTTTCTTCACTTTCCTATCTCCTTTCCTCTTTTTCTCCTCCTAACTTCCTTTCCTCTGTCTCTTCCCTCATCCCGAAAGAGCAGGCAGGCGTTGTGCCCCTTCTGGTGGCAGTTGTCAGCTTGCTCTCTACCTCTTTTCTCTGCGTCCTTGTGATTGTATGTATACAAATCAAATAAATAAAATAAAATAATCCGCCGCTTATATACACACCGCCCGCGTTCGAGGGAGAGGAGAGAGGGACGGAGAGGAGCGAGGGAGGGAGGAGGAGAGGGAGAGGAAGGCTTGCTGCCGGCACGAGACGAGCCGAGCATGCGCAGTGGGGGTGTGGACGGTGCCGCCGACGCCGCAGGTGCGACTAAGAAATGCTCCGCATTTAAAACTGCAGGTATACAGGGAGCTTTTGTCTTAGCGGTCCAATATGATGCTACCAAAGTATTACACGTCTTATCGCGGAGCGCGTCCCACATTCCTTGAAGTATAATAATTCGGGAAAACGATTGCGATGGCCGTCTCTTCGTTGTACAAAGAAAGGTGCTCAACGTTCCACTTGACGCTTACGGAAACCGTAATTCGTCATTGGACTTTGGTCACAGCCATCATCTGCCAAAAGTGCTCTGAGTGTGTTTCTTTGGTGACACGAACACCGAGCGACACTCATGTTTCTCTTCCAAACACCTCCGGTCGAGCACTTACTTGCGGTTTCCCGAATATTCAGAAAAACTCTTCTAAAAAATCAAACTGGTTCTAAGTCGATGGTTCTGGTGCAAGTTAAGATATATATTTGATACATATGACACCGGAGCATAAGTTTACTTAAGATGAGGACCAATTAACTGGCAAGATAATTAATGAAAATTACTTGAATGAATTCGTTGAAAGAGCAGGCGGTTTTCTTGGGAGAAGCTGGGACTGTTGCGACACATGGCGGAGCAGATCTCAACCAAGCGCCTCTTTTTACGTGGCCTCTGAGATCCGGCCGCTTCGGCAGCGCGACGAAGTTAACCCAAAGAATACAGCAGGGCACACGAACGCCACTGTGCCAGTGCCGCTACCAGACACCTAAGTCAAGGCTGTCCTCCACATTTTTTTTTGAGAGCCTCGTAAATGAATAAGAAGCTACCAAAAGTTGAATATAATGAAATGCTAATAAAATAATAAAATACAAAAAACAACTAAAAATATAGTAGTATAGTGCGCGGACAGATTTTCTAATCTCATCTTTTCTCCTCGTGTTTTTAGCTTTTGCCCCGTCGCCCGATGCGGAGTAACCAACCGAACTGGTAAAATGTTAACCTCTCTGCGTCTCTTGTCCTGCTTTGTATCTCTCTCTTTTGAAGTGCGGTTACATATGATGCATCTCACAGAGAAAACTGCACACTTTTGGAGCAAGCGAATGTAGGCCTCGCCCTGGTGTGTCGAGAGCGCGTGCAATGCGAGCGCAGTGTCCACCTCGCTGTCACTGCAGCAGACTAGCGTTCATTGCTCCGGCGCGTCGGCCCCGCGCCGCGGTTATCAGACTGGAGTGAGAGTGGCCTTGGTGTACGCGACGCGAACTATATGCCGGCCGCTGAACTCGGTGGCAATGTGCGAAACAAGTGCTTTGATATGAGAACACTTCTCGTTCGGTGGCGTGTACTCCTATATAATTGGGGCCGTAAACGACACGCCGACGACCGCCGCACATAACAAAATGGAAAGAAGAACAGGGGAGTGGTTTGAATATCCTTTCGGACCGATATCGTGCGTTTACCTGTATATGCGCAACTTTTGAGGTTTCAGAAAAAAGGCAGACGGATCGCTGGCGTAACCAAGCCGGGGGCAGGGGGGGGGGGGGGTCGAGGGGGTTCAAACCGCCGAATTTTTTAATTTTGCATGTGTATATATGCACGCACACATACAAACGCACGTACGAAAATACATAAAGTATAAACGAACCCCCCCCCCCCCCTTCCCGAAGAAAATTTCTGGCTACGCTACTCACACGGATTATAGATATTGTTACTGCAGAGTCAGGGATGCTCTTAAATGATCGAAAGCAACGCAGTCCTGACTACACATGAACGAAACGTGCGCGCTGTAAATAGAGGTTCGTAGCCTGAGCCGCAAACGCGTGCGTCCCGCTGGCCTCTGTCTCGCAGGCGCTGCTCGCGCTCCACCGAGGCACGACATTCGCTCGTCGAAATCGCATCCTTTCTGCAACGCATATTGCAGCAGTTTTGTTAGTCGGTGCTCTCGCAATTGAAGCAGTCGGCGGCGGAGAAGTCCCGTTGGGTCACGTGGAAGCTGCACTACTCCGATGAGCCGACGCACGCTAACACGAAGCCAAAGGCAAAGAACGTAAGTGCGTCAAGGGTGCCTCGGCGACGCCAGCGCGGCCAGTCTACCTCTCTGGTATCGAGACGCTTTAACCACGACCTCCGATATCGCGTGCAGTCTCGGAGTAAGGCTAGTAAGTGTCGATCGTGAAGCATTACTTCTTTTCACATCTCATAGACGGCGGCACCGCCCCGCTCCGCCCGCGGCGAAAGAGAGTGTGTGAAAGATATAAGGCGCGTTCGCGCCGTGTCAAGCATCTCCCGAGTTAGCTTAGTCGGTAGCGCGTCGGGCGCTTGCCATCGCGGCCGCAACGTCGTGGGTTCGATTCCCAGCGGGTATATTTTTCTTGGTTTTTTTCTTTCTCCCCCGTTGGCGTCCATTTTATCAACGTCATATCCGTGACGGATGTACTTGGTGGACCCCGGCATAAAACACTTTCGTGTTAAAAGGCCACATGGCACGTCCCTTACTGCTCCCTAAACGGAATTTAAAATCACCTATGTACATCGTCGTCTATTTTCCCCCGTTGTAAGCACTTACAGCAATACTAAGCGGACACCCAGAAGCCGGACCTCCAAGTTAAACTTCCTTCTGTTTCGGTTCCCTTATCGCTTAAAACTTAATGAAAATGGAGGCGTGTGAAAAGTAACAGTGTCGCATAGTTTTTGTGCCGCAGCAGCCGGCACTTATCAAAATAATACGCTGGCATGGACAACAACCTTAAAATGACTCTGCGACTTCGACAGAGTTGGTAGCAGGCTATCGTTTGTGCTTGCGCGCTATAATACGAGCTCACCGCGTGCGTGTCATTCTACACTTCAGGGCCCCTCTGTACGGGCACATATGGCGAGGAGGTAGTGAATGAAACATGAGATCGCAACTCCGAGCAGCTACGGTTTTTCAATGAGACTAATTCGTTACGTAGCAGCGCTGATCAAAGTGCGACGCTGACAACCGCCGTCTCTACGTCTGTCTGCGTGTGCTCAGAAGAGTCGCCGCGGGTGTGCGACGCGAAGCCGTCCTTGCGCTAATATTGTGAGTGCAAACATCGACTGCACCAGACCCTCGCGCTGCGCTAACCGCGCTTTATTAATGTGCGCCAGTGAGCGCAACCTTCGCGTCTGCTGACTATGCCGACTCGTCCTGCGTTGGAGCGCAGACATGGCGCCGATATTACGCCACAGCAAGAGTGCTATGGCGGTGCGATTCTATTGCGATTCTATGACTTTTTTATGCCTTTCTCCGCCATTAGCCGTCTCCTGTTGTTCAAAAATCGCGCCCCGGAAATTTTGACCAATGGCAGACGGCTAATGGCGGCGATGGCACTCCAGATGACATATATTACAGAAGTGTGGTTCATTGGGCTATATGGTCACACATTTGTAAATGTGAAAAACAGCGCGCAAGGAGACGTAGCACAAGCGAAGGAACACACAGGACGAGCACTGTTAAACAGGACGCACGTGACGAGCGCTGCACACAGGACACAGGACGAGCGCTGTGAACACACAGCGCTCTTCCTGTGCGTTCCTTCGCTTGTGCTACCTCTCCTTTCGCGCTGTTTTTCCCATTTAAAATCATACATTATTACTAAGGAACACACAACTTTGAACATAAGTTGCTTTTGGTAATAGTTGAATGCATAATTGGATATTCTGCATCAGTTGGAAAGGAAATTGTCACATTAACAGACCTAGAACGGGCAAGGAGTATATGAGATGTTTTAGCCACTTTTCTCCTTCTTTATGATTAAGTAAAGGCTATTTTCTAAGAAATATATAACTTGCCGACTGATTTATCGACTGACGCTGCCATCAATTTCAAGCGACCATATTATTTCCCGCAAAGCAGCGAACCGCCGAGGCATTGGCTGCAGCAACGTGCACTCGCTCAAAGTATCCGTAATTGTGTCCACCAGGCTTGGGTTTGATTAGCACTCCCTGAAGGTATTATTTCTTCGATGTGTCCCGCGCATGCATCAATTAGATAAGAACGAAGAGCGATGACAAGAGAGCGAAACGCATTTCGCTTACTCCAAGAATTCCTCATCAGTTACGGCGTTGGCTAACCTTCCCAGAAGGTCTGTCGTAAACTGCTTTGTAGCTTGGCCACCTTACGCAACGAGTGCCCCGAGGGCCAAGTTTGCCGTCTTTCCTAAGTGCGAGTGCAGCTCGGCAAAAGGGTTACCGGCAGTTACATAGTAATAGCTATTTCGAGCTGATCGGAATCCAACATGTCGTCGCAAGGAGACAGTCAAGTAAACGAGAACCTGACTGATAATATATTTTATACAGTCTCTAACTTCTTGGATGGGAAGAAAGTATGACGTTCTAGAAGGGAGACAGAGAAGAAAAGATGGCTGATCCCTCGTCATAGGAATCGGAATAACACGAAAGTAAAGCGTGCCCTTACAGAAGTAACTGAATGTTTACTGTACATTGATATAAGAGAGTTTGCACAATGCATATTGATGTCTGGCAGCTATAGCACCGTTTAACGTGGATGCACCCACTTTGATGATTGGTAGTACATATCCATCCCGACGACTAACGTCCATGTTAAATGATTACACAAAACCTTGTGGTAGCTGTAGTAGTTAACGGTGAAAGCGTAATCAGAGAACGAGGTGTGATAGCCAGAAGAGCGTCGCATATTGGACGCAGAACCTGGTCGTGATCCCGCGGCATGTCTTGAAAACTCGGGTCTCGTCACTTTCCTATCAAGAATGCTATGTCACGTTGATTACGCGCTCGCCGTTCTCGACCGGGAAGTGCCGAGACCGCGGTGATAACGCGAGGAAAGTACGCGAGATGGATGACGACTATTGTTGTGTGGCAGAAATACTCCCCAAATACTGTATTTTTTCTTAGTGTGTTGCACGTGCATCGACGAAAGTGACACATTCACACTGAGCACGCACTTAAAGATTCTTCCACAAGCCATAGATGGTGTGTTAGGGCGCAGCCACACCGTGAAAGCCAGGATAGAAGACGAATCTCTCAGTTATAATGTCGAGGGTATGAAAGGGCGCACTTATGAATTCGAATGGACTCCAGAGAACGTAAACACAAACCCGAGGGTGCCACCCCACGAACGCGCACCACGCGCTATGGAGATAATCTCGTTGAGTCCAAACGCGGTTTTGACGGTGTTGCTTTAATCGCAGGTAATTATACATAATTTAGACGAATGATGAGTTAACGATCTTTATCGAGGACAACACTAGCTAGATTAGATAGACGACTACTCGACGAACATAAATAGATCGCCACAAGGTGTGATCATATCTACATCTTTCTTGTTTCTACGCGACGATGTTGTTATGCGTGTGACAGTCCACTAAATAGACGGCCGCTGCTTGCGTGGGGTGTCCGAGGCTACACACATCGGCGATCGTGTAGGGACAAGGCTCGTTGAAGACGGTCATTCCGGGCTGTCGATAGCATCGCACAGGTGTGCATGGAACTCGCTGTGGTACAGCTGGCGTTTGCTAGCCATTCCATTCTGGCTCCGATACACGTTCAGCAGCTTTATACAATCTTAAAGAAAAGAGGATACGCGAAAAAAAAAAAACATGAGGTAGATTCCCCCCCCCCCCCTTTTCTCCGGCCGCCCCCTGTCCGCGGCCTGCATATCCTTCCCTCCATTAACGTATTGTTCCCGACCAGGCGGCGCCGCGTGGCTCCGGCGGTGCGGTGTGGGGAAAAAAGGAGCTTTTTTAAGAAGTTAAGCCTTTAACTACTCAGTGCCACGTGGACGTCTCGTCCCCGAAAGGGGGGCACCGTGTATTGCCGCAAAGGCTAGCAAGCGGGCGCAATGTCAATTTTGGCCCGCTCCTGGATTCCGCAGTCGGGGGCTCCTGATTGTGCACATGGGTGCTGCGGGAAATGTCATGCTTGGCACAATTGATTGGTTAGTAAGGTAGAAACCGAAACAGACGACAGCTGTACTTAGAAAGAGTAGTTACACTTGGAAGTATTTTCAGTTGTCCAGTGATCGTCGCAGCTGCAGTGCCGTGGACTCTTCAGTTATTATTGTCATTATTGCCGTTATTGTTTTCTAGTGCTTTAATTGCTGCAAGTGTACCCGGATTCTCATTTATTCCTCTTTCGAGGGTGTTAAATCGGTGGATGAGGTATGACTCTCGTTGTTCACGTTCTCGGTTTGATGTAAATCCCGTTTCTAAGAGTGTTACTGATAGTTTGTCGAATGCATGGTCGGGAAGGTTGAGATGTTTTGATAGAGGTAGACTTGGGGCTGATTTCGCATGGGCTCTGTGATTATTGAAACGAATCTTAAATGGTGTTTCTGTTTGTCCGATGTACTGCATACTGCACACGTTGCATTCGAGTAGGTATACCACATTAGAGGAATCGCATGTTAGGTTTCCTCGTATGTTAATCGAAAACTTGGAGTGTGTGCTGGTTGCCTTGTCTGTTTCTCGCATCGCTTTACATACAAGACATCGTGACTTTAAACAAGGTCGGCATGAATTATTAGGGGGTGAAGTATTGATCTGGGAGTGCACAAGTGTGTCTTTGAGGTTGCGTGGTCGTCGGTAGACGACGCCAGGGGCGGATGGAAATGCGTGTTTCAGACGTTCACTTTGTTCCAGAATGTTGTAATGTCGTTTAAGGGTTTCGTTTACATTGGGGAAGTTCGTGCTGTAAGTTAGGCAGAGGTTTGTTCGTTGCGGGTCTTGTTGCGGTGGCCGCTTCATAAGTAAGTCGTCACGCTTCAGTTTTCGAGCTTTTTGAACGGCGTCATCAATTACATGTGGGGGGTATTTTTGTTTATCGAGCATAAGTTTTAGCCTCTGTGAGCTCGTGTCAAAATCAGCGTCTTTTGAGCAGATTCGCTTAAACCGGTGAGCCTGGCTGTATGGAATACTGTTTTTACAGTGGCGCGGGTGATCGCTTTGGTAATGAAGGTATTGTTGTCGATCCGTTGGTTTGCGGTATAGGGTTGTAGAAAGTTTGTCTTCTTCTATCGTTACGGTAACGTCAAGAAAATTTACGGTTGCTTGCGAGTAGGTGTGTGTGAAGTGTATGTTTGGATGTACAGCGTTGTAAGTGTCGATAAAGTTGAGAAGTTCATCTTCGCTGTGGGTCCAAATAAGAAAGATGTCGTCTATGTATCTTCTGTATAAGAGTGGTTTCAAGGAACTTTGTGCAAGAAATTCGGATTCTAGCTTTCCCATAAATATGTTGGCATAATTGGGTGCCATTTTGGTGCCCATAGCGGTCCCGCTAATTTGTAGAAAATACTCTTGGTTAAATTCAAATGAATTTAATTCTAGGACCATCCTCGTCAAAGTTGCGATGGCAGAGAAATCTGGGGTGTCGGGCTGTCTATGGTCTGTGTACATGTTTTGTAATGCAGCTATGCCGTCATCGTGAGGAATGTTTGTATGCAATGAGGACACATCAAGAGTAACCAAGTACGAGTTTTTCGGCACACACAGACCTGCAATGTCTCGAAGAAAATGTGTGGTGTCCTTTACGTACGACGCGAGAGTGCATGGAATGTGGCTTATTAATTTGTCCACGTACCCTGATATGGGTTCAGTTATTGTACCTATGCCTGATATGATTGGTCGACCTGGGTTACCGGGCTTATGAATTTTTGGGAGGATGTAAAAGCGACCTGGACGAGGGTATGACGCGCGCATTAGTTTGTGGTCAGTGTTGGTTATCCTTTCTGCGTCCAACAGTTTCTTTAGTTCTGTTGATACGATACGTTTGTATTCGTCTGTCGGATCCCCTGGGAGGCGTTCGTAAAATTTTGAGTCGTCTAGTTGGCGGTATGCTTCTTGTAAGTAGTCGGTTGTATTAAGGACTACAATTGCTCCTCTTTTGTCAGCGGGTTTTATTGTTATGTCTGTCCTAGATGCCAGATTTCTCATACTCATTTTTTTCAGATTTTGTCAAGTTTTCTCGCTTTCCTTTCTGTCTGTGGTATTCATGTACTATATCTTTCTGTACTGCGGTGATATAAAGGTCCAGACACTTGTCTCGGTTACTGTTCGGTGTCCAATCATTTGTTCTACGACGGTGAATGTTTTCGTGGTTAGAAGGCCTGTCCAAGAAATATTCGCGCAAC
This sequence comes from Rhipicephalus sanguineus, assembly GCF_013339695.2. Taxonomy (NCBI): domain Eukaryota; kingdom Metazoa; phylum Arthropoda; class Arachnida; order Ixodida; family Ixodidae; genus Rhipicephalus; species Rhipicephalus sanguineus. The sequence continues at coordinate 209,029,043 of NC_051178.1, read as the reverse complement.
CTCAAGCTTCTAGCGAAGTTGTCGAGGTCTCGGAGCAAGTGAAATTCGTCAAAAAGTTTCGTGGTTGGGCAGAAGCTTAGTCCTTTGGATAGCAGTTTTTCTTCGTCAGGTGACAAATTCGTATCCGATAGGTTTACAATCACAGTGTCACAGGGTGTGTTCATAGATGGGCGCTCGTTTGTACCGTTAGGGGTTTCCTGGGTGGTGGTGTTGTAGTGGAATGGGATTATCTCAGGAAACGCGGGGTTGGCGACATGGTCTCTTTTGAGTTTATGAATTTTAGTGGTCATGATGGCTTGGTATTTATTCTGTTCGAATTCTGTTAACAGGGTGATTTCATCGTTCGATAAAGTGTTATTATGGCGGAGAATGGTGTTGGTCATAGCGACCAGTTTCTTTATCTTCTTATCACTGTGATTGAGAGCGATTTGTGTTAATTTAATAGATGCCTCAAGGAGGACGTTTTACCATGTTATTTGGTCGTGTTCATCGAGGTTTGTAGCGGCTGGTGTGAGGGAGAGTGTCATACCCTTGGGGGCTATAGCACCAAGGTACACTTGCAGTTTGATTTATGCAGTTCATGCCTGATTCTTTTGTAAGCGAGTTTTCGTACTTTAAGGAAGGTGGCACTGCAACTGAGAAGTGATGAGCTGGACTTACATTTTGGAGGTCAGTCTTCTTTTGGGTGCGGGGATGGCACTGATGAAGTCCGCAGATTGTAGTTATGTCCGGCAGGCCTTCGTCGTTGTAGGGAGGATTCCGGCGTTGGGCTCCCGGCGAGCGTTGAGTGCAGGATGTCTGTGTTCGTTGGGAGTTCCGGTCCCGGGGTCCGCAATAGAGGGACGCGGCTTCGTAGTTCGGCAGGTTTCCCTTTGAGGAGTGGTGTAGTGGTGCTGTCGTGTAGTTCTGGTCTCGCCGTCCGCAATAGAGGGACGCGTCTTGGCTGTCCAGCAGACTTCCCCCCTAGTAGTGGTGCGCTGTTGATGATGGTGAGGGGGTGCTTGGGGCGTGCGGGTGTCATAGTTTCGCCGATCGTTGGGAACTCGGCTATGATGTTGGGTGGGTGCGGGGCTCCAGGAACATGTTGATATGTAGGGTTCGTGTCATGGGTGTTTTGTTGTGATGAACGGATATTGACGGGAGCGGTAGGTTGAGTCGACCACCCCGTGATAGCTTCGAGGTCTCCGCGACCGAGTGCGCTCTTCAGGGTTTCGGCAATCAACGCGACACCCATAAAACTCGGATGAAGTCCATCCGCAGCAAGAAAACGTCTTGGTGGTAACTGCTCGAATTGATAGTCGACGTATGACACCTTGCTGGGTCTTCGGCAGTAGGCCTTGACTGTCTCGTTGAATTGACGAGCCTCCCGGTTGAAGCGGTGCACGAACTGTTCGTTCGATCTTTCCAGGCGTTGGTTGGGATAACGTGGCAGCACGCATGAAACGACGAGTCTTTCAAGTTCCTGGCGTGTTCGTAGCGTGTTGTTTACCAGGCGACGAAGGCGGCGTAGCGATTCGTCTAGTCCGTACGACGCCAGCTTGTAGGTACCGACGTGGAAAACGAGCGTGGTCACAGATCGTGGTATACCAGCCAGCTCTCTCTCGATGTCGAATGTGGAGGCTCCGCGGATTGTAATGATCGCAGGTGTTGCTCTGTCATGCGGGTTGAAATGCCGGTGCAAATACCTTGTTTGTGAGTTTCTTGCACAAAGTTCCTTGAAACCACTCTTATACAGAAGATACATAGACGACATCTTTCTTATTTGGACCCACAGCGAAGATGAACTTCTCAACTTTATCGACACTTACAACGCTGTACATCCAAACATACACTTCACACACACTTACTCGCAAGCAACCGTAAATTTTCTTGACGTTACCGTAACGATAGAAGAAGACAAACTTTCTACAACCCTATACCGCAAACCAACGGATCGACAACAATACCTTCATTACCAAAGCGATCACCCGCGCCACTGTAAAAACAGTATTCCATACAGCCAGGCTCACCGGTTTAAGCGAATCTGCTCAAAAGACGCTGATTTTGACACGAGCTCACAGAGGCTAAAACTTATGCTCGATAAACAAAAATACCCCCCACATGTAATTGATGACGCCGTTCAAAAAGCTCGAAAACTGAAGCGTGACGACTTACTTATGAAGCGGCCACCGCAACAAGACCCGCAACGAACAAACCTCTGCCTAACTTACAGCACGAACTTCCCCAATGTAAACGAAACCCTTAAACGACATTACAACATTCTGGAACAAAGTGAACGTCTGAAACACGCATTTCCATCCGCCCCTGGCGTCGTCTACCGACGACCACGCAACCTCAAAGACACACTTGTGCACTCCCAGATCAATACTTCACCCCCTAATAATTCATGCCGACCTTGTTTAAAGTCACGATGTCTTGTATGTAAAGCGATGCGAGAAACAGACAAGGCAACCAGCACACACTCCAAGTTTTCGATTAACATACGAGGAAACCTAACATGCGATTCCTCTAATGTGGTATACCTACTCGAATGCAACGTGTGCAGTATGCAGTACATCGGACAAACAGAAACACCATTTAGGATTCGTTTCAATAATCACAGAGCCCATGCGAAATCAGCCCCAAGTCTACCTCTATCAAAACATCTCAACCTTCCCGACCATGCATTCGACAAACTATCAGTAACACTCTTAGAAACGGGATTTACATCAAACCGAGAACGTGAACAACGAGAGTCATACCTCATCCACCGATTTAACACCCTCGAAAGAGGAATAAATGAGAATCCGGGTACACTTGCAGCAATTAAAGCACTAGAAAACAATAACGGCAATAATGACAATAATAACTGAAGAGTCCACGGCACTGCAGCTGCGACGATCACTGGACAACTGAAAATACTTCCAAGTGTAACTACTCTTTCTAAGTACAGCTGTCGTCTGTTTCGGTTTCTACCTTACTAACCAATCAATTGTGCCAAGCATGACATTTCCCGCAGCACCCATGCATGTGCACAATCAGGAGCCCCTGACTGCGGAATCCAGGAGCGGGCCAAAATTGACATTGCGCCCGCTTGCTAGCCTTTGCGGCAATACACGGTGCCCCCCTTTCGGGGACGAGACGTCCACGTGGCACTGAGTAGTTAAAGGCTTAACTTCTTAAAAAAGCTCCTTTTTTCCCCACACCGCACCGCCGGAGCCACGCGGCGCCGCCTGGTCGGGAACAATACGTTAATGGAGGGAAGGATATGCAGGCCGCGGACAGGGGGCGGCCGGAGAAAAGGGGGGGGGGGAATCTACCTCATGTTTTTTTTTTTTTTCGCGTATCCTCTTTTCTTTAAGATTGTATAAAGCTGAGCACCAACGAACTGTACCCTCATTCCTGATGAAGGCCAGACTCTGGCTGAAACGTCGAAATAAACAACGTTGTGACTTCTCACGGAGGATCTACTTGACCATAGTATATATAGTATATATAGTATATATAGTATGTATAGTATATATAGTATATATAGTATATATATAGTGTATATATATATATATATATATACATATATAGCAGCACAGATGAAGTAAAACTCTAAGTTTTCTTATCTTGCAGGATTCTCACCATGCGACGTCTCCCTGATGCTGGTGATACTTACCAGTATGTAATTTGAAAGTCATTTTCCATCTTCCGTTAATAATCGTGTGACTGGCTTCCATAAGTTCTCTGTGAAAGAACATCTGCACAATTTACGTGCATAATTTTCTGCAGGGGTTTTACGAGCAAAAACCACGATATGATCATGATAAGCACATCTTCATGAGCAGTAGAGCAGTATAACCTCGGGCCGAGAGTAATTTCGCAAGTACGCACCTGTCGCATCTGTCGTCACGAGATTGTGTCCCGTTCAGTTTACTGCAAAAGCATTTTTAGAACTTTTACGGCTTCTATGGTTCCATAATAATGTTTTTGTCGCCACTAAAAACTCTAGCGAAAAAAGAAACACGGAACATCTATTTATATGACAAAGCACCATTATGTTCTTAATTTGCAGGCATTCAGGGCAGTTGCTAGCAAAATAGATTCGTCATGAAAAATTAGGAGTTAAGGCGTGAGGACACGAACGCAAGATAACATAGCTAGACAACACCAGAGAGCTCTTGTGTGCGTCTATGCACGCCTTATATCTTCTTTAATGATGAATCCCTACCAAGTAGCTCGACCTTCTGTCGTTCCAAGCAAAATAGAAATGTAAGTACGCGCCCGATATCCATCGGCCGTCTCTGCGCCATACTGTCGTATGACTGTCGCATCATGTCGCGTGACGTTAGCTTGGAAGCACATATATGCACACACCGTATGAGAACCGCGGAACGACCTCAAAGCGTTGCAGCAAAGGATGCGACGTTTAGAGCTTAAACAATACGCTGCTAATGCTCATTGGTCGTGGTTGACAGTCGCTGAATTTCACAGGAGGCGAAAATAAAGAAAACAGCCGGCAGTATATGAGGCCCAATAAACTAGCTGCGAGACATTAGGCAGATATATGTAACATTTTTATGATGTTAGCTTGGAAGCACATATGCACATGACCACCATCACGGGACCCGTGAGTTTCTAGGTAGGCCGCATTCTTCCTCTATCACGGAAGTTAGCGTGTGCCTTTACGACACCATCCTTGCGTGCAGCCTGTCATGTAGTTACGGGATCACGCACACACAAAACATTCTCCTCGCCGGGCGAACTGACAAAGGTATATTCGTGCTGCAGCTCACGAACATAACAAGCAGAGTACACACGTGGCCAACAAGTTGTTCAGGGTGCACTCATAGGTGTTGCAACGCCACTTCCGAGCGATGTGAAGAAATACCAAACAAACACGCAGAGGCGAGTTGTATACCGACAACAGAGCGCAGTTCTAAGCTTTCACTTTCAGTCACTCTCAGCTGTCCCTGTCGTTACAGACAGGAATGGATGCGAGAGGCATATGCCGCGGCATGCCGCACCGTCCAGTCAGACTTTCGCAGCCGTGACGACGATGATTAAGGGTGTGATCGAGCAACCCGTGCGTGATCGAATTACAGAGTCCGGCTCGAATGCGGCACACGCAGCGACACGCATACTATATGGGAGAAGGGGGGGGGGGGGAGGGTAGCGACGAGAAGCTCCGTCCGTCGTGCAGCCGGGAAGCGTGCGGCCCTTCCAAGGTGCTCCAAGGACGGCCGAATTCCTGCGCGCCGCCAGGATCCGCCCCTTTCTCGCCGCACACTGAGCGCAACAACCCGAAGAGTGCTTCTCGCCAGTCGACCGTGCCAGGGAATAACGGAGTCACCCCTTTGTCCGCGCGCTCTGCCGGTTTCCAGAACAACTAATTAACGAACTCTTTCGTTCGTTAGAGCTGTCTGCCATGTTGGACGGCCTCCTGCGTAATGTCTAGCATGATGATTGGCTCGCACTTGATATCGCTAAGGATTCGAAGCTTCTTTGCGGATACAAGTCCAGGGACCGAATCACGCAATTTTCCCTGTGCAAAAACTGTTTTCCATTGACATACTGCATTCTTTGGCTAAGATTTGCCGTCCTTTTTTTTTTCCACCCACATTTCATGATTGGCGGATCGCTCCTGAGGCGGAGCACTGTTCGTGCTGTTGGCAGCCAATCAGGAAGTGCTGTAGAGGAAGAGAAGTTCTTCAAATTCAGGTTCGAGAAAATGTGTGGATGCTATGGAGCAGCGACTATCTTAGGTACTTTCAGAAGCACAATGCAAGCACGGCCGATCTAATTAAGCAACGATGACCTGGATGGCTCGCCAATGTCACAAGACGAAAGTCATTGTTACAACAGTTCTAAACAGATATTGGCGACCAGAGAACTTCTTTCCTATATACAGTCAAAAGCCCCGCACACCGCTTTACGTTGACTAAACCAGCTGTTACCACTTAAATAGACCAAGGAGTCAAAGCCACTAATTACCAATCGCGTCCATAAGTGTCCAGCAGCCCGTCTCGCGAAATATGCCTTTGTTATACTTAACGTACCCTGCTAGTTATTTTTTCGCAGCTGCGTTTGTCACAAGCACTCAACTATTGGACGGCATTGTAAATTGAATGAAACCTTTCGACTCTATTTCACTGATACGCCTAACGCATAGTTCGACGTTTGGCACTGTAGTTGTCGATCTCCCGAGCAGTGAAGCACAACCGCCGTACGCCATATTAACAAATGTTTACACCCCGTTGGGAGCGCGTGCGTGTACGCATCGTGTTCTCACGGACTGCCGTTGGTAAGCCGCTCGGCGCGCGCAGCTTTGCATGCATGCAGGCTGGCGGCAGCAACGGGGCTCGTCACGGAGTGACCGTGTGAACCTGTATAGTACGAACGGGCCGCCATTTATCACTGGCCGCCAGTGGGCAGCAGTGGAGGTGCCGCCTCGCCGGCCGGCATTAGCATCACAGGCGCTGATGGGAGACAAAGCGGGTGCCCGCCCTGAGCTGCCTTCGCTGGTGGGCTCTGTAGGCACACGGCAGCCACCTTTGTTCGATGCACTTCTGCCTCTGTCGCGCATTGCTGCACGCATGTACGGCAACGCCTCCCGCCATTTGCAGTGCAGCGATGGCAGAAGAGCTTCCATGCTCGTAATGATCCTGCCGAAATCAAGATCTCCATCTGTATTGGCTCAGTAAAAGGATGCAGTGAAGCTGCAGTTCGTATACGCTCCGAGTCCCTGGGCCCTATGATGGGCTGTTTATAATTTAACCGTGCCCTGATTGTCGTATGCTAGCTGTTTCGCTTATTCAGTGTGCTAGTGCTGCCCATACGCGGACATGCATGGTGGTTGAGCAACAACACGCAAAGGCGGGACGAAGTAACACGTGACCAGGACAAGGACGCGTGCTGTTTTGTCCTACATTTGCGCATTGTTTCCCGAACGTCACCGAAGGTAATAATAATAATTGTTGTAGTTTAACGTCCCAAAACCACGATATGATTACGAGGGACGCCGTAGTGGAGGGCTCCGGAAATTTCGACCACCTGGGGTTCTTTAACGTGCATCTAAATCTAAGAAAACGGGGGGATTCGAACCCGTGACCCTCGGGTCAGCGGTCGAGCAGCATAACCACTAGAATACCGTGGCGGGTGCGTCACCGAAAGCCACCGACCAGACCAATCCGTCCCGCTTCTAAGCTGCGGTTATTATTTCACGATAAGACGGGTTTATTCTTGCAGGTGGAATCCGAAAAGCGAGCGGTCGTGCTGGAGCGGCGTACGTGTTGTTTTTCCGGTTTCGTGAATCGTCCTAAACGATCAAAGCAGCACATAGCCCACAAATTAAGCACGTTTACAAAGTTTGCCATGTGCAGCTTCTCCATCACTACGCGCTTTTAGAGAGACACTGAACGAGATCGTCTGCATTAATTTTGACGTTATTAAATGCGAAGCATTTCTTGGAGAACCATTGGCACTTTGAGAGTTTCTATCTATCTATCTATCTATCTATCTATCTATCTATCTATCTATCTATCTATCTATCTATCTATCTATCTATCTATCTATCTATCTATCTATCTATCTATCTATCTATCTATCTATCTATCTATCTATCTATCTATCTATCTATCTATCTATCTATCTATCTATCTATCTATCTATCTATCTATCTATCTATCTATCTATCTATCTATCTATCTATCTATCTATCTATCTATCTATCTATCTATCCGCCTACGTCTGTGTGCTCTCATGATCGCCTCCTTTACTTGGGGTAGACCAAAATTGGCATGGGAGGGTAAGAGGGTATGATGAATATAAATGTCTGGTCATGACATGACTAACATGATAATCCTGTCGCGTACCTCGTCAAACCCTTTCCTCTAGACACGTGTGGCACATACCCGTTTACCACGGTCTGCGGTGTATATGGAATGCGCCACAGGTGATTGACAGTGTATATCTACCCAGGAACGGCGAGAACAGACATCGGTAATTTAAATGCGAGAGCGTTAGGAAAAACCATCGGCAGCGTTGACCCGACGAATGGAATGAATGAAAATTAGGATCCCAGCAGTAATCGAACCCAAGCATTCTGCCCGGCAATCCGGTATTCTACCACAGAGCCACGCCAGGTCTATAAACTGGTTTGTAAAAACAGCCTATGCAGGCGTAATGTCGGTGCAACGTCAATTGTGGTTGCACCGACATTACCTAATTTTACAAGAAAGCAATAAACACTGCATATCTACTCCTACGATGCAGGCGTCATATCAGATTAACGTCTGTGGTTCCAGTGTTGACTCCGCTTTTATAGCAGCCCAATAAACATTACATTTGTATTCTTATGATTCATCAAGCTATATTGAAGCATTGCTCGACCCCGGAGGAATACATTAACGAAAGTTACGCATGATATTCAGATGATTGCATGATAAAGTGCGCTTAGTTTCGATAATACTGACGTATATACTCTAACGTGAGGGTTCTGACCAGGGGCGTAGCCAAGGGGGGGGTTGGGGGGGTTCAACCCCCCCCCGAAATTTTTCAGTTTTGCTTGCGTATATAGGCACGCACACATACAAACGCACGCACGAACATACATAAAGTATGGTTGAACCCCCCCCGAAAAAAATTTTTGGCTACGCCCCTGGTTCTGACGTTACGTCGCACCACAGTTACCCTTTAAACGCCAGAGTTGTAGACGTGCCTGGTAAGCCCACGATGTGCACACACAGCTACTACGCTTACAAAAACACGTCGATCCACCTCGTAACGCTTGGCTCAGAGCCACCTTAGGGTGACGTGTGGCACTTCTCCGGATCTTTAAATAAAGTTCTTCGTACCGTACCAAAAGTATGCTACATCTCTCCCATCTATAGGCAGCTGTTCATAGTCCGCAAGGTTAGATGTATGGCATATTTATGATTTGTATAGTAATAGTATAGTATTCGCGCTATTGTATAATACTGTGTACGAAAATGTCTTCAAGTGCACCTGCACACCATGAATTGATCGCTTGTTTCAAAACTCCTCAATTATAGTGTAGCTCTGGACTAGCAATGTAGATGCGCTGAGTGAAGCACAAGCGAGAAACGTAACAAGGGACAGGACTAGTGGTGCGCAAACTTTCAACTGTTTATTTTCGCAAAAGCACGTCAAAGATATACACAAAAAACACTGAAGATAACAAGGACTATATTGCAACGTGTTGTTCATGGAATCAGGTCATTTTGGTGCTATCATGCTGCGCATGTGTATTCCTAACTAATCTGGCGGTTGTCAATAAAGTTAAATGCTGCCTCACTGAGGGCAATAGATGCAGAGCTCACGTGATTGTGTGATTTAAACATGAAAAATGCCTCCATGATTTCGCGTGTTTTTTTAGACCTGCAATGCGCCAACGTCTGCGTTTGGTTAAAAATGGGATCACAACCGCATCTTGCGCAATGAGTAGCTAAGTGCCCTGGTGACTGCAGCATTTCTGTGGCGTACCTATGTTCTCTTAATCTTGTGTTTATGCAACGCCCAGTCTGCCCAATATAGCATTTTCCGCACGTAAACGGAATTTTGTAGACTATGTCCTCGTCACATTCTAAATATTTGTTTACATGTTTGATGGTGCATTTTTTCGCGAGCGTAGTTTGCACCGTCAATCAAAATGCACCATCAAACATGTAAACAAATATTTAGAATGTGACGAGGGCATAGTCTACAAAATTCCGTTCACGTGCGGAAAATGCTATATTGGGCAGACTGGGCGTTGCATGAAAGAGTGGACTTATCGCCTGCCCCTTCAAGTGAGACGTCTAGTATATACAAGACGTTTCAAAGCTCGTCCGTGATTCCCACTGCGTAGCTCCTCTTGCAAGCCTGAAAGACAAACATGTCACAACGATCAGAAATTCAGGCACCATAGCACATCACAACAACCGAGCTATTGGCCGCCTGCCACTAACTATTCTCTTGGCGTTGCGTTTTTCCCTCGCTTAATGCTTGTCCAAAATAAGCCTCAAGGTGCTTCTCTACGGGGGCTACAACTATTGCGCGAAGTCAACAAGGCACACTGACCGACGGAAAAGCGCCATGCTTGAACGCATATATGTGGTTATAAGAAAACACTTTCACAGGTTCTTATTCCTAGGAATATAAACAAGCATTTGATAGCTGGTCGTCTTGTCGATATTCACCAGTCGTCCTCGTCTGGTATTTATTGAAACAGTGCGTCTGAATTCTCTGAACCAAGGGTTTTTCCATGGCTCTGAGGCGGAGGAAATTCAATCGAACGTACTTGACCAGGGTGTTTTGTATAGTGGTGATTTGTCAGATGTACTGAACAGCAACAACTTAGACAACGCCATAAACAATGGGAGAAAGTTATGTATTGTCACGTATCGAACACTCTTTTAATATGGTGCGATCGCTGTTCAAGTTCCAGTTATATTCATGACATCATGAACGGGGCTCTCAAGGTTCTAACACGAGTGGCAACCCGTGAGTGTGTCCTGTTGTAATGGTGAACATGCGATTATATGTGCATATTTAGCATTTATTTTTTCTCCACTCAAATATTTTTAAGGATGTATTACCACCCTTCGTATCAATTCAGAAAACACACGGAAACGCATACGTCAGTGTTATAGCTTTCCATTCATGCGCGAGAAGACTGCACAAGTGCGTGCTGTCAAATATAGTGCATATTGATCTGTACGGCGCCCAGTTTTCTGGCTTATAACATATCAGCGAGAACATTGTTGTAATGTTTTGCCACAGTTAGTGACGCAATATAGAGTCTGCGTGCCACGACGCTGTGGGATTTCGTTATTTCTATGCGTATTTGACGATGCCAACTTTGAAATCTCCACATCGGAAGTCTCAACCGCATTTCATAAAAAGTTCCAGCTCCAGACAGAGAAAGCACAATACGATGTGTAATGAGGTCCGAGATTTTTCGCAATGCAATTTCCTAGGGCGCTGACCCGCGGGTAGCACGTGGATCAACAGAGCCACTAAGGTGCAACCACATTTATATTTGACTTTCTCCACGCAAGCTGTGCCTTCCGGTCGGCTTTTCTGCCTTTTATTTTCGCGCCAACGTGGCATCGTTCTGATCCCACGCTGTGTTCGCGCACATGCGCTAACCTGCGACGCAGCTGCGGCTGGGTCAATCAAAAAGCTTTCTTTTTTTACTTTTTCTGCCTCCCCTTCTTTCTCACGCCAGCCGCACCCGCGCTTATTCATTACTCGTACTACAAAACTGTGCACAGCGTTGTGACAGCAACAGTTCGAACTATGGTCAATATAACATTATAATGAGGAAAGGAAAATGGTCCAGCAGTGAGGAACAAACATAAACAACATTCAGGTACTAAACGTCTTGCAAAAGTCGTGCGTGATACTTACCTACACATCTGACCAAAATTTCTATCCGAGATACAAAAAAAAAAAAAACATGATCGATCCCTTCGTCATAGAAATCGGTAAAACGAAAGTAAAACGTGTCCTTACAGAAGTAGTTGAATGTTTACTGTACATAGGAGGGCTTGCACAACGTCTATTGGTGTTTGGCAGCTATAGCACAGTTTAACGTGGATGCACCCAAGTTGACGCTTGGTGGCACATCTCCATTCCGACGACCACGGTGTAAGAAAAATGTGCCGACGGCTAACGTCGATGATCAACAATTAGAAAAACCTTTGTGGTAGCTGTAGTAGTTAACGGTGAGAGCGTAATCAGAGAAAGCGGTGAAACAGCCAGAAGAGCATCGACTAAGGTTGCCATTACGTGGCATGTTAAAGAGTAAGCAGAACACCACGGCCGGACTAGAGGGAAACGCAATGCGCGTCGCGTCTCTTCTAAAGTCTCTAGATTTTTCTTTGTAGCCCCTCTAGCTCGGCCGCGATTTTTCTCTGGGCGAGCGTAAAGGCCTGACCACACGTACGCGTTGCAGCGTGTCAGCGCGTGACCTTTTGACGCGGTGCCGAGCCCTATCCTTACGGAGAGAGAGGGTGGGCAGCTTCGCGTTGCCGCACGCCCTCTCACCCCATAGGGAGAAGGCGCGGCGCCGTGTCATAAGGTCACGCGCTGACACGCTGCAACGCTTACGTGTGGTCAGGCCTTGTCGCAGAGCTATCTTTAAAGACGATAGTCTTTCTTGGGGAACTTAAACGCAGAAATTTTGGTCTGTCTGTCTTTCTGTTTGTCTGTCTGTCACCCTATTCAGCCACCCGGCCAAAGTTGAGCCACTTGCTTACCGCCCACCCATCTTGAACTGGTACGGCTGTTCATACTTGTGAGCATTGTCGATCAAAAAGTAAATATTATTTTAATATGAATAGATGCTATAAGGGAGGCCGAGGCTTGAACTAAGGTCGCCACCTCGCGGTGTGTCAAGGCATTTACAAAATTGCACTTCCGCTATTGGAAATGCGCCGAATGGGACGGACGCGTAGCAACGACGCGTTGCAGGAGCTAATCGCGGTGATGATGCATTATTTCACTTTATCGCTACCAGACGGCGACACCACCCCACTATGATATAAAACATTGGGTGCAAATAAACGACGTAGGACGAAGAAGTTTATTTGCGCTCAAAGTTTTATGTCATAATTCGATACCAACTAGCACATCTGGCTTTCCTGACACCACCCCACCGGCCAAGAGCACTCTGAGAGGAAAGTGTAATACCCCTGTCACACGGGGCAACGTAAGTCCACTTTGAGGGAGCACACTTCGCCGCTAGTGTCATTCACAGGCTGTCACACGGAAACGCGTTTAGTGACACTCGCTACAAAGCGCACCTGCCGGCGAGTGCGTTCGCCAGACTCACTTCACTGCGACGGAGTGTCTAGCCTCAGTAGCAATGGCTAGATAATAAATAAGTTATTATCCGAAACCAAGTTCATGGCATTTCTTGTCGTGGCTTCGACTCCCATTGATGCAAATTTTTTCTTTAAGTTTTTATTTGCCATCTGATCGTGTGCATTTTTTCAACGTCATTTCCGTGACGGAAATACGTCACTGAAGTCTTGGTGGACCCCAACATAACACACTTTCGTGTTAAAAAGTTCGGGCAGTTTGCACTAAGTCGCGCAAATCTTAGCACAGCGAAGCACAGATCCATCGCCGCTCGTGCTCCCCGTCGACCGACACGTCTAGCTTCGAGATGAGCGGCTTCCTCCTCGGGAATACACAGTCAGGCTACGTACTACTGAGTGGAGGGTGAGATGTGTGTGACTTTTTGTCCGTGCGCGCTCTTCTTCTTCTCTCTCTCTCTCTTTATATCTCCCCCATCCCTTCCCCCAGTGTAGGGTAGCATACCGGTCCTTCTAGACTGGTTAACATCCCTGCCTTTCCTTTCGCTCGTATTCCTTCCTTCCTTGCGCGCGTTGTCTCCGTCGGTGTTCGTAGCTTAGCTACTGCGCATGCGTGGCTTGGCCTGGTGGTGTGGTATGCGGTCGCTAGATGCCGCGATACTTGCTTCCACTTTCCCTCTATTTTTTCCCTCTCTACTTCTTTCTCTTTCGTTGATGTTCTCTCTGCCTCTCTTTTTCTTTCTGCATTTCTTTCTCTCTAGTTTTCTCTCTCATTCTTTCTGTGCTACGCTTTACTCTCTCCCTTCCATCTTCCCTCCTCCTCACCATCACATCTCTCCTCTTCACGCTCACTTCTCTTTCCCACCCCCTTGCTACACTATACTATACAAGGCTCTGCTAGGCTCGGCTAGCGTGCCTATATAGCCGAGTGGTTAGGACGCTGGCCTTCGGATCGAGGGTACGCGGGTTCGAATCCCGCCTCGTCAAAGGCTTTATTTCGGCAATAATTTTAATAATATCTGGGGTTTAGGGTCCCAAAACCACGATATGATTATGAGGGACGCCGTAGTGGAGGGCTCCGGAAATTTCGACCACCTGGGGTTCTTTAACGTGCACCTAAATCTACGGTACACGGGCCTCAAACATTTCGGCAAGAATTTTTGTCTGTCTCTTTCTTTATAACTTTCTTTCCGTCTCTTTCTTTCTTTCTTTCTTTCTTTCTTTCTTTCTTTCTTTCTTTCTTTCTTTCTTTCTTTCTTTCGTTCGTTCTCTCTCTCTCTCTGTACTCGTTCTCGGGTAGCCACACAGTGGCACATACCCGTTAAGATGATGATAGTTTTCTGCGATCGACTCACACGGAACGATTTGCTAAACAGATTCGCTGTTAAAAAAAATCACACCATCTCCCGCTAAAGGGGACCATGAGGCGATGCGAAGCAGTATTTCGGCATGTAGAGACCGCGTTTCAGAGGTGGAGTGGTGAGGGGGAGGGGAGAGGGGGAAGGGGAGTAGAGAGGAGGAGTGGAGAGGGGATGGGAAAGTGAAATGAGAGGGGGAAAGGGAAGGGGAAGGGGAAATGAGAGGGGGAATGGGAAGGGGAGAGGGGATGTGGAGAGGGAAGAGGGAGAGGGGGAGTGGAGAGGGGAAGTGGAGAAGGTCTGCGCATGCGCAGTAAGGGTGGTCACGCCGCACACCACCACCACCACCACCACCACCACCGGAGTGAACTCCGCTATAAGATGCTTCACATCTAATAAAGCAGAAATACAGCAGAACTTCTACCACGATTTTTGCGAGGCATCATTAACTAACCACTTTCTTGGATATCACATTCTGGACGCATAAGCAAGCGGGTAGTTAAGATACCCAACTGTATCGCTTCGATATTGTAGCTGCGAGGAGAGGCCTGCCCATCTGCTCTGTGAATGTCCTCATTTAAGTGCGCTCAGAAAAGAAACATTCAGCAGTTTCAGACAGGCTTCATAATTGCCAGGAGGGGAGGGGGGGGGTTAATGCATGTTTCGAAGCTTCGGACACCGGTCGAGACCGTTCTTAAAGCAGGAAGCGATGAACCCGTTGTTGCGCATGTTTAAAGCCTCCTTTAACGGAAAACCTTAACATTCACAACTGCCGGATGAATTGCCGGACATGTATTATACTGTATTGTAGCAAAACCGCCATTTGGGCTAGTTGGTATCGACTCATCTTCAGAGTGAAGAAGGGGAAGCGCAAAATAAAACAGGGACGTGCGCCTGTGTTGTCGGTCTCCTCTTTATGTCCCTGTTTTATTTTGCGCCTCCCCTTCTTCACTCTCAAGATGTATTATACTGCGGGAATAAACCTAGAGCCAATAAACATCAAATAATGATGAAAACCGTTATTCGCTTTGGATGAGCTCCCTCTGTACACCACTATTTCGGCTTCCACCCAACGCGACTCCCCCCTACTCATTAACCTTTTGAGAATATGAGAAAGCTACGAGTCTGGTACAGGTCATGCATCTGACAAATTCAAGGTCACGAGGAGGACGCTGCCATTGAAGTCCAGAGTTCTAGAAGGTTACGGAACAACGGCTTCCTCGCACGGCTTGACCCACGCGGCAGGCATGTTTCTAGAGGAGGCCTTGGCTAGACGAACGCTGCGGTGATGCGTACAAACGTCTGCGTCTTTTTTACAGGGAGTGCATGTCGCTTTGTCAAGGGGCAGTATTGTCGCTACGCATAGCAGTGGCGCGTAAACGCGATAAGGTGGGTTACTCTGAACAATCATCAGTACCATGCAATGCCGCTGTTTATTTGCGCCCAGAGAAGCATGCAGTAATTGGTCTACGTTGCTTTTATGTAGAGCACCGCTGTCGCGGGAAGGAGCAAGAGCGGGCAGAATGGCCTATGGAAAGTGGCGAAGAGCAATTCCAAGTATGTGCACAAGGATATTTATTATTATTAATTATTATTATTATTCAGCGCGGCCGTGTTTATTTACAGTTGTTTTCGTTTCGTATTAACTTGTGCGTGTTTCCGTGGACACTGAAATCGCGAATGTGTCAGCACCGCGATGCGATTCCTGAGCCCCGTTGCAACCTTTTTTTCAAAAGGGGCAAGGGCTACACCCTTTTGCTTTATAGTTTTTTCTTTCCAGACGGCACTTACCAACAGCGACACGCGCCACCACTGGACATGACGTCAACACTAACCCCCTTAAAACTAACACGCTAGGGATGACAAGGCGCCTTTGAGGAGGATAGGTCCTCCTGTCGAAAGGTCGGCCAGCCTGTCTGAGGCACTTCCTCCTCTTCGTTCAACCTATCTCACTCAACACCTGTGAACCATTCCAATATAAAATCCGTGACGTTTGCTCATAGATTGCTCGGGTTGTCCAAAAATTCTATAAGCAAGGCATATCCTAACAAAAAATGCGATACTAGTACACTGTGTAGAATTCCCGTCTACAGTTTCGCTCATAACGGCCCAACTGGTGTCTCGGCTTTCGAGGAATTGCGCCGAGTTCAATAAACGTAGAAAGCTCGGGTGTCTGCACCAGCTGCTCGGCACCGCCTGAAACACGACAGAGGGGAGGCTTATGCTGTGGAACTCGAAGCCCACTTCTCAAATGTACGCGTGTGTTCACAGTCATTAAGCAAAAGAAAAATTCGCTCACACGAAACGCGCTTTGCAAACCCCGACTAACGCAAACCGTTTGCCCGACTATGGGAAGCGGTCTATTTTGACTCGGCTTGATAAAGAATAGTCAGCTGAGCTTGAACAGGTGTCACGCTTTTACAGCAGAGATGCTATGGTTGAGGTTTGCCGTGTGTCGTAGATAAAAAATTATCATCATCATGAACCGGCACCCGCTCCATCACCGCCCAAGCATTCTGTACAGATGGTCAACAAGAGAAGCTGAAACGTGCCCCCAAGCTCTGCTGTGACGCAGCCTTGCGCCACTTAGTGCAAGCCGCGCCAATTTTTTTGCAGAATACGCGTAAACATTTGCATTGTTAACTCAGGAAGCGAGCATAGCGTGAAAGAGAAAGAGAGAGGGATGTAAAAAAACATGGCTGACCCCTCCGTCATAGGAATCGGTATAACTCGAAAGTGAAACATGTCTTCACAGAGGTAGTTGAGCGTTTATTGTGCATTGATATATGAGAGCTTGTACAATGGCTATTGGCGTTTGGCAGCTATAGCACCGTCAAACACAAAGAAGGACGCACGAACGAACGCACAAGTATACTCAGGACGAAGGCGAACTAACAACTGTCACAGTTGTTACATTTTTGTGCTTAAGTAACGCGCTCCTTTCGCAAACGTGGCCGCTGCAGCGAGCGAAGTGACCTTCGTGCGCTCTGTAACTTCAACGCAACCTTTGCGCTGAACGCACAAGACGTACAAACCGCCCCCATCATGAGATAAGCGCGCGCGCACGGGTGACCACGCCCTGTATAAGGCAAAGTACTGGTGTATATATACAGGTAGGAGGTGCGTGCTCATCGCAACGAGCGGGGCGACGACCTTTAAAGCGCGCCCTTCGCACACTTCGCGCCATCTCACTAGTAATAACGAGAACATATTGAAGAGCCACCGATCTCTGGGTACCGCCAGCGGTAAATCGTGTACACAAATAGCTCGCCGTTAGTATGCTGAATGAAAAATGAATGAAAAACTTTATGAAAAAACTTTATTAGTGCAAAGGAATTCTCCCGGCGAAGGTGGAGCCCTCAGTTCAGGGCCCCTGTGGACTTTGCCATCTTGCGAGCTCTGTCGATCATCTTGAGCTGTTCTTCAGGCTTCGAGTAGGACAGCGCAGCCTCCCACTGCTCCGGTGTGGGTGTGTTGTTTATTGGCACAGCCTTTGAGTGATGGCAGGCCCATGTAACGTGATAGAGCGTTGCGTGTTCCCCGCATAGCGGGCATTTGTTGTCGTATGTAGCCGGATAGATTTTGCTAAGCAGACTGAGATTTGGGCATGTCTGCAGTTGTCTCCCGGCAACCGACTGCTCTCTACTGAGGTCTTTGTGGGGGTAAATCCTCCTCAGGGATCTTTGATGTTCTCCCATAGCGTCTAGTGACTGTATCTGGTTCCCCGTCGTTGTGCACCCCCTCCCCCCCGGTTGGCGTATGCTCGGGCATCGACATCAGCACGCTTCACAGTTTCATGGACTGGTGTCCACGTAATGGAGCAGCACGAGAAGGTGATTTTCTCGCTTTTAGTATGCGGGTGGCAGCAGTGGATACGCGTCCGCTGCTGTATCGTCTGCACGCTTCTTGCGAGTCCGTAACTATTTCAGCAGTGGACTCTTCGCCCTGGTGCGTGATGGCGAGAGCGATCGCTACTTCCTCAGCCTCGAGGATGTTGTTGCTTTGATCGAAGCGCTGTTGGCTTCCCTAAGCTGGTGATCAACAACGCTCACTACCGCCCCGGAGTGTTCTCTGTATGTGGTTGCGTCAACATACAGTACTATCGCGCTCAGTATAAGCTACATCATGCGAGCGCGTAGCGGAACGCTCTGCAAGGTTGTACAGTGGCGCCGATCATGGCATATTTTCGAGTTATCGGGAGAGAGTTTAGCTGCTCGTGCGAGCGCGCGTCACCCACTTGCTTGCTTTCAACCTCGAAGTTATTATTTTCGAAGCTGATATCACCGCAGGGCAGAAACGAGGGCGAGGGTGAAAGCCAGTGGAGGCGATGCGCGCTCGCAGGGACAGCCAAACTCTCTCCCGATAACTCTAAAATATGCCATGATCGGCGCAAGTGTACAACCTTGCAGAGCGCTCGGCCACGCGCTCGCATGATGTAGGTCATACTGAGCGCGATAGTACATCTGTTCTCCCTGTGAAATTTCTTTCGTGTGCTTCTGATCTTGCCTTTCTTCCGGCCTTATGTATTTTTGGATGCATGTTTCTAGGTATTGGGCTGACCTCAATGACCTGGCGAATGTCCTTCGGTATGCTCTCCGTATTGTTAATTTCTCTGCAAGCATCCCTCATGCCCAGTATCTGCAGCGTGTACCTGCCCGTTGGAGGCATCATGAGTCTCGTTTTTTGCGCAAAGAACGTGCGCTCTGTGGCCGAGTTGCTTAGAGCCGCGCGCTGTGTAGCGAGGGGTCGTGAGTTGGATTCCCAGCGACGGAACTTCTTCTACTACTTTTTTCTTTCTCTTCTGTTAGTGTACATTTTACAACGTCACATCCGTGACGGAAATACGTCAGTGAAGTCTTGGTGGACCCCGGCATAAAACACTTTCGTGTAAAAATTATAAAAAGATTTGATGCAACGAGCCCAGGAAAACCTTGGTAATCGATAACATTTTCCAGCGGAACATTGAAAACGTGTTATCTTAACAATACCTGACTGCGGCACTGCAAGATAATTAAATTCACCATTAAACATTGGCGCTGTACGTTACTATAAAGCGCTCAGTACTGAACGCAAAAACGAGTATTGCTGACGGTGATTACGAACTGTAGAAGCCTGCGAGACTGGGCCTGCTACTTTTTATTGCATCTTGTGGTAGAAAACAGTGCGATAGAAGAGGACTGAGACTAACATAACTCGAGCGTTGTCTAAAAACCAGTGGTTCATTCAGCGAGTGCACAAGAGAAAAGGAGGGAAGCGTACAGCCGACGTCACAACCATCTGAGGCAACACTGCAACCCACTTGAGACGGGTGATAATGTAAGCAACTTGGAGAAAAGTAAGGGTAAAAATAAATCCAACAAAGAAAGGCAAGGGAAACGAATGAAACCAAATATAGCAATAAAGATGACGACAAAACACAAATAACGATTTTAAGAATATGCATGGTGTGTGATGATGTGCCTCATCAATAGCAGAAAAGGAGACTGGTAAGGTCAACGTAACAAAACACTGTTGCCAAAACGTTTGTGGCATGGTTTAATACCAAGGGACGTCTAACAGACACGAATATATGCAATTCTTCTTGTCAACCTTATAAACGGGGTGCTGACACCACTGCTGCTAAAAAAAAATCACGATCTCCAAACATGAACCACGCATGAAGTTTCTTAAAGGAAGTAAGAGTGTCTTCTAGCAGAAACAGAAAAAAAATTCACTCAATTTCTCCTTTCTTTGTTGAAATTTTCTGTAGTAAAATTTTAAATATTACGTTTTTATTTACTTTGCCACATTTATTCAGCACGTTCTATTTTTCCCATCGTTTCATGACATAAGAATCGATGGTTTGATTTTGTTCATTACTCCGAGCACCACTAAAATATGCTTCACGCTGGATACCGGGGAATGTGTAACTAACCCCAGAAAAAGGAAAACTGTACATTCAGAGCGAACCTTACGGGCACCAAGATGTACTGAGGCTACAAAATCTGTATTTCATTAAGCGGCAGCTTCGCTCTCTTCTTTGCATTCTTCGACAAAAAACACTTAAAAAGTGGACGTCTTACTCGGCTAAGTAAGCCGGTTCAACAATGGTCTTCAATCTCCTTTAAAGCTCCTGTGATAACTTACGAGTCTCTCTCTCTCTCTCTTTTTACCTCCTACCTTTCGTAACTGTTAGCATTTTCCCCACTTTTCCTTCGGCACTGAAGTGCACACAGCCGGTGAAGCGAAGCTCCCTCAACCACTTGCTTTCTTTCTCTTTAACTTATCCCTTTATATAGAAACGATGAGCACGTTTCCCCCTTTTCCGCAGGAAGTGAGGAAAGGCGCATAGGGGTTTCGGGAGCAGCCGTCGTACGGGTCGCCCCATTCTGCGCAAATTGTTCTATGCATTCGCAAGATGTATCGGTGGCGACAGCAGAGAGGGATGGAAGGGTCGCCGAGCAAGAAATCTCGCGGGGAGTTCTGAAGCGAGCGGACGAAAGGCACCGTGGCACAGCACGACCCCTTTCTGCAACAAGGCATCCCCTCCCTGATCGCTCCTTCTTCGGTTTGAGTTCTTATTTTCCCTCGAGTTGTTTGCAGTCTTGTGCGGTAGCTTTGTGGCCCGTTCGCGCCACCTTGCTTCGTGGAGAGCCTGTTCTCACGTCGTCAAAGCGCAAGCCCGCAAGTGCGACGCACCTGGCCTCGCCCTGCTGTGGCCCGCCGATGCGCGACAGCGTTTGCCGATACACACTTCGGTATTTTTGCACGCTTAGATTGAACGGGAGGCGTATCATTCGTGGAGCTAACAACCGTGTATCACTTCTACGCTTCTCAAGTCCGCTCGGTGTTTCGCGCTTTCAACTTTGTCGATAACCTTGCGTTCTTACTGACGTCTGATCCTTTTGCACGAGCATGAATATTCGAGGACGAACACGATGAAACAAGAAAAGTATGAGCCGGGTGAGGTGTACTCGCTATTCGTTGTCTCAGTGCAACGTTTCCAGGCTGCTTTGTTGTGCGCCCTAGGGATAAAATAGAATTCACGACTTGGAATGCCCGGCAGTTGATGTAATAAGTATGAAAAAAAAAAAGAAAAAAAAAGAAGCTACAAAAGAAGTGAATGTGCGACATAAAAGCGAAGCGACTGTTGTCAAATTGTTCTGAAACAAAATGGAAGCATCCTTCAGCAATTCCTGCGACTCTGAGCTCATCGTTTGAAACGAGGGCACTGTCTTCGTCACTGTCCAAGTGAGCTGTCTGTGAAACCGTTCCTGATCATCGCCATTTTGTTTTTCTAAAACAAAATTATTAATGTGGGTATAAATAAATTGCTTGCGTAGAAAAATAGGAGGAAACTGAAGGAACAGTAGGGAGGAAGAGATTTCGAAAACTGCGACGCGATCGCAGGAACAGACCGACCCAAATTAAACCAGTACCGGAACTCGAAAAAAAAAAAAAATCTAGAGAGACCATTGACAAAGCAGAGAGAAAAAAATAAGCTGCAGCAAACAACCCAGCCCCAGGGAAACCACGTATGCGAAAGGACTCTGAACTGTTTTGCATTCAAACAAAGGCGTCGCCATCAATAGGTCTCTCCATTGTATCCGTATACGAGTACGTATGCTCACAAAACGAAAGCGGCGGACGATTCGCCGCAGGTGTACGGCAGGAGAGTTCACTGTTCCGCATTCGCTTTCTTTGTTATTACACACCCGAGGCACTGACAAACATAATAAAGCGCAAAGCGAGCCCTGCGAATCACTTACGACCGGCGCAGACCGCGTGTCCAGATACGCATCTCAGAGCCGTGCGTTGCCTAATTGAATGCGACAGAAAAGCGGCGGAGCGAAGAATGACGCCGTGTTGCAGGAAGAAAGGGTCACGTGCGCCACGAGAGCTCAAGGATTAACGCCGCAGTTTCGTCGGTGCGAGAGAAAAGGAGAAAACGAGCGAGCGATACAATTGATCGCGTGGGGGAAAGTAAGGGCAACAAATACTGCGAGCTCAGAAGTTGGGGCGCGTAGTTTACGAATGGCGTGCCGGGTCGTCGAGCATAACGCGCTTATCCTGCCTAGTTCGGTGCAGTGATGCGTAACGTCCGCAAAAAAAAAAAAAAAAAAAAACGTTGAGGAAACACCAGCGAGCTTAGACTTCTATTCGAATAGACCGATATGCAACGGGTGTTACAAAAGGAAGTAATTAAGGAAACTTTTATCTCCGAATAAAACCGTTTTCACCAGATCTTGCCACACTTCACTTCTGGTGCGCATATTGCTACGTGTAGTTTGGCTATCAGGCAGTGGGGAAGGAATACGTGCATCGCACCGCCGGTGAAAAGCCTGCCGGCGGGGCTCTCGTCTCCTGCCGATGTTGCAGCAGCGATTTACAGCCGCGCCAGTTTCATTCGTTTTCAGTCGTCGTCCGTTGAGCAGGATCTCTTAGATACTGCTGTAGGCGAACATTGCCATCCGTGCCGGATTGCTGTCTGTGTGCATGCGCCCTAAGTTTTCTTCTAAGTAGGCCTTCCTGAATAAATCATTTGGAAGTTGGTCCTGTCATTCGTGTCTGTTTTATATTTATGTTGCCAACCTTAACCTACAACTATATAAAACTTACCCTTTAACAAGGCAGTCATGAAAAAACTGAAGACGAGGGCCTTTACTGACCAAGCTGTATCCAGAAGAAGCACTTACTATCCTTGTGTATTCGACCTATGTATGTTAATTTCTGCGTGTATAAACGAAATGGCACCGTGTTCTCTTTTTATTATTCGCAGGTCTAATTTTTTGGGATAAAAATTTAGCATAGGGAGAGTAGATTGCGCCTTGGACTTATACGTTTGGTACTTTATGAAACGTGCACACGTATAGCACGGCATGAAGACAAGGAGACACGCACGTAGCACAGGCACAGGTCAGCGTTGACTGCGTGTGAGCGCTGTAGGCGCTAGAAGCGCGTGCCATCAATTCATCCAGGCGTCCGTCCGTCCGTCCAGTACTTGTGCTCGGGAAGTTTGATCGTACTCGTGGGTTAGAGTTGATCCTAAAACAAGGATCAACTCTAACAGTGAAGTGGCGCTGTGGTCAACTTGAAGGCTAAAGGGACACTAAAGAGAAACAATGAATTGGTTTAGATTGATAAAGTGTGCTCGGAGAACTCTTGTGTAGTTTATTTCACCATCATAGGTTTATTATTAGAGGAGAAAACCAAGTTCAAAGTTTCATTTTTAAATTTCGCGCCGAACTTTGCAATTTGTGACGTAAAAGACTTCAAAGAGCGTTTAACGTATTTTGGCGCCACTGGCTCGACGAAATTTCCACAAACTCGTTATGTCAAGTCTCTGGCCCCCTCAGAGGACAATGTACTTCGATTTAACCGATTAGGAACTACGTAGGCCCAAGCAGGCGCCGTCAAAAATATGTGACGTCACGGCAAATGGTGCGGGAATTCCAAGGTGGCGTCGCCACCTGTATTTTCTTTTTGCGCGTTTTCTCGCTTATTAAGCGTCTTCGAGCAGAAAGCGTGGTGTTTTTGGTATCGTGGAAGACTACTTTACTAATGCGAGAAAAAATCGTTTTGCTCTTTAGTGTCCCTTTAAAGGTTGAAGGTTGGAGTTCATTTTGCTTTCATACAGAAACAAGGAGCAAGAGCAAAAGGCCCGACAAAGGGCTCCCACTCCTGCTGGCACTCAGCAGTAGGGGTACAAATGTTAATACACTTCATATCATTTATGTGAAGACAGAGTTCTAAGAAACTCGAAGCGATCAAGAATGTTAAAACAAGGAATGTCTATGAAGGGACTTGCTACGAAGACAAGTCTATTCTCAAAGCGCTGGCTCAAGAAGCATATCTTCTTCGGTCAGGCCACCCGTTGCTCACGGGGATCACGCTCTCGCGACTGTAGCAATTTCTATGGCTTCCACCACACTGCACAGAATAGACAGCGACGAAGTGTCGCACGACAGTCGGAGACCGCTGGCAGCCGGCGCTGTCGCAGTAAACGTGGACTTGAAAAAAAAAAGACGGCAAACAAAAGAAAACACTTGGGTCACGTTGATCGCCTTTCTCTCTCAAAAGGAGGCCGACCGTCAAAGAATGAACCGGAAACAGTGGAAACACAAAAGAAAGAAATGAACGACTGGTGAATGCGTACGTGAAATGGAGACCACTGAAAGCGCGGAAGTTTGAAAATAAAATAATGAAAAGCGCGTCCACCAAGCCAGATACCACGCTCCGGTGACAAACATACTCTTTTGCATATATATAGCATGAAATCTTGTTGGCTTGCGAGACTTCTTGAATAAATGCGTTCGCACCAAGAAATATAGTTTGGTGTTCTTACTTGCAATTACACAATAATTTTATTTATTTGGGCTTTATTTAAGATCTTCTCATGGAGACAGGTGACCATGCGATGAGAAGTCAACTATTACTTTTGTAATAATTAACTATTAACTATTACAGGGAAGGCAAATTGTGACGAGCTATATGTAACGTGGCGAATGCAGAAACGAAATAGTTAACGTTCTAAATGAGACTATAAAGCAGGGAGACGTGACGACGACCGACGAGGCTGTGCCGCCGTCGCAGCTTTTATCGACGCGCCGACGAAGCGAAGCCGTATAGCGGCTGCCGCGTCCAGCCAGATCAAGATCCCGGGTGTTATAACCACCTCGTGGCTCGCGCATAACTTTAGGTGCACCAGCCCGTATGATAATATAATAATTGTTTGGGTTTAACATCCCAAAACCACGATATGATCACGAGGGACGCCTTAGTGGAGGGCTCCGGAAATTTCGACCACCTGGGATTCTTTAACATGCGTCTAAATCTAAGAAAACTGGCCTCAAGCATTTTCGCCTCCATCGAGAATGCGGCCGCCGCGGCCAGGATTCTATCCCGCGACCTTCGGGTCAGCAGTCGAGCACCATAACCATCAGACCACCGTGGCGGGTTCCCATCCCCTATATGACCACCTGATTCCGTGTGTATCCGTTCGTGCATACACTATAAGCGTGTCTCTCCTTCTCATTTTTCTGTGCTTTCTCTATTTCCCGGTACGGGGTAGTAAACTGGAATCTGCCTGCCTTCCTTCTATCACTTCTCTGCCCCCCAATAATCGAAAATTCCCGTTTGAAGTGAATAGCGCTCTAATTATCATTGTAGCAGAACAGAGCAAAAAACGGGACATACAGGAGAGAGCGCTGTGTCCACTATCCCGTTTTCTGCGCTGTTCTGCCACAACGTTCATGACCCGACTAGGCCACCCAAGAACCTTCGTGCACTAATTATCAGTTTACGGAAACTACGAACGTTCTTATCGTGCTCGTCTTATTAAAAGAATATAAGGAAACGTCCCGGCCATGAGGCGGATTTTACGGCAGCAACTGGCAGTCAAACAATGATTGGTGTCTCGTGGCCGGCAACCATGCTCGAGAGAAAGAAGGAAAGGAAGTCGTGTTTACACGAGAGCGTGAACTGGCGCGTACCCGATCTTTCTGGAAAAACGCGCACCGAGTGGCGCAGTTATGATCGCGACGTGTTTATATGTGCGCAGTCTCACATCGTGCCAACGTATATCGAAGCAGCGAGGCTCACTCAGTGATCGGCGGATGTAATAACGCCAAGATAAGTGTTTATGACATATCGTACGAATGTTGAAAAAAATCGTTCTAAGTCAAATGTGTTTGCTATACAAGACTTAAATGATAGAAACATGCACCTATTCAAACGTGACGTTTCTAATTATGACTGGTCTTTTTTATATGAAATAAGTGAAGTGAATGTCGCGTACTCCAGGTTTCTTTCTGCATTTCTACAAATTTACAAAGTACATTTCCCTGTCAAAAAGGTTAGGCAGACAAGAAAGATAAGAAAACCCTGGATTACGCAGGCACTATTTAAAATGATAAAACACAAGGATAAACTGTACCACAGATTTCTTGCTACACGCTTGCCTGAGGCTCTGACAATGTTTAACAGTATAGGAACAAACTAAACGCGGAACTTAGACGTGCCAAGAATGATTATCATGAGCGTCTGTTTGCAGATGCCACGGGTAAACATCCTGATACCTTGTGGAGCATTATCAATAAAGTTCTTGGTCGCGAAAAGCATTCTGCCCTACCGGACAAGATAATTCACAATAACACCGACGTCTCTGGTTTAGCACTCGCTAATCATTTCAACGAGTACTTTGCAAGCATAACCGTGTCACAACAAACACAGCAAGCTCCGCCAGATACGGCATCGTTTCCTTCCATTTCGAACAGTTTGTTTTTAAATCCCACTAGCGAACATGAGGTATTTAGCACTTTTATGAACCTTAAGAATAGTAAAGCTCTTGATATTGACGATATACAAATAAGCCTATAAAGTATGTCTTAGAATACATTACTCCAGCTTTAACACACATCTTTAATTTAGCTTTACA
This sequence comes from Rhipicephalus sanguineus, assembly GCF_013339695.2. Taxonomy (NCBI): domain Eukaryota; kingdom Metazoa; phylum Arthropoda; class Arachnida; order Ixodida; family Ixodidae; genus Rhipicephalus; species Rhipicephalus sanguineus. The sequence goes on along the minus strand of NC_051178.1, from coordinate 209,002,482 downwards.
GCATGGGATATTCCCAGAAAAAATGAAAATGAGTAGGGTTACTGTACTTTTTAAAGGAGGCGACAGAAATGACGTGTCAAATTACCGACCCATTTCAATAATTCCGGTATTTTCTAAAGGATTAGAAAAATTATTTTTTCTCGCGTGTCAAATTTTTTCGACAGACGAAACATTCTATCTGATGCTCAGTTCGGCTTTCGAAAAGGCAGGTCGACGGAAACCGCTTTGCTCACCCTCAAGGAACATGTACTAAAAAATATCGAAAAAAATATATTCACTTTGGCACTTTTCATTGATTTTAGCAAGGCATTCGACTGCATAAATCACAAAATTTTGCTATGTAAATTATCGCAGAATGGCCTTAGAGGTATTCCATTGCAATTATTCGAGTCTTACCTAAGTGATCGCAAACAATCAGTTTGTATAAAAGAGGAGAAATCATGTTTTCTTCCAATACTAAATGGCGTACCGCAAGGTAGTGTATTAGGTCCTCTGCTTTTTAACCTGTATGTTAACGACATTACTAACATTGATACAGCTGTTGAATTTATTATATACGCCGACGATACTACTCTTCTTATTTCTGGTCCAGATTCAAAGAAATTATTGGAAGAATGCAGCGATCTACTTGTTAAGCTATCTGAATGGTCAGCCGCCAACTGCTTAAAAATCAATCCTACGAAAACTAAGGTAATGTTATTTCGGGCGAAAAACAAATCTCTTACTAGCAGTCAAAGTGTAATGTTTGCTGGTGAAGAACTGCAAATTGTTGATGAACATAAATTACTAGGCGTTACTTTTTCTTCGCAGCTGACTTGGGATAAACACATTGAAAACATCTGCCGAAAACTGTCCGCTATCACAGGTGTTTTGTCTAGATGTCGATATCTTCTACCACCGAAAGCAAAGCTTAGCATTTATTACGCCTTATTTTCTTCCCATTTAAATTATTGTAGCTTAGTGTGGGCGACTACTGGAAAAACGAATATTATGAGAATATTTTCTTTGCAAAAGAAGATGATTCGGCACATTGACAATATGGGTTTTCTGGAAACAACACGGCCAGCTTTTCTAAAGCATCAAATAATCAAAATAGAACATTTCTACACTTTTCGCCTGCTTAATTATTTTTACTTCTCAAATACTGCCTTCAAAAATTTCCTTGTGTCTACTGCATCTTTGACACCTAGAGTCATATCCGTCAATACCAGAAATAGTGACATGTGGTATGTTCCATGGTTTCGTAATAAATATAGCCTACAATCATTACAGTATAATCTGCCACACATTTTAAATAAATATCAAGGTGTAAAGTGTAGCTCACTGAAGGAACTTCGAATACTTTTTGTTAACATGTGACGATTGATTATCTTATTGTTCTTTAATCAGAGCCACCTACGTATGGTTTTTTGTAACCGTAGCATATATTCTCTTTCTTCTTATGTATTATGCTTTCATTATTTCTGTATATTAGTTATATCTTGTTTTGTGCATTTGTGTAAATATTTATTTACTTTGAGTTTCTAACAATGTTACTATTTTTTCGTGCAACCGCCACGTATGCCTTGTAACGGACCATCGGCCCAGTCAAGCTGTTATTAAACAGCTTTTAGCCAATGGTATCCCCCAGAATGTATGTATTTCTGGAAATAAAGATGTATTGTATAAGATTCAGACTTTCAGGCTCCATCTTTTTTTTTTTTTTTCAATTTATGGTGCTTCTCTCATTTTGCTTGCGATCGACAGTGTATGTGGAAGAAATATTCTAATAAGGCTCGAACTTTTCAGAACAGCCAACTAACGAAGTTAGGGAACGTGTCATTTTTTTTTATGTGCTAGTTCACTCTGAGATGTAAAGTATGTTCGAAAGCGAAACCGCGTATGAGCTGACGCCGCTTATTCAATGGCAACCTCGTGTATGCGGCTATCTGAGCCTATGAGTGTTAATTGTACCGGGCAGTTACGAGTAAAATGTTTAAAACAAACAGAATTGCCAAATCCTAAAACAGCTTAGATGGGTTGCAGTTGAGTCCAGTTGGTAGGCAGGGGCGCAGCCAAGGGGGGGGGGGGTCGAAATTTTTCAATTTTGCTTGCGTATATATACACGCACACATACAAACGCACGCACGAACATACATAAAGTATGGTTGAACCCCCCCCGAAAAAAATTTCTGGCTACGCCCCTGTTGGTAGGGTAACAGTAATTACAATTAATGGTAAAAGGAAAACTGTAATTAAAATCATCATCGTCAGAAGTGTTTATGCTGGCACTGATTTCAGAACATAAGCAAGTCACTACACGTAGCACAAGTATGCATTTATGTGCATACTGTCCATCAGGCACGTAGCCAGGAATTTTTTTCGGGGGGGGCCCAAGGCCTAATTGTTCGAAAGAAAGTCTTTCCATGGCAAAAACAAAAAAAAGTTGCCTGGGAATATAGAAGGCTGGAAAAATTTCGGGGGGGGCCCGGGCCCCCCGGGCCCCCCGGGCCCCCCCCTTGCCTACGTGCCTGCTGTCCATACATGTAAGTAAGCGTTGGTTTACATTCGTTGGCAATAACACTGGCTTGCACTCGTATATAGCTTACCATGTGGAGAACCACACGCTTGATGCGGAAGTTTCATTCCCACCTGCTGCGTATACATTGTATCTTCGTAGATTTTCCTGTTGCTTTGTTATTTCTACATTTTTAAATGAAAAACGGCAGTTAATTTCCTCCCTGTTTTCTCTGCCTTCACAAATGGTATGCTTGTAACCAAGGAGAAATCGAGCCCTATGTACAGGTTTCCCTTAATATTCTCGCGCCTAATGAGATCTGACTGGCGATCCTATTCACATCGGTCTATTCTCAGAAACGCACGTTCACGTCATTCGTAATTTGTTGCGTCATGTGCGTCTAGTTAATTACCCGCGACGAGCCAAGTGACGAACATGCCCCCACGCCCAGTGCGATTGAGACGCAGATACCGTGAATGCCCCCACGTGGGAAGGAAAGAGGTCCTCCACTTGCGCGATTGCCGCCGAAGCAGCGCGCGCAGCAAAAGCAACGGCACAATCGTACGCAGAAGGAAACGGCCGACCCGCGGAGCTGATCGGTTACGGCGATCAGAGCGGTCAGCGGCCTCTTGTTCAATGACCGCAGCTTCGGCTAGGCACGCGTGCATACTCGTGGTATTGCGTCCCTTTTGGTCAATGAACTGTGGTTGCCGAAGAGGAACTGACTTTAGTCTCGCGGACAAGTCCTTTTAAATTAGTTTAGTCACTGTTAGAGGTACATGACACGCGTTTTAATTACCGTAATTATGCGCCCCGTTCTCTTAGCGACTGGCTTTATGACACCTCTTGAACAGCTTGTTGCGTTCGCCAAGACGCGCTAGCACAGTTTCGACTATACCTGCTCGTAAGCAAATTACTCTCTCCATGTTATTGTCTTAGTAACATTATTACCAGTTACAAAATAGAAGAAATACATCAGAACGGATAGTTGGGCGATACGCTTCCCCGTTTTGTGCCTTCTGCGGTGATATCGGTGACATTGAACGTTTTATTTGGCTTTGCCCGCAGTTTGATGTGGAAAGAGCAGCGATGGTCTGCAGCTTGCAAAAGGTTGTCACAGGCACCGGACATTCGTAGACGTCATTTTTCCTGAGGGGCCCGCGGCAACGAGGAGGAGCGTGCAACGAATTTCGATCGTCTTCCTGCGAGACACTGGGCTGTTACAACACGTAGTGACAGACACCTGCGATTCAGGAGATGCTCAGGCGGAACAATTGCCGACCATGCAGGCCAGGCTCCTGCTGCAACATCACAACCACCATCCATCCGTCTTGAACGAAATAAACAGCGCAAAAGACGAGGACGTATTTGTCCTTTCTTGCTCGCCTTCCGTCATTATTTCGTTCAAGCAGAGATGCATAACACGCTATATTCGACTGCTCGTGCTCGCTTAATATTTTAGACTCAAGTGATCCCGCATATCATCTGAGGCCTGTGAAGATATTTTTTATATACTTGTGCATGCTATGACTCTTTAATGATACCACAATAGTCTTTTCAGACGCTCGCAGGAAGGAACGATGACATCGGTTTATGAGAATTTCGGGGATTCACTAACCTTGGTCTAAGATCATATCGTAGTTTTGGGACGTTAAACCTCAACGATTATTAAGATATCGCATGATGCTTCAAACACTCAGTGCTATTTCCTTGAGTCCTCTTACTTGGTCGCGCGTAGCGAACAACGTCGACGCACAAAAATCAGCGCGCTCACGGCGACCTGCAAGAATCGCCTGCGACGTACGTAATAGATAGTTGCGTGCGCAATGACCTTCACGCGAGTTCTCTGAAATACGTATACGTGCTGTGCAGAAAATAGTTTTCCGTACAAAACACCAGAAAAAAAATAGCGGTACTTGATACATCTTCAGACATTAGCGTTTCGCAGTCCACAAGAGACAGTATATAAAAACGCAGTTTGCTCTGGTCGTCAATCATTACACTGGAAATCGTTCTTAGACGACTGTTTTAAACGAGCGCTAACCGTTACTGAAACGTCTCAAGACGAACTCGGCGCTGCTGCTGCTGCTGCTGCATGCAGTGCAGAAATGCGAGTCTGCGCTCGCTGCATGGTATACGCCGTATTACACGGATGCAAACTCGTACAGCTCGAAAACTTGCGGTCAGGCTGAAAAAAAAAAGAGAAAAGAAAAAAACATGGCCTATGTTCATAGAATTGTAGACGACAACGTGAGATGCGCAGGTACACCCACCTCAAGGGAAGATGTGAAGCATCTTATAGCGGAGTTCAATCCGGTGGTGGTGGTGTGCGGCGTGACCAACCCTACTGCGCATGCGCAAACCTTCTCCACTTCCCCTCTCCACTCCCTCTCTCCCCGTTCCCTCTCCACATCACCTCTCTCCTTCCCTTTCCCCCTCTCATTTCCCTTTCTCATCCCCCTATCCACTCCTCCTCTCCCCTCCCATCTCTCACCTCCCATCTCTCCTCCTCTCCCCTTTCCCCCTCTCCCCTCTCCCTTCCCCATCCTCTTTCCCTTTCCCCTCCCCCTATCCATTCCCCTCTCCACTTCCCCTCTCCCCTTTCCCCCTCACCACTCCACCTCTGAAACGCGGGCTCTACATGCCGAAACACTGCTTCGCATCGCCTCATGGCCCCCTTTAGCGGGAGATGGTGTGATTTTTATTATTGACATGATATAAGGAGACGTTGGCGCGCAAATAAGACGCCGGCTACTCCTTAGCTCTTAGATGTGTCGAACACAGAACATACAGGGTCAACAATTGCCGACGATAACACATCCGTAGCACACACAATATCCAATTTCAGGAACAACACGACACTAGAGGACGTCTCAAACATACAAAGCATAATGTCCCCTTATATGAAGTTCTGAAGTCATACATCATGTCGATGAATTATCACATAAAGACATAGCATAACAGTCAAGACAACATAGTCAGAAATCCCATAGATGTACTCGTATATGCACGGTGACGTTAAAAGAAAACGTGCCATACATGACACAACCTTCAAGACAAGCGTACTCGACAGTCGATATACACTGTAACGTTAAAACAAAACGAAGCTTAAATGCGTTAGTAATGGTCAAGAATGTCACTATCTCAATGAAATAGTTTGAATGCTTTTAAAGCACACTTATGCAAGTGTCTGGTTGGTATGTCATCTTTGAATCTGTGGCTCCTGTACCATGCACTAAGCACATGCAATCACTACACAGCGTCTACTTGAGATCAGATGGTTGAGTTCATCCAGTATATGTTTAGCTAACCAGAACAATTGAAACAACAGAACTAAATCCGACCTAAATGAAATAATCAAGTTCTCTTTTTTCTGTCTTGTTGTTTTCACAGTTGATGTGATCAAAGGGCGATGTTGCGCAAGGATACCGCGGCGGACTACTTCTTGTCTCGTATACAGGAAGCATGCAGTAAGCACATACTCGTGAACCATCATGCACGCAACTTTGTGTATAGAGGAATCGAGGTTGCATCAGTCATGCATTCAAAACGGCAATAACACCGCAACAGTCGAAACAGCACAGCATCATTAGTAAACAACTTTTCTTTATTTCACGCTCTGAGTTCTAAATATTGGCACGCGTCTTAGAGAGACCAACTAGAGTATACCTTCTGCTGAGAACAGCCGCAGTTTTGCTGCTGTTAAACAGCTTCCTGTTGCTGTCGACTCCTAGTGCCATCGTGAGTAAAGGAACGTTAGCGAGATCTATTCAACAGAAGTTTCTTTATAAGCTCGCCGAGACGTTTTCCCGCGGCCTGAGCGAGAAAACGCTCAGGCAGCGAGAGTGACCGGTGAGCTTGTGTATGTACTCTCATAATAGAGATATCCAGCCAGGCGAAAAAGAAGAAGAAATGAAGGAAAAGAAACCCTCTCTCTCGAGGGGCCCGCCTCGTCGAAGCTCCTAATTGGAGCACGTGGGAGGTCTCGCGCCGCCAGTCTTTGCGAGCCACATCCGCCATGGGAAACCGGACACCCGTTTGGGAAAACGTGCTGGGCTGAGCTGTCGATGCGCAGCGTCGCTGAGTAGGCAACCTGCAAACCGCGTTTGTGTCTCGACATTGTGAAGGGCAGTCAAGTATTTGTTTCCTTTTTCTAAAAAAAAAAGGAGGACGCCGGGGCTAAAGGCCGAAATGCGTGATGATGACCTTGGCTCCCCTGCACATTCTCAGAAAAAAAGATCATAACAGAAAATATAACATAGATGAAAAATCAGCTGCACCTGAAGTTTTGACATAGAAGCAGATAGTAAGTAAAAGCGGTGTTATGCAGGACACAAGTCACATTCAATGAAACATTGTTTACTTTTTTTAAACGCTTTCAGCGACACGTCAAAATTAACATTCATTGATACTTTTTTATAGTTTCATTCGCTTCAAAATTTAGCTCTTGTTTTCTATAGTTAGTACGAGGACGGATTTAACCTCTTTAACCGCACACATATTAAACTATATCTCATTATGGCAGCACAGAACAACGAACACAAGCGTGCCCTTTTGTTTGAATGAAGTAAAGTCAACATAAAGCGAGTCCACGTATACTACAACGGAGCTATTATAGTTTCAGAAGAGTTTCTTGAAGGGCCTGTTGTGTAGTATACGTGTTGCATCGACGGGACAGAAGAAAGCACGTGCTTCTTTCCTTCCGCCCCGTCTCCGCGCTGTTTTCATCGCCGTCTAGTTTCGTCAACTTACTTAGACTCAAAATTGTGACGCGTGTAAAATTATAAGTGAACAGTAATCATTTGCGAGTGATAAAGTATTTGTTTACGAAATTACATTGCAATTGAATTGGCAGGTATAGCTGATTACTAGCGGCAAAATTTGAGGCCATACCTTTCTTCTCTTAGCTACCGCGCCAAAACCATGGCTGTGATGCGTCAGCAATGATCGGCGGCAAATATTTCCTAGCATTTTCTTCTTTCTAGATAGGGCCGCTTATGGAGCAGAAAAAAGCGCTAAGCTCCCACAGTGGTAAAAAAAAAAAAAAGAAGTCAAGGCAGGCACTAGTAATGCCGAGCCTGACGGAAATGGGGAGCTGGGAAGCCTCCCTTGTATTTCTCTATTCTTATCCTGCTTTCTTCCTCTCTTTTCTTCTCTTTTTCTCTATGTTTTTCTATCTTTTTTTTGTCTGTTTCTTTCTCTCTATTTCACGCTTCCACTTTCTTTGTATCTCCTTCTCTCTCAGTATTCTATCTGTTTCCCTCTTTTCTTCTCTTTCTTCTACCTCTGTCTGTTTCTTTCTCTGTCTTTCTAATCTTCCCTGTCTTTCTCCCCTTTCTCTCTCTCTATTTCTCTCTTCCTCTTTCTTTCTATCGATCTCTCTTTTTACTCCTTCTCTCGCCCATCAGAGTTTCTTTCTTTCTTTCTTTCTTTCTTTCTTTCTTTCTTTCTTTCTTTCTTTCTTTCTTTCTTTCTTTCTTTCTTTCTTTCTTTCTTTCTTTCTTTCTTTCTTTCTTTCTTTCTTTCTTTCTTTCTTTCTTTCTTTCTTTCTTTCTTTCTTCCATTTCTTTCTCTCTGTATTTCTCTATTTCTTTTTCTTTCTATGCTATACTTAGCTATCCTAAGTATAGCTTTCTAGCTACGCTAAGCTCTGCTAGCGTGCCTGGATAGCCGAGTGGTTACGACGCGCGCCTTCAGATTGCGGGTTCGAATCCCGCCTCGCCAAGAATTTCTCTCTCTCTGTCCTTCTCTCTCTCTCGCCCATCATAGTTATTGCATCCCACGCCGGGCAACTCGGCGCACGTGTCGCGGGAGCGAATCAGAAGAAGAGGACGAAGAGAGCGCGTGTCGGTTCATGATGATGATAGGTTTTTGTTCGCACTACCTTAACGGCTCCGCTGTTAAAAAAGTAACGCAGCTTTTCTGTACCGGGGCTTTACTGTAGCACCATCGCTTAGCGAACTCTGTCAATGTCCACGACACCACGGGTAAGATGGTGCAGCAATTCCGAAGGTCACGCCCCTTCTTTTTTTCGGCTTTCCTGCCAATGCAAGATACTGTAAAATGATCCTTCTTGAGTCTCGTATCGTTCTGCTGATGTAAATCTGATTAGTTCCGCTGTACATAAAATAGTTGTTGCATGCTTGCCGCTTCCATTCAGGTCAATGTGAAATATCTTATTTCACTGCTGGCATATACGGTCATGGGCCGCTTATTTATGTCAGTGCCGATCGACGTTTGCGATATATATATATATATATATATATATATATATATATATATATATATATATATATATATATATATATATATATATAGAGTGAAGAAGATCCTCCGTGAGAGCAGTAACAACGGAAGTTTTTATTTCAACAGTTCCGGCCAGAGGCTGGCCTTCATAATGATGAAGGCCAGCCTCTGGCCGAAACTGTTGAAATAAAAACTTCCGTTGTTACTGTTCTCACGGAGGATCTTCTTCACTGTTTGCAACGCTACGGCCACTTTCGCCACCATGCCTGCCATATATATATATATATATATATATATATATATATATATATATATATATATATATCGCAAACGTCGATCGGCACAGACTTTACGGGGAGAGAAATGCATATAAAGAGTAGTACGACGGATTCACTGCCTCCAATTTTAGCAAGGAGGGATCACTGACTGCAGTCGTAATAAAAGTCGAGACGTAGGCATTACAAAGCCTTCGTTCACGCCGGTCGTTTCCAGGAACGGATGGTCCGCACATTTGGCCACAGTGCAGTCCACTCGATGTAATGGTTGGCAGGAGCACAGCCTGCATTGTCTCTCGGAGAAGCCGATCGACATCGGAGACTCAGATGATGATAGGCTTCTACAGCACACCGCCGACCAGTCTGTTATTTTCTTTCTTAACATTTCTGCGGTCATTTCTTCGACTTTTCACCATTTAGTCAGTCAGGGATATTTTTGTGTGTGTGTTCTACGAAAGCGAAGAAGTTATCGTGATAACATGGGCATTTTTGTTTCTTTCGTGCGTTTTTTATTTTTGTTTTTTTTTTATCCTTCAGCGCTCAGAGGTATCGGAGATCAGAGAGTGTTCAACCTGTTGACAAAGAGACTGGAATGCGGGTTACCCGCGAACAGTTTGTGTGGCAAGGGGAGATTAAAAAAATCACGGCGTAGTTTCTCTGGACCATAATTTTCTTGCCATGCCATGCCATGCCATATCCACGAAGTGAATGATGACTGAGGAGCTGGCTCGGAGATAATCGGGTAAACCGTGAATTCTCCGTGCAGTTACTCTACTGTCATATAAAGACGTGACCCGTTGTTATAGTAGCGATTGTGGTGAGGTTGTTGTCGAACCACAAGTGGTCGCAGACCTTGCAGCTGTGGCCGAACGTGTGATCGAGGAAATCGCGCTTGAAGCGCGCGTCGGCGCCACCAACTTCAGGTAGCGACCGCTTTCGGCGCTTGGCGGCTGCATCCCGCGCCCGTACCTCTTCGATGTTCTCCTGCCGCCGCTTCCGCACTGCTTCGGCTTCGCGGGCTTCTATCTTGGGGTCCGCACAACGCTGACGTCTCTCTGCGGCCTCGCGAGCTCTCACCGCAGGGTCTTGGCGGCGAGCCCGCGTGCTGCTGCCTTGCGAGCCGTCCGCTCCGCCGCCTTGTCTTCTTCATTCATCGAGGCGCACTGACTGACGACTGTCGAAAGAGACAGGAAGCGCGCAGTTGCGGCCCTCTAGCGGTCTCCTATCAAACTAGAGCACGCGCCGGAGTGGAGTGAGCGCCGCATGCTACGGTTGGCTATACTATATGTGGTTTTGCCTGCGTTATTATCATCATCAAGGCGCTCGAAGAACAAGAGGAAGAAGACTTCTCTTTCGCGCGAGCGTGCGCATACTACAGTTGGCTATGCTATATGGGGTTTTGCCTGCGTTAATGTCATCATCAAGGCGCTCGAAGAATAAGAGGAAGAAGACCTCTTTCGCGCGAGCTGCGCCTGTAGCGGTCGCCTCTGGAACTAAGGTTACGGTGCGGGACTTCGCCCCAGCTTAAGTACCTGGCGAGCCAGCTCCTAAAAAAAGAAACGTCATGCCTGCGCGGAACACGCAACTCAGTCACAGCAAAAGCTGGAAGAGCGGCCTTTCTAGAGCTCGTTGTAAACTCTCTTGGGGCGACTGCTACAAGTACACTGCAAATTACCCACTACGTCATAAGTCGTCATAATGTTTACGAAGTATGGAAGTACCCACTATGCCATTATTTGTCATTCTGCGGAGAAGCGAGGTACCCGCTATCCATCTGTAAGACATTATGTTCACTTCGTTGGTGCTGCGGCTGATGACGATGAGGAATTATGGCTGAGCCCTTTCTAATGGGTTGGAAGCATTAAACGACGCACTCGTTACGCAATTCGCATTGTGTGACGCCTGGTTGTTATTTCACTCTTCTACCACGCTATATGACATATGTTAACGCGACACCTTGCCTGACATGACTCCTGCATATGCTCTTTTTGCGACGGCGTTTCAAGCCCCGGCGTTGCTCTGTGGTAGAAAACTCGGCTGCCGCGCAGAGGGCTCGGGTTCGAATCCCACCCGCTCCTGGATATTTTGTCTCATTCATTTTTTTCTCATTGTGCACGATAGTGCTTACGGACACTGACGGCGGCGGACGGCACCAAGGTCGGCTATTGTCGTGATTTCATAACAGCTTTCGCTGTAAATAGGGAAACGAAATATGCCCACATTATAAAAAAGGGCCAGCACACACTGCCTCTATATACACTGTGTGTACGTTACCGTATATATATATATATATATATATATATATATATATATATATATATATAGAGAGAGAGAGAGAGAGAGAGAGAGAGAGAGAGAGAGAGTTTCTTACACTTACCTAGAGGGAAAACTGGCGCTGCGAGCTGTTGTACGCATGGGAATGCTGGGATATGTGAGATTCTAACATGGCTCGGATTGATATCGTTCACGAAGAGGTGAACGATGAGGTGAACCTCACATATAACCGGCATAGCTAAAGCCAGAGTGTTTCACGCGCCATCTCGGAAAGACGAGTTCCGGACAAAAGCTGCGTTTATTTTGCGCTGCACAACGAGAGGCTCGCATAATTCCGTTTCGCTCCATCAGCGTGGGCCGCGAGAGAAAGCTCAATGATCCTGCCGTCGCTGCCCGCTTATTTAACCGCCGTTACCGCACGCAGAAGCCGTGGCCGCGGAAGAAGAAAGGACGCCGATGGGAAGCGGCGCCGTCCTGCTGCCCTTCGACTGCAATCGCCGACGCTCGGCCAAGATTAAGCGAAATGAGTCCGGTAACAACCGCCGCGGAGAACAGCGAGAGGAGAACCGAGCCCTCTCGATCGTCGCTTCTTCCCACACTGACCTTGAGGAGGGCGAGAACATCGTCCTCCTATTCTTGTTCGTTACTTCCCTCGTCCTCCCTTTGTTCCCCCTCCCACCAATCACCTGCCTGCCTACAACACAAGCGCCGGCGAGCAACACACGCACAAAGTGTAGAGGTATGCCGGACCGCCAATTCCCAGGCCTGCCAGAGGGGGAAGCCATGCGAGAGCGGCGCCCGGTGGCGTCTTCATCATCTGAGCCCGATGGTCCACCGGTGGCCGGAATCGTGTCCCGAGCTCCATCACCGTCCCGCTTCTAACCTTTTCTTTATTAATTTTTTTCTTCCTGCTTCCCTCACACGCCCTGAGGCCACCCCGTCGATAAAGACGCTTTTACTGCTTTCCTCTCACCAGCTTGCCCTTCCTTTCGCTTAATCGGAGAAATTGCGGGACGAAGTGAAGCTGAAGGCAGCTTTCAAACTGGGATTTGCGACAATGTGGCAGCAATTTACTGTCGCGCAAACAAGGGCGGACAGTTCAATCGTCTCTCCGTCGATCCACTTTTATTTTATGGGCGTGCGTTCTGTCACCCGTGCGTTTCCTTTGAAATGATTGTGTGTTGGGTACGAGCCAGTGTAGCCTGTGACCCAAATAAATACCGCTGTCAGTGGGCGGTTTGTCTTCAAAGTTTGGTCTTGAGCCCCGGATGACATCCATAGTTGTGTTAAGCCTTTATAAAAGTTTCCTATTAACATGCATGTTCTATTGGCTCACTTTATTCCTTCTCATTGTTCTTAGCCTGTGTGGTTTGTCATCTTTTATTTCCGGACCTCATTTCTTTCCTTGCGGCTTTAACTTCCACCTTCTTAAAGAGTGGGCAAGCGTTGTGCAACTCTCGGTGGCAATCTGCCCTGTTTTCCTATTTTTATGCTCTTTGTACGTGCGGGTTTCATGTTTAATAATCAATCAATCAATCAATCAATCAATCAATCAATTATTTAACGTGCCCAGGAACAACCGTAAGGTCTTTGTGCTGGCGCACGCAAAAAAACAATAAAAATAAACAATACAATACAGACAGTTTTCAGAAATAAAAAGAGCAAAAACACGTAGACAAAGAGAAACGAATACAAAAGGGGAGGAGTAAAATAAGACAACACGAGAAATATTGACGGGGAATAAAAAATTAGATTGCATATATACAACTATGTGGAAAGACTGAGAAGGGAAGACTTTGTACATTGTGCCACACTATGTCAAAACAGTGCAAAGCTCGGATAAAAACAATGATTGTGGGCTATGAAAAACGTCAAGATCAAGAAAATTAACATTATAGAAACTTTGTATTCTGTGAACGGTAGAGTGTTGGAAGAAGCAGGCGCGTACATGAAACGGTCTGTTCTCTCTGGTTAACTTACGCGGAATTCGAAAATTTACACAATTGAGAAGTACAGGGCAGGATATGATACCGTGGACTAGCTTGTAAAGAAATAAGAGATCAGAGCGATTTCGTCGGCAGTGAAGTGATGGCAGTGATAATAATTCAGCAGTATTTGAACGAGATCCAGAGTCATTTTTAGCAAAGCGATGGTTATATATGCTGAGGAATTTTTTTTGGACTCGTTCAATGGTGTTACCGCTGGATTGAGCAATGCCATTCCATATCACGGACGCATACTCAAGTTGCGGAAGACATATTGCCGTGTACAATTTGTGTAGGGCCATGGGAGACCTGAATTCTCGAGATATTCTACAAACACATCCGAGAGAACGAAGGCCCCGCATAGCAGCACGCTTAACGTGAGAAGAAAAGTTTAACGCGCTGTCAACAACAACACCAAGATCACTGATTTCATAAACCTTGCATAACGGCACAGAACTGACAGAGTATTGAAATGGCACGCTAGATGTTTTGCGAGTGATAGACATGAATTTTGTCTCCGAGGTATTCAGAGAAAGGTTATTACCGTTGCACCATTCGGAATAATAATAATAATAATAATAATAATAATAATAATAATAATAATATAATAATAATAATAATAATAATAATAATAATAATAATAATAATAATAATAATAATAATAATAATAATAATAATAATAATAATAATAATAATAATAATAATAATAACGATGATAATGATGATGATGACGACGACGACGACCAGACTTGTGTCTGAAAATTATCAGTCAATTTCTAGTAGTTGAACTGAACTGAACTGAACTTTATTTGGTCCTGAGAAGAGCAAGTCCCCCTAAGGGGGCTCGTCCGCGGGCCGCGTCCACGACGGGACCGGGAGGTGAAACTCGATCGCCAGAGTTGCCTTGAGTTTTCTTGGGGATCAGTTCAATTCAATTCAATTCAAATTTTATTTCATCTCAAGGATGAGGGCAGGCTCGGGAGAAAAGTGACGTTTGTCACTTGAGGAGAACCCGAGCCTCCCTAATACATGGCAAGCAACGAGGACATGGGTGAATATAGACCATGAAATATAGGCCATTAGCATATAGGCAATGAACATAGACCATGAAATGTTTGGCGCAGTACAAGTGGAAAAGATGCACGTACAGTAATGCTATGTACAGAGACTAATATACGTAAGCAGTTTCTTACTGCACAAATTCCGAAGTACAATGCAAAATGTGACGGAATACATAATACTATATATATGACAACAATGCTATGCATAGAAATTGCATATACATACACGCATGTATATGTATATACACATATACACACACATATACACATATATATATAGACAGTTCGAGTAATGCCTGAACCACCATTTTCTTGATTTCCACGGTAAAAGCACTTCCCTAATGTCACGTGTGCTGCAATTTTCCAGGATTATTTCTGCCTGTAGTAATTTATTTAATAACAAAGGAACAGTAAAACACAACATTTGTCGCCCAAAATTTGTTCTACAGAATGGAAGGTTCCAGTGTTGTTGGTGACGAGTAGGGTACGGAATAGCATGTGTTGGGAATAGCATGTGTTGGGGATCAGTTGTGCTGTAAGTACTCCGAAATCATCGAAAACGTTACTGGAATTTTTCTCAGAGTATACTGAAGTTGTGGGGATCGAATCCCGGCCGCGGCGGCTGCATTTTCGATGGAGGCGAAAATGTTTGAGGCCCGTGTACTTAGATTTAGGTGCACGTTAAAGAACCCCAGGTGGTCAAAATTTCCGGAGCCCTCCACTACGGCGTCTCTCATAATCATATGGTGGTTTTGGGACGTTAAACCCCAGATACTACTACTATACTGAAGTTGTGAATAATGGAATAGCCGTGTCGTGCTTTAAGTGCGCCTCACTGAGTCATGCGTTTGTGCAATGGATGCAAATAAATGGGAAAATGAAAATTTAACAATCACGCGCTGCTCACAACGGCCGGCCTTTGGTCCTCAGCTTTCCGGAGGCAAAAATGGGAAGCAAACCGTTCTTGGTATACCACATCAGAGGCCATTATGGTCAGAAACCTTGCGCATTAAATAATGATGGGACACTTCCGGCTGAGTATATGACGCTGACTTGACGCCCCCTTAAATGATTAGCCCCCCCCCCCCCCCCCCCAAATCATTCCGCTTCCTTGTGCGCGCGCCTATGCGCACAAACACCACCGCACTGTAGATGGATGGATGAATAACTTTATTGAGGTCCGAAGCATTGAAATTAGAATTCGACTGAGCTTTCTTTCTCGTGCAAAGTTTCAGACACGTTCGCGATAATAAACGTGCGTTTATTTCCGCCCGTTATCAATATCGGTTTATGCTGCTGCGATATTTCACTGGTATCAGTCAGCGTCGAGTGTTTGTAACTGAGTGCACTTGAGTGTTTCCATATGGTGAAGTTCCACCAAGCTTTCAAGCCTGTCGCCCGCGAATGAAGCCGCCACGTCTGAATCCCAGCTGTCAATGTCAAGGTATTAATATCGTTTTCACTAGTGACGAAAACATTTCTTTAATATCTGCAGCCGAATCGAAAGGAGGCCGATTGCGGCATGATTTATTTCGTTCGCTTCGCGTCGGCAAACACGCTGCCCAGATTCCTACGGGGCGTCCTTTCAACGCGCATAAACGATCGACTTCTCGCTGTAAGGCAATTTCGCGGCTATTTTCGTAGCTCGACCAGCGGCGGTGGCGATTGCAGAGGCGCATGCCGCGGAGCTCTCGACACTTGGTCGTTTTTCCGGCTTTCTGCGAACTCGGTGATGAAATATACTGCGCAGCATTTGGAACATCGTCAAGTTAGCCTTTTCTAGCGCGCGGCATTTCGAGAGATTATATAAGAACGGCGGCGCGTGAGCCGCGCCATGGCTTTTCAACTGGTTCGCCCGTATGCCTTGATATGCCGGACTAATCCGCTCTATTTTCGAACGGAGCGCAGCTGTGGGCAGTCAGTGCACGTAGCTATGCGGACGCTCGTATCCTGCTGGCATTTCTCGCCGTTCGATTCTAATTGCGCATGCATTTACGCCGTCCACCTGAAACAAGTTGACGTCGCCGCGACACAGACGCGGATTCTATGTCACAAATAGCGTGATGACAGTTCCTTGAAGTACCCCTGAAATCGGGGCACATTATCACAGTTTTCAGTCTAACTACTGGTGTAGCCGGCTTTAACACGGTGGATTTGCGTTCAGTAATATAAAATAAATAAATGTAAGAGAAAAGTCTTCCTAAAAGACTTCTTAGTGGACACTGCACTATAGATAAGCGCTTGTAATGAACAGCTATGTGTTATACGAAATGACGTGTTAGTCCGTATAATGTGGTCAGAAGTTGGATACGCTGACCCGCAGTTCGGGGGATCGAATTCCGGCCGCGGCGGTCGCATTTTCGATGGAGGCGAAAATGCTTGAGGCCCGTGTACTTAGATTTAGGTGCACGTTAAAGAACCCCAGGTGGTCGAAATTTCCGGAGCCCTCCACTACGGCGTCTCTCATAATCATCACGGTGTTGGGACGTTAAACCCGAATTATTATTATTATTATTATTATTATTATTATTATTATTATTATTATTATTATTATTATTACCATATTTAATAAGTGTCTGCATGCTTCAACGTTTCCTAGCATGTGGAAAACTGCTCGTGTTTTCCCAGTGTTTAAGTCTGGCTGTAAAAGTGACGTCTCGAACTACCGCCCTATTTCCCTTCTTTGTGCCGCATCCAAAATCTTTGAGCTTGCTCTTCACAAAATATTGTCTTTTGATGTAAACAATTCATTGATTGTGAATCAGCATGGGTTTCTCGCTGGCCGCTCAACTGTCACTAATCTTGCCAGTTTCATGATGCAAGTCTCCACGCCTATTTCGCAGAGAGGACAGGTTGACGCTATTTACTGTGACCTTAGCAAAGCTTTTGATTTTGTCAGCCATTCGCTGCTTGTGGATAAACTTGCACACTTTGATGTTGATTATTTAATTGTGAATCTCCTCCATAGCTATCTTCTTGATAGATTATGTTACGTTGCCGTTAATGGCCAAACGTCCTCTTTGTATAAAGCTATATATATATATATATATATATATATATATATATATATATATATATATATATATATACTAGTGGGGTTCCTCAAGGGTCGGTACTGGGCCCACTCCTCTTTTTAATTTATGTTAATGATGTTTCTTCTGTCATTCGGAATTCTTCTTTCCTTTTGTATGCCGATGACATAAAGATATTTAAGGAAATTCATTCAGTTATCGATTGTCGCTTGCTGCAATCTGATTTGTGTTCTTTTTCTGAATGGTGCAGGAGCAATATGCTCTCCCTAAATATTTCAAAAACCAAGGTAATGAGTTTCAGTCGAAAAACATCCAGTGTGCCATTTTTATATTCTGTCAATTCTGTGTCGTTGTGTAAGGTATGTGAGATCAATGATCTAGGTGTTCTTTTTGATAGCACCTTACACTTTTCTGCTCACGCTAAGCGTGTTGCTTTGCGGGGTCTTCGCACCCTAGGCTGTGTTTGCAGAATGTCTAGAGAATTCCATTCTCCTGTGCCCTTCCGAAAATTGTACACCGCTCTATGTCTTCCTCAACTAGAGTATGCATCTGTGATCTGGAATGTCATTCCTAATTCCAGCAGCAACGCCATTGAGCGAGTCCAGAAAAAATTCCTAAGCATTTACAACCATCGTTTCGCTAGAAATGACTCTGGATCTCGTTCTAACGCTGCTGGATTATTATCATTGCCATCACTTTGCTGCCGACGAAATCGCGCTGATCTGTTATTTCTCTACAAGCTTGTGCATGGTATCATATCCTGCCCTGTACTGCTCAACTGTATTGATTTCCGAATTCCACGTAAGCTGACCAGAGAGAATAGACCTTTTCATGTAACCGCCTCCCTCTGTGAACATTCGACCATTGGCAGGATACAACGTCTTTACAATGCTTACTTTTTGGAGCTCGATGTTTTTCACAGCTCCCAGTCGTTGTTCTGCTCCGAGCTTTGCACTGTACTTACATAGCCTTGTACACTGTTGACATCTTTTTTCTGCCTGCGCATAGTTGTATATGTGCAATTTTATAACGTTTTTTATCCCTGATATTTTATTATGAATGTTTCCTTTGTTTTTTGTTTTTTTTTTGTTTTGTTTTTTTCGTGCGCCAGTACAAAGACCTTACGGTTGTTCCTGGGCACATTAAATAAACGTATGATTGATTGATTATTATTATTATTATTATTTATTCCCCGTCAATATTTCTCGTGTTGTCTTATTTTACTCCTCCCCTTTTGTGTTCATTTCTCTTTGTCTACGTGTTTTTGCTCTTTTTATTTCTGAAAACTGTCTGTATTGTATTGTTTATTTTTTTATTATTTTTTTTGCGTGCGCCTGCACAAAGACCTTACGGTTGTTCCTGGGCACGTTAAATAAATAAATGATTAAATGATTGATTATAAAAGTTGGATAAAAATGTGCGCGTGTGAACGTTCTATTGCACTGTGAACTCCTGCAAGCGAACTGTACATTATCGTGTTATTTTTTTTAACTTGTTCAGTTTGCTATATGTTTTTTTTTTCTTTATTTATTCATTTTTGATTTTGGGTAACGACTTTTTTTTGGCGCTGCAGAACTTATAGAAATGGAGAAGCCGAGGTGATATAAACATCAAACTCTCCACAGCAAGCCAGTTATAAAACGGAACAGAACACGGCACAAAAGCATGATATCTGCCAGCTTTACAACCGCGATGACTGGAAGCAACTCGAAACCGGTACAGTATGCGGTGGTGTCGACATCGTTTGACCGTTTTAATCGCGAAAGCGTAACGGTCTTCAATCAAGCCAACTGGCACTGGGAGATTATTCGCGCCTGCGCTGTGGAGAGCCTTAATGAAGTCCGCTAGGATAATAAATACAATTCACAGCATGTACGCAGGCAAGGTAAAAGCTAAATGACCGTGTCGCAGTTCCTGGCACTTCCGTACAAGCGCGTCAAAGGAAGCACTTCTGCGCATGCGTAAGCTCACGTGCTGCGGACACTTTTCGTCGGAATGTGCAATTACGTTGAAGTGGCTACGCAGCTCACGCCTCCAATGTGTACTTCAGGTTTGCGTAAATTAATATATGCGTACAGAAAGACGCCGAGAATTCAGCGGTAATCCATTGGCATCGGATACAACATGCATTGGAGTAGAACTGAAAGTTGGGCGAGCTGCATGTTTCATATTCATAGCGAAATTTTAACGCGCACTGTGTCCTTGTCTTTTGTGCGCTGTGAAATGTTGCGGTGAGCATGCGTTGAAGTGAAATTTAGTGCTGGACATTGAAACTCTGCAGGCAAAAAAAAAAAAAGCAGAAGAATGAAAAAAATACGTTAGGGCAAGAATTCTGTTAGAAAGATATTTGAAGTAATCGCTCTAGTATCCAATGCATTATGCCAGGAATTGGATGTATATAAAATTTTTGAAAAGTTCGTCTTCACAGAGATGTGGAAGGCGCCGCCGTCACTTTCACTATATGCAAACTTGCTGGCGCGAGTTTACTCACAATGAGAATGTTAATACTTGATCATAATATTTCAAAAATATGAGTTCTCAAAAATAGTGTTGTCCAAAGCGACGGGATAGCGAATGGCATGTTACCACCAGCTCACTCGCCTCGTACATTATACATCGAATTCAGGAGCCGACACAATTACCCGACTGTTCGCGTTGACCTTCATTCACTCCGACGCGCATGGTTGCTCAGAAAACCACGTCCAATTCCACGAACCGATTCGACGTCGCACGAGCTGCGAACGTGCAGGCGAGCTGTTTTGTTTAATCGTGGTCCTGAAGGCACATCGTCGCACATCTGTACACTGCAGCCCGCGTGGGGCTGGGTTGAAGTAAGTATAAGTAAAAAATAAATTAATTGCGCAACACATCAAAAAGCGTGAACTGTATAGTCGCATCCAATCGCAATTCAGAACGGACCACGCGCTCGTCGCGTGGCCCTTGGGGCGTATATGACGCGCGCCTGGCATGCTCCCAATGCGCTCGAGGCTTGAATACGCGCAGAGGCGCCGCTCATGCTTCTAGTGTACACAACGGCCTGGTACGCGTAGGCTGGGCTCATGCCAGTGCTCGGTGTCTGCTCTGCGTCTCATTATTGCACTGCGTGCAGATATACATGCATCTGAAATCGTGTAGCTGTGTCTTGGCGACAACCGGTCTCTCGAGCCGGCGTACCTGTACACGGAGGGTAGCTATTTCTGTACGTTTCTTCAAGTGCCCCGCACCGGCTACGAGTAAGAACTTGTGCAAACCGTCGCGGTGAACGTTAGTCTGCGCCTATAAACGCGAGGAGAATGCAGAAAGACAGGTTGATTATGGATGATCGATTGCGAATTTATTTTGTGTAGCCTGGTCTTCTAAGGTTCGCAGCTTATCAGGCTTGCACAAATATTCGGTGAGGTTTGCGCAACTTCCAGAGGCTACGCAACAGACCGTGAGCACATGTTACGATTCAAACTGCAGTCACGGCGCATTCGTGATTACGCCTACATCGAAACTTCCTTGGTCGAGAACACCGTCGAACCGGGCTACTGCCCCAATATGCCTGAGGGGGACTTCATGAAGCCATCACGTGTCACTTGACTACATTTGTCTAACGGCCAAACTCTACATTTTTGTCCCTCTTACTTCCTGACTATTCCTGTTTATTCGAAACTGGCCGTGCACTGCGGCGCAGACCCCCAAAACGGCTATCCCGAGAGCCATTGCTCCGTGTACAGTAAGTTTAGTTACAGCGAGCAAGTTCAGTTCCAGTTTAGTTCCAGTTCTAGAGTCTGCTGATTTCCTTACGACGCTGACAACAACCCGTCGTGGTAGCTTAGCACGAAAGGTGTCTCGGCCACGGCGGCCGCATTTCGATGTGGGCGAAAAGCAACGAACACACACGCGCTTAGCTTCAGATGCGCGTTAAAGAACCCCAGGTAGTAAAAATTAATCCGGGGTTCCACCCTACGGCGTGCCTCATAATCATATCGTGGTTTGGCGCGTAAAACCCCAGCCGTTATTATTTATTGCGTTCACAATGCGAACTGTTCCGCAGTCTGCGACAGCTGTGTTCACAAAGCATCAATGTGCCATATTCTGTGCACGCAGTGTTTCGTGTGGAAACTCGCCATCGAGCTCAACTCCACTCACCAGGGCGACTAGATGGTGTCAGAAGAAAGAGCCACGCAGCATGGACGGTAATCAGTATCACTTCGGCAGGCCGGGTGGACATTGCTGCTCTTTTTGAAATCAACCTGTTTGTGTCAACGTCTGTATTCTGAATGCTCTTCTTGAACATTTTGTGACTTATTTTTATTGGATTTGTTTAAAATAAATGTATTTAAGGATAGAGAGAGAGAAGCAAGGAAAGACAGGGAGGTTAACCTGTCTACCGTGCACTGGGGGAGAGGGATAAGCAGGGTTGCCACTGACTTTCGAGAAAATGTCGCCAAACAACGAGCAAAAAGTCGCCAAAAGTCGCCATTTTTTTACAAATTTCGCCAAAAAAGTCGCCATCCTAGATACGTGCGGCATACATAGTAATAAAACTTTCCACTCACGTATAGCCCCGTAGAATACAGTACCATCCAATACCCTTAAATTATATTGACGTTTCTCAATGCCAGTTGTATCGCCCGCTTCACCATGGGAGTGCATGGTGCTGCTTCTCCTACTAGCCGCAAGATGTGCGTGGTGGCGCAAGGGTGAATGAATGAAGCGCTCATGATATCCTTCCATCCCTGTCGGCTCGTTTCAAAGGTAAAAGTGTGGTAAACCTTGGGCGAAAACCGTGAAAGCGCTGTTTGTAGACAGCTTTACGTACCCTTATATGAATTAAAAGGATTAAAAGGTTCATTGACGGTAACACGACAGAATTCTTGCAGGAACCGATCATTAGTGAGACTTACACTTTTTAAGTGTGAACTGATATGATAAAGGACGCCACCGACCCTTTCTTATAGTCACTTATATCTACACTTGTCAATCCGATGCGTTAATAATGAACAGGTAGACAATGTAGAATGTTTATAGCAATTGTTTTCATTGCACACGCTCACCGAGAACAGTGGAAAATGCCTCGATAAATAAGCTAAATTGGGGGTACTGCAACAGTGAATAAGTCGCCAAGCTATTCAGAACAGTTGGAGCTTTGGCGGAACAAATGGTCGGAACACGCGGCCAACCCGTCGTCTAGCTCCATCAGAAGCGAAACTTTAGATAAGCTTAAAGCACCTAAAGCACTTATTAGAGTCACTGGAAAATCAGAGTACCGCAAAGGTAGGCTGCACGCGGGCAACATTGGGTGGCGGCGGCCATGTCCCTTCCAGACCGTCCGGCGCGTTGCTAGCGTCTGTTGAGAAGTGACCGATCTTTTAGCCTCAATGCCGTGTTACGCTCGGCAGAACGGCATTATGTGTGTGTGTTTCTTCAAGAGGATATTAGAAGTGATTTCGAGTCATCGACAGGTATGGATCGACTGCGCGGTTAGCGGTGTAACTAATGAAACGTACGGCGAATGTTGCCATGTGCTCGCGAACTCTCTTCATGGCTTCATCGGTCTCTTTTCGTGTCACGCCCGGGCGTGTTCGCTAGGTCCGGAGCTGTAAACACAGTTGCATTAGCGCAGTGACATCGTGCGAGATGCGAATTACTTCGACATTTGGTGAATCTAGACTCTTTGCGCTAGCTTTGCAGTCGGTGTTCCATGTTTACTGCACTCGAGAACGTTATCGAACAACATCGAGAACATTCAACATTGCGTCCTTCGATTGATCGCTGACGCATAGCTTGCTTGCTGTTCGACTGGTTGATATGTGTAATAGAAGTTGTGTGTCTACGGTAATTGGAAGTTGTGCGCGACGTCTTGATTCGGAACGCCAGCAGCCGAACGCACGGGCGAATCGGCGTGCGGTAGGTAAGGTGCATCTTGCGATACGTAGAAAATAGGCCATCAAAAATGATTGACATCACTACTTAATTGTTTGATTTCCTATTTCTTGTCTCCTTAATGTTCCCAACGTTGCAATGAATTTGCAAATATTTTGCGGTGTTCCGACAAACAGTTCTTTTTTTGGCGTTGCCAGAGCGTAAACAGCTGTGGTTCGGTTTCTGCACTGCTGTACATTTTTTTCATAATGCACTCTTATCAAAACTTCCTCGGCACGGTGCTTTCTGTTCTTTTGATCAGAAATAGCACATCCCGGAATTTTTAAAGCGCATGCTACTGCAACACAGTATGTATATAGGCCTAGGGCTCGCATAAAATCGACTCCCTCAATGCGTGGGATCTGCTCTCTTTTTTTTTTTTTTTTGCTGTGACCATTTCTCACCAACTATACAGTATTTTAATGGTACGCTCGCCGCAATACAGCACTAGCAGCATTTTTTTTGCAACGAACTTAAAAATACGCTTGATAACATTGCCTTATACCAAGTTTATCAACAGAGTTCCACGCTTCTGTTTTGTGCAATGCCAAAGATCATGCCACAATTGCCTTCAAGGTGTACCAGTAAACAGTTATTATTTTAATAAATCTTCGATTTCGCTCTCGTGCGTGACACGCTTATAACTCGGATAGCATGCTTCAACAGATCGAGATATAAACAGCCGAGCAAATAGAAAGGTATGTAGTTTTTAATATCGCTGACCATAGCGAACCGAAAAGGTGAAGTATCCTGTCGCATAAGATCTTTTCCAGCAAAGTTAATGTAGTTCACTGCAGGAAGGAGTGTTATTCGAGGGGGGGCGAATTCGTTCAGGCGAAATATGCAGCCACGTAGAACGGCGCTCTTTGACATTAATTTTTCCCACACGGCAAACGAGCTTCCCAGAGTAGCTCACCACTAACGTTCGATTGATGGTGAGCTACTCTCTTCTGGCATCTGCATGCAGGGGCGTAGCCAGGGGGTGGCACACCGGGCCCGTGCCCCTCCCCCCCCCCCCCCCCCCCGAATTTTTTTTTCCGTGGCATACATAGCACGAAATGACACTCGATCACATCTGCCTGCCAGGCCCCCACTTCAGATCAAGGAGGTGCCCCCCCCCCCCCCCGAAAAAATGTCTGCTTACGCCCCTGTCTGCATGACGCGTTTAAAAAAGCGACGAAGTACTTCTGGGGACCGTGGTACTGCTAAATGTCCGGCCACGCTCTGCATTGAACGCGCCTGCACCCAAAGCGCTTGGAAGGGATATGGCGGCGAAAGGTCACGTGATGCGAGTAAGCCAATCGCGTCGGCGGCGGCGCGCGGAAAACAGATGCGATACTCTGAAATTTTTCCAGTGACTCTAATACTTATAGTCAAACACTGCCCCCTCGCGGTTTGCGAGGCAGTCCGCTGACTTACATTTTGCTAAAATGTCGCTGGGGGACATTCGAGTACCTGCTGCATTTAGATTAGTTGAGGAGATACACACGAGCTAGAGGACGGACATACCGAATGACGCGTAATGTGCACGTTCTACTCGTAGCTTTAAAACCAAGAAAAATACAGGGAATGTTGCCGCTCATTCATTGGAAAGACACTGAACTTAGGATGCATAACTCAGTGGAGACCTAAGCCGAAAATCGCCAAAAATTCGCCATGTCGCCATTCATAATTTTATGTCGCCACGCGCCTCTCAAATTCGCCAATTTGGCGAAAAGTAGCCACCATTGGCAACCCTGGGGATAAGGAGCATAGACATAGGAAGAGGGATGGACAGAATCACGAGCACATTTGGGGGAGCACATCCAATCTACAGGCGGTCGCTCATATTTGTTGATTTCAGGTACTTCAGTAGCGCTTTAACTGCCTTCTGCGCTCTGGAACCACATGTCCAAGGTCCTAGAATCTTGTCTACAGAAAATGATCTGGAGTCCAGTTGGTCCAAAAGCATCCGGAGCGGGCATCGCTGGGCGTCATAGAGAACGCAGCTGCGCAGGAGGTGTTCGATTGTCTCTTCCGTCATACCGATGCGAAACGAATACGCCTTTGTGAATGCAACGCCCAACCAAAGGCGGCATAACAGCGTCGCATCGGAGCGGGAAATTCACGATGGTAGCTGTAGCTTGAGCGAAGGATCGAGTTTATATAGCTGACACCTTTAGACGCTGGTACACGACTAAAACGTGCGTGTAAGATTTCGTCCTTGATAGTCCTTGATAGTGGTATCGGAATCACTCTGGCTCTTTCATGGGCTGAGGATAGGTTAGCATGTATCTGTTGTATCTATCCGGCTACTCCTGTTCTCTTACGTGGTCGCTTTCCCCGCAATGTTGCGAGCAACCACAGCTATCGATAATTGAGCACCTCGGTTCACAGGCTCAGTCTCAGTACTACAATATAAATGTTCACAATACATACGTGCTCGCAAAGGCGAACTGGTCACACAGCAGGTATTCTCATCAGTTTCCTCGTCTTCGTCATTCTACCCTCTCCCTAACTTATTTCCTTCTCCCTCATTGACGGGTGGCAAACCGCCCTTACCTTCTCCCCTCTCTCGCACTTTGTCGATCGCTAGTATATGGCGCTCGCTATTACATCTCAACGTCACTTATAGAACATGATGCAAGAAAGGCAGCTGAATATTAAGCTGTTCGAATGTGAAAGAAGGCGGCCAATATAGTCGACGCAATATATGTGGCCCCGTAATATATGATTTTATCTTTTCGCTTTACGTAAGCAGAATATCAAGCGCATAGGCGTCGACCCTTTTCAGAGGCAATATAGTTCCGCATACGGATGTGTTATGTACTTCCGGGTGAGGGGTGGCGCCGGCATTCATTATCTTTTGCTTTCAGCACTTGTCACCACTCCAAAGCCATAGTGATAGTTAATCAGCCGGGCCCAGATATCGACGCGCCGAATCGGCCTCATAGCATTTTGATTCGAACCTTTCTGGATGACCGCCAGGCCCGAAAGACAATGGCAAGAGCATGAATACGAATTCAGCGGAATGGGTCTCGTTGCCAAGTGGTTTACCGCAACAGAAAGTCACGCTTGACCACGATGTAAATCAAAGCCAAGGTATAGTTAGTCTGCGGCATAGAAAATATCTCACTGACACGAGGCAATCGCCTGGAGAAAAAGAAGAGTGACAGCCATTTTTTTTTTACTCGGGAGTAATCGTGAGTGCAATAATAATCGTTGGAGTTTTACGTCCCAAAACCACTATATGATAATGAGAGACGCCGTAGTGGAGGGCTCCGGAAACTTTGACCATCTGGTGTTCTTTAAAGTGCACTTAAATCTAAGTACACGGGCTTCTAGCATTTTGCCTCCACCGGAATGCTCCGATCCCGCGACCTTCGGGTCAGCAGTCGAGCACCATAACCACGAGGCCACTGCGGCGGGTTCAATCGTCATTGTAAAATGCTTGTTTCTTTGCGATGCTACCCCCATGTTTGGGTTAAGAAGTAGTATTGTGGGTCAAAATATCCGAAATTGAGACAATTCAGATATTGAAACAATTCATCTTGAAACGGACTCAATTTCAAGATGAAGTTTGGACAGACGGAGATGTGGCGTACGCATTCCCCATAATTCTGAAACTCATTCAACCTGCACTTTGCGACTGCCGCTCATGTGTCCTTGATAACAGCATTGGTGCGTTCTTTACGCTATGACCTCACACAACAAGGCCGACAGCTGAAACATTTCAACGGGGTATGCGCAAGCAAGCGACACTTGGCGGTTTCCTACTTTCCGGAAGGCATGGCTCTCACTGGGAAAGTCGGCCTTCCTGGATGACGTCAAAGCCATGCACAGCGCGAATGCCTGCTGTGCATACCCATATGGTGAGATTCTTCTGGGCCACGTTCCTGTAACGCTCTCGCTCTCACGTGTCCGGTTTCCAGCTGCGCACGCGCGACGCGATCTGCCTTGAATCCCTGCTGCCACCTGCGATATCCCGAATTTTTTTTTTCGCTGTTCAGAGAGTGGATTTCGTCGCGCACAAAATTTCGATCATACTCATTGCCATCTAATATGTCAGTCAGAAATGTTTAAGAAAAATGAAGGACATCGGGAATAGAAGCACGGGCATGTAAGGTCTCTTTTTTATTGTGCCTTATGGACTAGCTAAAATGAATCTTCTGAATTCCTGAAGTAATTTTTGGCGTTCTTAGACTATCGACTTAATTTGCAACATGACGCCAGTTCTTGCACTTATGCGTGGTTGTAGCATTTTTTTCTGTACAGTTTACAACTGAAATTTCCTGTCTTTTTTATTTTAGTTTGCTGCCAATGGGCCCTGCTTCTGCATGTATAATAATTCATATTTCGTTTACGCCCGCTAAACGGAAACAAAAATGCTCAATGGTACTCGGAGACGGCGTAGTACATCCTGTATATAAATCGCGTGCTTACCATATAGTATATATTTTAGACGCATGAAGGATCTTAGCAAAAACAAGCAGCTGAAAGAAAAATAAGGTAATATTCTTAGCGCATTTTGTGCGTCTTGGACATTTCAACTCTCACGGCCGTTTTTTTTTTTCTTTCAGTATACTTTGCTCTTTCGTTCTTAAAATGCATTCTTTCTACGCTGAACATGAGTAGTCGACATCGAGACGCCAACACCTCCCAAATACTAAACGCAAAAATTAGTTTTGTTTGAACAAAAAGAAATAGCTTAGAAGAAGAAGCACTTATCTTTTCCCTGCGTCTCGCCGAGTTCCGTCTTCTCCCACGCAACTACAGATGTACATATTTACAGTACTGACGGATTGAAACGAGACAATTTAGGGCACGTACTTTCCGCCGTCTTCAGTTCGGGTCATATCGGCGTAATTTCGACTCAAACGCGTAGATCAGAGCCAACATTATCTTTAGAGACCAGATTCGCCACGACATGACGCGGTTATCAAGAGCAGTTGCGCATACCAGTCGTTATACTAAAAAAGTTGATGTCATATTTGAATCCGTGAGTACTGTACACGCTTGCAATTCTTTAACCGTATCGCGCGAGCGCTGAGTGCGGTGTATGGCGGCGTCCAATATCCTCGAAACGGTAACGAGATCTGCCGGTTATGCGCAAGCGCACAAAGCACACTGAACTGCGAGCGCCGTCTGCTACATTGTGTACTTCAGCATATCTTTTATTAATCTTTAATTATGAACAGCGCCGTACAACAAAGCACATCGGCTGTGCTAGCACATCGGCTGTTCTCGGCTGTGCTAGGCGGATTTACTTACCGCATCGTTATCCGCTCTTTTTCTCATTTTTCATTTCTTATGAACGCCTTTCACCGATAATTGCCTAAAGGCATGAGCAGCTTCGAGGTGTCGACGGACGCCCACAGCTACATGGGAGCTCATTGAACTTTTTATCGTTTGCCTTATTTTTTCAATATATTTAGTTATGCTTGTTTTCACGAAGAATATGGACGTATTAGCGCACCTCAGGTGGCCTTGAAAGCATAAGATTTCGTTTTTTTATTGTATTCTGATGCCTGACGCCGCGAAGAAGTATTGACGAAGACATTTCTGTCGTGACAAATGCTACTTCTTTCTGCTTTTTACCGAAAAAAAATGTAGAGGACCCTTCCGCCGCATTGGGCCGCTGCCTTGCGCAGCCCCATGCCTCGGCGACCAACTTTGGGCCGTCCAGCAGGCCTGCGAGGCGGCGGTGAGGCAAGGCCTCGACGTAAGGCCCGGTCGGCGGAAGCTCTGCAGGACTACCAATAAAGTTGTTACCAATCAAATGCTTCCCTCTGCGGTCTCGTATGGCCACTTAATATGGCGAAAAACCTCTGGCAGATGCGACAACCTCCGAAAGACGGCGCGGCAGGGAGCTTGAACAACGTCAGGGTCAATTTTCAGGGTCTCCCATTGTTCTTCAACGGCAGCCCATAATTGCCCAGTGGAGCTGCTTCTCTGATAGACTGAATTTCATGATACCCCAAGTGTTTTCAATAATATCAATATCTGCTCCTATTGGTGACGCCGAGTTCTTCCAGGTGCGCTCGCACGGCTGTATGGACGGGCGACAAGTCATGCTGAAGCACCACTAGCACAGAAGGGAGGAGAACTCGATTGATATATATGCTTCACTGCACATGCGTCCCTCCCTTCGGAGAGATCCAAGGCGATTCTTGGTTACCATGCCCCAAACATTTACGCTCTTGCGCCCACTGGCCCTCACTTGCTGAACGTAGAGGGGGGTCCTACCTGGAAAACATCGAAGCGATTACTTCGATAAAGCATGGCGGTGTTTTTCGATGCATGTGTGTGTGCATCTCATTTAAAAGACAGACTACTAAAAACATACAGTGAGAAAAATGAAAAAAAAAAAGAAACGTGGGGAATTATATCTGATAAAAACTTAGATGTAATACGCACCTCATGAGGTCTGGTCGGTAGACCTCCCGCTTTTGGCTCCACTGAGTTCAAAACGTGGACTCATCCGTGAACACAACATTTTGCCAGTCATCTGCAGTCCAGTGCAGATGGGCTTGAGCGAACGTGAGTCTTTTCGCCTCGTCTCATTGGAAAGGAACGGCTTCTTGGCAGCACTTCGGTTCTTCAAACCTGCTTCGGGAAGCCGTTGTCGCACCAGATCTGTGCTGACGTCGAGGCCCACCGCATCGCTGACCTGACCTGCTGTCATGAAGGGATTCGCACCTGCAACATCAACCAAGGCAGCGTCCTCTTCTTCGGTTGTCTTGCGGGCACAATAGCTTGATGCATCGCCAATGCGCCCCTCGTCTCTGTACGCCTGCAGGATTCTGTTAACAATGGATTGACTTATATCCAACGTTTCTGTTATGCAGCGAGCACTGCTCATCAAGGAATATGGACTTAATGTTCTTAAGTGTACGAACCGTGATGATTGCCTCTTTCAGGGACGTTGTGCTGCTCGGCGTGACCAGGCTCATTGAGGCCTACTAATTTCTTAAACAATACCGATTTGGCCTCGCGTTTATAAACATTTTTCCATGTGACTACTTAACTGTGTTTACGTCTGTGTTATTTGTTCTTGTTTTCTTTCCTCTTCCTTCTCCCATTATCTTCAGTTCCTCTATGTTTCCCCGTTCCCGAAGGAGCAGGCAGGTGTTGTGCCCCTTTAGGTGGCAGCTGTCCGACGTGCTCTGTTGTACGGCGCTGTTTACTTAAAGATTACGTAAATGTTGGAGTAAACAGCGTAGCAGAAGTGTGCTTTGTGCGCTTGCTCATCGTCGGCAGATCTCGTTACCTTTCGAGAATATTACACGCTACCATGTCCCGCGCGACACTGTTAAAAAATTGCAAAGGCGTACACAGTAGCCTGAGGTTGAACCTTCATCAGTCTGCGGGCAATGGTCGCCTGGCAGTTGACGCCTCTGCGTGATGCACTTACAGTGAGTTAATGAGGCCTAACAACTAGCTTGGTCCTTGAGCGACGGTTGGCCGAATCGAGAGAGATTTAGTAGCGCGCCTGGTTCGTTAATAAGTCAAAGGAGCTTAACGAATACCTGGTTGCACGAACCCATGTTATCGGCTGCCCTCTTGCCCTTTGTGATACCCGATACACCAAGTGACGACTTATAGCGTTACGTGGTAACGTCCGTGATGGCTTTGGCCGACGCATTTCAGCGTAAGGTCGGAAGCCACGAGTGCATTCGTAATTTTGGCCATCTTCCAACTCGTGGCGAGTACGATATCGCCGTCTGGCTCAATTTTTTTAAAATGCGGCGCTGATGGGCTCATACGTCACGCATTGGGCCGGTATCGCGCCGACGTCGTCTTTGAATACGTAATGACGGATGCGCTTTGTTGCTATGCTTAGTCGAAATGCTCAAGAAATCGTGACACTGCCCATCTGGACAGTTTCACCGGGGCACATTTGAGGGTAAAAATGGAATGAAGCTTTTGCTGCACCCGTTTGATTTTCGGACATGAAAAAGTCAGTGTACTGTCAACAATATAAGGAACGGAAAGCGATATCGCTTAATCATTCAGTGCACAGAACTTGGTATAGCGACGGACACGAGAAAGAGGAAAAGGCAGCACTTTCAATCGCGGTGATGGCTCAGTGCTTATGGAACCGTTCTGTGCCAAGAACGACAAAAAAGGTTTGATTCCCGGTGGCGAACGGCACGTCCTCATGGCGGCGGGTACTACAACAAAGCGCTTGAACCACGCTTCGGGTGTTTGTCCAAGAACCCACGAAGGTTAGTTTTTCGGCAGTCTTCTGTTGCGTCTGTGCGTGAGGGCGCCTTTCGTTCTTCCACAATGAATCCAACTAGCTCAACCTCCTGTCGTCCATGTAACGTGAAAACTTGGGCGAGTGGATGATGCATGATGAACAACAGCGCAACTACGGAGACGAGGACGTATAGAAGGACGAACAAGGCGCTGTCGTTCCAAGGTGACGTTAACTTACACCAGCCAATGACAGATGAGAGCATGCAAGCGGCTTGAAATTGCTTATGCCGCAATAGCCGAGGGTTCTCTTTCTTTCTTTTCTTGGTGGAACTATATATATTTTAAAGACGGCTGTAGTGCATCAAATAAATAAATGAATCATGGCCATAGCCATGGTTTTACTTCGAGTGGGAGGGTGGTGCGCGCACGCATGCAAACACACGTGTACCTACTACATAGCATATGTATGCGCGTGTGTTTGTTTTCATGTGTGCGTAAACTAGAACAATTAAAGAAGTGTGAACCTCCCCTCCCTTCCCCGGGCTGCGATTGTGGCATGCAGCGCTGTTTTGAATAGGTGCGAGGATGTTATCACATTGAGAGACAAAATCTATCTGCTATCCCGTTTGGAGGCTAGAAAACAAACCTCCCTGCACATGAATGATCCGATGTGCGTGCCATGATGTTCTTCCGGTGTGCTTCTGCTGATGTCGCAGCTGTTTTGTATTCGTGCGAAGGGAAGAATGATATGTCTGCGCACTGTATTAGAGACAACGTATGCAGTACATGCATACACTCACGCAGTCTTATGCTTCACCCATGAGCTTTTTCCTCGTTTTCTCTTGCACGAACTTGGTTTCGGTATACTGAGACGCACAACATTATGCATCGCTACCGCGCGAAGCTGCCGATTACTGTCAAATGAGTATACAATTGGCGTAATTGCGCATTTTACCCCTGCGTTTGGAAAGTGGTCAATACCGGGCAGCTGGTGGGCCCGGTATTGCACTATTTTCGGAAATGGCCCACATATTTTTTTTATTATTTTTTTTTGCCACGGACTGAGAGACTACCGCAAATTTGGGGCCAAGTCACCAAATAGGTAACACATCAAAACCCTGTTGGTCAAATTTAAACCACACGCATGAGCGTGAACAGGAAGGTCATGTTTGTCTTCAGGGGGACTCGCCTTACACTGCCATCTGGGCTGACGGATACCGAGTTTGCTAACGCAGATATCATCGAGATCTTGAGCGTACAGCCTGTGACGCTGGTTTCGCAAACCAGTCGACGTAGTGATGCTGGTTTCGCAAAGCGTCTCGCGTTATCTCTGACCTATCAACACTATACGTCACCGCACCAAGCGGGCCGCGGTGACACATTCTCATCGACAGTTGCCTATTGGCAAGCCATTGAACGCAATCCATCGCCTTTCACGTGAGCCGAGCGTGTTCCGCAGTTCTTGTGGCGGGTGTTCTGCTTTTCCTTTCATCTCGTATTCATCTCCGCACTTTGAGTGGAGCAACGCTTATCGAAACGGTGGTCCATTAAATCCACTTTCCCCGTCCCTCTTTCATTTCTTTCCTCTATTCTTTTATTTTTTTGTGCACCCTTCTTATCGCCATAAAACTGTAGGAAGTCGTCCAAACTAGACACATGAGCCTATTTCACGTATTGTTTGTTCGTATCTTCTTTTTTCAATTGCGGACTTGTTCGCCCCGTTGTCTTAACTGTGGCACATCGATTTGAATCGCCGACACAATGAGGACGTTCCGCATAGTTCGAATGGATATATACGACGCGTTTTAATGAGTGCGACATTTGGCCTCTCGGTTAAGCGCGACAGATGCCGGTCACGTCCTTCGATTACGTGACCACCATGGCTGATAGCGCTGCGGGAAAGGCGTCGACTGCTGCTGAAGTTGGTGCTTTCCCATTTTATTTGCTTTTTTCATCTTTTTGTCGCGACGAGCGCGGTGTGCGCTCTCATAAATTTCGCCGCCTCATCCTACAGCCGTATAGCTGCACGTACACTGTACACATTTATGAATGGCGCGCAAACGTGTCGACTTAGCAGCGTATCAACCTGCAGATGATGTCAGCGACCACGATGTAACGACGACGACTTTCATGGAACTCTGGAAAACAAATTATAAAGGAAGTAAAAAATGAGAGAGCGTGACTCAATGACGCGTAGCACGTTAAAGGTTACGTGATGCGCGTTCTTCACGTGCACATCACGCGATCAGGCACATCACGTGTACCACGACGCAAGTATACTACACGTGATACGCCTGAAGCAAAAGCTGTGTCGGTGGTAGACGGTGGTTGTCCTCACATTTGTTTCTGATATGCTCCTGACTAATCAGCATCTCTTTTTTTCTTTCTCCTTTTCGGGCGCATTGGGGGAGGGGGGGGGGTGCGTAAGAAAACACCAGTGGAACTTTCGGGCTCGGAAGGATGGAAAAATGCTCTCCGGCAGGATACACGTGCTCTTATCCCACCATGTGTCTGTCCCCCCCCCCCTTCCACCTTTCATCTTACTAGGGCGGAGGAAGTAGTGCTTAGGAGGCTTTGGGCAGGGGTGGCCTTTACACCGACTGTCATCTAAATGTGGACCTGGTCGCATTTACCGCTGGGTGCTACGTGTCCGTACTGCTCTATTCTAGTGATGCAAACACATGCATTCCATCTTATATGGACATGCCAAGGGTTGCATCTCCTGCAAGTCGGTCTTCGCTGCTGTGACACGACCAGTTATGACCGCTGGACACATAACAGATTCCACAAGACACTGCTTCACTTTCTACACAACAGCGGCCTAACGGCGCACATCTAATACACATATACACATAAAATACTATGCCTTCTGTGCAAGCCTATGTCATATTAAAAAAAAAGACTTTTCTGTTCTTTAGCTAGTCAGCATAGTTACATAATATTCTCTTCGAAATATTCATTTTTCGGTGGTTCCTTAACGGGTTCCTTAAAGTCGAAACTCGAAACTATAAATATGCGCGCGACGCGCGTTTACATACCCTAAAAAGCGCAATTTAGCAGAACTTCCGATCGCCGTCACATGTCACGTGACCTGAGCAGAAGCGTATGGCGTCACTGGTAGAGTGGCTCATCGCTGTTAACTCTGGTTCTGGCAGTATTGACGCCAGAAAAATAGTGAAAACCACGAAACAACACGGCGTAGATTACACCCATCCCCAACCCAATAACCCTGGCGAAATAGCAATACTTATACAACGCCAGGCATAACCTTTCCGTTTGATTCAAATTCTGTCGCTAATATGACGTCATACGTGACGCTTCCGCTCAGGTCACGTGACTCTGCCGCATGTGACGCCGACCGGAAGTTCGGCTTATGCCCTCTTTAAAGGAATGGAAACACGCGGGACCGGTGTCCGAGTCAGCTACTTGCGGATGACAGTGGCGCGTGTCGTTTCGTAGGTGTCGCAAGTTCAGTCGCACTCATGAATGGTCCCTGGGTACTCACCCGCTTAACTTGTCAGCGTGCACTAGCTTACTGACTTCAAAACGATAGCGCTCGACCGTTGGACGATCACCGCCTAGCAATCGATGCAGTTCTATAGCTTGGACGACATACGAGTCGAGCGGGTGCCACTGTTCCAGATCGTCGAAAATGTTGCGTTGTAGATTAACGCCGCGTACAGCGACTCGCTATTTCTAGAGATGGAGAAACGAGCGGGTATAAAAATCCAACGACGTGAATAGCTCTACTGTCGAGAAGGAAAAATTGGAGCAACCGAATAGCAGAAACAAATAAAGGCAAGGTCATGGCGACTAAATTCTATGCCTCGCAGGACTTCCTATCATCATCGGCATATTTTTTTACGAGGAAGCGATGCTAGTATAAGAAACGACGCGACATGCGTCTGCTTCTGTCCTTGAATTGCAAAGGGCGTGTACTCTCTTTGAGAAAACGTTGTGCGTGCGTGCCAAGAAGTTGCAACGTTGGCGTGAGGTGAGCCGCACAAATCAAAGCTCCTTCTGTACTTGTTCACTTCAGCGGGCGACGTGGCGCTGCTCTCGGCGAGAAGTTTCACTTCACGTATTCGTGTAGGCAGAGTGCGGCTGACTACCAGTGGAGAAAACTAGGAGTCTTACAAGCACGTGCGCGACCAGCAGCGTAAGCAATTTGGCAACAAAGAACGTTAAGCGCAAGGTTAGATGCGAGGAGATTTATTGGATAACAGCGATGGTGAAAAACGGCTATGAGTAACTACCGAAATGGTAAACACGAACTCAGGACGGAAGCATTTTATCATAGAGGGACGCGCCTTACTGTTTAAAGCAAAATCGGGTTGCGTACATATAACGCGTGGTATACAGTTAAATAAGGCAAATGTACTTGCTGTTGGAAATATTTACGATGAATAAGCAGAAGAGGAAGCTGAGAAAGCGGCGAAAGATGTTTTATTGGTATTGGTTTTATTGCGAACAAATATCCATCCGGATATTTGTTCGGGCATTGGCCATCATGAAGCCCTCGGCAGCAGAGAGAATGCAGGTGGAGCGAGAACTCAACGGTGGTTGGGGAAGAGCATAAAAGACAAACTTACTCTTTCGGAAAATTAAGCTTTGAATTTATAAGTTGTTTTAGGAGGAATAAACTTTTTTGAGGACAACGTAATTGCTGGTTCTCAATTAAGTTGTTTTCAGGCAGGCAAAACATTAGGCCGAATTAGAAAATGAGCTTAGTGACTCACAGGCGACCGGCCCGTTGCAGAAAAGGCGCGCTCGTATAGCATCCCTAATTCCATCCCCTTTCACTGCATAAGAGACCCGTCTATTGAGACAAACGTATGTGACCTGAGTGCTTCCAATACGAATTTTTCAGCAATTTCATATTGAAAACGCTTTTTATATACAAGAACATTTCGTGGGGGACGAATCAATGACTCATATATATAAGTGTGTTGTTCTCACCAGCAATCTTCACCGTATGTTACTGCTTCCGCGAGGTTCATGTCCAAGAAGCCCTAACCGAAGAACTGTCGCTAGTATGACTGCGCCACTTTCTAAGCTTCCACATCGTTGGTCGCTCGTATGAAACGGGATATAAGCAGCGCTCTCAAAAGAACTCGCGCAGCTCGGGCGTCCTGGCCATGCGTACTTCCGGTTTTCTGGGGCGCTTACACTGGCGGAGACACCCCCTCTCCTTCACCAGCGAGTAACACACAATAGAGTCAGCCTTCCGAGACATTGCGTTTTCCGGTCAACGGCGATACGGCAACGAACGTGATTCGAGTGCTCTTTTTCCTGGGGGCCATTTGCTAGAACGATACACGACTGTTGGTCCGTCTACATAACACGTTATGCTCAGCTTTACGCAACAACCTGCGGCGCTTTCACTAGCTCGTCTCGTTCAATGGCCAATTTCTAGCTCGATGCAAAGTCGCGCATGCACACCGTATTTTACATTTATACGTGTCAAGCCTGCGGTACCAGACCGGGCATTTATTGGGCAGGTTCATATTCTCTTGCGTGATTGTAGTGTCGCAGGTCGGCAAAAGCACTCATGAGTCGACTCACTCAGACCGAGCCGTGAGTCTGAGCACGGTCATCCAGCGGCCGTGGTCTGAGTGAGCCCGGATGAGTAATATATTGGTGAACTTGAGTACGAGTGAGTCCGGTTGATGAAAATTTTGGTTAGTCTGAATCCGAGTGAGTCCAAAGCGCAAGAAGGAGAGGTTTATTTACAGAAAGGTAGAAAGGTCGGCCTGAGCGACAGTATGCTCCAGCCTGCTACTCTACACCGGGGGAGGGCAAAGGGGAAGAAAAAGAATAATGGATGGTGATTTAGGGAGGTGAGTACATACAGCACCGTCAAGTTGACGCTGTGCTATAGCCGCGCCTCCAGCAAAATATATTTCTTGAGTGAGTCTGAGTGCGCTCGACTTTTTTTTTTTTTGCTGACTATGGTTACAGTATACAGCTTTAGTGTGTCTACCTCGCATCGTCGCTGCCGAAGGATCTACAGCAGGACTTCTTTCCATTATTTTTTTTTTCGACGTTATAAATTGCTCAGCGATACAACGTGAGCTGTATAGGCACGCGAATGGCTCGGGAGGCCGATGCTTTACCCAATATGGCATATTTAATGGCATGCAGCGGCGGCTTTGGAACACCTTGTCGCATTAACAATTCTAATGCAAGGGCTATCTCTACGTAGCTCATCAAGCTTTATTTCGACAGTGCCGAATTCGCCTGAACGCCTAATTAGAGCTCTGGTGCGTCATACTTGTTTACGTCGCTGGCGAGACGCTGTCCTTAGGCACCATCATCAACCGCGATGGTTGCTAATTGAACTCAACGATTTGGGCGTTTGAGTGCTGCTGTGTGGTTGAAGCAGGCCTATGTGGAAACTTGCCAAGTTATGCAATTATTATGGGAAACCGTGCTAGCGAATGTTGCCGGAGGAGTATGACTGAGCTCTGCATCTTAATTTGCATAACGAAACAGAAAGAGACGAAAACAGAAGTGTGTGCGTGTGTGTTGTGTGTGTGTGAGAGAGAGAGAGAGAGAGAAAAAAAACAGTGGGAGCGAAAGGGACGGAGCCTAAATACGTGTAGTGATGGTCTCATTTAGATAAAAGTCACCGTCAAATTAAATTAATTTCGGGGTTCTTAAGTGGCAACAAAGCAGTAACGAACGCATTTGATCTGAGGCACACCATATGAAGGGTGGTGACTACGCATTGACTTTTTGACCGCCTGGGATTCTTTAACATGCGTCTAAATATAAGCACGCATGCACTTTTGCACATCGCTTCTATCGAAATGCGGCCGCCGGTGTCGGGAACCTAACCCACGCCTTTGTGCTTAGTGGGGCAACACCATAGCCGCTAAGCCGCCACGGCGGACCTAATGTCGCACAATCAGGTCGGCCGCAAAAGTCTGCGGGATCTGCAGTGCTTGGCGGTGCGACGGAAAACTAATGGAAAACTGCATTGCGGCGTCACCCTACCGTCACACGGAGGTGTGTTGAGGCTATCGGTCATAGCCACCGCGATTAGCTCCGGCGACGCGCCTTTACCACAGCTAATCACAGAGGCCACGGCCGATAGCCTCAACACCACGCCGTGTGACGGTAGGTGGCGCAGCAATGCAGTTTTCCGTCGCTTCGCCACGTGCTGCAGGTCCAGCAAACTTTTGCAACCGACAGTGCGTGCGCGTAAAACGCAGGAACGGTTATCCCAGCAATAACGTTGTACCTTTCTGAACGAAGTTAGTTGCAATTAAGAGAGAATTGGAAGCGCAATCTTGAACTAGGGCCTGGAATTTCTTAATTACCCTAAATCAGAAAGTTTAAAATGATTTGAAGCCCTAAGTATACAAACTCTGCACCGAAATCAGAAATCGCAGTTTTGTGAACTTCATTCGTTAGAGCACCTAAAGAAGACAAATTTTATTTTATCTTAAAGCTGACTTGAAATTGTTACAATGCTTACTAGAGTTCTGCTGAAGTATTACTCACAAATTAATTACAGTAATTCGTAGCAGAATGCAATACATAAATTTTGTTCGCTTTAGATGCTATAATAGGCGCAGTTCACAGCGTTAAAATAACTTGTTTCATAGCATAGGGAATAATTAGTTGCAAACGCTATAGTTTTTTGTAGGGGAAAAGCGCGAAAGACGGAGACAGAAAAAGGCACACAAACAACCACACGTATCCAACAAGCTCACCCTTATAATTAATGAATATGCTGCGCAAAAAACACGGGGACCAGAAGGAAACACAACAGACAAGTGCAAATTATCAACTGAATTTTATTCGAAAAACATAGATACTCACGCACGGATAAGCTGATATCACCGCTTCATATCAGATTCATTTAGTAGCCTACTTTACGCAAACTCACCCACATCAAGCTTCTCACCCTTATAGTTTTTTCTTGTTCATTACCTCAGCTATTTTTCACAATTTTTGTAAAAATATATACTTCATAAATGAGAAATAGCCATCTACAAACAGAAAATCTTAGACTAACAGAGAGCTGAGCTAGTTGGTACGTATTCATTCTAAAAAGAGACAGGGCGTGCAAACACGGACACAAAAAAGAGGTCAGGACACCACAAACGCCAGCACAAACAAACGCACAAACGTTTGTGGTGTCCCGACCTCTTTCTTGTGTCCGTGTTTGCACGCCCTGTCTCTTTTTAGAAGAAAATCTTAATTTTTTTTTCTGAATGCGACAAACCTCATCACATTCGGCGCTGTAGATCTTGAGAAAAACGATTTCTCCTTTTCCTCGTATTTAGCCCCCGGACTAAATTTTCCTCCTAAGCAACTGAATGGGAAAAATACAGACATGCCAGCCGCGGCTCAGTGCCGTTGGGCAATCGTTTACATCTACGCAACGCCAACGCAAAGACGCGGATATTAAAGATGCCCGTGCCCAAAGCGTTCTATTAATGATTGTACTGCATACGAAGACACGCCCCGACTTAAGGAAGTTCGGCGAGCTCGTTATCTCGCGGGCGTTAGTATAGTAATTCTCTTGCACGTATATACGGTAACACCGTCTCGGCAGAGACGCTTGCACTTACGTATATAGTCGATAGTGACAGCTGGCCGAAAAGTTGCCCTGGAAGCGTTAAAAAAAATCACCGTTTCTGTTAAACATCACAGGTCAGCATTAGGTCAGAAGTTTTTGCGTTAGCAGTATATATATATATATATATTATATATATATATATATATATATATATATATATATATATATATATATATATACAGGCAGGCATCGTGGTGGAGTGGCCTAGCGTTGCAAGTAGTCAAGTAGATCCTCCGTGAAGCACACGTGTTTTATTTCGAATATATATATATATATATATATATATATATATATATATATATATATTATATATATATATATATATATATATATATAGTATATTATATATATATATATATATATATATATATATATATATATATATATATATATATATACACACAACTCGATGGCAATCAATAGAGAAAATCCATGCAAAAAGCTCGCCCGCCAGGACGCAATTGGGTGTTCGGGCAGGAAAAATAAAGAACCACCGACAGTAGGAGCCTACGTCTTCTTCTTATCAACGGGCGTAATCCTTACCAACCTTAAGCTAATTTAAAAATCTGTCCGATAAACATATGGACTTTCACAGTGCCCGACGAGACGGCCCAGGTACCGCGACTGTGGTGGATAGGGAAAAAGATAACTGTGCGGCGAAAGAAAAGGTCATTCACAACGAGAGAAGGAAAAAAGGGCTCGATGAAGTAATTATTTGATTCCGCCTAGCGCTGAGTGTGAGCGGCATACAATCTTCCCAATTACCAATGCCCGTTCTTTAGTCTTGAGAAACTTGAGTTTATTATCAACGCGACAGCGTTAAAGAGCTCGTTTCGCAGATATCGGTGGCGTCGTTGGTGTCGGCGTCGGCGTCGTTGGTTGTGAGCGATAAGTCGGCGTTGTCCGTGAGCGAAAATTCGAGAGAGATGCAAATAACGAAATAACAAAAGTCTTTGGTTCGAATAAGAATCGAACCCGGGAGTTCTGCGTGGCAACCAGGTGTTCCGCCACAGAGCCGCTCCTATGCTTGAAACTGTTTCGAAAAAAAAAAAGAAAAACACACCTATACGAATGTCATGTAGTCCGAGGAGTGTCCTTAACGCATGCAATTTTATTGCGCGTAGAATCACATCAGGCGTCAAAACATTTGAACTGCGCAACGAGTGGTTGGTTTAAAGGCGCACCAATTACAAAACGCGCAAGCACAATTAATCATCTCTATGAGCAACAGTCAACGAATTGCGCAGCTGCGCAGGTGCGTGCATTGTCTTACGGTTGCGTAGTGGGTGCCTCGCCAACTCGCAAAAGGAAGAATTATGGCGTAGTGGGCACTTCGCAAGTGTACTTGCAGTAGGCATTCTGGGATCGTTTGAAAGGGCCAATGTTACGCGCACAGACGTTCCTCTCCTTGCGGCACAGTTGGGTGTCCATCGGGAAGAGAAGCCAGGCTCATGATTGAGAAGGTGATGCGAACGGGACCCGATTTTACTTTTTATGCGTTTAATCTGACTGACTAAATTACGTATATATGCAGCAGTGATGCGCGATGTCCTTATTGTAGACGATGGTCTCCGAGCAATGTCTACTTGCTTTTTCGCCTAATTGCTGCTTTTGCTACACTTGCAGTGATGAAAACTTTGAGGCGTGCTCAGAAAAATTGCATTAAATTTTTCATTCTCACGACTGACAGAAATCGTCTCTCTGGACACCGTACTCGCCTTCCGGAGCTGTTACACGTGTGCTACACCGGTCGTACAAGTGAAGTGGAAAAGGTCAGCAGAGGTTGCTCGTCTAATCGGAGTAAGGTAACGCCCGCGCACCTGTTGCTCACCTCTAGCCCGCGCTTACCGAACCGAGATCGGCTCGGCCATACGATGACCGAGCTGGAAATGCGATTACGAGCGAATCTTCACGCTCTCTCGCGCTAATGGCAATTAACTTACCCGCGCAAATTAGCTACGCCACGATGGCTCAAACGTTCAACGTAGCTCCGCGAGTGCGAATCTCCTCGGTTCACGCTATGCATCACGTCGTGTTGGGCCGAAGGGCAATTTTAACGGAAAATAGGACGTTCGTGCTTGCAAGTGCTAGAAGCCTTCGGTTGTCGGTGGGCGATGTTAACGTCTGCTTAACGTCTTCTGTCAGATAGGCTTGAGAGCCCTGAGATGTCCACGATTTGACCCCCCCCCCCCCCCCGCAAGCGAAATTGAACTTCAAATGAAATTTCGACTTTCTCATGTATACAGCTTATAGACGAAGCAAATAACATGCACTTTCCGCGCTGCAAACACTGAAGCTCTTTTATTCGGCATCGAACCTTTCCTTCCCTTTAAGTTAAACATGGCCTCAAACTTGCGTTTAAATGCGCCCGTATTCCGGTGAAACAGGTACTTCCGGCAGATTTGAACAGCCACTGCAGCGTCTTAACTCTTCAGTAAAGGCTGTATTGATAATCTTTTTTCTGCTGGCTGTCCCGCCCATTAGCTACAGTGGTTTTGTATTCGTTTCCGTGTGTGTTTCTTCAAGGCATTTCTGACGAAAGACTTCTAGTGTTGCTACAGATCGTATTTTCCGCGCGCACGTTGTACACGCCGCTTTGACACGGCATGTCGTCTTGGTAAGCGCGGTGCAAGCCATTGTTTCCACGCGAGTCTTTGCATAAACTTTGGTAATGGCGGCTTTAAATAAAGACACACTTGAACATTAGCACTGCAAGTATGACGTAAGGCCATGTCAGCGTCCTACAATCGCGGATACATTGGCATAGCCGAATGTAGAGGGCGCGCGTTACAGTTTTGTTTCTCTTCAATATCTTCGAGCAGTTCGTTTCAGAACACTTCTATAAAATCAACATAAGTTTGTAAAGTGTCAAAAACTTTTATGTCGGCACTGAATTCTTGCGTTATGGACGTGACTGCTTTACAGCGCATAACGCTCACTATAGCGGCTGCGTTAAAGGCATATGTGAAACTAAGCTGCCATTCTTTAGAGACGATAGTCCATAGAGGTCGCGGTGTACTGACGAGCTGGCTCGGCTCACGCATTCACGTACGTAACCGACATTCCAGGTCGCTAATGTTTCTACCGTGCAACATTGTCACGCCGCAATGGCTCTCGAATGGGTTCTTGGCTGGTGCGACTTACAGCCCGCAGTACTTTACGCCCATGAGCAGACGCATTGTTCATTGTTTCAGAGATGTTCGGTTGGTTAACGTTTCACTTCGACGACTTAAACTGTTCTTTAATGCGTTGTGGCATTGGAATATGCATGATCCGTTTTTCTATGAATTCGCCTTGACGAGAACACTGGGTGCAAGAAAACGCTTGACTTTCATTACTTTCTTAACAAAGGATAGTTAATTCCTTGAGTCGAAGCAATGCAGCGTTGACGCGTGGACAAAATCTGATAATTTGGTATTATAAGAGCCCAATGAAATAGGGTGCGCGCTTTGTGACACCAACAGAGCCTCCGCACAAAGCAGGCGAGTAAATACGTTGGTGTACACAAAGACCGCCTTGTGACCTCGCTATTTAGGATTATGGAAACGCCTCTGTAATGACAGGGTTCTGTATCTTGCCCAATAAGCATGGCATGCATGAAGATCAGGCAGAATGGTGTCCAGGCACTCTAAGGTATTTCGACATCCCGACCGCGTCATGCCATTGACGTTGAGAAAGAGCTGCATGGCGTTCGCTTGCATACGAGGATATTGGAGCTAACAAAAAAAAAAACGTACTATGTTGGGAAAATGTCTATTTTCACGTGCCCGCGGGTCCGTCATGCATTTGCATCCGTGCACGATGCACAGCAAACGAGCGCCACGTGTTCTCCGTCGCAAAGGCGTGCATAGTTGAACCCAGTCGTCCTATCAGCCAAACCAACGAAGCAGAAAAAAAGAAAGGGGGGGGGGGGGTAACGGGACAACGGGGATTGGCTCGCGTTATTATGCATTGCGACGTAATGAACCCAACTGCGCACGTGCGCGGCACGTTAATGTGAATGAAGCTTGCGAAGGAAAGATGGGCATTATGGCATGGAGGGCACGTGCGAGCTTTCGATTATGGGACGCGAGATTATGTATTTTACGTCGCTTTGTTTCCTTGCAACTGTCGCCTTAGCAAAAGCGATAATTCCAAGAGATATTATCGCGACTGTAGCGCTCCGTTCTCGAAGCAAATAGGCCATCGGTCAAAGATGGTACCTAATGGCATGCGAAAGGTGAAAAAAATAACACGAATGAAGAAAGTTATAAATCTAGCCGAAAGCGCTCGCTATACAGTAGTGTATCCATTTAAACGTCCCTAAAAGAAGTCACAGAGGCCTTCATAGCTCGGACCGAGGAGTATATTGACCACAAGGCTAAAAGAAGAGTTTCAGAAAGTTGTCTGTTATCGGTGCATGCCAGAGATTTCTGCATTACTTATCTTTCTCTCAAGCACAGCGAGCGCACGAAGCACGTCGTTTATATTCTCAAGCAGGGCGCAGTTTCACACCATACAGGGCGAAGGCGGTGTCGGTAGAGTTTAGGTGTGTGTTGTAGGCTTTCGTGACTTCTTTGGGCTTACGGCGCTAATAGAAGCTCGATATGCAGTGAATGAAGGTGACGATGACACTGTTCTGGATAAGACCTGTGCCTCGCGCATGCCGTCGAATAGCATATCGTTAGCGAGGGATCCTTGCTTAATTAAATACTAAGGTTTAATGCTCCTTAAGGCACAGTGAGCTATGACTGACTCTGTGTTGGGCAATGGATGACAGCAAAGTACTGTTTAATGAGCACTGAAATCTGAGTGCGTTTATAGTGCACTGAAAGGTGGAATGCGTTCGATCGTGAAATATAATATGGTCAATGTTAACAAATTATTGTTTTAAGCAGT
Organism: Rhipicephalus sanguineus; assembly: GCF_013339695.2. NCBI lineage: Eukaryota > Metazoa > Arthropoda > Arachnida > Ixodida > Ixodidae > Rhipicephalus > Rhipicephalus sanguineus. The sequence goes on along the minus strand of NC_051178.1, from coordinate 208,957,550 downwards.
TAATTGGCTTCCTTCCATTAATTCTTCAATAGTTATGTTACATTGTTGTGAAGTTCAAGGGAAGATAACGCTTGAAGCGATGAGAAATCATTGAACAAGGGGATGTCGCTGGAGGCAACGTTTCGACAAGTGGTCTTGCCTTCTTCGAGGCTGCGACTGCCTGCCTGTGCATGCTTGTTATGGTGTGTTGCAGAGTCTTGCGCGTTTCACAAACATTCCGAAACTACTGAATATCATGCGTTGTTGCGTCAGCAAGTACGTGCGCCTTAGAGAGAACTGTGACCAGACGATATTTTATGCAGGTATGCCGTGATGATTGGTTGTTCAAGCACAACCGACATGGCGTCCACTGTCACTGTTGTGTGGGCGAGCGAAGAACTTTATTCAAAAAGACCAAAGGGATCGGACGAAAATGGCGTTTTATATATATATATATATATAATATATATATATATATATATATATATATATATATATATATATAGATATATATATATATATATATACATATATATATTGTAATGAACAGAGACGGACACAGCACCCGTTCCTGGGCCAGCTGTTCATATTGTCCTGCCTCTTCCTCTTCGCTCTCCAGCCCGTGCCCCGCAGCTACCGTGCCGCTCTTCATTACAATATAGATATATATATATAGGTTGGTCCGCTATAGCTTGCAATGCATCTGGTACGGGTAATGTGTAGTAGTTGACCAGATATTCAACTACTTTGTCCTATGACGATGGTGATTCCGAGGATGAGCAGGTAGCGTATGCAAGGGTTCAATGACAATCATCGATGAAAAAATGACCGTTGTCAGCCGTCGGATGGAGAGCCTACTCTCGAGCACTTACATGCTGTCGCCGTGAAATAGATCTAAAATGTTTTAAATAGCTTATACCGAAGGATGGCTTATTTAGCCTAGTTGGGGAGTGAACTAAAAGCGCTAAGTTGTTTTACGGCTTACCAATATGAGGTAAACTTAGAGGCGTAAATAAAGGAGGAATTATGTCCAAAAGACATTTGTTTATTGAAACAAAACGAACAACCGAAAAGGCGATGGTAACCGTTTGTCCTATTGCTCAGCCTCTTTATCTTGTGTGTTTTTTACTTGACACGATTTCGATTTCTGTTCCAAGATCACCGTCGTCACTCGTATACCTTAATCAGCTACCGAAGAAAAACCGTTTTGCGCGCTGGTACTGACGCTACTACACCCGACGTTTCAGACTATATAAGCGCGACGCAGGCCCATTCGTCACAATTTGTCCGCGAAGCGAGTTAATGAAGACACATTAAACTGGGGCTCTCCTCGTTAAAGTCGGTGCGCCTAACAAGGGCGGCTTTCTTTCGTCATCAATCACCGTCGGGAGTATCTTTCCGTGCACGGCTGCACGGCTGTCGGCACTGGAGGTCACCGAGATCGCGGACGAAATGCCTGAGATGGCGGTGGAATATTTTCACCTGGCGTGTTTCTGGCTTTATTGCTTACAAGTTTAACTTTCACAGACTCGTCGATATCGCCAGAAGAACAATGCCTGTCGTTAGTCTGGCTAATTGGCATCGCGGAAAGAAAAGGAAAACTTTGCACAGCACGTCCGAATGACGTACGACTTTCTGATGTAGCTAGGCGGTGTACTGTATGTATGTGAGCTCGCCACTGTGATCCTTCCTCTTGTTCTTGCCTTCGACTCCCGCAGTCTTTGGAAGAGCTGGATAGTAGTGACTCTGTTGCTTAGAGTGCTGTCCGTAAGCATCGAGGTGAATGACCCTCATGGCATTGCGGAGATTGGTTGATCGTGTGGGCAGGCCTTTTTTTTTATTTATATATGAAAAAGAAAACATGGGAAGGTAGGTTACATTAGAGCCGGTCATCCAGTCAACATTATAGTAGTATTAAAGAGACACACAAACCCAAGAGAAAGTAGACCAAATAAAAGAATAGGAAAATAGAAAAATAATAAGAAACGCAGGCATTTATATGGAAGCTTAGATGTTACCACACCGCTATATTGTAAATAATGGGCCTTAACCAAGAGACCCAAGCACCCCAACACTTCTAAATGTGTTGAAGAGAGAAGTTTTTATTGAAGCAAAAACCGCAGCTCTTGGGCGAGTTGGTGCGGCATCCTAGAATTTAAAACTGCACAAAAGATAGAGGGCCATACAGAATACAGAAGGGAATACAAAGACATTTGAGGAGAATAAAGTAAACACTCGATATTGGTCAAGCAATGCGAGCGAAGAATGCTTCGTGCTCTGCTTCGTAAACGATCGGTGTGTCTTCTGTTATCCCTGTCGTTGTAACTATCGGCCGTCCTTGCATCTTATGCAGTAGTTGTAAATAAATGACGTGAAATCATTCATTCGGTCCTTCGTTTCGACAACAGCGCTTCAAATTACGACCTTCACGGTGCGAAGCGTGTGTTGTCAAAGCACGCAGTGCTTCGCGGGTCTTTCGGGTATACGCGTCTGGCCGCACCTCTTTCGCGGCCGACAACGAAGCGGCGCGCTCCTGATTTACGAAGTGGTGAGCTGCAGCTCGGTCAAGACGGAAGCTGTGGACGAGAAAAACAAGCGAGAAGTGTTGCGGCGCGTGCGCTCCCCGAGGCGCATATAGAACCCTCGGTTGCCCCTTTACTCCTACGCTCGACCTTCTTCCTGGCTGCGCGAACGCATCCATCATGCTCGCGAGGCGCCCAGATGCCAGGGCTTTTCTGACCCACCTTACTCACCTGTGCACACGAAAACTGTGCATCCCAAGTGCGCATCTCTTCGGCATCGAATATACGCTTCCACGTGGGGCTGGCTACTTAAGAGAGCCTTTGGGAGAGTTCCAGTGTGCGAAGTTGGGTCGGGACAACCCACGATGTCATTATGCGTCGTGCTATAGTAGGGGACTGACTATACAGAATAAGTTTGCGCCACCTGGGGTTATTTAAGGTGCGCCTCAACCTGAGTACGCGGAAGTTTCTGCATTTCGCCATTTTCCAAATGCGGCCGCCATGGCCGGTAATCGAACCTGCGGCCTCGAGCTTAGCTTAACGCCACAGCCCCCAAGGTACTACGGCGGGCGAGCAATTTTCCAGAAACTCTTATTTACGTCCAGATTACGCATACGTGGGACCTGAAAATAAAACCTGCCCTGGAATTGACAATAGACCGATGTCTGTTGAAGCCATTCTTGCATGTCGTCGACAGAAGACATCGCAGCTGAAGGCGCTACTGCGGCGTTTAAAGGAAACGGACTTGGACAGCCGGCTGTGACAGTGATGTCGCGTACCACGCAAGAGTGACCGACTGTGTGTGTGTGCTGTGTTCATGTGCTGTCTTTCTCCCGCTCTCCCCTCTCCATCTTTCAATCTCCCCCTTCCTGCTCCCATGTGCAGGGTAGCAAACCAGTTGTCGCGAACTGGTGAAGCTCCCTGCCTTTCCTTCTCTACTATTTCTTCTCTCTGAAGCTGCAAATTATACTTACTTTTTATTATCGAACTTCTGCATGCACATATGTCGTCGGATATGGATAAGCTTTCGTAATCGATATACCCACTTTCTCTTTATTCCTCCCGCCAGAACATGGTCACAGCTGAACACATACGGTAGGGCTGCGCGAAAAACACGGACGAAGGGAAGTACACATGACGGGCGGCCGTCCTGTGCACTTCCCTTCGTCCGTGCTTTTTTGCGCAGCCCTACCGTATGTATTCAAGAATGCACGAACTAGCCCAAACAAGAGCTTTACTCACAGCTGAACTTCGCTCTATCACTCTATTTAATTGGTGTTTCTGAATCATTTTCTAGATCAACCCGCGCCCTTCGCCGCCCCTGAGCTATATTTTTATAAAAACAGAAAGCTGATAGCACTAGCAAACATTCTTTTAAAAGATTTTCGCTGGTACTAGTGAAAAACGTTGTCTTGAGCACATTTAAAATAGTTTCCAACAGTTAATCGGTAAGATTGTCGTGGTAAAGCATAACAATATTCATCAACATGTTCGTCACCGTAACAATATTCATAACTCGAGTTTCTTGAGCGTCGGTTCCAGGCCAGGTTGATTATATATGTCGCTTTTGTCATATATAATCACTGATGCTCATTTGTGACATCTGGGACAGAGGCTGCCACTTCTCGATAGTTATCACAGGAGGCGAGTTAATCGCTCAAGTGGACCCTTTCTTGTTTATCATCTTTGTGCTTTACCGGTGTACCTCGCTAAAGAAAGCAGAGCCGATTGCCGCGTTGAGCATGCGGTCGAATGAATCAGTCGTGCATATGCTGCCATATGTATATATAGCACGTGCAGTCCGCCTCGGTGGTTACCGAGTATATATAGTAGTTACCGAGGTATATAGTGGTTACCGTGCTCGGCTGCTGACCCGTAGGTCGCTGGTTCGATCCCGGCCGCGGCGGTCGCATTTCGGTGGAGGCGAAATGCTGAAGACCCGTCTACTGTGCGATGTCAGCGCACGTAAAAGGACACCAGATCGTCGAAATTTTCAGAGCCCCCCACTGCGGCGTGCCTCAAAATCATACCATGGTTTTGGCACGTAGAACCATAAATATTAGTATTAAACTATTTGAATAATATGCGCGCACGCAATTGCAGCCGACGTACGATAGCTGCACCTGCAAGTTTGCTCATGAAACGTACACGACGCTCGCGCACACACGTACTCCTTGCTCCTTGCGAGCATGGCTGTTCCGTTTCTGCATTACGAGCATACTAATGAAACAGCTTCAAAGTACCGCGTAGGACGTGTAGCATGCCTACCAAGTTCAGCAATTAGTATGCATCGTACTTGTACCATTTTGGTGCACCCTTCAATCATGGAATCTTTGCTTTATAATGTCGTTGGGCACGAACTTGGAATGCTGGCACGTAGATTTCGGAGAGAGCGAGTACTGGCTCTGCGGAAGAATTTAAGCGAGTAATGCACGGCGGAAATACTTGGATGCGTCTGAAGTTAGCAGACAGCGTAACTGGGTAGCACGGAAGGTACGTCTTCGTCGTGACAGGCACGTCTTTAAATGGCGTCTCATAAGCTACGCGCTTTCTTGCTGCCACTGTACTTATTCGCAGAAGGAAATGTATACGTGGGTATACAGAGGAAATGGAACGCCTGTGCCCGAAATGATTCGATGTTTGTCGACATAAAGTATACTAGTGCCAGAAATAAACATGTCAGAGAGCAGCGTTTCAGAACAATTACGAGGAAAGTCCAGCACCGATATCTACGAGAGAGCATGTCGTTGTTCGCCGGTATATCAGCTTGTACAGCAGGGTACCTGTGCGTTTCGATCACGAACACTGACATATACGGGATGACCGTTATTCTCCCCACGTAAATCAGCTTCTAGTCCGAAGGGCATTGAAGAAACATAACTCTTATAAGGGTCAGTGACCTGAATATCGTGCACAGACACGGACTCTTAAAATAGACCACTTCTTACACCGTGAAATAGACCAAGTTGAGCATGCCGCTCCTAAGAATTCTTCGCAATCTTTACGAAACCAAAGCGCTCAACGCCGAGTGCACGACACATTCATACAGACGAGGAAAATTTCCGGGTTGCCGGACTATAAGCGTGCAATGGCAGGGAAGCCTGTAAGAGTTTGTTGTGAATGAGCTCGTTGGCGTCTTATACGCAGAACAGTGCACTTGGGAAAGCTAAAACAATGCTCTACATCTAAATTTAAAAAGAAAGAGGAAGGTGAGTGTGTCGTGTGGTTGCCTCTTTAATCCTATGCGTGTACAACGTGCTGTGCGCGCACATCAGACTTTCTTGTTGTATTCCTTAGTTATCTGTTTCGTGGTATCACGACGCTATACGCAGTGCCACGCTACGTTACGACGACGCCCGACAAGTGCGTCCATCGATAGTAGGTTGACGTACAAGTTGTCCTATGCTTCTTCCATGTGAATCCACAATATAAAAACGAACGCTTCGTGCGCTCTCGAATTGCAGGGGATGGTTGTTGACCTTCATACCTGCACACATACAATGCGACGCACAGGTGGTCTGGTGTTCGCGAGGGAGATTAACGTACAACGCGTTTCTATTCAGCATCAGGGATTGGTACTTTCTACTGCTGGATGTCTTCCCTCCCCCATAAGCCATAAAGAGAGAGAGAGACTTAAGCGGTTTTCTTCATCATTCTTACTCATTCCCCGCAGGGGCGTCTGCGCAAGCAGGCGTTTGGTGTGTAGCGACACCACGGACCCGTACTAACGGGGGGTTTCGACCCCTAGCTCCCACGCCTCGCCGTGCGTGGCTTTGCTGTGTCCGGGTAAAGGGGGATCCTGAGGGCTGAGCCGACGCCGGGTGATTGTGCCTTTAAGGCCCCCCGGCAGAGGCAACACACTCCTTTGGCCCCGGCTTCACGTAGACGGCACCCCTGGGCCAGCCCACACACGGGAAATCGGCAGTCGCCTTTTCCTGTCTCTCTCCCTACCCACATCTTCGTCTTTCGCTCTCACTTTGTGTCTTTCCTGTCTTCTGCTCCCTTCCATTTACTTCCAGTTTTCCTGGCGCAAGGGCTAACCTTGTGTGGCTATCCTACCTAAGGTAAACCATATTCGGTTATAGTAACGGCGCACTACTGGCGTTGCGCAGACTTGTTCACATGTTCTGCCACGTCCCCTCGTTCGGCTCCATGGCGGGTGGTAAGCGCCGTTTCCGAACCAGTCACTTTTTTCTATGGGAACCTTTAACCCTTCTTCAACCGATCATGCCCCGAAAAGAGTACGCACCGACGCAACCTTCACTCTTCTGGCCTAAAAACAAAGAAACTTTTCGAAATTTCATGTGCTTCACTGCGAGCAGCCGTCAACAAAAGCTACAGCTATTTCACCAATTTCTAGTGGCCAAGTGCCTAAAAGAGACGATTGGAGCCGGTTATAAGGCCACAAAGATAGCAAGTGGGGATCTGCTCCTCGAAATAAAGGACAAAGAACAGTTCAACAAACTCGCACACCTCGTAGCTTTTGGTAACATCCCTGTATCTGTAAGTCCACACCGACGAAGGAACACAGTCAAAGGCGTAGTATCGGACGAAGACTTGACGACACTGAACGAATATGAACTCCTCGACGGATGGAGGGACCAAGGTGTAATCCTTGTGCAGCGCATCAAACCAGACGGAACAACAACTAAATCGCAACAAAGCATCTAATAATCACTTTCAGTTCAACCACACTACCCGAGACTCTTGAAACCGGCTATGTGAAACTTCATGTCCGACCGTATATCCCGAACCCGAGGCAGTTGCTTCAAGTGCCAGATATTTGGTCATGGATTGCACAGCTGCCGAGGGCAGCTTATTTGCGCTATGTGTGGCACCACCAGCCACAGTACTGATGACTGCAGGAATGATGAGGATCCATTGTGCAAACTGCGATGGCAGTCACCCCGCATACTCCAGAGCTTTCCCGGCCTGGAAGAAAGAAAAAGAAGTAATCACTGTAAAGGTAAAGGAAAATGTAACATTCCGCGAAGCAAGACAACGGACATTCCCACTGAAAACATCTTTCGCCGAAGTGGTGCAACAAGGGGCGGCACCACAGAGGCTCCTGGCAGTTGCCCGGACCACGTCTAGCGTGCCGAGGCCAACGTCACTCGCCCCTACGGCGGAAGCAGCTAGCGCTGCCCTGCCCACTGTCAATCAGTCCACACCAGTGGCCTTCACAAGCTCCGGCAGCAGCCAGGGCAATGAAGAGGCCAAGGGAGTCCCATCGACCTCCAGCTTGGTGGGGGCAAAGACTTCGTCAACTGCGGCGAAGTCTACACTACGCAAACACCGCTCGGTATAGTGACTGTCTGGCGCCTCTCAAGAGGCGACGGACACTCTGGTCCACCGGTGCAAGCTGCGCCGGAGCGCTGAGCATCCCTCGACCGCTCCAAAAAAGACGAAACCCTAATCACAGGGTCTGCTAAAGGCTCTGTAAATAAATCACTTTCCTCCTTTACGACACACAGCACACGCACACTTTTAATATGGACACAATACTGCAATGGAACGTTAGAAGACTTTTACACAATATAGACGATATACAAGAACTCCTAAGCAAATTGTTTCCGAACGTGCTGTGTGTACAGGAGACACACTTAAATCCCAAACTCACAAATTTCCTACGTCAGTATGTTGTTTTTCGTAAAGACCGCCAGGATGCTGTCGCGTCATCTGGCGCGTGGCAATCATACTGGATATAAATGTAGCATGCCAGCACTTTCCCCTCGAAACGGCACTGGAGGCGGTGGCCGTTCGACCTATACTCGCAAACAACCTCACAGACCATCTGTTCTGTATGCATACCTCCTCATTGCCAGCTACACAAACATGAATTCGAATCACTTATAGACCGGTTACCCGAGCTTACCTCGTTTTCGGCGATTTTAATGCTCACAGCAGCCTGCGGGGCGACTCGCGCTCACGCGCGAGGATGCCTCATTGAGAATTTCCTGTTTTCCACAGGCGCATGTTTACTCAACAAGAAAGAAACCACGCTTTTTAGCCTCGCCAACAAATCGTATTCAGCCACCGATCTTAGCATCATCTCTCCGTCGATTTTACTTAATTTTAACTGGAAAGTGGTTAAAAACCCTCACGGTAGTGACCACTTTCCAATACTCCTGAAAACACAAAAACAAAATGAAACTCCACCTCAGGCTCATCGGTGGAAGCTTGACAGAGCCAATTGGGAGGAGCCCCACATCCTTGCTAAGATCTCGTGGGCGGACATTTCTTCTTTTAATATTGACGCTGTTTTTGAGTATTTTACATCTTTTATAATTAACGATGCTCTTAAATGTATACCAGAAATAACTAAAGCAACAAGCAAACGTCGTGTTCCCTGGTGGAACGACGAGTGCCGCAAGGCTCGAAAAAAAAAAAACAGAATAAAGCGTGGGGGCTTTTGCGCGATTCCCCCACAGCAGATAATCTTATAAATTCTAAACAGATAAAATCGGAAGGCCGCAGAACACGCCGGCAGGCTAGAAGGGCCAGCTGGTAGAAGTTCATATCCGGCATAAACTCCTATAGAGATGAGGCCAAGGTATGGGATAGCGTGAATAATAATAATAATTACCTTACTAATAATTATAATTACTAATAATACTACTAATAATTACTAATTATTAATAACACAGTTGCTAGTCCAGTCGTTGTGTGTGTCACTTCTTCCCCTTGTCCGGCGTCTTTTTGACTGGTTTTTGCCTCAGTGTCATGTACCAACTGACCCAGACTTCGACGTTATTGAATAATAATAATATCTGGGGTTTAACGTCTCAAAACCACGATAAGATTATGAGAGACGCCGTAGTGGAGGCCTCCGGAAATTTCGACCACCTGGGGTCCTTTAACGTGCACCTAAATCTAAGTACACGGGCCTCAAACATGTTTACCTCCATCGAAAATGCAGCCGCCGCGACCGGGATTCGATCCCGCGACCTTCGGGTCAGCAGTCGAGCGCCATAACCACTAGGCCACCGTGGCGGGGCAGGAATAGCGGAAATTAAGCACGAGGTCAACCAGCTTATTCGGTACCCCTACTTGAATGCCAGGGGGAAACCTGGAAGGCAAAGCTGACTCTTTGGGAGCACACTTCAAATTCGTATCGAGTTCTGCACACTATTCCAAAACCTTCCAAAGGCACAAAACGATCTTCAAAATTGGCTAGCGCGAAAATCGACAAGGACTGACAAGGAACACTGATGTACAGGACAGGCGCCACTCGCAACTGAGCTTTATTCAGAAACGTCTTCCTACATATATACACAGCCGAGTGGCGCGCGCAGGCGCAATGCACATGACAGTCGACAATGCTAATCAGGATCGGGATACCAAAACATATTCGCATCATAACCAAGTATCTAAGAACAGTCTTTCCTTACTGCGCAGAACAACAGAAGTGTCACTGATACATTCACGAGCGAGCTGTTAAAAATAATTTGACTTTTCATCTGCCTATGCATTGTAGGACCTGTGCCTGTGAGCCAGTGCTGTCTAGCATTTGAATTCTGGGCAGAAGTGGGAATGCGCTGGCGAGAGAACTAATGGAGGCTTATCACATTAAAAAGAAAGACCGTGAATGTATCAGTGACACTTCTGTTGTTCTGCGCAGTAAGGAAAGACTGTTCTTAGATACTTGGTTATGATGCGAATATGTTTTGGTATCCCGATCCTGATTAGCATTGTCGACTGTCATGTGCATTGCGCCTGCGCGCGCCACTCGGCTGTGTATATATGTAGGAAGACGTTTCTGAATAAAGCTTAGTTGCGAGTAGCGCCTGTCCTGTGCATCTGTGTTCCTTCTTAGTCCTTGTCGATTTTCGCGCTAGCCAATTTTGAAGATTATGAAGCCCAACAACGTATACTATTAGGCACAAAACGAGATTGGAACGTGGGAAGTTGGAAAGAAAACCTACGAATAATGAAGCATACAACGCACCGTTCCGCTTAGCAGAGCTGCAGGCAGCACTGAACTGCTGTGACAAATCTGCCCCAGGTTCTGATCGTATACGATATGTTGAAACACTTCTCGCACGAAACTTTGTAAACAGTGTAGTGTATGTATGTATTATGTGGTTATCAGTGTATATATCATAATCATCACCCAGCACCTGAAGTAACATGTCAGGCGAATAGCCAGGCAAATATCTCCAGCTTTTCATTAAAACATTTCTCTCTCTCTCTCTCTACTCGCACGAAACACAAAAAACACTGCTGTCCCTCTACAATGTCGTATGGTTTTCCTGTGAGATGCCTACTTCCTGGAAAGAGGCTATTGGCATACCTATTCTGAAACAGGGAAAGGATCTATCCTCTGTCACTAGTTACAGGCCCATTGCACTAACAAGTTGTCTGTGTAAAGTCTTCGAAAAAATGATAAACTGCCGGTTAATAGATTTCCTCGAAACAAACAAATTACTTGACCCGTACCAGTGCGGATTTCGAGAAGGTCGATCCACAACCGACCAGTTAATACACATTGAGACTGAAATTCACGAAGCATTTGTTCATAAGCAGTTTTTTCTCTCAGTATTCCTTGACATGGAAAAAGCGTACGACACAACATGGCGGTTTGGAATACTGAGAGACCTCTCACACTTAGGTGTGCGAGGTAGGATGTTAGCAATAATCGAAAGTTACTTGTCCAATCGGACATTCCGTGTTCGAGTAGGCAATGTTTTGTCCCGACAATTTGTTCAGGAAACCGGAGTACCACAGAGTGGTGGGTTGAGTTGTACTCTTTTTATTGTAAAAATTAATTCCTTGCGCCTGTGCATCCCGCGAAACATGTTCTACTCTACGAATGGGGACGATGTGCAAATAGGTTTTCATGTCTTGTAATCTTGCAATCTGTGAGCGGCAGGTTCAACTCGGTCTGAACAAAGTGTCCAAATGGGCAGATGAGAACGGTTTCACGCTAAATCCGCAAAAAAGCACATGTGTTCTCTTTTCTAGAAAGAGAGGCCTCCACCCAAATCCCGAAATTCAACTGCAGGATCAGCGGTTTGCCTGTAGGGACGGAGCATAAATTCGTAGGCCTGATTCTGGACTCGAAGCTCACCTTTTTATCTCACATCAAGTATATAAAAAATGCATAAAAACAATGAACATTCTAAAAGTGCTATCATGCACTGCGTGGGGGAGTGACAGAAAGTGCCTGATAAATCTTCTGTACAAAAGCTGTCGTATTGTCGTATGTTGCTGATGACTCCTTAAAAAATGAGTTTCGTCTAGGAAGCTAGCTTGGCCTCTAGTCTTTTGATTGGTCCTTCCTTTCCACATGGGAACACGAAAATCTACGGTCTTAAAGATCAAAAAAAAAAAGGAAGAAAAGTTTGCGTTACCACGAGGATTGTATTCATGCATTCTCTACTCTGATTTTTGGACGTGGTAGGCACTACCTATAGCTGCAGAAAAACTTCAGTGCCGAATTAGCCTCGGGTGTTAATAACAAAAGAAGTAGAAAAAGATGTGACACGGTTAAAACAGCGCTGATAGGACGACGATAAAAGGAGATAACGCGCACCTCGATGGTGTGCGTTACTCGAGCAGGAAAAAAGGAATGTTAATTTACAATATAACGCTTTTGAACGGTACCTGCACGCAGGATAGTGAGCTTTAACCTCGGATTGTTTTTCTGGTGAATCTCAATTTTCCTTCGGTTTTCCTAGCGAAGACTGCCACCCAAATCTTATAAAATAAATTTATATCTCACCATAAAGCCAGCTGAAGGCGACGAAGGCACTTCTGAGGTTTTTAAGAGAAACGGACTTTTGGACAAGCGGCTGTGACCGTAATGTCGCGTACCACGCAAGAGTGACGGACTGTGACTGACTGTGTGTGTGCTGTGTTATGTACTGTCTCTCTCTTTCCTCTCCATCTTTAAATCCCCCCCATCCTGTTCTCATGTGTAGGGTAGCAAACCGATTTTCCTAAACTGGTTAACCTCGCTGCTTTCCTTCTCTATACTATTTCTTCTTATTATTATTCTTTCTCTCACCCTCTCTTACGCTTAAAAGATCGTTGTGGGAAAACAAATACGGAAAACATTCTAAGAAACACTAATCGAGAATGTTTTTAAAAAGCAAGAAAAGTAAATGTACCAATTTTTTCGCAATAGCTCTTTAAACGCCCCGTTGAACCCTGTAAAACTGTAAAACGACGTTTATAGCTTTCCTCAAACAGGAAATAAACATCCACTTACGCGGGTGCACACTGTGTGGCTTGGGTTGTCTTTTTCTCGGAACGCCTTCCGCGCTACTTTGCATTCAGGGTGCGACCGACTGCGCGGCTATTGCCGCTATATCAAAACATATTCTCACCAAAAACATCAGGGCTTAGCTAAATTGGCGTAGTTGTCTGGAATTAGAAGTAATATGGGTGATATCAGTGTACATTAATGGCACGGAATGAAAGCGATCATGCAGGAAAATACAAAAATAATATGACATAAGATAGCTACATATGCCAACCGCTGGTGGTTCAAATATGTGTAAAATTATGAGAGTTGAACGACGAACTAACACTTCAACAAGTCTTCTCGGAATATATTTTCCTTGCTAGATGCAGCCATGGAAACTTCCACAGAGCAGGATAATTCTAGCTAACTATTGCGTTCCGGGAACGCTGCGTAGTACGTCTCTATGAAAGTCAGCGGGAAGCTTGTGTGACTGCCGGCAATTTTATCGCGCAGCATAATGAAACAATGACGCCGCTCATCCCACGCGAGTCTGTCGAGGCAATTTTCTCATCACTCGGCTCGCATGCAGATGGCCCCTGAGAACGTGGGGAAGATGTTATTTTTCTCCGGGGAATAACAAACGCAAGTAGCACAATGTTTAGAAACGGGATAAAAATTGCGATGCTTGCGCGTCCTTAGCCGCAGAAACATTAGTGTTCTGAACAGCGGTTGTTGTTTCTTGCATGCCTGCCATGTTTACGCGTGTATATTGGAGCGGCGTAATCAAGCTTTGACCTTCCTTTCCGCCTGTGTTTGTTCTTTTTCCTTTTCTCGTTTATTTACATCACGCACGTTCCCGGCTGGGATTGGACATTGAAGAATGTTGATATAAATTAAGCTTCTCTTCCTTGCGGAAACTCGGAATTTTGACGTAATCCCAAAAGGTAACATCAACAGGATGAAAGTTTATTCGTAAACTTCTCCGATAAGTTGGAGATTATTTCGTGCTGGTTCTTTCTTTTTTTTTTTTCACGTGTGAATGATTTTGTGAGTAGAAAATAGCAAATATGACAGCAGTACGTATTAAGTGAAAACCAACGCCCAGAATATTGCTTAATATTTTAATTGTGTGCAACGCAACTCCCAGCAATGATTCTTGTCAATTAGTTAATCTCTATTTTTCTAGCAGCCAGGTTATCCAATCTGTCCTAGCAGAATGATTTGAACAAGGCGGAGTGGAGGCCAATTTAAAAGGAAATTCGGGTAACGAATTGCTTACGGTATAGTTAAATTTTTGCTGCGCTTCTACCCATGCGTAAACAACCCGACAATCAGCGATTACTCGAGACAAAAGCGAGCTCACACCTGGGCGCTAACAGTGGCTTGTCATAACGCATCATCCTAATATAGTGTTACCAAGTTAACTATACTTTTCGTGAACAATAAGCTGTACGTGTATACGCCATGAAATTCATGAGCCGTGCAGAAGTGAGATATTGACCAGTGCCATCGACACTTAATGCCTCCTTTCCCAGTTCAAAAACTATTCTGTAATTAAAGAACGGAACATCTGTCGTGTAAAATATTCAAAATCCTAAAACGTTCACTTCAGATTTTCTTCGTTAAACTTTTTTTTCAGTTACAAACTCTCACCGAAAAAAAAGCAAAGGAAACAAAGTGATTTACGCCGTGGTTCTTATTCTACTACAACTTTAAAGAAAGATAGAATTTTTCAGAGCACTGTTTAAGCAAAGGAGTTGAAACAAACATTTTGAACATACCTTTCATGTTTCCAGTCAAAGCATTCTTTAAAATACAGACAAACTCTCTTGTATCCGTATTTAGAATGCGACTACATGAAGAGGGGAAAAGACAGAGCACCTGGATTTAGGATTACGAAGAAGCCACGCTCCTGCTATCCGAATTCGTGTCACGTTTACGTTTACACGGTCGCTGTTTCTGGCCAAGCAATTTCTTGTCGTACTTAGCGTCTCCAGGAGAGAAGTTTAAGATCGTAGTGATTGTATCGAAATGTATACAAACACTAACATGCTTGACATACGAAAGGTGCAGGTTATTCAGATATATAGCAGAAAGGAAAGACCAAGTGCGATGCCAGTGGCGTAAGCGAAGAATTAATCCCTTCGCAGTCCCTTCGCATATGAATATGCAAGCGCTTAAATAATCGAATACGCATCTCCCCTCTACGGAAACACATGAGGTTGGTTATGTTAGCCACTCAAAAATGATCTCATGCGCCCCTGTCGCGTGCGTCGCCGAATAAAGAAGAAAATTGTAGGTATACCAGCCTCGCGTGTCTTGAGAAAATCTAAAGAAAACACGCACAAAAGCAACGTGAAGATGCGAATTAATTGAGCCGTGACGTGCAAAAAAATGGCTACCTCTCGCCACAGTGCGCTCCGCAGGCTCAAGTATTCAGTTGCAGCTCAGTTGCTAGAAAGTTTTACAAAACAGCGTGCTGTGTTTCATTTGTCTGTCTATACAGCCGTAACCAGAAAAATATTCTGAGGTATTGCCCACTCTTTATGGTCTCGCCGATGTAGTTCTCACGACCAGTCCCGTCCTTCTTCACTTTCTTCAGTTTTGAACGTAGTAATGTGGCGATTACTTTTTTCTGTTGCGATGCAGACTTGCCCTTAAGGCGTAATGCTCGGAGTCGGTATGCTTGTTTGTATCAGCTGCTGAAAATAAATGTGACTCCCGCCAAAAATACTAACCGTACGCGTCCACCCTAAACGGAAGACAATTGGGAGCGCACGTGGTGCAAGACAGGCTTGTATGGCCAGCCCGTAGCCGCAGTGGCATGCATGCTTCTTAGAGGAATACGAGATGAAAGAAGTATGCGTCAACGACCGTTGGGCGGTTGGTTCCCTCGTGAACGCGCATTAATGGATAGAGGAAGCAAAGATTCTTAGACATATTCCCCGAACCACAGTCGCCGGTATCGAACAAAAAAGGAGATATGTACGAGAGAACAACGGTGAATGCAAATTAACGGCGTGAGGCTGCCGCACTTCTTTCTAGACGATCACGATTTCCGTACGCCACAGTGTCTCCGCATCGCGTGGGTGCGTACACGTGTGCACTGACAGGCTGGGAACCGGCCGCCTTTGGGGAACGCGCAATCAATCACCGCAGCGGAATTGTCGTCGACAATGATACATTCGTGGCCGCCACGGCATCGGAATTGTTTATGCCGGTTCCGAGAGGTTCCCTAATGCTTTCATGTACGGGCGGAGGATCGTCACGCGCTTCGAGGTCACTCGGGATTCCACGCTGTTTCAGCGCTTACAGCAAAAAGAAGAAAGAAAGAAAGAAAGAAAGAAAGAAAGAAAGAAAGAAAGAAAGAAAGAAGGAAGGAAAGAAAGAAAGAAAGAAAGAAAGAAAGAAAGAAAGAAAGAAAGAAAGAAAGAAAGAAAGAAAGAAAGAAAGAAAGAAAGAAAGAAAGAAAGAAAGAAAGAAAGAAAGAAAGAAGAAAGAAAGAAAGAAAGAAAGAAGAATAGAAGATAGATAGATAGATAGATAGATAGATAGATAGATAGATAGATAGATAGATAGATAGATAGATAGATAGATAGATAGATAGATAGATAGATAGATAGATAGAAAGAAAGAAAGAAAGAAAGAAAGAAAGAAAGAAAGAAAGAAAGAAAGAAAGAAAGAAAGAAAGAAAGAAAGAAAGAAAGAAAGAAAAGTGCGAGCCTGTAGACGTTGCCTGTGTGCCGCACGTGGACGCCGATATGCACGCATTCTTAGCGATCCTCTATCGGGGACAGCACGTAAGTATGTTAGAACGCGTTTCGAGGCAGACCATTGAATAAAGTTTATCAGCGTTGTCACAACATTCGAGCTTCGACTCCTTAGTTTTCGTTGTCAGAAACTGTCACAAGAAATTTTCGAAGGGTGTACATAGGTGTCGGCCTTGCACCACGTTAAGAATCTCGGTTTTAAGGCGAAAGCCTTAGATCAAACGGGAAAATTGACCGTCGGCGTCGGCGTCCCGCGGTGGCGTTGACTGAGAAGAATAAGCGGTCCAATTGGGTATTTGAGACGGCTTGCCGTTTTTCCCGACCATGTTCGGCTGCGACGCGTCTTTTTTGAAAAATTTACACGTGAGCTTTTTGTCTGACGTAACCGGGATGACGGAATTCCTGCGCGCCCTGCCCGGTCAGTTTCGGTTTCGTCTAGGTCGGGGTCTTGAGTTTAGGCGATTATTATGTCAAATTACGTGCTTTTTTCGCAACTTTTTAAAAAATAGGCATTTCGTAAATCGTAACGTCCTACAACTCTTCCATATAATAAAGGGGCCTAAAGTGAATAATTAAAAAGTTAACTAACGAATTTTTGTTGATTACTGATTTGAATTTTCCTTTCCATCGCTCGCTGCGTCGTCCTCAATTTAAGTTGAGCCCTCTTTGTAAGTCTCCAGGTTTCTGCTCCGTAGGTAAGTACCGGTAGGATGCAGCTGTTATATACCTTCCTCTTGAGGGATAGTGGTAGATTACCATCCATGATTTGATAATGCTTGCCGAATGAGCCCCATCCCATCCTTATTCTTCTAGTTATTTCACTCTCATGGTTCGGCTCCGCGGTTACTACCTGTCCTAAGTAGACGTAGCAGAGTGGGTCAGGGAACAAACGGGGGTTAAGTACATCATAGTTGAAATCAAGAAGAAGAAATGGATATGGGCCGGGCACGTAGCACGTCGGCAGGATAACCGGTGGTCATTAAGGGTAACTGACTGGATTCCAAGAGATGGCAAACGCGTGAGGGGGAGACAGAAAATTAGGTGGGTAGATGAGATTAAGAAGTTTGTAGGTATAACGTGGCAGCAGAAAGCACAGGACCCGGTTGATTGGCGGAACATGGGAGAGGCCTTTGCCCTGCAGTGGGCGTAGACAGGCTGATGATGATGATGATGATGATGATGATGATGATGATGATGATGATGATGATTTGAATTTAACTTTAAGTGCGGCAAAATTTTTCTGCTTCGGCGTAGAGTTCGTTTGCGAAGACGACAGGGTCCTCACTCTCATGACGTTCTTATAAAAAATCTGTATTGTATAAAAAAGAAAGACGACCCTGTATATCTTCTCTCCCATGTACTCCCGTGTAAATTTCGTTTAATTCTCCTATTTCCCCCCACCCCAGTGCTGGGTAGCAAACCAGATGCTAATATCTGGTTAACCTCCCGGCTTTCTTTTTAGCATCTCTCTCTCGTTTAATTCTCGAAACATGTCTGCATGCCTTCGCGTGCTGGATTGCGTAGTATGCTGCATTCCCCTAGGTTTACCTTACATTTACTACTTATAACATCCCCTATACTTTTCTTGGCATTATTGTCTGTCAGTGCTCATTAATATTCCCCTAGAAGGGCACACGTCGCCGTGATGTTTATGCATGGCCGCGATCGTTCTACCTGTAAAGATGGCTAATCTGGTTTGAGGAGCGACCGTTTACTACGGAAGACCTTGTGCATACCACAGTGATACAGTAAATATTTTAATACAAAGGGAAACGATAGAAAATAAAGTGGACCATTATATAAGGCAACTTTTCGAAAAAAAATGTATTGCCAGCATTTTCGCATTTTGTCGCATAAAAGCCATCACTTGCGATAGTGTTTTGGGCTTTGCGATATCCTCTTTCTCTCATATGTTCTCAGCAATTTTATGGCGATAATTCTCCGCGAGACTATAACGAAGCCTGGCAGCATTTTCGCGCCACCCGCCATCTAAAACGCTTTGAGAAAGAAAAAAAGAACGCGGATGCGGACACGAGGCAACAATCGCAAACGCGCACTGCGCTCGTAAATTACAGTATAACGATCGCCTCGGTTCCGCTTCCGCGTCTTGTATACTTTGGCTTGCAACAAAACGAGCGAATCGCGACCACAGTTATGAGCGACCTCCGTTCTTAGCAATGATTTCTTTCATCGGCCGCAAGTACAACTCCAGAACCTTTAGTGATGTATTTTCAAACTGCGTCGCCTTATTGAACGAGGTACTAGCAGCAGGTAATTGTGGCGTCCGATCAACCGTGAAATACACGCTGCAATTCGCACGCTTCTGCACGCATGGCTGCTGAGGCGATGGTTAATGGACGTATGAGATCACAGTGGTGCTTTATTTATTTATTTATTTATTTTAGCTTCTCGTACAGGAAACGAACGCGGTAGTCCTGTCGCTGGTCATCGTATCATCGGTCAGTTGTGCGCGAGCGAAGGAAGGCCATCAACAAATACTTCCTGGACCCTGCGCAAAGCGTCGCCGCTTCCGAGCGCACCAGGCGCCGTGCGTTTCCGGTTGGTGACGCACCGACAGATCCCACTTCCTCGAGCAGACGGGCCTGGTTCCGTGAGGATGTATACAAGTAACAACAACAACAACGGTCGTCAATAGTCTTGTCCGACATGCAGTAGACACAGCTCGCGCGTACCGGGTCGACAGCGTGGGAGGAAACGCGTGTCGAGCCCTCCTGGCCTCTCCCCGAGTGAAGGGTCGTGCCCCGTGAGTGCGGATGCCGCCTAGCCGCTATGCAGACCTGAATAGCAGGCGGCCATTGTTTTTGGACGGGCTCATCCATCAATTGGGTCCGCATCTCTTCTTTCTTCCTTTGGACACTGGCTGGCAAACTCGGAGCGCCAAAAGCCGTGTGTGTATTGGACGTGCGCTGACATGCTCCGACTTCTTACGTTGGACCGGCTACGAACACATACGCTATCGAGATGAAGCGCCCTGAAGACATTAGGAAACTTTAAATACCACTTATAGACTGCGAGATTTGCAGTAAGTCTTTGATTTGGGCGAGTTGGTTCATAGCTATAAGAAGGCACAGCATTGCTAGAGTTGCTTGGCCATATTTGTATACCGGGTGTCCCAGCTAACTTGTGCCAGGGGTTAAAAAATGCAACATTAGAGGCAGGCGAGTGAAATCAGTTGCATATTGCTCACGGCCCCCTTGCGCACTACAGACATTTTTTTTTTGTTTTGCAAATAATTTATTTGTTAATTAGGATTATTTAACTAAATTGCTTATTTATTTATTTATTTATTTATTTATTTATTTATTTATTTATTTATTTATTTATTTATTGTACCCTCAGGGCCCGAAGGCGTTACAGAGGGGAGTGGGGATACATAAAAAATACAATAAACTGCAAGGCATACAGAAAAAAAGGTAAAAGTACAAAGTGACTGGCGAAAACTCACAGCAAGACAAAGAATTTAACAATAAGGGAAAAATTATACAAACAATAACAAACATATATGTTTTCACAGAAGAGCAACTGTTTTACAGAACATATTAATATCTGTTATGTAAGCGATGTCATGGGGAAGGTCATTCCAAGTGGCACAATTAAGTTCTGGGTATGAGTGAGTTATGAAAACATTTAGTGTGACATGATGGAATCCCGACTTTATTGCGATGATCAATCTGAGCCGATATGTATGAGGTCATCCAGATTATTGACGCTGACCGCTGACGTCATCTATTGATCACTGACGTCAGCTATTGGACTGACGTCATCCAGATTACTCACTTTAGGCAAGAAATGGGATTTGCAAAGTTCGAGAGTGTCTTCACAAACCCCCATTGCATTATTTGAGGTAAAGAAAGTCTCACGTCTACCATTTTTTTTCAAACTCTAAAGAAAACCCATAATAAAGTTCATTGTCTGTCTGTCTAAAGAAAGCCCGCAAAAAAAAAAAAAAAACACGTTACTAGCGCATTCGCGCGCCGCGATCGTGCTGCTCTCAGCCGTGGTTTGATCGAACGAAATCGGCTGCGGCCGCGACTCGCCAGCTCCGTTGCAGCGGTAGGCCGATAAGTTGGCGGCGGTTTCTTGGCCCGCGTCAGCTAGTCGGCGCGCGTGACGGTGCAAGTTGTAGCGCGCGAATGCGCTAGTCACGTGTTTTTTTTTTATTGCGATAGCAATTATATGGCTAGTCTCGGCTGGTTTTTGCCGTCGCCGTCGCCGCCGTCATGCTGCGTATATGTATAAGTATGTATATATATATATATATAAAAGTCCCAAAGAAAAATAATTTCGAAAAAAGCTTCCGAGGCACGCTCTCGAACCAGCGACCTCTCAGTCCGCAGCGCGTGGCGCTAACCACTACGCCACCAAAGGCAGATCCTTCAGGTAGCTAACGGTGAGCGTTATATACACACCCTTTACCGCAGCACTCGGAGACGGCAGGCGCTTATAAGCGTTTCTTCATTACCAGCGAGATGGCGCGAGGAGCGCGACGGGTGCACTTAAAGGCGTCGGCCTGCTCGCTCGCTTCTAATATTTGCGCAGGGAGAACCTTGCGCTTCCGCTGTCTGCTCGCGCGGTAGTAGCTGCCGGGTAACGCCGTTGCTCTTCGCCCTACAGGGCGTGGTCGCCATCGTGCGCTTATCTCGAGGAAAGAAGGGGGCTGGCGGGGGGGGGGGGGGGGGGAGTGGAGCGTGGGGTTGTATGTCTTGTGCTTTCCCCGCGATGTCCGCGCTGAAGTCAGAGCGTACGAAGGTCACTTCGCTCGGTGCAGCGGCCGCGTTTGCGAAAGAAGCGCGCTGTTCACACAGAAATAAGCAACAATTGTGACAGTCAGTTCGCGCTCGTCCCGTGTGTACCTGTTCGTTCGTTTCGTGCGTCCTGCTTTATGTTTGAGCAGTGCGCTTCAAGTGTCGAGCTGTGACGCATGATAGTTCGCGCTCGTCCTGTGTGAGTTCTTTTCGTGCGTCCTTTGTTTATTATTATTATTTCGCGGGATTTCTTTGCAGCTTGGAAAAAATTGTATACGTGAGACTTTCTTCATCGCAAATAATGCAGTGGGGGTTTGTGAAGACGCTCGCAAACTTTTCAAGTCCCATTTCTTGCCTAAAGACAATATTCAGCAATTTAGTTAACTAATCCTAATTAACAAATTAATTACAAAACAATTGTATGTAGTGCGCAAGGTGGCTGTCAGTAACATGCAACTAATTTTACTCGCCTGCCTCTAATATTGTATTTTTAACCCTTGGCCAAGCATAGCTACGACACCCGGTATATAGCGCTGAAGTAACGCAGATCTAAGGAACGGCCGCAGGACGCGACGCAGTGGAAAATATTCCAAAAGGACTTCTTTCTGGGCGAGTTGGTGCTTAGATTGCTTAGGTATGCTTGGCTATGCCGCAAAATACATTTCGTGTATTTTAGCGCTTCACTTTTTTCTCTTCTCCTCCCCCCACCCTTTTTTTTTCACGAAATGTATTTTGCCCCACGGTCAAGCAGACGCAGTGGAAGTTTAGCGCCATGTAGTTTGTACTGCTTGTTTTAGTTCTCCATCTTCTTTAACGCGGTAGGTAGCTGTAGATGCCTTAATTCCGACTTTCTCTAAATCGGCCGCGAAAATCAGTATAACTTCCTCTCAGCAACCTCGGCTGTATACGTGCGGCTTTCGCCAACCGCTTTTCCATGATCGAGCTTACCGTGTATTCTTGGTGTTTCAGTTCAACGCAGCACTGCGTGTTTCTACCTGGTGTGTAGTACTTGGACAATGCTATTGTCATGACTTCATAGTATTGTTATGACATCTGTGTTTGGACGTCAAGTGTAACACGGCCTCAGGTGCGTGCAAGACTCCAAAAAGCCGCGATTTCAATATCGGCGTACCTTAGTGAACAAGGCCTCGAGATTTCACCTGAGAAATCTGCTTTCTCGCATTTACGCGGAAGCCAATGACAGCATATGCCGTATCAATCAATGGGCAAAATGTTTGTTACGCCAGGACTCACAGATTCTTGGGCGTCATCATCGATAGAGACCTTTGCTGGAGTCCCCATGTGGCTGGTCTTATAAGAAGCGCCTGACAGCGATCTCACATCTTTTCAAGTTCCTCGGAGGGAAAACGTGGGGTACATCGTTGCACGCTATGTTGCAATTATATCGGACTCTATTTCTCGGGTATATGCGGTACAGTCTACCAGTGCTGACGAACACCTGTAAAAGCAACATACGTACAATCGAAAATGCTCAGGGTCAGGCACTCAGAGTTTTTCTCGGACTGCCACGCTGCGCATCAACGGCGGAGACCATTGGCATCGCAAAGGATCACCCTGCTAGCATTCACATAACCTTGGAGGTGCTTAGGGCACACATCAGACACCTTGCTCGCGCCCCTGCCCACCACCTAGCCTCACTTCCAGAAGACCAGCCCGATGCCTCCTTTTGCAAGATGATTTCGACTTTCCGAGAGTGCCTTCCAACAAACTACACACCTCCTGAAAGAATCATGACACCCCCTTGGTGCCTGGAACAGCCTAAACTTCGTTTGATAGTGCCGGGGATTCGGAAGAAGGCGGAGCTCTCGTCGCCAGCTTTAAAGCAACTGTCTCTGCTGATGCTACACGATGAATGCGCAAACCACGTTAAACTTTACACGGATGGCTCTACAAATGCTAGGGGATCTGCAGGAGCTGTTATCTTCCCTGCGAAAGCCGAATCCTATAATTTTAGAGCGTCTCATAGGACTACGTCAACTGCTGTGGAGCTTGCGGCATTCCGCAGTGCACTTCGAAGGATTCACTAGAGTCGCCACTGAAATGGGGCATATTTACAGACTCGAAGTCAGCCCTGCAGTGTCTGTCGTCAGCTTTACGTCGTGGTGCACAAGACCAACTAGTATTGGAAATAAGACAAACCTATCAGCAATTAAGAGACAAAGGGCATGACATAACTTTTCAGTGGCTTCCAGGCCACTGTGGCATCGACGGCAACGAACATGCCGATAATTCTGCAAAGAATGCTCATGAAGGTGGCGTGCAGGAAGACACTCCATTATCACGAACCGATGCAGCATCAAAGATTCGCTCTCTCGCACGTGATCTAACGCATTCAATGTGGAATACATCCGGTTTTCGGCATACCCGCCTTCACCGTCTGGATCCGTCACTTCAACTTCAAATTCCGTCCGGACTATCCCGATCCGAAACAACAGTCCTCTGCCGCCTGTGGCTTGGAGTGTCTTTCACGAACCGACCTTGCTTACCGAATCGGAATGGCAGACAGTGCTGCATGTGCTCACTGTGGCAGCGAGGAAACCATTGCGCACGTCCTGTGTCATTGCCCTCACTACAGCTTCCAAAGACAACAGCTCTCAGCAACGCTAGCACGCCTCGACGACCAGCCGCTTTCTGAACCATCAATTTTGGATTGCCGGAACGTTCTAGCTTCCAACCAGAAAGCGACGAGGGCGCTACTGAAGTTTTTCCGCTCAACCGACCTCGCTAAACGACTATGATGCTCCCGTGCTTGAGTGTGTGTGTCTTTTTTTTTACTCCTTTTTTCCTTCCTTACCTTTCTATCCCCCTTACCTCTTCCCCAGTGCAGGGTAGCAAACCGAAAAACTTCTGATTAACCTCCCTGCCTTTCACTTAACCTTTCTCTCTCTCTACAGGCTCTCTTCTTCTCCTTCATTCTTTCTCACCCGTTTGCAAGTGCAGGGTAGCCAACCGGTGATTTTCTCAGGTTAACCTTCCTGTCTTTCCTTTACCTTTCTCCCTCTCTCTCTCTTGCGACAAAGAACTCTTATCCGGTCGGGAGTCAGGCGGTTACTATACCTGCAAGGAGCTTGTTCTGAGCGAAAAAAAAAAATCCGTCCTAGTGTCCTGCCTATCATTGATCTGCTGTCCCGTATATTGCTGATGCGTAGTTGACTTGACCAGCTCTCGTCGGGAACGGGACGTCCTGAGGGCCATCGTCATTTTCAAACGCATTTTCCCGTGGGACAGCTGCAACATCGCTACTACTTTGATGCGCGTGATACACGCACGCACCTCGACATGTGATGTTCCGCCCTCTGTATTACCCAGCGGCCGATGTTGCGATCTTTAGTATCATGCAGTGTTCCAGTTCTACTGGAACATGCCAATGGCTGCTAATGGGGAATGAGAGACAGAAGAATTCGGCTTTTAGTTAACGCGCACGCTGCGAATTTTTTATTGTTCAACAACGCACAGGAGAAATCTCCCACCGGCACCACCTTGGAGGTCAAGATCTGGTACTAGCGTTAAGACTGGTTACGCACTACGACGGGGACGAACGGGTGCCGCTTTAAGGAGCTTCGCCCCTAAAAAACCCTATGTAGGCGTAATGTCGGTGCAGCGTCAATTGTGCTTGCAGTGCTGGCTATCTAATTTTATAATAAAGCCATAAACACTACATATGCGCGCCTATGATACAAGCGTCATGTCGGGTTAACATCAATTGCGGTTTCAGTGTTGGCTCTGCTTTCTTAAAAGTTTAATGAGCATTACATTTGTACTCCTATAATTCAGCAAGCTAATTCAAGCATTGCTCAACCACGGAGGAATATGCTAACGAAAGTTACGTCTGATATTCACATCATCGCACCGCAAGTGCACTTCGTTTCGATAATATTCGCGTCTGTGCTCTGTAGTGAGTGCTGACGTTAAGTCAGACAATAAGTTATCCTTTAGACGCCACTGAAAACCAGCAGGTAATGAAGCCAAGGAAGTTGTAGGGAACGTTAACTGTACTGTTTTAAATGTATCGTATTAATTGTGATATACATGTGAAGAAAGTAAAGCGGACGAAAAGACAACAAGTCTTTTCGTCCACTTTACTTTATTCAAATCTATCTCACAATTATTAGAGCACACTTAAAACAGTACAATTAACATTCCCTACAACTTCCTTGGCTTCATTACCTGCTGGTTTTCATGATGGTAGTGCCAAACAAAGAAACGAGCCCTCGAACAATGTCTTCTTTCAACCTTTAAACGCCAGTGCATTCAACGTGCCTGTTAAGGCCACGATGTGCACACAACTACTACGCCTACAAAAACACTTCTATCCACCTCGTAATGCTTGGCTCAAAACCAAAAAATGCAGCATAGACGACTACTTGCTGACTGCTCCGCATGAAACCAATTCCCACAAGGCGCGGGATCTGCCGAATTTTTTTAGGACCGTAGTTACGGTCTGATTAACTTAGCTTCAGCATACCAACTGTTTCTTCTCATTAATGCCACGTGACGTTGTTAAAGCTATGGATTCTCGTGTCAGTGAAAAAAAATAATGGAACTGAATGCACAAAGTTGCTCGTTAAGAATCACTTGTCACTTGCCCGCACTGGCAGTCGTACGCCCTTGACCAACGTGAGTGACCGCAGAGTTACGAATGCCGCATCATGGAAGCAGCCCCGATAATTTCAGTCGCTGATTCACTAGCACCTTGAGCTATAGCTTCCACGATGCTGCTCCACGCTGTTTGAGACGCCTTTGTTCTTTTCATTCTTCGCCTGTCGTTCCCACCGAACGTCTCGGAAATGGCTATAAATACGACGCAGATAACGAGCTAGGTCGTTATCGCCTCGGAGGCTCGCCGCTCTACGGGACCTTGAGACAGTAGTGGGGCAAGCTGCCGGTGAGCGTGCTAAACAGGGAAACAAAAAACGGGCATTACGCGGGGTTAAGAAAAAGGCAGGCACGTGAAAAAGAAGGAAAATGTATACGAAAAGAAGCGTTCGCATGAGCGCTACCTGTGCTGAACCCGCACCATTAATTTACATAGGGCCAGTATTTATTCAGCCGGCGGTTAGCTTCCTTCAGCGGCACCGCGTCAGCTGGGAAACCTACCGTAATGAAACACGCTGCTCGTGTAGGCTCGAGAGTCTTTTTCACGAACTCCCGCGATGCAAAGAAGCCGTGTAGGAAAATGGGTGACGGGCGTCCCGTGAGAAAGGAGTATTCAAGGACGGTAAATGTTTGCTGTAAGTTTCAGCTCACCTTTCTTACACGCTCTCCATGGGAGGCGCGAAAATGAAGCGCGAGTGCTAAGAGCAGAGTGAACTTGGGCGGCTACCCCTTATCCTGGCGGTTGACAACGCACCACTGTACATGGGCGAGGGAGTCGGGTGTGATCTACCGCCTAATGGACTCTAATTTTCGGAGCAACGCATTGTTTTGTGAGAGACGCCGTAGTGGAGGTATCCGCATTAATTTCGACAACTTGCGGTTCTCTAACGTGCACAAGGAGCGGCACGCAAGCATATTTCGCCTTCACTCAGTGCAGAGCCAATTTAATCGCATCTCCTATACTCAGCTGCACAACAACACAGTCTCACAACTGCATCGCTCTTTTAAACAATGGGCGTGCTCCCGATGCCGAATACTTCAGTTTTGTTATTTGTATTTGACTCTGGAAGAATATATTTGATATTTTTGTACATTTGAGCTCATATTTATGGCAGTAAGAACACTCAGGTAAATGATATACATTGCCGCTCATTGCGTTTTTTTTTTTTTTTTGTCGACGCCGATTATCAGCAGTGTTATTGCCGTCATCATGTTATCACCTAGCGTGAAATATACTAACTGCATTAAAACGTTCTCGACGGTGTGCCCAATTTGATAGCGACACGGAAGTTTGCAATAGGATGCACTCGGCAAGCAAATAGCGTAATACTAAAAAATGAAAATTCAAAGGGTCCCTTTCGCCGAAGACGACTCGAAAGCGAAAACCATCTGGTGTGACTATTTTGCCGTACACTTTATATCACGCAAATGCCGATTATTTAGTCCCACGAACGCCGCAAAGGCTGAGTAAACGCGCAGCTCGCGCACGGTCATGTGACCTTAGGTTGAGTCACGCGAACACCACTTTTTTAAACGCGTAGGTATTTCTCAGCCGACTCGACGAGAACTATGCCCGTCCGTCCCTCTGTTACGTACCACGATCATCGCCATGAAGAAATAAGTCAATAAAACAATATAAGTTTTATTGACATAAACACGGACTCCAGCTTATAAGACAGCTGCCCAATTGTTAAGAGGCCATGGCATTCAACTCACTCGCATTATCTCGTATACTGGTAGCTCACGCATTCTCATTCTTATTCATCGCGGTTCACAGACGCTAAAGTATCAGCGGACAAGTGCAGCGAACCTGAAAGGCCGTAGCGACCTTCCAGTTAACCTCGTGTGTCTTTAGGATGCACTCCGACCGGCCAAATGAAACCAAAAGTGTGGACATGTCACATCGCGAAAACCTTGGAGCGCTTTGATATGCGCGCACTCGGCTGTACGGTCTTCAGGAGCAAGCCGCTACCGCTGAAAAAAAAAAAAAAAAAAAGAATCGTAGCGAAAGGCACTTCTGAGCTGAGAACTGGCGGAACTCATATGCATCAAGAAGGTTGTTGCTCAGTGGGCGAAACGAAAACTTTCTAAGACAACAGAGAGGCGGCTAGCTGTCGAGATGGAGGTTGGAAATAAGAAAGGCGAAACCACTGCTACTCACAAAGGACCTCGTTTTCACGGCGGGTATTCCGTGAGACGCCATTCGGTCAACCCTCATTTTCCGCCTGCATGGGCCGCGTCGCCAGTCGTCGGTCGTGAATGTCGGCCGAGAGCAGTGAAGCAAATCAGCGCGGCTTCTGTCGTGCAGCCGAGGACCAGCAGGCGTCCTGACCGTTAGAGGCTTGGATAACTCGGGGTTCTAAGTTTGAAATTTCGTTGCCCATTTCTTGAACAGGAATTTCAACTGTTGGAGCAGGAGTGCACCCACACACACAACAGTCAGAGTAGCCTTAAAGTAAATATTGCTTTTCGTACAGAACGCAGATGACTCGACAAGAATGAATAAAACATGCATAGCAGGTGATAAAAATTCCTGATTATGTCTGAATTTCTAGAGCAAGCCAAATCAGCGACACTACGAAACAAGCAAACTGATGCATTGCAAAGAGGCAACTCTATGTGGATGCGCATAGAGTTCGGGAAACTGCGAGCAAACCTATGCCGCCTCGATTAGCGTATAGTCTCCCAACGGACATGGCGTATACCGTTAAACTCGTGGCCTTCACTGTGATGTAACCACACATAAACTCGCGCCTACGCACGCGCACGCAAGAAGATTGGAAACGATGTCATGGTCGAGAACAGCGCGAACAAATGAGGATATAAACTTGCGCTAGGTGTGAGTGTTGGTTTAGAGCTTGTTGGTCGCACATATCGAATATCTCACGAACGGAACGTGTTTGCAGTTGGCGCAATCGTGTTTACTCTTGTTTGGGGTACGTCCCCACGTTTTCACGCTGCCGAGTACAACGGCGACGTGTAGAGGAAGACGACCCTTTATACTGCGTATATCGTGAAATTTATTGTGCAGTTCTTTCTTTCACCTACATTGATCGCTGGAAATCGATACATAAGACTTCCATGGGCATGGACAGTGAAGTGAAACGATAAATCGGTTTAGACAGATAAACTATTTCTTGAAAACTCTAGTGCCCTTAACTTTGTTAAGGGCACTGGAAGGTGGGACCGCCCTGTCACCGTCTCATGTCTCGCGTTGGCGTCACTCATGTCCTACGTTTGATACACATAAGCCGAGCAGGCTGCATGTTTGAGACGCCAGCATTTGTTTGCCCGTGAACGCCAGCGTCCCCGAAGGGCTGATTCGTCTGTCCCAGGCAGCGCAGCGACAGGGAAACGCCAGCGCCGGGAGTTAGACGCGCCACGCTCGGAGCAGCAAACGGCCGAAAAACAGTGGGAAGGAGACCACAGAACAGAAGATTAATAATCGCACAGCAAATCACATAACCACACAAAAAGAACAGAAAAGAGCAGGAAATAGCGCATAAACGCAAGATAAACAAGCAGGCGAATCAATGCTCCGCAGTTCGTACAGCTTTCACTTGAGGTGGAACTGGCTCTGGTTATTTTTTAGGGGAGAAGCTCCTTATGGTGTGGGTTGTTCCCTCCTCTGTAGTAGTAGTAATAGTAGTAGTAGCATGTATGTAGCCAGCTATAGTTTAATGAATTGCATGCTCACTAGATGAGCAATTCACTAGATATCATAATTTACAAGACATCGTAGTATTCCTTGATTTAATCACACTAAAAGACATACTTTGCGGGCGATATACTCTAGTGAGCTTTCAACTTTTCGTCTTAATGTACATGATAAAGAAATTATTTCTTCGAAAAACGCAAAGCACACCTTGAGCAAGATGTTTGATTTTGGGACGCTTTATGTGCAGTAACGCCGTGCATTGTTCGCGAAGCCGGAGCACTTGCATGATCGCGTTCCGTTGGCTTTCGTTGGGCATGCTACCGACCTCGCGTCGTGGAACGCGAAGAGGAACGCTACGCGCGTCGTGTCTTCCCTCTAGTCTTGCCGTTAATTCTCACAGGGCGAGCGGGGAACGCGGTCGCTCTTGGCGCGCTTTCTCTTTCGCTCGGGAACGGACACTTTCCCTGCATTTCACCGATCACAAAGAGGTGATAATGAAGGGACCACGTAAACCAACAGTACAATAAAAGTTTGATGTTTAATATATACACAGTGTTTCACACTCTTTACTGGGCGAATTTCACGGAAGAGTTTCACGGTTTGCCGATGATTTCCTCCGGAGCTTCGCCCCACTCATCATCATTCACCCCGTGAATATGCTGTGATTTTTTTTTTCGTATTTTCGCCATATTGGCTCAATAAGCTATTCTAAATAATTTGTACCAAATAAAGAATTATGGAGGCTTTAACACATTCCGTCAAAAGCATATGACGTCACGGTGCGGTAAACTCAAGGCGTTGTCGAGTACCTCCGTATCTTTTTCTTTTTTTTTTTTGCGTGCGCTATCTGGCGTCGCTGCAAGAGTGGTGCTCTTCTTTCCTTCGCTCTTGGTAAGGGCAATTTACCAAGATAAATCGTTTTTCTCCCCATAAGTATGCGCCCATCCGAGGCGAATAGGTGACATTCCGTTCCTTTCCAGCAAGCGGACGGCGGGTAACCACCTCGCAGGAGTCGGCGAACGCGAGGGTGTGGGCAGCGAGGAGGTTCAGCCGCCCGAGCGTCCCGTTCGCCGCTGACCCACATACCAGGAGTGGCCAGCGGTGTGACGAAGGCAAAACGCAATGGATGCAGGCCGACGGCTCCATCTCGTGGTGCTGTGACGCCACAGGACGGAGCCGATAAATCCATTGGGTAGTGCGGTACTTGGACGGTGCTTGTTGATGCGTGACCACCCATGTAACATGTGTAGCAGTGACGGATAGTGGGGCTCGTTCAATTGCCGTGGCACATGCCAGCGCAATAGTTCCAGCCTGTCTACAGACATCCGTTTCGCCTCAGCATATACATCATCGCTGTAATAAATAACCTGCGCTCTGCACTTCTCATTCACGTAATCGAGGTGGAAATGCTTTAAAGGAGCATGCGCTAAATTAAAAAATTCAATGCCTTTCTGTACCTTTCATCAAAGTTATGTGACCTTTGCGCCGCGTGCTACACAGCTTCACTGATTAAACTTGGCGCAACGGACACGATATACAAGCGAAGACAACACGAGAACAGGCGCCTGTCCTCGTGTTTTTCTTCGTTTGTATATCGTGTCCGTTGAGCGGAGTTTAATCATGAATCCGTATCAACTTGCCCAAATATCGGTGTTACTGAACAGCTTCACTGGTCATCCACCTTCGCAGAGTGGAATGCTTCGTGAATTTTATTCAGGAATGTTTTTCTTTCCATGACTTTGGGCTCGTTGGTGCGTCGTATCAAGTACCGTTGCCGTAGAACGTCTAAGGCGGGACGAAGAGCGACCACAGAAACACACACAGAGCGGTGTGTGTGTGTGTGTGTGTGTGTGTGTGTGTGTGTGTGTGTGTGTGTGTGTGTGTGTGTGTGTGTGTGTGTGTGTGTGTGTGTGTGTGTGTGTGTGTGTGTGTGCGCGCGTGCGTGCGTGCGCGCGCGTCGCTATTTCATCCTACACATCGTATGTCAAGTTTCACGAACGGGACAAAGCGAAAGGCACATAACACACATACACAGCGCTGTTATGTGCCTTTGTCCCGTCTTGGATGCGCTACACTTTTGGATGCTATGGGTCAGGCACGTATGCCCGAAATTCGTCCAGCCTTCTATATTCCCGGGCAACTTTTTTTTCTTTTTCCCATGGAAAGACTTTCTTTCGAACAATTAGCCTTGGACCCCCCCCCCCCGAAAAAAATTCCTGGCTACGTGCCTGCTATGGATCACCAACAAGCAAAGCCCGCCGTTTAACCTTAGTCGATTTCACGAAAGCTTCGTTTGACGCAAAGATTCCAGGTTGGGCGTTCTTTCAGTGTAGTTTTCGTTTCTTTCATCCGCGGTAATACACAATGGCAACTTTCAACGCTAAACTGGAACTCAACAAAGGAGACAAGACATAGCGCTCAACAGTTACCATAATTTGAACCCAACAAGCGGTCATTGCATTTGCCCGTAACAGAAAGTGTTGCCTTGAAATGGCGCCAGCTACCGCGCGTGGCATCCACTACGCCGTATTGTCTTAATACACGTAATTTTCTCAAGGAAATGAATGCATCGGGTTACAACAAATATCACGCGCAGCAGTGATTATCTCGCGAACGGACAAAGAGACCTGGTGTGTGGAAAGAGAATGGGAACCCTCGGGAAATAATCTCGGCACTTTCTTTCGCGCTGCCTGGCCACCTCGGACGCCTTTAATGCTGGCCGCCGCTAAAGACTCCCGATAATAGCCGTAATCGAGCTATAGCGAATGCGTGCGTGAAAATGACAACCGCTTAGCCCGCGGAGAGCCATACCAGATTGTGCGCCCTCGTATAGTTCCCAAAGGTCACACTCCGCTTCCTGTTCGCCGCTCAGAATAGCGGTGATTGCTGAGGTGCTTTCGATATAAAGAAGCCGACTTCGCGTGTGGCGCCTCATACGCATTCGGGTGCGTGCCGCAATATAATGGCGAAAAAAAAGGGGCAAGTTGTTTTGGCTGCAGGTTAATCGACTGTATATGGTGAAGAGTCGACCGTTGTTATTTGCATATATTGGCTTATTCTGTCGTCTCGGAAGCGTTGGTAACTTTATTCGCCGGCTCGAAATCGTTGGCGTGCCCATCGATTGATTGTCGTATGACCGAAATGTGATATGAAGAGACTGAAAAGTCGTTTAGCCTTTACCGTAGCAGCCAGCATAGCGTATCAATTGAACTTTCATACGTAACAGCACATTATTTGCGCAAGAAACCAAGCGTGCGTGTGTGTGCGCCTATGTGTGTGTGCACGTGTGCTTACGTTCACGAAAGAAGCACCCACGGAAAGCGTTTAGACTTTGTGGAATGACGCCACATGCAGGGAGAGCTCTTATGAGTATACGTCCTAGCAAGGCAAGTGCATCCCATTCGCGAGGACCAAACGTTCGTCCTTCAAGCGTCAGCTAGACAGCATGTATTTGTCAGACTGCTAACTAGTACACGCTCTCCGAACGCTGAACGTGGTAGAACACAAGCCCAAGAACAGCCCCGCAACATGTTTTGTTAATGAAAAGAATGGTCTAAAAATTTGCGACTAGTATAAGACATCAATAATCTGCATCTAACAGAAAGGGAGTGACAAAGGTTAACCAAAAGAAAGTTTTTCGGTTTGCTACCCTGCACTGGAGAACGGGTAAGGGGACGCAGAAAGGTAAGGAAGGAAAAAAAGAGTAAAAAAATAAAGAAAAAAAAACGCACACGCACACTCAAGCACGGGAGTGTCATAGTTGTTTAGCGAGGCCGGTTGAGCGCAGAAACTTCAGCAGCGCCTTCGTCGCTTTCTGGTTGAGTTTACAGAAATTTGAATGACGTGCGGATGAGAGCAGTAGGTACAGCAGAGCAGTTACCTAGTCTGAAACGTCCAAATTCTTGGGTAGAAAGGTTGCACTGCTCCACGAAGTTTTCGAACAGAGACTCTGCAATGAGTTCTTGTGCGTATTAAGGCAGAAAAGTGACCTTTAAGTTTGGCAGTCCCATGCCGCCAATTGCCCACAGAGCGGGTGTGCTCACAAGTGGCTTGAAACTTCTTTCTGTCGAGCACTGGGCCGGAAGCGCGCTCGTACCCTTTTTACCAGTGCACGTACCCGACGGCAGCAAATCTCTTCCGCCCCCAACGACAGCGGCGGATGCCCGACCATTTCCACAAGGTCGTGGCAAACAAGGCGCGCCCAGAGACGTTTGCACATTTATGGCGCCACCTTTCAAGATACCATACACAACCGAGCGCTTGATCAGAGTAGATAACCCTCTGGCAGTTTGAATAACCCGTGGGTTATCCGAATCACTGCGGTAGAACACAGCATTCGGAAGGCACAGAATTTTAACTGCGAAGCAGTTCTAGCTCGGCGTAATGTGTCGTGACCCAAAATTATCATCATCATAAACCGGCACGTGCTCTCTTCGCCCTCTTCTACATCTTCTGCTTCGCTCCCAGAACACGCGCGCCAATTTGTCCGGCGTATAGCAAAGGGGGAAGCACAAAGTGAAGGAGAGATGTGATGGCGAGGAGGAGGGTGAAGAAAGAAAGAGAGAAAGAAATAAAGATATAAAGAAAGAGAAAATCTTGGCGAAACAAAATTCCTCATGAGGCGGCAGGATTCGAACCCGCGTACCCACGATCCGAAGGCGAGCGTCTTACCCACTCGGCTATCCAAGCACGCTGACAAGACATAGTAGCATAGCCTTCTATAGTATCGTACGTATAGCAAGGGGGTAGAAAAGGGAAGTGAGGGTGATGATGAGAGATGTGAGGGTTATGAGGAGAGAAAGGAGGAGGGGAGAGAGCAAGACATAGCATATAAAGAATGAGAAAGAGAGAAATAGAGAGAAAGAAAGATAGAAGGAGAGAGAATCAAAGAAAGAGAAAATAGAAGTAGAGAGAGAGAAAGAGATAGAAAGACAGAGGAAGCAAGCGAGAAATGGAGAGAGAGTGAGACAAAGATGGGAAACAAAGAGAAAGAAAAGAGGACGAGAGAAAGAAACAGAAATAAACAGGCACAAAAAAGACTGAAAAACTAGAGAGAAGAGAGAAAAAGAAACAGAGGGAGAAAGAAAGAGAAAACTAAAGAGAAACAAAGAAGGCCGCCCAGCTCTATAGAGAAACACAGAGAAGTAGGTTGCCCAGCGATCGGCGACGGGCCCGTGCTTCGCTTTGCGAAGCTTTGCGCGACTTGATGCAAACTTCCCGATTTTTTTTTTTTCATACTGACCGCAATGATCTTTAGTATATGTCTGAGAAGCGTGAAAAGCTGGGCCGGTTGGTTCATGATTGGATGCGAGAAAAACCAGCGAAAACTCAAGATAAGGACGAAGAAATGTTTTTTTTTTTTTTTTTTAGGGGCGAAGCTCCTTAAAGCGGCACCCGTTCGTCCCCGTCGTAGTGCGTAACCAGTCTTAACGCTAGTACCAGATCTTGACCTCCAAGGTGGTGCCGGTGGGAGATTTCTCCTGTGCGTTGTTGAACAATAAAAAATTCGCAGCGTGCGCGTTAACTAAAAGCAGACTTCTTCTGTCTCTCATTCCCCATTAGCAGCCATTGGCATGTTCTAGTAGGAGAGGTTAGTAGAAGTAGAAGTGTAAGTGTTAGCTAAAAGCCGACTTCTTCTGTCTCTCATTCCCATTAGCAGCCATTGTTTACCTCCAAGGTAGTGCCTGGTGAGATTTCTCCTGTGCGTGATTAAACAATAAAAATTCACAGCGTACATGTGAAATTAAAGTGAGCTGCAAGTCGCCATGACTCTCATCGAACCTTTAGTATAAACCGGCCCGATCTCACGTCGTTGATAATGTACTGGGCGTGAAGCTGCGCGACGCCGCCGCCAAGATCCTGCCGTACGAGAGCTTCGCCCCACTCATCATCATTCACCCCGTGGATATGCTGTAAAATTTTTTTTTCTTCGTCCTTGTCTTGAGTTTTCGCTGGTTTTTCTCGCATCTAGTACATGTCTGCACGTTCGTAATCTCTGCTGGTCGTTCACACTGTCACTTCATGTCTGCTGCATTTTGGCGCCCGGTCAGCCACAATACCATGTGGTAGATAGACAGGCGTATATTTCGGCGGCTGGGCAACCTGAAGTGCAACCGAACGCTTCGCTCTCTCTATCCGCTACTGCATGTTTCATTCTCGATTACGCTCCGTGGAGCTATCGTGCCGAGTGATCTCGACCGAGCGCTCAACGTTTTGCCCGCCCATTTGACGATCAGCAAGAGTGCCCTGCCATAGCAATTACCTGTGCGGCACCTGCAGCGACTGCCGGAGTGCGGCACCTATGTATCTCGTATCGAACTACAGACTTTAAACACTGTCGTAATCTACTTTATTTTCTGTTTGTTCTTGTTTTGTTTTGTTTTTTGCTTTTTTTGTAACGTCTCTTTCCTAAATCTCTTTCATGCCCCCTTTCCCCAGCGCAGGGTAGCCAGCCGGTCTGAGAACTGGCCAACCTCCCTGTATTTCCGCCTGTTTCTTTCTTCCGCCATTCCTTCCTTCCAACGCAGTAACATCATGTATTAGACGCATGTCGCTCTCCGCCACTGCACGTGCGTATGCGATATAACGGAATGGATCTTTAAAAAAAGGGCAAAAAAAAAGAACTTGCAACGATGTGACCTTAACCTATAGAGTATATGTGACCTACAGGCACATGGGAACACGCTCAGGAAAGTCGCGGCCGCTCTGTTACGTCAGACCGGAATCACCCCTGACGAGGAATTGCGAAATTTGAATCAAGGTGCGTCGAAGCAGAATTTTGTCAGGAAAAACAGCAAATCGTCTGAAATCAGGGTGTCGGAACGGAACAAAAACCGAAAACGAAAAACGAAAAAAACGATATTTTGGACCGGAACGAAAACGTAACCGAAACTTTATATAATATTTCGTTCCGGAGTGAAAACGAATTTTTTTCAATCGTTTTTCGGTTCACGAGAAAACTTCGCAATCCGGAGCAACTGAGCTCGTGCAATGTGCGCATATATTAGGGTACGGTATTAGCGCGTACCTCAGGCAGGAATTCCAAAGCAAAGATATGTTGAAATTGTGCGAAAAACGGAAACAGTGGCAACCAGAGATGTTTATATTAATGCAAGTGGATTTTTGCGCGCCTGTCACGCAGGCCAGCGTAGAGAGGGCATTGTCGGCGCCAAAGTTTGTTACAGCGAAAGCTGTTATGAGATCACAACAGCTGATTTTTGCGCCATAGTTGTCCACCGCCGCCGGTGTCCTTGGCCGCTAACGCGTGATATAAAAAAAAAATAAATGAGAAACAAATTTCTAGGATCGGATGGCATTTCAACCCGCGCCCTCTGCGTGGCAGTCGGGTCTTCCACAAAAGTGCCGCGCTAGTGCTTCTATGCTTGCGAGGAGCGCTTGACAAGCGTGAGTGCTGACGAGCAGTGCGGCCCAGTGTTCCGTATTCAATACAAAGGCACAAGGTGCCCGAGCGGTGCACTGTTCCAGCTAATACCAGCAGATCTAGAGGGTCTTATTCC
The DNA here is from genome assembly GCF_013339695.2 of Rhipicephalus sanguineus. Taxonomy (NCBI): domain Eukaryota; kingdom Metazoa; phylum Arthropoda; class Arachnida; order Ixodida; family Ixodidae; genus Rhipicephalus; species Rhipicephalus sanguineus. The sequence continues at coordinate 208,920,532 of NC_051178.1, read as the reverse complement.
TCATTAACCAAATCTTATTTTTCTCCATATTCACAACCGCTCCAGACGCGTGGCAAAACTGCTTAGCCTTCTTGAATACTACTTTTACCAGCATAAAAGTACGCCACGTCGTCATTTTAGCATTAACACATTTAAGCATAAACAATATTAAAACACCACCATTCGTTCAAACATGCTGACCATGCAAATACTATAGGTAGCGGGAGAACTGCCCCTATGGGAATTAGTAGGGTAGTTGTACTGCACGAGATATGTAACCAAGCTACTATCCCTCGACCTTGGTAACCTGTTTTGCGTACTCTTGCAGTTCTTAATGCATCTGATGACATCAGCTTTATGGGGCGTTCATTCTTAACTCAATAAAACTATCAAGATGCCTTTCTTACGTGGAGGAATTACACTGATGGAATTGAACTGCCCGGCCATTCCCGGAGTGCTAATGGGCTAAGTTTTTTCATTCCGAGGAATTGAAAGGAATGGCATTGCGGAAAGTTCTAATTCCCCGCAGTGGAATTGAAATAGAATGGAGGCGCCCATTCCGCCACACTGCTTCCTAGCCGCTGCAAAGTGCTCAGCCATAATTCTTTATCATCATCAGTCACAGCGCAAAGTGCACATGATTCCTTACAGATGTGTAGCGTGTACCACGAGACTCCGAAGAATGACAAAAAATGGCATAGTGGGAACTTCTCTACTTCCGAAAAATTGGGATGATTTATGGCGTAGTGGGTACCTTGCATGTGTACTTGTATTATTGCCCCAAGAGACTCTCCAGCGGGCTCTACAAAGTCCGCTCTTCCAGCTTTCGTTGTGACTGTGCTGCGTGTGTCACGCAGGCGTGGCGATCTCTTTATCAGAACAGCGGTCTCGCACATCAGAGAGTACACTCAATTGCGTGCTGCTTCTGAGATCGTCCTCACTCCCTTGACAAAAAGCATTGAGCCCACTAAAAAATTCGTATTTGTCTTTTCAGAAAATAAATACTATGACTTTGAAATTAATACTGGTTTGTGCTAGTTGGTAGAAATTCGTGGTACAGTTACTTCCGCTCCTCTGAAGAACTTTTACCCTTGTCCCACTTTCCTAAGAGCACGGCAAGTAACTACATCACAAATCCAATGTTCGTTATGATTACCTTAACTTCAAATTTTTCCATTAAAAAAAAACCGTAACGAACCGTTACGGAACATTTTTTTTTCGTTCTGGAACAGAAACGGAACGGAACTTTTTGCGGTGGAACGAAACTAAAACAGAAACAAAAAACATTTCGTTCCGACACCCTGCTGAAATACACTAGTGTACCGCTTATCCTTTGCGTGCGACGTGTAGTGCTTATCTGCTTGTAAACCACAAATAGGCGCAAAGCATTCTTTCGCCTGTGTCCAGGAAAAAGCAGCGCCGTAGTAGCTGCCTCTGAGTTTTATGTTGCAGAGAGAAACAAAAGGGGGAAATCGCAATTTTCTTGTGCACATCGCGTAAGAAGCAGGTAAGCACAAAAGATCACACATAAAAGTAACGCCATCCGTTGGTGTAAGCGCGAGATGACTTGCCCCTTTCCATGAAGAGATTCTTCCGCGACGCGCTTCATTCAAAGTTCGTCATTTCTTCGTCACGGAGAGTTCCGCTCTGACGTAACAGAGCGCGATCCCTGCGCTCCCGGGGCGCTTTCGATGTCGTTATTGTAATCTGATGATGAATATCACAAATTGCGTGTGATTTTAGTAATTCATAAAAAAATGGGCACGCCTTTTTTTTTTTCGCCGCAGGGCTTTTAGAAATGGAGCAGCCGAGGGGATATATAAACCTCAACTCCTTCACAGCAAGCCAGCTAGAACGGAACAGAGACGGCCTACAACTTTTCCATATAAACGACTGCCCTCAAGTTGATCATTTAAATGTTAATTAATCTGTTTTGCTAATTAACCATTTCGATGTAACCTAAACTATGACAAGGTATTTCCGCCTCTATAAGTAGAGCTCGTTAGCGAAGTCTACAACTTCCTCAATGTCATAGCATTTTCATTTTAGGGGCGAAGCTCCTTAAGGCCGCACCCGTTCGTCCCTCGTAGTCGTAGTCGTAGTAGTCGTAGTGCGTAACCAGTCTTACGGTTTGACCTCCAAGGTGGTGCCGGTGGGAGATTTTTCCTGTGCGTTGTTGAACAATAAAAAATTCGCAGCGTGCGCGTTAACTAAAAGCCAAATTCTTCTGTCTCTCATTCCCCATTAGCAGCCATTGGCATGTTCCAGTAGGAAACGTTAGTAGAAGTAGAAGTGTAAGTGTTAGCTAAAAGCCGACTTCTTCTGTCTCTCATTCCCATTAGCAGCCATTGTTTACCTCCAAGGTAGTGCCTGGTGAGATTTCTCCTGTGCGTGATTAAACAATAAAAATTTTGTTCAAAACGCCGTTGATTGATGAAATAAACCAACGAAAGACGCCAGATGTTTTGTAAAAGCAAAACGAAAGAACGCCAGACGTTTCTAAAGCAAAACGAAAAGACGCCAGCTGCTTAACGAAAGACGCCAGATGTTTTCTAAAGCAATGGTTTTCTAAACAATGAAAATTCACAGCGTACATGTAAAAAAAAGTGAGCTGCAAGCCGTCATAACTCATCGAACCTTTAGTATAAACGCGCCCGATCTCACGTCGGTGATGATGTACTGGGCAGAATTCACGGAAGATTCACGGTTTACCGATGAACCTCCGCAGCTTCGCCCACTCATCATCATTCACTCCGTGGATATGCTGTGATTTTTTAAAAACACCCCTGTACGGTTGACCAGAAAGTGGCAAGATGTAACACTGTCGTTCTGTGAAGCAGCGGTAAAGCCTCTCAACTGTGATGGAACACGGTGGTTATCGAAAGTTATGAGCGAATGTAAACGTAAGTTGCTGCTTCGCCCGTGTCTTATAGCGCGCGGGTTCACTACTCCAGGGCGCAAACGTAGGCAGTCGGTACCCTTTTATCGGGAGAGAGCGTAATGCAGGCAGTCCGCCTGTCGGCCGCTGAACTTGATCGCAATCTTCTAAACGGCCCGCTTCTCTACCTTGCTCCTCGACGGGCGGCCGCTGAGTGGGTCCGTGCGGTAAGCACAACTCGAGTAGCCCGCGCGTGTTTTTCCTGGCAGCTTTTCGTGTAAGTAACGGGTTGAAATTGGACGACGCTTTGCCGCGTCCGGAAGGGGCTATCGAGGGAATAAAGCCGTAAACGTTAGCGCGTTTAATGCAATTCCCGTCTGCAGCTTATCCACTGAGGAAATGCAGCGTGGAAAATCGTCATGATAGCGAAAACTCGCGGGGTTTTTTTTTCGTTTTTTTTTTTCATTGAGTTATATACGCGTGACGCAATGCACGCGTCATGTGTCTGAACGCACCAGCATGTGGAAGAGAGCCAATGGCCATGCACCGGTACAGGATGGCAAACTGGATGCTGATATCTATAGTTAACCTCCCGGCCTTCCCCTCCTTATATATATCTCTCGCTTCTTGTCGTGTTGGGGTCTCGGTGATTAATTAATCTCTACTTCCTTGATGTAATAAGTTGTTTCAAAAGAATTTTTGGGCTAGATAAACTCGGGACCTTTCGGGAACTGTACTGGCTGGCGGAGACTTTCGGGAACCGTACCAGCACTCAGTGGTAATGTGCTACAGGAGCTTTTAAGCATCATACAAAGCTATGGGCTCTGTGGCAGCGATACACACTGGCTATAGTTGGAAAGGGATATTATATGTGAAGAAGGTTGTCTGAGCGACAGACTTGACATAAAGGATAAATATGCGTAAGTGTAAGAAGACTCACATAAACACGCACGTTATTTGAGATTTGCGTGCGAAATGCGTAATCTGTTCCACAAATACTATTTGCCGAGTCTCACTGAAACCTGTATCCAGTATGGAAATGGCATCAGTGAAGAGGATAAAAGTGCTGCCATCTGGTAAAAACTCGTAGCGTTCATCCCTTTCCGCCGCATCGCACGATGCATATCCGTATATGCGGACTAGGCGTCATCTTCATCTCGTTAATACATTCAGCTTAAGTAAATCAAGCAGCTGAGATTTTTAGCCTTTAAGGAACGCAAACATTTCCTTGCAGTGATTTTATCGGACAAAAGCAGTCTATGCCCATGCCTGATAGCGCCACCATTCCACGCACCTCCTGCACGAGAACAGCAACAGAGATAATGAAAACAAACTTGTAAACAACGATGATGCGAAGAAGCAAATATTAAACGACACTGCCGCTCCTGAGAGTGACGTAAATTTAGAATCTGGGGTGAACGCTATATCTCGAACTCCTGAGGCAAGTAATTGTAAGGCAGGAGGAACATCATTCAGCAATGTGTTATTATGGCCGCTAAACAGAAGGAAAAGCACACTTACGTGCATGGCCTGCCCGACTACAAATATCGAATTTCTGTCTATAGGATGACAGCCTTGCGCATTAAACGCATACAAAAGTACAACCGTGCCAGAACTAGCTGCATTCATTTCTGCGTGACACGAATGTTCAACACACAGCATATGCAGAGGGGCAACGCTATATATGTCACTGCTGTCCTCAATGCAATCGAATATTTCGTTATTGCAACTGTAACACTGCAAAGCAAATCACCGTCATTGAAAATGCGCACCCGAACGCTCGTAATCAACTCTTCCAATACAGTCGAGCTTTAACGTCGTTCCCTCCTGCTCCCGTGCTGGGCATACCGCAATAATCGGCTCACACGCCCAAGAGTCCCTTCAATTTTAAGTGTGCGCTGCACAATCATTCATTTCGCAAACATTTACAGATATAACGCGCAAGCGTGCCGCGCCTTCGTGTCACAGCAGCGCTCGCATGGTAAATGACGGGGCGCATGCATGGACAACGCGTTCTTTCAGATGCATGACATCGCGGAGGACAGCGCATTTACTCTGCGCCGCTCCTTCACGAGGATTGCATGGCCGTAGAATTGCACTTTTTTGTATTCCGAACACACGCGCGCACGTGTGCGCTCATATGCGGAGAAGCGAATGTCGAAACGGGTATAATGTAAAAAAGAACCACACCTCAAAGCGGCCACGAGGTTCGCGTCTTAATGAGACCGATTCGTATCGCGCGCGCTGTTCGCAAAAGCGAGGCCGGCGCGCGTTTCTTCCACAACGCGCCCCGTTTCTTCGTATTATACTCCGCAGTTACCCTGTTATGTGCGCGCAGTCTCAGATCACATCACGCGTGTGAGCGAAGCGGTGTAGTTACGTTTGCTTTTCTCATTCGGACTTAAATGTGCAGCATGCCGCGCGATGTGTGATAACAGGGTCATTGCGCCCTCACAGCCACGTGTGCAATATACACTGCAACATCTACGCGCAGTGATCGCGAAATAAAAGAGAGAAGCGTAAGAGAATGTCAGACGTTCCGTGCTATCATCGAGGAAAGCGATCTGCTCCAGCTCGAGCCGCGTTGGTTTTGCCAGAATTGATTTCCGAACATGATGTGCGGGAAAACAAGAGAGGTCATCCGGTAGATCTGTATTAATCTCGCGTCGTATAGTGTTTTTCTTGTGTTTTCTTCGCAATTTCGAAACAGCAGCGCGCGCTCTTTGCAAATACCAATTTTTTATCGAGTATTTACAATATACGTTTTTTTTCCTAAATCTATTTTATATTCATGTTAAATCTACAAACAATCAGCACTACAACTATCGTGTCAAGCTAACGCGGAAGAAGGAAAAGTATACCAATGCAATATTTGGGTGTTGTTTAACTGGTTCATTGTACATACCCATGCTGGAAACGGCGTAAAAAAGTGACAAAAGTATGAATGAAATCGGGCAGTAACAGCTGTCCTTGCATTATCTTTTCTTTTTCTTCATCGCACATTTTTCAACCTGGTGCAATAACACAGATCAATGTACCGAAAGTAATGTAATGGGAACACTCAGTCATAAGTTTTACTAATGTTGCTGCAGCGGCCTTGATCATTTTGTCTCGTGGGGCGCGGGCACCCGAGTCACTAAGCGGCGCAGCCCCTTGTACCTGACCTCCCCTGCCCTGCTGTTATACGTGCATAGCGAAGACACACTACAAGGGAAGAACGCAGGAGCAAACTTCCTTTTCTTGTTTCCCCCCGTGCAGGCCTACCCGCATGCAGAGAGGTTCGGAAGAGAGGGGCTCGAGCGCCGGGTGTCTGAACCAAGACGGCCGACATCTGCCGCGGACGGGATCCGGGGAGGCACGGCCACGACGCTGCACGAAAAGCTGCCCTTCGAGCGATCCCCACTTTCACACTCCTCGCCCTTATTCCTTTTGCCTTCCTTTCTTTTGTGCGGTTTATTTTTCATTGCTCTCCTAGCACGATGTCTACTTCCGATTCCAGCCTATTTGTACACCGCGCATCCTGTTCCCATGCACACAAGGCCATGATAGTACGCGTGCTGCAGCGGGGCTAGCACCATCTAGCGACGGATCCGAGCAACGAAATTGAAACTTCATCAAAAGTAAACGAAACTTCAACGAAACTTCATTAAAAGTAAACTTCAACTTGAAGTAAACTTCAAGTGGACACAAGGCCAAGTAATCATATCAATAATGTTTACTTTTCATTTCCTCACTAGCTTGCGGAAAAGAAAGGTAGATTGAAAGTCCGCATTTTTTTTTTACCCTTATGCGTACCACCTTGGATAGAATTTGCGTGTTAATTGCGTCAGTTCATTGCAGTCAACTCAGTGCTGAATTGCTGTTCTTTACATGCAGTGTGTAACTTGTCGTTGAAACAGCTAAGTACAACTACTCGCGTTACGGGTTTAATTCTCGTACTCTTTTATACTTAATGCACGTAAGTAATAGGCTTGAAGGCTAGAACACCGGATTTAGGACCGCGAGATGATATCGATGTCGTGTCCAAAATTATCGAGACTGGTAGTTCCGAAGCCTCCGACGGTTTTTCTGATAGATTATGCGCGCTCAGGTGATCTTGCTGTATTAGACACCCTAGAAAGAGGCTTTTCCAACTTGTGGGAACTGAATTGCGCACAGTATTAAGGCGAAAGCCTCAGATTCCTCATCAAACACAAAAAGTTCACCGTCGGCGGCGCCAAGACGAGTGATGAAAAAGGTCATCATCACGTGGTGACGTCACCTTATGACATCATCAAGACGTCTCAAATCGCCTAAATGTGTGAAGTCATCATGACGTCATAACATGACACTGGCGCGTGGTCAAAGGTGGGCCGATCACGGAGGCCAGGCGAGGTGCAGAAAGCTTGGAATGCCTCCGATCCTTGAGGCAGTGCAAAACCACGTTAGGTGCAGAAAGCTTTCGCAGAGGGGCACGGGAGGATCAATTCATCGACTGAGAAGAAAAAGAAGGCCTTCGCCTTCGTGTCGTCTTAGGCGCACGCATATGAACCCTGTGAGTATTTCATGGTCGCTACTTGAAGAGATAGTCACGGTGTGTGAACGAAGGTTCACTGCTTTGAGAAAAAGAAAGAACACGTGTACGTATGGGGTATACGTGGACGGCTCGTGAAGTAATGCATTCAAAAATAAAAATAAAATGACAGCGCCAGAAGGCAAACATTGCTAACCTTCAAAGCCCCGAAAGCATTTCAAGATGAAATGAACTCGGCAAATTAGTGATTACTCTCACGTCATCTTACCTTCCTCCATGGCTTACAACTCAAATTCTGCTGGTAATTCACTAGAAATAACCCGCTCAATTTCACAAATAATAATGTCATGCCAAACTGTCAGTGAACGTCAGAAAAAGAGCTGAGTTCAACAACATTTTTCAACTAGAATTTACCAAAGAAATCTTCAGACGTCTTATAATACCTCTTACCCTTTCAAACATCTTTCAGCATCACATAACAGAACTATCCACAACTAAAAATAGCATCTTTTGACCTAGAATTCAACGTTTCTACGGCTAGATTTCATTACAAACCCTTTATCAAATCATTGCGTAATCTTTGTGTCGTAGTATCCCTGTAAAATGTACACAACGTCCATGTAACCCCAAGTAATTCAGATAATTGGCGCATAGCAAAAAGTATTGCGTTACATAAATCGGGCCTCGAATTTCAATCAGGAAATTATTTTCGTCTATCAGTTACGAGCGAATCTGTAAGATAATCGAAGATTTATTCTGCGACGCCAATTACGACACAATTACAAAACAATAACCTCATTTTTACGTAACAATAACTAACACGGCTTTAGATCCCGTCTAGCCTGTAACTTAACTCGTGGAAATAACGAATGGCTTTGTCGACAGAATTAGATACGCGTTATGCTTAAGCTCTTCTAAAGCATTCGCTGTAGGTTATCGCAATTACATTACCGCAAGATTCTCAGAACTTGTCATTAATAGTCCTAACACATGTTGCTAACATGTGTTCCGGATCACCGCCTTTCTCTAAATACAAAACATGTCGCAGTGAGTACTGTTTGATTATCCGAATGTTTAGTCTGGCCTCTCGGAGGGTTAAGTTCGTCCACATATTTCATTTCTTATGTACATCGACTATATTTAATTTTGAAATGGAGCATCAGTTGAAACACACCCATGTGCGGCTGAATATTTCACGTACGCTAAGGTAAGTTGCTTCACAAGCCATGCGGCGGCTGCATTTTCGATGGAGGCAAAAAATTTTAGGCCCGTGTCCTTAGATTTAGGTGCACGTTAAAGAACCCCAGGTGGTCGAAATTTCCGGAGCCCTCCACTACGGCGTCTCTCATAATCATATCATGGTTTTGGGACGTTAAACCCCAGATATTATTATTATTATTATTATTATTATTATTATTATTATTATTATTATTATTATTATTATTATTATTATTATTATTATTATTATTATTATTATTATTATTATTATTATTATTATTATTATTATTATTATCCACAAGCCATGCTCGTGAGAGACGATAAAAAAGGTTGTTTAAATATACATCGGTGAACACGTTAGTGAAGAGCTATCGAGTGAATCTCTGCTTCGATTTTCGTTACCAATACTTCACGCAACGTGAAAGCGACACTAAAGAGAAATGCTCGTATTAGTAAATCAGTCTTTCGCAATACCAAAACACCGCGCTTGCCGCGAGAAGACGCTTGGTAAGCGAAAGAACGCGCAAAAAGAAAATGCGGATGACGACGCCACCTTCAAAGAAGTTCCCGCACCAATCGTCATGACGTCACGAATTTCTAAGGCGTCTACTACTACCCACGTCGTTGCTAATCGGTAAAAACTAAGTACATTGAAACCTGACATACCAAGTTTCAGGAAATTTCGTTGAGCCAAGGTCGCCAAAGTACGAAAACATACTATGAAATCCGCGACGTCCCGTGCGGAGCTTTCGGCACGATATTTAAAACTGAAAACTTCAATCTAAATTTATTCTCGTATTAATGAACCTATGTTGGTGAAATTAACGACAGTGGAGTTTTCAGAGAATAATCTATCAGTCTAACCTGATTCATTGTTTCATTTTAGTGTCCCTTGAAGAAAACAATTTTGAAAAGTGATTATTTATGTCGCGTACATTCATGTCAAATTAAGATTCCTCCCACTTTTCGCGTGGGTTGGCATTTAATATTCATTTAGCGAAAGATCAGAGAATGTCGTCTAAAGATGACGGGTGGACAGCAAAGGCGCATGATTGAGCGCCGCTGCGAACTGCAGAAAAACAAAATAAGGTCATACGAACGTGAATGCGGCATGATCAATGACACGGGATGGGCTCTAATAAAAACGATACAAAAAATAAGAGAGAGAGAGAGAGAAACAAGCACGACAAACGAGGCTGCTCATCCTTCAAGGGCGTGTAGAGGCGCATCGCCTGACCACAAAAAATGAAAAGCTAAAAAAAAAACATATTCGCTTATTTCGCACTCGAAGATGTCAGTTGAGGAAGCGAACAAGCAGACGGTAAAATAAAAATATAAACGTCTACGTTGCGTGACTTGGCCAGAGCGAAGTGCTGCCAGGTCATCTCGGAGAAAAGCCATTATTGCGGAGGAGGAACCATCGAGAGACGCGCTGATCGAGACCGCATAAATCATGCATGGGTCTTGACGCATTCTATATGATTTAACATCCACTACCTCACTTTAACTCACAGGCCATCGCGCAGTGACATTTTTCCACCATACGATTAAAATGTAATCAACATGCGTCCTTATGAAGTGTGCTGTGTTTTGACTTGTAATGCCTATCGTTAAACTGAGTATCGATAGGGCTCATAGCTTTGGCATTCGTTGTAAGTAAGGATAGGGTGGTTCAGACTCCCGAAGTTTTTCAATTTTGCATGTGTATACACACACGCACACATACAAACGCACGCACGAACATGCATAAAGTATAGGTAAACACCCCCTCCCCCGTCCCCCGAAAAATATTTCCGGCTACGTTACCGCCACATACTTCTAACACCGTGGTTACCGCTATAGACTACAGCTTTCGTCGCTTGTTGAGGTCATGCATGCAGCTATCTTTGGCCGGCGGCTGCGGATCATGTGGCATGAACGATCACGGCAGTTTCCAGCCTGTCCTTATCGCGTGCTTGCCGCAGTGTTTGTTCGTCATCAGCCTTGACGTAATCAAACCCGCAGTCCCTGTGCTGGCCGCGCCGGCAAATGATAAATGGTGTCAAAATTACACATTCTTGCTCTAAACGCGGTTGTGGGGGTAAAATAATCTGGTCTCTACGTATGGAAGGCGTTGGTGTCAAATTCTTGCCACCAACTTGGGAGAAAACTGACGAAAACTTACACTGGTTCGATCTATGCCATTGCGTCATTTCAGCGATGGAAAGCACTCCCGAAGTGCGTTTCTAATATCAACATTTGACGTGCAAATTCAGGATACCACATAAACATGACAACCGGCCACGCGACGTTGTATTTTCGTTTCTTTGTTCGGAAAAAAATGCAATTTTCATTACACGAATATAAGGTGACGGTTATTTTGTCCATGCATAAATAGCGCTGCTTCTAGCATTTTAGCTCTCGTATTTAACAACAAAAAAGAAAATATTTCGTGTACATAACGTACCATTGAGCAACAAGAACAGTTTCCATACGCGATATTGTCCTTGTGCTGCGTTCGGGTCTCAGTAAGCCTATATCTGCATCTACAATCTCCACCGCGAAGCCGCCGAGATAAAGAAGCGTACGTGAGGAGCAGAGACACTGGGTGGCATTTCACGAGTGAACGTAATGTGCAGGAAGCAGGGTGTCGGAACGGAACGAAAACCGAAAACGAAAAACGAAAAAAACGATATTTTTGACCGGAACGAAAACGTAACCGAAACTTTATATATTATTTCGTTCTGGAGTGGAACCGAAATTTTTTCAATCGTTTTTCGGTTCACGAGAAAACTTCGCGATCCGGAACAACTGAGCTCGTGCAATGTGAGCATATCTCAGGGCACAGTACTAACGCGTACCTCAGGCAGGAATTCCAAAGCAAAGATATGTTGAAATTGTGCGAAAAACGAAAACAGTGGCAACCAGAGATGTTTATATTAACGCAAGTGGACATTTGCGCGCGTGTCACGCAGGACAAAGTGGAGAGGGCATTGTCGGCGTTGAAGTTCGTTACAGCGAAAGCTGTTATGAGATCACAACAGCTCATTTTGGGGCCACAGTTGTCCGCCGCCGCCGGTGTCCGTGACCGCTATCGCGTGAAATAAGAAAAAAAAATTGAATGAGGAACATATTTCTAGGGTTGGATGGGATTTTAACCCGCGCCCTCGGCGTGGCAGTCGGGTCTTTCACCACAGTGCCACGCTGGTGCTTGTAACTCCTTCGCAAAAATACTCTATCGAGGCGTCATGTCGGGAGGGATTCGTGTTAACATATGTAATATAGCGTGGCAGAAGAGTAAAATAACAACCAGTCATCACACAATGCTAATAGCATAAAGTGTGTGGTTTAATGCTTCCCACCAGTGTTGCGGAGGTGCCACTCCAGAAGTGAAGTGACTCCGAAATCATTCCACATTTTCGCAACCCCGGAATGAAATGGGGGCAACGCTTGGAGGAATGGAATGAGAATGAAATTGAGCGCCTTTTTCACGCAATGGAATGGGAATGTAATTGCATCTTTTTCCGAAAATAGAGCACGTTTTCGTCTACGTGCTGTTTTTCAAACTTCAAACATTAGTAAGTCAGAGCCTCGAATTTAAGAATAAAGCAGTATTTTTAAGATGGCTTGGCTGATTACAAGCATGGTACATTTATAAGCAACGCGTCTACTACAAACAGAGGCACAAGTTAGTGTACAAACAAATTCATTATCCCAGCAGGTAGTGAAGGGAGAAACAACCCCTGCGCGTTTGTTCGCATTGATACCCCCACACGAAAGTGGCGAATACTCTATGCACAGCCTGATCTTTATCTCACGAGCACTTTAGTACCTGACACACGTGAATAACCTTTGCGACAACGAAGACACTGCATACCTGCGCACAGGCGAACACAGAAAGCTCTCCTCACTACATCCATGCTTGCGAGGCGCGCTTGACAACCATGAGTGCTGACGAGCAGTGCGTCCCAGTGTTCCGTATTCGATGCAAAGGCACAAGGTGCCCCAGAGGTGCACTGTTCCAACTAATACCAGCAAATCAAGAGGGTTTTGTTCCCCATATTAACCAAATCTTAGTTTTCTCCATATTCACGACCGCTCCAGACGCGTGGTAAAACGGCTTAGTCTTCTTGAATACTACTTTTTTCAGCATAAAAATACGCTATGTCGTCATTTTAGCGTTGGCACATTTAAGCTTAAACATTATTAAAACACCACCATTCGGTAAAACATGCTCACCATGCAAATACGATAGGTAGCGGAAGAACTGTCCCTATGGGAATAAGTACGGTGGTTGTACTGCACGAGATGTCACCAAGCTACAATCCCTCGACCTTGGTAACGTGTTTTGCGTACTTCTGCAGTTCTTAATGCATCTGATGGAATCAGCTTTATGGGGCGTTCATTCTTGACTCGATAAAACTATCAAGATGCCTTTCCTACTTTGAAGAATTACAGGAATGGAATTGAACTGCCCAGCCATTCCCGGAGTGGAAATGGGCTAAGTTTTTTCATTCCGAGGAATTGAAAGGAATGGAATTGCGGCAAGTCCTAATTCCCCGGAATGGAACTGGAATGGTAGGGAGGCTCCCATTCCGCAACACTGCAAGTTCACACTCACTGCAAAGTGCTCAGCCATAATTCCTCATCGTCATCAGCTACAGCACAAAGTGCACTGACTTATACAGATGTGTAGCGGGTACCACGTTTCTCCAAAAAATGACGAAAAATTGCATAGTAGGAACTAGGATACTTGCGAAAAATTACGATGATTTATGGCGTAGTGGATACCTTGCATGTGTACTTGTATTAGTTGCCCCGAGAGAATCTACAACGGGCTCTACAAAGTCCGCTCTTCCAGCTTTCGCTGTGACTGTGCTGCGTGTTCCCCGCCGGCCTGGCGATCCTTTTATCAGAACAGCGGTCTCGGACATCAGAGAGTACACTCAGTGACGTGCTGCTTCTGAGGTCGTGCTCACTCCCTGGACACAAAGCACTGAGCCCACTAAAAAAATCGTATTTGTCTTTTGAGAAAATAAATACTATGACTTTGAAATTAATCTGCTGTGTGCAAGTTGGTAGGAATTCGCGGTAGAGTTGCTTCCGCTCCTCTGAAGAACGTGTTTTGCCCTTGTCCCACTTTCCAAAGAGGAGGGCAAGTCACTACATCACAAATCCAATGTTCTATATGATTACTTTAACTTCAAATTTTTGCGAAAAAAAAAAACGTTACGAACCGTTACGGAACATTTTTTTTTTCGTTCCGGAACAGAAACGGAACGGAACTTTTTGCGGTGGAACGAAACTAAAACCGAAACAAAAAACATTTCGTTCCGACACCCTGGCAGGAAGCGAGCATATTGTGTGCAGCGAAGCTATAGGAATTCCTGCACACGTCCTCCGCAGCTTCGATAAGGATCGAATAGACGCGTGTCTACAACGCGAGGCGGCAGGTGAAACGCCTTGTGCACACAACTTCCGAGAGCATACGCGAGTCTTGGCAGTGGTCCCAGCACCGGGGAGCGAAAGTGATGTTTATCCCAGCACCGAGGGGTCTTCCCGTAAGACGACCTCGCATTCCAATTTGACCAAGGCCCTGCCAGCGCCACGCATGTGTACGCACGCCTTGTTTGATGCATTGCCAAGAGGTGCGGCCATGAAGTTATCCGGAAAATTAGTACGTGATGAGGCCCTCGGAAATGTAGCTAACAAAGAATTCGCTCGATAAGGGAAGTGTCGATGGCTGTCGAGACGTGTTCCGCTGCTGGTACGCTGTCTTGGCTGGCAGTCGCGTCCTTCTTTTGTTCCCGATATAATAACTGAGAAGCTCATCTCGCTCCTGAAAGAAAAATGTCATTGCGGTACCTTGCAAATCACTTAAGCTGGCTGAGTAGCGAGTACGGAAACGCGACTAAAAGGCAATCGTTTCCTCTTGCTGCAGTTGCCAACTTAGAGACACTCACGACCTTTAGTCGTTAATGCAGCATTCAGCCGTTGTCGAGCACACCCGAGAATGCGCTTTGTGATAGCGGCAACTACTTATGTTGAATCTAATGCTTATAAATGTGGAAGAAGAAAACGTATATGCGTACATGTCTTCTTTTTTTAGTCTTTAATTTTGAAGTGTATAACTGAGAGGAAAAGATCCGCCACAGTAAAGCATTTGGCATTCCGAATAAAATATGTATATTTCCATGAGTGAAATAGCTTATGAAAGAATGGCTGAATGGAGGCTGAATACTCGTACGTAAACATGAATGAGTGAAGGAAATGCAACCCACGCGTGAGGTTCAATGTAGAATTTATAATGTTAATTCGGAGACTGTGGACGAAACGGTTTCTTTCATGTTTTATGTAGGGGGCATAATTGCCACGAAGTTCTGAGTATACGTAAAACAAGGGTTTGTAAGTGTAGCGGTGATATCAATTGTTCCGGCAACGTTTATTTATCCTCAAGAAAGCGCATTCGGACATTGAAGTGCGGGCCATAGAAACGCTTAATCGTGCTACCCAAAGCGAGAGGCAGGTTAGATGGACCATGTCCGGAGAGTCCTTGACAAGGCGTCGCTTCATTGGCGTAGAAGGCAGTTCGGCCGAATACGCTTACGCGTAGCTTGCGCATCTCTGTTCCCCTCTTGGCAGCTGCCCACGGTCTGAGATTCGCGAACGCTCAATCAAGCCTACGCACATCTTGACACCTGAAATAGGCAGAGCTTGGTTGTTTATAGTAGAAAAGAAGACTCCAAAACGAGTTGTGAAACCTCATGAAGCCTTCTCACTCCAGAGTCGCTCACGCGTTACTGCCGATTCAGCGGAAGTGGTCGGGTATCGGTGATCTTCAGCATAGTTGCGGCACTAATCTGCAACTCGGTAGGTAGGAGTAGGCTGAGTTCAGCTGTACATGATATTGCGGCCGGAATATACATTCGTATACCGCGAACACAGAGAAATATGCAATTAAAGAGCGAACGATCCCGTATACGGCCTTGCGGCCCAGATGACGCTGCGGCCAGAGCGCGCAGCGACTGGTCAGTATGTTAATTATACCTCCCGAGATCAGGTGAAGGTCAGGTGAAGGGAACGACCACGACACTGTAGCGTCCAGATGTTAAGCAGCAAGCGAGTGACGTATTACAAATTGTGTACTTGAACATGAAGCTTTTCAGCGATAACCTTGAAGTTGCGTCGCCATTAATGCAAATTATGATAGCTAAAGAACGGACACCTGTCCAAGACGGGTCATCAGTGGTAGGGCAAAAAGCGGCGGCTACTACTGTACGCTTGACGTGCGTGCTCAAAACGCTCGCCGAGCTAAATAAGTACATCGCTCCACTGGTCGAATCAGTCGTGACACAAAAACGCGGTTTGAAAGACAAAATAATAAAATCATGCCTGCTAAGCAGCAACGGGCGTTGCTTCTTAGCAGGCTTACGAGCGCCGTTCTAAACACGCTGCATTTTACGAGGTAATCCAGAGAGGAGGGCAGAAAACAGTCGACACTAGAGGGTCGCTTTCACTCGCTCACCATGCACTCTCCGCAACGTTAAAGTCATGGCTCTTGCTCTCTAACTTTTCCAAAACTATGCATACACAGATTTTCAGTTCTCGCGCGTTATCTATCTATTATAAGCAGAATGTACGGGGCACGCACAATGACGATTCGGTTATCTTGCCGATTTTATTGGTCCTGTCTACAGACCACTTCCAGTATAATGGTTGGTGGCGGGTCTCTATTATTTGCTCTTGGTTAGAATGAATTACATTGTGTTCCGAGGGAGCCTGAGATTTAACTTGACAAGTTGCCGGGATTCTATATCCAACGTTGCCAAAACGCGAAAAAGAAATGGCACTTCCATATTCGTGACGTCACATTGACGTACCGGCATTGGAGATTCGGAGTGGATTACATTTACAAAAAGAAAAATGTACTTTGACTGTCACTTTAATTTCTTATAACTATATAGTCGATATAGTCGCGATATTAACGATAATAGCTTTCCTAGCGAAATTTTGATCAGCCTAAACTGATTTAATGTTTTACATTAGTGCGCCCCTTTAAGCTGGCGAGTTGTTATTCGCTCGAAAGACGAAGACCACACGGCGAAGAGCTTCTCTCGATTCGAGTCTCATATGCGTGTTCCATCACAGTCTTTCAGAAAAGGCGGGAAAACGACGAGCTGCCCGAACTTGATGGCGCGCCTTTGCGTAACCGCGCACAAGACTGCAGCTACAGCAGAATAACCGCGAGATTGCGTGCATCGATCGTTTGCAGTATGTGCAAGAGTCTGTTGAAGGGCAAAGTAAGAAAACTCGACGCAAAGCTGCGTCCCGACATCTTAAAGCCTGCGGCGAGATTGAGGATCTCTCCCACGGAGCGCGAAATGAAAGATCCGTCTTTCCCGACGCCGATAATGACGCCAGGAATCAGCGCGCTCCTTGAAGGCAAGATGTGTGAAAGAACCTATTCATACAGCACACCCGCGGCGACGACAGCTTATAAGCGTCCGCGCGGCTTTTCATCTCACTATACCTATAGGGAGAAATTTCTCTTCATAACGCATGAGGCTGCGAAAAACGACTCTTTTGGAGGGTTAGGTGTGTACATCTCTAGAGCAAGAAACAGCGTGAAACGTAGACACCTGCCCGACTGCTGCACACTTGAATTTACTAATGTCCTTGGAAGAGTATAGTGGTTTGGGCTCCCGCTTCAACTCCGAAAGAGCGGCCCTCTCAGCCACATTGGGCCAGCTGGACAACCGCCCTCTGACGGAGAACAAAATCCTAGGGCCCTGGCCTACCCGGTCTTCAGCACGAGCCGCTCGGAGGGCGTTGTTGCGGTTTCTTCGACAAATCGGACTCGATGTCAAATTGTGACTGCTGGAAGAAAATGTTGCTGTGTAGTACTTAGACTGCGGTTATGACATCGTTTTTTTGTTGTTGTATTTTGTCGCGTGTTGTCGTCACAAACTCTTCTCTTTCATTCTTTTACATCCCCTTTCCCCTTCCCACGTGCAGGGTAGCAAACCGGATACTGCGTCTGGTTAACCTCCCTGTCTTTCCTTTCTCCCTCTTCTCTCTTCTTCTTGGGCTCGTTGTTTTTCCGTATCTTAAAGTGTTGAAGCGCGAAGCAGGACAAGGGGACGAGCGCTTCGTCGTTTCTTTGTCCCTTGTCCTGCTTCTCGCTGCACCACCTTAACTACCAATATATTGGTAAAAGCAATAGAGGCGGTGGTGCTAAAACATTTATTCAGAGAAGTACAGGGAGTTGCACTACAGATGCACTTGCGTGTTCTCCCTATTCGGGAAGTCCACTGGAGATCATGGCTCCTCGGGCGCGGTCCACCAAGGCACGCTGAGAGTCCCGGGTAGAGGTAAGAGCACAACGCGCACCGTGCACCTTACCAATGTCCGTCTATAATTCTGCTCGGTTTCTCTCATTCTTTCGGCATGCCATCCTTGTAAATGTAAAAAAAAAACTGATTCATGCGGAACTTCTTTGTTTCGTTGTTGCATCGATAACTTATTTCATTATTATTATTATTATTATTATTATTATTATTATTATTATTATTATTATTATTATTATTATTATTATTATTATTATTATTATTATTATTATTATTATTATTTGTTGTTGTTGTTGTTGTTGTTTACTGATTCCATGTTTTCTAAGCTCTAGATCTTGGTGGTGCATCTTAAAAAAAAAAGAGGGGGGGGGGGGTCAAGTGATATTCCCTTATACAGTACCAGTAACAACGCCCAGCTTAAAAGCAAAGGCAGCCTCTAGTGTGCTACCCTTTAACGCTTCCTGCCAGTTTCCTCCTCTAATAAACATCCTTCAAACGATGCCCATATTCCTTCAGTGCGCCGTGTGCAAGCATATCAGATGGCAAGCGATGCTTGGCAGCACAACTCTATTCTTAGAGACGACAGGGTTTATTTGCTTGCAGTGCGTGTCTGCTATGTCGACAGCTAACAGCAAACCACGGTTCTCTTTCTTCACAACAGTTTTGTGCCAAAACCGTCGACACCAACTGATGCTGGTACAGTTCAGCGCAGCAGACCATTGAGCCTGTGCTCCTTGTAACAATTAAGTCATTATTGCTCTCAAAGTTAGCCCCAGTCTTTCTTGTCGGAGTAGCCAATCACTTCGATTGACAGGAACAACAGAGAAAGAAAAGCCCGCTACGTTAAATCTGGAAATATTACGTCACTGAAGAGAATGACTAAGCTAAGTGGCAAAAGAATTAACTAAGAATGAACTATGCTAAGCGGCAAAAGCAAGAACAAAAATAATAAACAACGGAGTAGGCGTACAGTATGAGGCAAGAAAGGAAAAGGCGTGCCAACTGACGTGAACAGCCCACTAACGTTTACGCCAACGACACGAGCCCGTAATCTTGCGGCCGGTGAGTGCTTATTCAAACGCTTTGCGAAGCTGGTTGCTCGCTATAATGCTGGCTTTCTTTATCTTTTTGGTCGCAATTAATTGTACTTGTACGCTGCACGCCAGTGAGACTTTAAGGAGAACACGTGGGGCTGAATTCACAAAACTTCTCTTTCGTAAGTGCGCTTTCCCATTGGTTAGCCGTCGTCGCTAATGATATGTCCCACATCGTGATTGGTCAAAATGCTCTCTCACAAAAATCTTGAGTGTAAGACGTTTTTGTTAATACGGGCATTGATTTCTAGATTACGGTACAGTATATATGAGCATGCGGCGGTATACCACTGCATGCGATCAATCTGCGCTGCAGAGCAGACAGCTAAAGCCTAACTGAACGACCACAGCCTAGAGGTCTTCGAGCCATAATGGCAGCGCTCCGGCAAGGCTCAATTAGGAGAGGATCAGCTTTACTCCCTCCCGTAATATCTCAACAACAGGCAGAATAAAAAGTTCATATTGATTTAGCGAAACTTCATACTGATTTAATGAAACAACCTACGCTTAAAGTTCATCAATGTTGGAGCTATTGCGCGCTTTACTAGCTGTTCTTTACTAATGTTATTAAGAATAGTAAGCTACAGTGCCGGTGCATACTTCCTTTGTAAAATGTAGCTGCCGAAACGTCCACGCACAAGACGGTTAGATGATATTCTGGAAGAACTTTAATGCAATAAGTGGCGTTCACATACTGGTGTGAACGCCACTTACTGGTGTGAACGCATACACATACTGGTGTGAACGCCAGTTAAAGAAGTGCTGTTCATCCTAGACAAATTTCTGAAACAATTTCGCAGCGTTCGACACAAGGGATAAAGTCTTCTTCTATGCCATTTTCTGGCTCACTTTCTTTTCCTCTCCCTTCCTTTCTCTCTTTTTTCTTTTGCTCCTCATGCACTCAGCTGGGACTTTTCAAGAGTGTACTCTATTTTAATTCGTCTGCCTGTAATAGTCTGTGCAGATTGCACATAACATTTTAACGCGACAGCGTTAAAGACCTCGTTTCGTGTAAATTCCGGTGTCGGTGTCGTTGATTGTGAGCGAGAAATCAGCGTTACCCGTGAGCGAAAATTCGAGATAGATGCAAATAAATAAATAATAAAAAAACTTCGGTTCGAGTCGGAATCGATCCCAGGCTTTCTGCGTGGCAAGCAGGTGCTTTACCAGAGCAGCGCCATTGCTTGGAACTGCTTCCGAAAAAAAAAAAAAAAAAACTCTATGCGAATGTCATATAATGCGAGGAGTCTCCTTAACGCATGTAATATGTTGCGTAGCAGAAGCGTAGAATCGCTCCAGACGTCAAGATTTGTGAATTGCACAACGAGTGCCGGGTCTAAGGCCTACCCATTACAAGGCGCTGAGACATATGTAATCATCATCAGCAAAAGCACCAGCAAAGTGTGCAGCTGCTTAGGTTCGCGTGCTGCCTTACGGACGCGAAGAGGGCACTTCGCTGATCCGCAAATGGAAGAATTATGGAGTAGTGGGCACTTCGCAGCTGTAGCTGCAGTAAGCATCCTAGGATAGTTTTAAACAGCCAATGTTACTCGCACAGACGCTCCCTTCCTTGTGGCATGGTTGAGGTGCTCACCGAGAATGGAACCGAGGCTACCGATGGAGAAGGCGATGCGAACAGGATCCGATTATGCTGTCGCGTTCTACTCTTGAAGGCCAAGCTCGAGCGTCCTCCAATCTTTACCATAATTTTACGTTACTTAAACACACTCGAACATTATCACTCTCCAGCGGCAAAAACACGCGCCGGCCACGTTTTACTTTCCACATTGATCATCTGTCTAAATGCCTAATTATTGCATTCATGCTGTACTATAAAAAGCAAAGAGCACCCCTCCAGCTGTTCGCATGTTCATTACCTTCACTTCTTGCCTTACGTTGTGTTGACACCACCAGTAAAACAGGCAATAATAATTTCTTGGTGCTGTTAAAACGGTTTTCATGTTAGCTAGTGATTCACAGAATACGGTGTCTTTTGTGTTCGCGTAAAGCTTGTTTGAAGGAGCATGCAACACTATTCCAAGTAACCATCGAATGGCTTCACTAAAGGAGTTTATCGCCTCACGAACTGACCGCCGCAAAGAATTTAGAATGCTTCAAGTACGAGCGGAGTTGCATAGATTTGTCGCACGCTGTCATTGCTTTCTCTCTTCTCTCGCCCCGACGAGCGCGCTGGAAGCTAAGGAGGGAAGGATGGCACGGGGGAAAGAAGATACGTCACGCGCGCGTCGTGACCTAGAGCACTTTTTCTTTTTTTTCTTCCAACGCGCGGAGTACGTGACGGCCTCTTGCGGCAGCCGCAATAACTATGCAGCCCACGATGCTCAAATGAGCCCATGGCCGTGAATTTGGGCATATGCACGGCGCGGTCATTTGGGTATATGACATCGTTTCTAGAGAGAAGAGGGAGTGATTTCTAGCCGACTTTGATAATTAATTGTAAATTCCAGGCCGCGTGGTGCACTATAATGTTTGGCTCACGTATTCTCAGGAGCCTCGACTACCGAGCGGCAGCGTTTTCTGACCATGCTGAAAAAGTGCTGCGGGGCCCCTTTAAAATTTAAAATAAATGTAAATTACGATATTGCCCGTAGGATATAACCTTCATGCGAAAACGTTCAAGCACGAAGCCGCTTTCTTTAGCGCGCTTCCCCACTCTCTCCTTTGTTTCACAGGCAGAACTCTAAAAAGGTTTACGATAGCACGAACGAACGCTGTTCGTGCTTTATACGGTGAAGCGAGCACGGAGCTCTCCACCACGTAAACAAGCCCTCGCATACGAAGCGCGCTGCAGAAACGCCCGACGGCGATGCGAAGAAACAAGATTAGATGGGAAAATCGGAAGAAAGGAAAAACGCGGCATCATGAAATATGCACAGTCGCCAACTGAAGCTGTGCGCCAACGGGAGCATCAATTCGCGGATTAAGTTGGCGAATATTCGCCGCGCAAGCCTTTTTACGGCTCCAGCACGCCTTATGTCCGTGGGTGTGTTGTTACGCGAGTGTTAATATATTCACCAGTCTCGTGCACGAAAATGAATGCTTAATATTTCTAGCACATAGTCGAGCCTGCTAAGTATGTATATTAATTATTAGCTGGAGTTGGAGAATTACGATTTTTTTTACCAGAATCACTCGCCACGACGAAATCCCGAGAACGTTTTTATCACTGTGTATTTCACGGCGAGCAAACGCGTGCCCTACAAGACCGAGACCCAGTAAGGAGACTATTTCTGTCGTTTAATCTTTGCAGTACGACTGTGTTGCCGGAAACGATAAACTTTACGGGTGTGTGAACAGTGGCTTCTGAGACCCTATATTGAATAGGAATCGAGTAGTGCCAGAAGCAAGTCGCATGTAGAAGGCTTTTCAAATAACTTTTGAATGTTCAGCAGCCGATTTTATAATTAATTTCAAACGCTGTTCACATCCTATTACTCCTAACGTTGGCAATAAAAACAGAAATGGAGCATCTGGAGCAGATAAACAGATTCTTCGCACGCACACGACTTTTCCGAGAGTACGAGTGATCGATGTATGTATATAGCCAGGAAAGTCCGACTCCCAGAGCGATGTAACTTGACCTCTCACTTCTTATGCCTATACTATGCCCACATTGGTTAAATTTTTTTATATTTTCCCGCCAACTTTGACTTTGTGTCATTTCGGTGTAGTGCAGGCGGTTCGAAAAATTCGAAAAATATTCCTCGTATTTACGAATAACGTGTATTCTATTCGAATACCTTATCGAATAGCACGTTATTGGATTCGATATTCGAAATTTTCGAATATTCTCACACCCCGAATAACCTTCTTCAACTTCCACATAAGTGTGCACCTGTGAACCAGTTTTGAGCGTCGCGTGCGTGCATTGTTCCAGTGTGTTATCGTCACCCGCCGGCCTATTTCTCTGTCTTTATCGGATTCCACTAATCATCGCGAATCGCAGAGTAGGTCAGACAGAAAGCTTCTCGGGTCGACCTCTCTGTTTTTCTCAGATTAAAAAGTTCTCTCTCTAGGAGTCGGGCTACAAAAACCTTCCTCGAACGCTTGCCGAAGAACGTCAAGGCAACCGCTCTGCTCCTTTGATTTTTTTTTCCTCACGTATTCGCCGTTTCGTCATATATCAGCGGCCTTGAGCAGGCCAATTAGTGTGCTCTGACAGGGCCCTGTAGACAGATCAGTCTTCAGACGCTCTAACTGGGAATTCTGACCATCGCTCACGTCACGTGTGTTGCTGTCACAACTGTCAAAGTCCCTGTGAAAGATTGTTGTTTTTCCTTGCTGTGTGGGCTTCCCTGTCATTCATATTGCACGGGTGAGTCAGCGATGCCTCTCTAGCGTTGCGTATAGAGTCTGGCATTTGCACTGTTTCATATACACGTGATTAACCACAGGCATCCTTAACTTGGGCTTACCGCAACAATAAACAAAGACAATAGTTTATATATGGGCTGCTTCTTGACGGAGGCTGATTTATGTCGATCATTATTGCCCAAGAAATGGGGCACTACGCTGGCACGTTGATGAAATGATGAAAGCAGGAAAACAAGAAGAAGGGGGGGGGGTTAAGAAAGGACACGTAGGCGGTAGATGGCAAACGTACGCAAGAAGCACCCCTCTCCCTCTCTCGATCCCTCCCCCTGTTTCGTTTTGTTCGTTCGCTCCTTGTGTTCCATTCTTCCTTTCCACATCTCCTTAGACGATCCAACACAATGCTATTTCTTGCTGTTACTATAAGCATTACATGCCTTTTCGAGAAGCGCCTTGTGCAAATAACTCGAATTAACAGGTGAAATGCACTGCTTCAATATTACTGCCTCTCGCAGATTCTGAAATTGCATCGCCGAATCGACGTAATCTGCAGATACTCAGAGCCACCACACACAGCACAAGCACAAACATAGATTGTTCAGAAGGCCCTCGGGGGGACCGACGGAAGTTCGAGAGAGAGAGAAAAGTCGACCCTTATAAGAAAACGCAGTGCGAGACCTCGAAGGTGCTGCCAGGGTCGAGTCGGCATACCTGCGCGGAGGGACTATTGTCGGCTGCCCTATGAAAGGAGCCATCGGAGATGTGCTGGCGCCACTTCCGCTGCTATTGTCAGTTCCCCTGAAAATTCTGTTCAGTGCAACGGAAGCTATAGATGAAGTCAGCTCATGCATGTGGAGTCTACTTTTCGTACAGTGGCTCCCGCGTTTGCACCGACTCCTTCAAAAATACAATAAACGTAAGGCTACGCGTAAGTTTAGTAAATGCAAAAACTGAGGGTATTGCATATGCAAAGAGCAATAACGAAGGTAATATTCTAGTTTTAAAATTGCAAGAGACGAAAGTAGAATTAAAGTTAAAAAAAAATAAATATGAACGTTGTCTATCAGAACAAACGAGTGGAATAGAAGACACAGACACGCACACAGACGGGGAAAAACAGCTCCGAATGTGAAACAAGAGGAAAGGCGTGGATCTCAAATAAAACAAAGTATGAAGGGAAAACGGTACTTGTGAAGGCTATACAGTTTTTGAACTGTGTACGTAATGACCAAATAAAAAAAGTAAGGAAATACGTGTGCAAAGTTAGAAAGAAAGTAAGTGGAGATATACGTTCTAGTAGAACTCGTTGTTGGGCTAGTTGGTGCATTGCATCAAGGAATTAAACCAGCCGAAAACAGACGAACACAGGAAACGGTGAAGGAGACAGGAAAGCGGCTAGACTACCAACTCTTTTAATCACCAAAGCTAGGCTCAAATATATACACTCATGCGGTCACATGGTCATATCACTATCGCTCTTTACATCAACCGAACTAACCATATAGGCATATCACAAAACATGGCATGCTATTACCGTGTGTCATCTTCGCATCCTCATTTCCTTCTCGTGATTACAAAAAAGATTCCAGGAAATCTTGCTCTATTCTGCGCAGTGCAAATGTGAGCCGGTACTGAATGATTTGAGAATATTGGGCCGAAGTCATGAGAAAATGGCACGTGAAATACTTGAGGCCTTTCACATTGCGATGAAGGACGAAGCATGCTGTAGTGATAGCTCTGTGGCATTGCGCAGAATAGAACAAGATTTCCTGGAACCTTTTTTGTAATCACGAGAAGGAAATGAGGATGCGGAGATGACACACGGTAATAGCATGCCATGTTTTGTGATATGCCTATATGGTTAGTTCGGTTGATGTAAAGAGCGATAGTGATATGACCATGTGACCGCATGAGTGTATATATTTGAGCCTCGCTTTGGCGATTAAAAGAGTTGGTAGTCTAGCCGCTTTCCTGTCTCCTTCACCGTTTCCTGTGTTCGTCTGTTTTCGGCTGGTTTAATTCCTTGATGGAGATATACGCCTGAGTTAAGTGCATATGGACTTCGTTTAGGAGAGAAACAGAGATGCGTTGTGACGAGGAAGATATGATGAATATCAGAATGCAACACCAGTCTGAAGAAGGCTGTAGAAAAGATTGGTCGATACCACATGGCAATGCAGTCTGTTCCACAATGGTACGAGTTTGTTGGATTGCATAGGATGCATTTGAGATTTAATGGATTGTCGCGCCGTGGAAAGAACGTCGTCAATAGCTGAAGGAAGTCCCCATGTAAAGACCGACAGTGATGCTGTTTATGGAATAGCCAGAGGCGAGCGATGTGCGGCCAAGTCATAAGTGTTCAAGTCGAGGGCATGCTTTCGAAAATGCAACGCTTGTGCGATAATCATAGTCAGTGGAAATGAAGCGAGCCGCGTGTTTTTGCACTGATTTTACGTAATCAATCAAATATTATTGACAAGGATCTTATATGGTACATAAGTGCTCAATGCTAGGACGTCTTAGTGTTATGGAAGGCTTTACGCGAGTGTATCGGAACAAGCTTAAAATAACATTTAACGATGCGCAGAGTACGATTAGCGTTAGCCAGAGTAGTATTTATTTAGTCATTTCAGAATAATGCCATAATATACGTTAACTCCACAGTAGCTTTAAGGTTATGCACGATCGTTAGTATCTAGATTTCATGAGGTTGCTGCTCTAGCGCGGCTAATCAAGGACATAAACTTACTTTTTTGTTACGCTAAGTAGCATCAGGCAGACTTCCTGAACAGCGCGCCTTTACATTCACTTTTATGAGCTTCTTAAAGGGCCCCTCACCAGGTTTGACAATTTTGAGCTAACGAGCGCAATGCATACATTGGGCGTTCACGATCACGTCTGCCAAAATTTGCAACGCTACGCGCCGCGGAAATGGGCCAAATTTCAAGCTGAACGCT
Source organism: Rhipicephalus sanguineus (assembly GCF_013339695.2). Taxonomy (NCBI): domain Eukaryota; kingdom Metazoa; phylum Arthropoda; class Arachnida; order Ixodida; family Ixodidae; genus Rhipicephalus; species Rhipicephalus sanguineus. The sequence goes on along the minus strand of NC_051178.1, from coordinate 208,894,235 downwards.
GCTTGCCCTTCCTCTCGCGGGCGCGCGCTTTAGAGAATGAGGGGATGACGTATATGAGAAAATGGCCCTACGTAGATTGTAGTGCTGTGACATCGCTCCTCTACGTAGACGACTGTGCTCTGACGTCGCCAACAGCAGCACGTGACACTGCGATAATTATTTGACACGACATGTGTAGTTTGTGTAATTTGTTGCTTGAATAGAATAATAAAACTTAAAAGAAATAATGAGACACACAAAGGGAATGTGCGCGTCTTTTTCATTTTTTTCGTGAATTGCAGCGACATGCGGGGCTAATGTGCCTCCCTTTCCTATGCGTTCGTGTCCCCGCGGTTAGCGCATCGAGCAGACGCCAGCCCTGGAAACGAAAGTAATGTTCTGGCGCGCTCGAGCACTCATTATGCTGCTTTATAGGCATCGTCCACTGACCAGACGGAGCTGCGTTGCTCACTGTGGGCCGTCTCAAGTTGGCTGATATTGGCCGCTAGGGGCAGGCAGAAAACAGACGCTCGCACGCGTCCCCCCTTCTGGCCCGGCTACTGTCTGCACACTCATGCAGAGGCGGAGGGACGCGCATCGCGTTTGATTTTGTCCCTGGGCCGTCTCAACATTGCTTTCTTTATCCGCTAGGCTGTGCGTTCTGGCGCTGCAGTCACACGTGAGAACTCGACTGCACGGTGCCTATTCTACCGCGTCCAAGTAAATGTTAATGCGGCACTGGCTCATGATACCGCCACTCTCGTGCCCGTACAAATGTCTCAACTTTCATGCCCCGTCCCGCAGAAACAGGCAGTACACCACAGAGAACGCCGACAAAACGCTCACGGACGCTACATAAAAAAAAAGGTAGCGGCCATGCAACGCCGCTCGCGTGCTCGGGCTGGTTCGGGCACGTTATGCGCACGTGACCATGCATGCGCATGACGTGTTCATGCGTATGTGTCAAGTGAAGAGGGCAGGGAAGGGATTTGGCTTGCTAAGGCTACACGGGGCGAGTGGCAAGGGTTTGAAACTCGCCTCCTTGCATCATGATTTCGCGCCGCTACAAATTATCGTTTTTCTCATCTCGTAATGAACCGATTCGAAAAATTCTTGCGGCATACTGCTCTTCATTCGGCACACGACAACTTCCAGCGTTTAACTAAAATTTGCTATGTGGCCTGGTGAAGGGCCCTTTAATACATACGTTGAGATATCCCGTCGCGAATTTTCAAAGAAAAAATTGGACCATCTCCCCGAAGGGAACGCTGATGGCATGCGAAGCAGCAGCGTTGCGCACGGGTGGCGTCACGGGTTGAACGGCGCTAACGCGGGTGCTGCGGTGAGCGCTGGGAGATTCGTTTGAAGCGAAACTCGGTGTAGCGTTTACTGGTGTAAACGTTTGTTTGAAACGCAGACACGGGAGGCGAGCGGGCGTTGGAGCCGGCAGCTGCGGCGCTCCGGCGGGTGAGGGAGAGAGTGACGTACGCGCGCACCTGCGAGGGAAGCGTACGAGGGGTGCGTGACGTCAACGCCCAGCTGCGGCGTGACCTACTTGGCACCGCTCCAACATCTGCGCCGAGGGAAGCGCGTTGCCTCGCGTTTGTGCGGACAGACAGCGTTACACAGGCTAGTCAAAGAGCTGCTACGCATCTAAAATGGTTGATCCCTCCGTCATAGGAATCGGAATAACACGAAAGTAAAGCGTGCCCTTACAGAAGTAACTGAATGTTTACTGTACATCGACATAAGAGAGTTTGCAAATGTATATTGATGTCTGTCAGTTATACCACCGTTTAATGTGGATGCACCCACTTTGATGATTGGTGGTACATCTCCATCCCGACGACTGACGTCCCTGCTAAATGATTAAACAAACCCTTGTGGCAGCTGTAGTAGTTAACGGTGAAAGCGTAATCAGAGAACTAGGTGTTATAGCCAGAAGAGCGTCGCATATTGGACGCAGAACTTGGTCGCCATCCCGCGGCATGTTAAAATGTGATAGAACACCACAGCCGGACTAGAGGGAAACGCAAAGCGCGTCGTGCCGCCCCGGTAGCCCGGCCGCGATTTTTCTCGGGGCTAGCGCGGGGAACGCGGTGTTACAGCCAGGTGAGGCAGGCGCGTCGCGGAGCTTTGGTGAGGCCGACGCTTTTACGACGCTATAGGGAGCCTACATGACCGTACGACGTTTGCGCTAAAATCGCCACCTCGCGGTGTGTTAAGGCAATGAAAAAATTGAACTTCTATTGAAAACGCGCTGAGTGGGACGGACGTGTAACGCGTTTCAGGTGCTATTCGCGGAGGCGACAGTAATGACGAATTACTTTAGTTTACCGCTCCCAGAGAGCAACACCACCTCGACGACCGGGAGAGTGGTAGATATAAAAGGCGCGTTTGTAGAGCCTCTAGAGTCTGTGACCTGAGTGGTTATCGAGGGTGGAACCCTTGACAGTGCTCAAGGAATTTTAAAATTGATGTCTGTCCAGTAGGACGGACACCATTTTTTGTTATTTATTCTATTTGCTTGTGATGTAATTCATGTCTGGAAACAGGCAATAAAGCAAAAAAAAAAACCGTGGCGCAGTGGATAGCGTGCCCGGCATGTGTTCTTGCGGACCGAGCGGTCGTGGGCTCGACGCCCGTTGACGGAACTTTTTTTCTTTGCCATCTGATCGTGTAAATTTTTACGACGTCACTTCCGTGACGAAAATACGTCACTGAAGTCTTGGTGGACCCCGGCATAAAACACTTTCGTGTTAAAAAAATTTGGCAGATTTCACGTACCGTGGGAATCGATGTAATGCGAAGCATGCGGCGGGAAGGTGACTGCATGGGGCCAGGGGCGCAGCCAAGGGGGGGGGGGGGGTTGGGGGGATTCAAACCCCCCCGAAATTTTTCAGTTTTGCTTGCGTATATATACACGCGCACATACAAACGCACGCACGAACATACATAAAGTATGGTTGAACCCCTCCCCCCGAAAAAAATTTCTGGCTACGCCCCTGCATAGGGCATAATTTTTTTACATTGAGCGAAACTTTACCAAATCACGCTAAAGATAGGCGCAAATGGTATACGCACACACATATGAAGAGTCGCACATGTGTTATATAACCAGTTGTTTACAGTTGCGTAACGATGCCAGCAGCAGCACAGGTATTACCAACGCCGGACGCGGTTAGCCTATATGTAGTTCTTATACTTGTCCGTTATAACGAAGAACGCACACACGTTTCACGAACCCGTGTGCATGTGTGGAAGGGGCTCTTGACAGTTCACACGTAAATGGCGGAGATCACAATGTCTTTGTTATTGTGCTTGTTGTGCACAACGCAGACCTCGCCGATTCCGCTGCTTGTCTGAGTGTGTCCGTTCTCTGGCGGCCGGCGCAGTGGGATGCGGCCTACGTTGAAGTTGCGCATCGCCTTGTTCTTACATGTGCCCACACTGCCGCACCAGCAATGCAGGCGCTTGCTGTGGACGACACATTGGAATCCCGTGATAGCGGTGGGCTCGTCGCTCCAGGTTTCAGAAAGTGCTGACACGCCAATTTCTGTGAGCAGGGCGTCTTTTTCGAGGCCGTGCACGTGCGTGTGCACAGACTGTACGTTGAGAGCGGCGAGCGTGGGGTGATTGTTGTGGTCGTGTCACCGAATGAAGGTGGTAGCATGGTCGAAGACAATGTCTAGAGACCTGTTTGCTAGCCGGGTCATGTCGTCGACAGATTGTTTCGATAGAGCCGGCGACATGTCGGAACCTAAAGTCACCTTTTGCATTGGTTAGGTCGAGGCTGGTAGCTCTGGAAAGTGCTCGTCATACACTGATCAATCCCATGCTATGAGAATTTTGGTGTATTACAAGTTATGGAGACGACCAAGAGAGCGCCCAGAGGCAGTTAGCTAGCTAGCTAGCTAGCTAGCTAGCTAGCTAGCTAGATAGATAGATAGATAGATAGATAGATAGATAGATAGATAGATAGATAGATAGATAGATAGATAGATAGATAGATAGATAGATAGATAGATAGATAGATAGATAGATAGATAGATAGATAGATAGATAGATAGATAGATAGATAGATAGATAGATAGATAGATAGATAGATAGATAGATAGATAGATAGATAGATAGATAGATAGATAGATAGATAGATAGATAGATAGATAGATAGATAGATAGATAGATAGAACCCCGCGTGTGCGTAAGTGTATGGCCACGCTTAAAGGGACGCTAAAGGCAAATAACAATTTATGTCAGAGTGAAAGCTCAATGTATGACAACGTCTAAAACGGCAATATTATCAACAGCAGTGTCCTACTTACCGAGAAATTAAGCTAAATGTACCACACGATGAGCGCCACGAGCGACACATTTTCAAAATGATCCCGATGACGTATGAGAGTCTGCCTACAATTAATCACTAGTAATAAAACTAGCAGCAATAAAATAAGAACCTTCCGTGCATCAAGAGATGTAATAAAATGCTGTTTGTTTGTTTCTGTTTGATTCATGGAAAAAAGAACCTCCTTGGCGTTGCCATGGGGAACGGCGCACGTGGTTCAAAGGTGCCGTTTTCGCCGAACTGTGCTTCGCCCGGCGCCCTGCTTCGCTCACGCGGTCGCGTCTCAGTTGTAGTTTCGGTACCGCGTACTGCCGCGTGTGTTTTGCGCGCTCGTGAAAGTCGCTCTGACAGAAAGTTCGACAAAATGCCGCATTCATGTGATGTTGCCGGATGCCTGAATGGTGCACGCCGCCAGTGCACGCCGCCGCGCAGTAAAGGCGGGCAATGTTGGGCACGGCAGCAGTGACGTGTGAAAGACTGATTTCGGGCGGGTGATTTGAAGTGCGCTAACGCGATGCGGACCACTAAAACGTGATTTTATTTCAAAATAAGCACTTCCTCGGCGTAAAAGTAGCACTACGAGGTTTCTGGACCGCTATTTCAACAATCAACGTCGACTTAATATTTGCCTTTAGTGTCCCTTTAATATTGCAAAGCGCGCGGTCTCGGAGCATGTTGGTTGCCCACTATATTGTTTAATAATAATATCAGGAGTTTAACGTCCCAAAACCACGATATAATTATGAGAGACGCCGTAGTGGAGGGCTCCGGAAATTTCAACTACATGGGGTTCTTTAACGTGCACCTAAATATAAGCACACGGGCCTCAAACATTTTCGCCTCCATCGAAAATGCAGCCGCCGCGGCCGGGATTCGATCCCGCGACCTTCGGGTCAGCAGCCGAGCGCCATGACCATCGTGGCGGGGCCGCTAAATTGTTTGACAACCGCTCTAAGTTGGCAGCGCGTGCGGCTTTGATGGTTGACGTGTGTACACATTAGAAACAACAAAAGTGCACTTCGCCTAAGCGCCTTTCGTTGTCATATAAAGCCTAACCTTGCCTATAGACCACTATTGCTGCAACTTCGACGCCGGTTAATCAATCAGGGCTTTTCGGCCAACCGTGACAACCGCGTTGCCTGCAGTTGTGAAATGTCCTTCACGTGAAGTGTTCAAGTTCTCGACAACTCCGTGTGGTTACGCAAGATGACCACAGTCAGCTTTTAATAATAGAACTTACATGTGCGACGAAGCTGAAGAGTTTTTACAAGATGGCCTATGTATTCTTCTGTGTTTTGTTTTTAAACCACAGAGATACGATACCCATCACGTGAGGCTTTCGATAAAGATGCATCCTCCGTACGCAGGGCCAGTATACTTACAGCTAAGAGCTTGGGTCTTCATAAAAATTGTAACACGGTGCAGAACAGTTTCTTGAAGTTTCGAGAACATTTTAAGGTTGCTATAAATTTTATTCTTGTAACATTGATAACATTGCATTTGCGGAAATATAATTTGTTTTCACGTATTTGTGTTTCCGTAATAACTTCTGCAACCGCCTTAGCTTGGTTCTTGTGTGCATGTTCGCGAGTGCTGTAGTTGCAACCAAAGAGGGTCGTAATCGGGCTAACATCTCCGCGAATTTCATTAAAGTTTGTTATTTCTCTCTACTACCACCATGAAGATTTCTGAACTCATCAGAAATATCATTGGTATTTGTGTGTTAATGTTGCGTATGTGTATTTGAAATTGGAAACTGTTTTTCATTGCATCATTTCTTGTAGCCATTAACATTATTTGGGGCCCGTATACGAAGTGAGAGTAGAAGCCGGCGTAGTTTACAGGTGCCTCCTTGAATACATATAATAAAAAAATGAAGGCAGCTTATTCGCACTTGTGGGTGCCAAGCCTGAAGGATGTACGGAGCTGGAGGGCCTTCTTGGTTTCTCTTTATTTTTCTCTTTCTTTCTTCCTCTGTCATCTCCCTCTTTTTTCTATGTCTTTTTGTGTCTGTTTGTTTCTATTTCTTTATTTCTCTTTTGATATATTTCTTTCTCTTTCTCGCTCTTACTATCTTTCTTTCTCTCTCTCTCTTTATGTCTTTCTTACCTTTCTTTCTCGCTGTTTCTCTCCTTCTGTGCTATGATGTACTCTCTCCCCTCCTCCTTTTCCTCCTCCTCCCTTCCCTTTCCCACCCCCTTGCTATACTATTATCTACAGAAGGCCTGGATAGCCGAGTGGTTACGACGCTCGCCTTCGGTTCGCGGGTACGCAGGCTCAAATCCCGCTTCGCCAATAGAATTTCTCTCTCTCTATCTTTTTTTATTGCGATAGCAATTGTATGGATAGTCTCGGCTGGTTTTTGCCGTCGCCGTCGCCGCCGTCATGCACCGTATATGTATAAGTATGTGTATATATGTAAAAGTCCCAAAGAAATATAATTCAGAAAAATGCTTCCGAAGCGCGGAATCGAACCAGCGACCTCTCGCTCCGCAGCGCGTGGCGCTAACCGCTACGCCACAAAACGCAGATCGTCCAGGAAGCTAACGGCGAGCGTTATTACACACCCTTTACCGCTGGCAGTACTCCGAGACAGCAGGCGCTTAGGCCTATAATCGTTTCTTCATTACCAGCGAGATGGCGCGAGGAGCGCAACGGGCGCATTTAAAAGTCGTCCGCAGCTCGCTCGCTTCTTCTAATAGTTCTCTCTCTCTTTCTTTCTTTCTCTCTGTGCTCGTTCTCTCGCCCACCAGAGTTATCGCATATCACGCCGGATAAATCGGCGCACGTGTTCTGGGAGCGAAGCAGAAGTTGAAGAAGGCGAAGAGGAAGAAGAGAGCGCGTGCCGGTCCATGAAGATGGTAGTTTTCTGTCTACGGTTAACGGCGCAACGCCAAGCTTAAGAGTTCCGCTGTAGAAAACGAGCAATGTTGATTCACTCATACGCAGCGAAGCAAAGTTCAAAACTGTGCTTTACGATGAGAGAAAGCCGTGGATAAAGGCGCTTCTGGTTCTAATTGTTTCGAGAGGCACGAGGTTGCGTTCATTCTTCACGCACGCCAGAGTCCTTTAGACACCGTTGTGGAGGCCGTCTGCTCTATGGTGTCACACGTGGAGACGACTATCGTGTCTAGCTCCTCATATGCGAATAGGCTTATTAACTGTGCTCCATTCCCTATTGGTCAAGCCCGTAATGTCGGGACAATCCAAGATCCGCAAGGTTACCCCATGTCTTACGTAAACATTTTCGCAACAAAAGTTTGCACGTGCGAACATGCCGCCGGGAAAGATTATATATATAAAAACACGTTTGTGAGCCGCCTGGTGCTATTGTAACGATCCACGAATATACACAAGAATACTGTTTGTTAGTAGACGTTGTTAGTAGCGCCATTACGTTGTCTGTTTCCCTTTACCGTGTTCATCGTTTTTTGGGCTTAATGTTTCACTGCTCATGGATAGCCAACTATAGCCCAACAGTCTGTTCTGCTAAAGTGCACAAGAATCATTAAGCAAGGTGCTGCGCAAAACAAACATGGACGAGAACAGTCCCTTATCTCCCATCTACTTAACCACCGGATTCTCGGCCAATTCCCCGTAGTGGGCAAGCACCACGACATAGGAAAGAAGCTTGTGGACACTGTTGATGTAGAGGATTCGGAGGTCAATTGTGGCTATTTGTTTTGTCTTAGTCCTGGATGATGCCAGTCCTGCCGCATCGTTCTAGTTCTTCGGACTCGGCCACCGGGGTCTCTGCACGGCCAGGCAGCTGTTACCCGATCCTGAGGCGGTTCTTCGGCCAATCATGCCACCACGGCATCCGGCGTTCATCGCGGTCGTCGTCCACGCCTCCAAGGCCTGACCGGCAAAAGGCGCCCTCACGTTCGTCACTGACGCTGACCTCTGACTGCCTACCCTCAGACGAAGAACAAACTGAACTTTCAAAGTTGTGCACCGATTGTCGGGATTCCAATTTTGACGAAAACAAGGAATGTTCCAAGGTTTCGACTTCCAAGAGCGCCAACCTGGTTTCCTCACACTGCGCTGTCCGAAGGAATGAGTGCGCTGGCGTACTTTCGAGTGCCGCCGTGGTATCCGCGCCGTTTACGTACGCATCGATGGCCGATAACATCAGCGCTTCTCACAGCTATGCGGGCTTCGCAAGCTTACCTAACCAAGTTTATCGCCGGGTGATCAGGAAGGGCTTCGAGTTCACCCTCATGGTAGTTGGTGAATCCGGGCTTGGTAAGTCGACGCTCGTCAACTCCATGTTCATGGCTAACATCTACGGAAGCGAATACCCTGGGCCGTCTCATCGCGTCAAGAAAACGACGTGCGTCGAAGCTACGCGAGTTAGGCTAAGGGAAGGCAGCGTCGACCTCACACTGACCGTTGTGGACACGCCAGGCTTCGGCGATGCCGTAGACAACAACCTGTCCTGGCAGCCAATATCCGACTACATAGAAGCTATGAACGCGCAGTACTTCACCGCTGAATCCAGAGTTCGTCGAGAGGCTTTCCGCGATAACCGAGTCCACTGCTGCCTGTACTTTATCCCGCCAGTGGTACATGGGCTCAGACCCCTGGATATCGAATTCATGAAAAGATTGCATGATAAAGTGAACCTCGTCCCAGTGATCGCCAAAGCGGACACTATGACAGCGGAGGAGTGCAGGAGGTTCAAGCGTATGATCTTGAGAGAGATTAGATGGAATAAGATTAGCCTTTACGAATTTCCGAATGCTGAAGATGAGGAAGAAAGAAAGCTGCAAAGTTCGCTCAAAGAACGTGTTCCATTCGCTGTAATCGGCAGCGATACGACGATGGAAGCGAACGGTCGAAAATTCAAGGGTCGCAGTTACCCTTGGGGAGTTGTAGACATCGAAAACTCTGATATTTGCGACTATAATGCGTTGCGGGATATGCTTATTAGGACCAACACTCAAGACCTGAAGCAAGTCACGAACGACGTTCACTACGAAAACTATCGCCGACAAAAGCTGGCTATTCTCAAACGGCCGGAAGAACCAGATCGTGCTAGTCTCAACAATAACCTCCTGTCGCGTATCAAACACGAGCTGAAAGAAAACGAAGCTAGCCTGCTGCGAACGAGAAAAGTAATGGAACAAGGATTCAAGATAAAGATTCAAGAGAAAACACAAACTCTCAAAGAGATGGAAGTGGGCGCCTTGAGAAAGCATGAACAGATGATGAAGGACCTCGAGCAGAAGAAGATGAAACTGAAAGAGAAGCGCAGAAACTTTGAAGACGACAAGACCAAGTTTGAAGCAGTCTACGAGGACAAGGAAAACATCTTTCGCAAAAACATAACCTTGCGCGATTCTGAAGAACATACGGAATGGAAAGATGATGGCAACTGATGGAAGGAACGAGAGCACCTCATAATAGCCACACTGCAGCTTCTCTGCTTGGAAACGCTGATGTGCAGGAAGGGAGTTTTCCTTCCTGCGTTTGCATCGTGCTCTACTTTTGATAGACTGCCACAGTTCCACACCTCGTTCCTGTAATGGCTGTCGAAGCTGACTATTGGAGATGTCTTCCTTTGCTTATAAATTATTTTCCTCAAACAGCCTGTGCTTTCTTGCATGGCAATTGCGTGGAAATGTGTACATCCCATCTGTGTTTCCCGGCAAATTATGATCCGTACCCGGACGATGTGTTTCGATTGGATGACCATCTGAAAAGGTGGTAGGAATTGGGAATGCATTTTTCTTTCATCTGTGCTCACAGTCTGTCTCAGGAGTTTGAGAAGATATCCTTGTTTAATGGTACGTGCTGCGATGGACGGCCATTTTTGTGTATAATACGTGCAACACCGGTATTCACGTACAGGCTGGGTTAACGCTGTTCCCTCTCATGTTCTCTAAACGACTCGTCTGTGCAAACAGATGTTCTCTCTCAGAGAAACCCAAGCAATGGTATGGCTCAACAAATTATAATATACTTAACGAGATCGTGTATATGAAGCTGTTCAGTCAAGATCCCACTTCGGTGAGCTTGTGGTTTCTCCTAGTCTCATTCGGAAGAAAATAGGTCATACTACACCATAAGTGATGCGTTCACACTTCTCCTAAACTGATACTTGACGAAAGCCAGCAAAAGAACGGGACACGAGAAAAGGCAGGCGTTCTTTTGCTGGCTTTCGTCAAGTATCATGAACCAACTGGCCCAGATCTCAACTCTTCTGCTCCTAAACTGAGAGCGACTCTTCCACGCTCTCTGATTGAGCTAAACCATATTGCATTCGGTCCACGTATTCGAGACGGAACGAAAGCTTCTGACAGCACTGGCGCTTATCTAATGCAATCGTCAAGCTATTTTTGAAACAATTATTTCGCTGGTTAGTCATGTTACGCCAGCGGGATGTGAAGCTATAGTACTGAACCCTGGACAATGCATCGCAGCAAGCGTATACTTACTGGTAAAGAAAAGAAAAAAAAAAAAGAACGAGCCGAATCGAGTGCGACCCACGCAGCCTGGGTGTACACACGTAGATTTGGAACCCGGTCGACACGTTTTTGCACGGACTTGGCAGTAATGAAGTTGCACTAAATTACTTATTGCAGAAATCAGTGACATCGCGAATTACTTTTAGTGGGCTGCTAATTTGGCAACAAGCGAGTGATGGCAAGGAAATTACTCAATACTTTCCCAATTACTCTGGTCTAATACTGGCACGTCCACTTCCCTTATGGCATAAAATATTGACCAAAAAAGAATAGTAAAGTAAAAAAATAGTACAAGTTAATCTGAGTGCCAAACCTCAAGCGTGGAAAGTTCAGCAAATATCTCTGAGCTTTCAATGTATATGTGCTGTAACTAAAGCGTATATGAGCTAGTGCACGAAATGACGAGCTTTTGTTAAAGTAATTTCAAAGCAGTTTGTTTACTTTTAAAAGGTATTAGTAATGTGATGCGATGTCACTACTTTTGGCCAGTTGCAGTCTGTAATGCAGCTTAATTACATTTATAAATTATAAGAGTAATTGCAATGTGATCTAATTACGTTTCATGACTAATTTTGGCATCTCTGGTTTTGCATATGTAGCTTATAACTGCCCTCCGCAGTAAAACCAATGTAAAAAAGGAAATTCCAGCTAGTTCCACGCATGTGAACAGCGGAGCTGGCAAGCAAGCGCCACCGCATTGAGAACGCGGATTGAGTTCCATCTTTCTTCATCCTCTTCTTTATTTCGTGTTTCTTTCTTTCTTTATATCTTTCTTCTTCTTTCTTGTTTCTTCCATCTTTCTTTCCTTGTCTCTTTCTACCTTGCCCTCTCTCATCCTTTTCCTCTTCCTGACCCTCGCATCACTCCTCACTCTCGCTTCTCTTTCCGTACTCACGGATTGAAACAGGGCAATTTAGGGCTAAGGAATGCACATACTTTTGTTTCCACCGCCTTCTTTTCGGGTCATATCGGCGTAATTTCTATTTGAACGCGTACATCCGAGCCAACGTTACCTTTAGAGACCACATTTGTCGCGACGTGACATGGTTATCTCGAGCGATTGCGAATACCAGTCGTTATACTGAAAAAATTTGATGTCGAGTTTGAATCCGCGAGTACTGTACATGGTTATGATATGTGGTTTACCCTCTCACCTCCTCTCCATTCAGCCTCAGTTCCCTTTCCCACCCCCTTGCTAAACTATACTATACAAGGCTATGTCGTGCTTTACTCCCTCCCCTCATCCTTTCATCTCTCCTCACCCTCATTTCCCTTTCCCGCGCCTTGCTATACGGTACTATGGCATGGCTATACTATGCTAGCACCTGCTTGGCCCTACCCGCTTTATGTGGCGCATACCCACCGAGTTTTCTGCCTACGACGGACGCGCGAAAAGTTTCTCCTAAAGTCCCTAGATTTTTCACTAAGTAAAAAAAAATGTAGGGACTTTAGCTCGGCCGGCTGGTTCATGTTTTTCTTCGTCCTTGTTTTGGATTTTCGCTGGTATTTCTTGCATCTGTCTAAGACACCGGCCTTACTCCGAGCTTAAACAGCGCTGCTGTTAAAACCGGTAGCTTGAAACCTGTGCGCAGTCGAGAGTTCATGGACACCACCCACGTCGCAGGTAGCAGCATCCTACTACAGACTGTATATTAAAGACATTTTTCACCGTGTTCTGATTATGTCAGGTCGCGGAGGCCCTCACGCTCCACGATAACGTTTTCCTTTTCTTTTTTCCTTTTTTTTTTGTACGTTCAGTGAGAAACATGGCGCCGCCTGCAGCAGACAAAGTCGGCCAAAAGTCGTGGTTGCGAATTTAATTTCGCGCAGCGCACTGAAATTCATTCATCTTTGCTAAGTTCTTTAGCAACGTGCTGTGGAGATGTAGAAAGGAAATATCTAGACCAACCTTGAAGCGCGCTACCATGGCGCCGTTTTATATACGTTGTCCTGACTGCCCTGCGATGTGTTTGTTTACTATACAACGTACGCCGCGTGTAGGCACGCGTGCGCTCATCAGCCTCGAGTGGGGAAGCTCCATTTTATTAACATGCTCCATGGCGGCCGCTGAACTCGGTCGCAATCTTCTAAAGAGCACGACGACACCACGCAAGTATATCAGCGCACGGCTATACCGTCGTACGAAAATGACCACCGTCTTTCATATATTCCGGCGATACTTTTCAAGGAATTTTACTCCAGGTGCGCACGTGCATGAACTTTGTGCCTGCAGAGTTGGTCGAAATTTTTTTTGAGTCTCGACCTTTCAATGCGTAAAGTTTGTAAGGTCGCACTTGATGTCAAGATAGCCCGAAAAGGTCTTTCTGGTGTTCATAGAACAATTTATTGCGCAACACAGGTTGGGTTAGGCCGAAGTTTCTGGAGATAAATAGGTAGCCCCCACAGCTGTACACGTAAAGTTCGCTTTCCCCATGGCAAAGGCCGATCAAAGCCACGTATGTCATGTCGGAACTGCCTCAGGTAAAATATATATACCTGGTCTAGGCTTGCATATTTTACTATACTCGGGTACAAGTAAAAAAAAAAGCGGCTTTTCGCCGTCAAAGGACCCCCTCTAGCCAATGGCGTCGCCGTGTCATCGTGACGTCGTGCCAGAATGATGATGATTATGATTATGATGATGATGATGATGATGAAAACTTTATTTGCGTCCATAAAAGACGCAGGGGAGACCCCGTGCCAGAATGGCTGTCGAGGATAGAACCTCTGGCAGCACTGAAGCAATTTTAAGTTGAAAACAACAGTCCAAATGGGACTGATGACGTCTTTTGATAATTTCCGTAGCATGTATTTGTATTGTGTACGTGACGTGATTGTTCTGTAGATTGCCTAAGACAGGCAATAATTTAAAAAAAATCACCGTTTCGCCGTAACGGCGAAGCAATGAATGCGATAGCAATAAATTGGAATGTAACGCGAAGAACGGAAAGCAGCTCGAAATTGTCAGCGCGTCGCTCGAGCCCAAAGGACGCACGAAAAGAACGCACACAGGACGAGCGCGAACTATCATGCGTCACAGCTCGACACTGGAAGCGCACTGCTCAAACATAAAGCAGGACGCGCGAAACGAACGAACAGGTACACCAGGGGCGTAGCCAAGGGGGGGGGGGGTCCAGCCCCCCCCCCCGAAATTTTTCAATTTTGCTTGCGTATATATGCACGCACACATACAAACGCACGCACGAACATATATAAAGTATGATTGAACACCCCCCCCCCCCGAAAAAAATTTCTGGCTACGCCCCTGAGGTAGACACAGGACGAGCGCGAACTAACTTTCCCAGTTGTTGCTTATTTCTGCTTGAACAGCGCGCTCCTTTCGCAAACGCGGCCGCTGCAGCGAGCGAAGCGACCTTCGTACGCTCTGTGACTTCAGCGCGGACATCGCGGGGAAAGCAGAAGACATACAACCCCCCGCTCCCCCCCCCCCACCAGCCGCCCCCTTCTTTCCTCGAGATAAGCACACGAAGGCGACCACGCCCTGTAGGTCGAAGAGCAACGGCGTTCGCAGGAACGGGGCGACGACCTTTAAAGCGCGCCACGCGTGTACATCGCGCCATCTATGTGGTAACTAAGAAAGCATGCTGATGTAAGTGGTGTGTAAGATGTAAGTGGTGTGAAAGACGGTGCTGATGGTGGCCTAACCGTCTAACGCCGCGCGCTGGAAAGCGGGAGGTCGCCCGCTCGATTCCGCGCGTCGAAAAGTTTTTCTGAATTATTTTTCTTTGGTATATATATATATATATATATATATATATATATATATATATAAATATTCGGTGCATGACGACGGCGACGGCAAAAATCAGCCGAGACTGTCCATATAATTGCTATCGCAATAAAAAGTGTCGATAACAGAGCGCTCGGCACCTATCGTCGCGGACCAAAGAGATCGGGGTTTCGAATCTCAGCCGAATCATCGAAACTTTTTTCTGCAAGTTTATTTTTTCCATCTGGTTGTGCGCATTTTACCGACGTCACTTCCGCGTCAGAAATGACGTTAGTGAAGTCTTGGTGGACCCCAGCATAGAACAATTTCGAGTTAAAATAAGAAAACATTCGTTTAACAGCCCAAGGTGGCGGTGCCCATGCGCCTTACGTAAAATCGTCTATACTCCCACTGGACGTGACAAAGCAGTGTCACTCAGAACTGCGGTGGGAGGCGTTGGTAATTCTAAGAATACAGATCCCTCGTACTTGCGCACGTCAGCAGCATATAGCTTTTGTCCGACTTCCCACGCATTTTATTCTAAGAAACCATACCGCGCGTGGCTTACATAGATTAAGCATAAATCGTATTATATCCATTGCTCTTGAAAGTTTTGCATTTTCCACGTGGTGCCTAAAAAAATAATGCAAGCTGTGTATCGCACAAACAGCTTCGTCGCCTCATTCTCACGTGAAAAAAGAAAAAGAAACAACTTGGCGCAACTCAATCAGCTGCGCAGCGTTTGAAAAAGCTCGCTGCATTACCTGCGCACTCGAAGAGAGTAAAGGGAAGCTTGACAAGCGAGTGCCCAATCGCCTTATCAGCGGAGCCAGTGCGGCGTTCCGCTCAAAAAATTAGGTGCAGAGCAACAAAATCGAAGCAAAAAAAAGAAAAGAAAGGCCCAGCATGTCATCGCCACGTCAACAAGGTGATGGAAATCTGCGAGGCGATACATAAGGTGAACCGTAATACAGCCACTTGCATCAGGGTACACTGGATTCAAGGCCATGCTGCGAACCCTCACAATATTGCTGCTGACCAACAGGCACACTGCCCTCCTAATACAGACCTCCCATCTATTCCCCTTCCACCTCAACCCCTAAATACACTCCGTGCCCGTAAAAATGTTCTCCGGCAGGATACACGCGCTGTTATCCCACCGTGTGTCTGCTCTGTCCCCCTTCACCTTACTAGGGCGGAGGAAGTCGTGCTTAGGAGACTTCGGGCAGGGGTGGCCCTTACACCAGCTGTTATCTCAACATGGAACTGGTCGCATTTACCAGTTGGTGCTACATGCCCGTACTGTTCTGTTCCGGTGATGCAAGCAGATGCATACCACTTTATATGGACATGAGGATTACAGTCGGAACGCTCCCGTCATCTCCTCCATGCTGGTCTTCGCTACAGTGACACAAACAGTTATGACCGATGGATACATGACAACACATTCCACAAGACACTTCTTCACTTCATACACAACACCGGCCTAACGGCGCACATTTACCACAAATCTACACAACAAATATTATGCCTTAAGGGCAAGTCTATGTCGCAAATTTAAAAAATCCGGCAGATCCCACGCACGGCGGAAATCGATGTAATGCGAAGCAGCTAGCAAAGAGCTGCATAGATCGCCTTGTTCGACTTTGAGCCAAATGAAATCATTCAGGCCATGGCATCTAGTTCACCATATATCGCGCGTTTGCCATGCACGCATGCATCCACAATCTGGTATATGTCATACTAATGAGACGTATATTCTGGTATGTACAATTTGTCGTTTATGCTCATCACGCACTCGTGTCATGCCATACTAGTTTTGGTATATATCCAGTTAACAAAACGGCCGGAAGCACAACATGACAGTGTCATGTAAATCATACCGTACATAACATGCATAACATGATTCGCATGTTAGGACCTGCCATTTATGTTCGTCATACAGTCACATCGCGCAATGCCAATTTTGGTGTATATCAAACGAGCGAAATGGTCACGAGTGCACCATGAGTATGGCATGTAAATCATACCATACATGACATGCATATCATGGTTTTCATATTACCACCTGTCACTTATATCAGTCATACAGTCGCGTTGCGCAATACAAATCTTGGTGTATGTCAGTCTAGCGAAACGGCCGCGGTCGGACAATGAGTGTGGCATGTAAATCATGCCGTAAATGATATGCATATAACGATTTTCAAGATCCCACCTGGCATTTATGCTTGTCATACACTTGCGTCGCGCAATACCAATTTTGGTGTATATCAAGCTAGGGAAACGGCCGCGAATGCACCATGAGCAAATCATGTCGTACATGACTTGTATGTCATTATTTTCATGTTACCACCTCTCGTTTACGTTCGTAATGCAGTCGCGTCGCGCAATACCAATTTTGGTGTATATCAAGCTAGCGAAACGGCCGCGAATGCACCATGAGCGTGGTATGTAAATCATGGCATACATGACATGCATGTCGTGGTTTTCATGTCACCAACTATTATTCATGTTCTTCATACAGTAACATCGCGCAGTACCAATTTTGGAGCATATCAACCTAGCGAAACGGCCGCGAGCGCACCATGAGCAGTTCGTGTCGTACATGACTTGCATGTCATGATTTTCATGTTACCACCTCTAATTTACGTTCGTCGTAAGCCGCGTCACGCAGTACTAATTTTGGTGTATATAAAGCAAGCGAAACGGCCGCGAATGCACCATGAGCATCGCATGTAAAGCATGACATACTTGACATGCATGTCATGGTTTTCATGTTACCACCTGTTATTGATGTTCTTCATACAGTCACATCGCGCAATACCAATTTTGGTCTATATCAATCTAGCGAAACGGCCGCGAGCGCACCATGAGTAAATCATGTCGTACATGACTTGCATGTCATGATTTTCATGTTACCACCTCTCATTGACGTTCGTCATACAGTCGCGTCGCGCAATACCAATTTTGGTGCATATCGAGCAAGAGAAACGGCCGCGAATTCACCATGAGCGTGGCATGTATATCATGACATACATGACATGCATGTCATGGTTTTCATGTTACCACCTGTTATTCATGTTCTTCATACAGTCACATCGCGCAATACCAATTTTGGTGTATATCAATCTAGCGAAACGGCCGCGAGTGCGCCATGAGCGTGGCATGTAAATCATCTCGTACATGACATGCATGTCATAATTTTCATGTTAACACGTGTCAGTTATGTTCGTCATACAGAAATGTCTCGTCATACCAGTTCTCGTATATATCCATTCATTTAAACGGCCGCGAGCGGCTCGAGATCATGTCACGTAAATCATCCTGCACATGACATGCGTGTCATGAATTGCACGTTAGGACCTGTCGTTAAGTTCGTCATGAACTCTTGTCACACCATACCAATTTTGGTATATATGAAATTAACAGAACGACCGCAAGAGCCCCAAGGCCATGGAATGTATATCATGCTGCTCATGTCATGCATATCATGATTTTCATGTTATGACCTGTCATTTATGTTCGTAATACGGTCACGTTATCCCACACCAATTTTAGTATGCATCCGAATAATGAAACGGCCAGGAGAGCTCAAAGTCGTAGGCGGCTAGATAGATAGATAGATAGATAGATAGATAGATAGATAGATAGATAGATAGATAGATAGATAGATAGATAGATAGATAGATAGATAGATAGATAGATAGATAGATAGATAGATAGATAGATAGATAGATAGATAGATAGATAGATAGATAGATAGATAGATAGATAGATAGATAGATACGCTCAAAGTCGCAGAAGTTCGCTAAGAAATGCTTCGCATTAAAAAAAAAATCACAGCATATCCACGGAGTGAATGATGATGAGTGGGCGAAGCTGCGGAGGTTCATCGGTAAACCGTGAATCTTCCGTGAATTCTGCCCAGTACATCATCACCGACGTGAGATCGGGCGCGTTTATACTAAAGGTTCGATGAGTTATGACGACTTGCAGCGCACTTTAATTTTACATGTACGCTGTGAATTTTCACTGTTTAGAAAACCATTGCTTAGAAAACATCTGGCGTCTTTCGTTAAGCAGCTGGCGTCTTTTCGTTTTGCTTTAGAAACATCTAGCGTTCTTTCGTTTTGCTTTTACAAAACATCTGGCGTCTTTTGTTGGTTTATTTCATCAATCAACGGTGTTTTGAACAAATTTTTATTGTTTAATCACGCACAGGAGAAATCTCACCAGGCACTACCTTGGAGGTAAAGAATGGCTGCTAATGGGAATGAGAGACAGAAGAAGTCGGCTTTTAGCTAACGCTGCGAATTTTTTATTGTTCAACAACGCACAGGAAAAATCTCCCACCGGCACCACCTTGCAGGTCAAAGCGTAAGACTGGTTACATACTACGCTACGAGGGACGAACGGATGCCGCTATAAGGAGCTTCGCCCCTAAAAAGAGTGCGTCGATATACGGTCACACAAGCTGTGGCAGCCTTGTGTGACCTAATCTGCCAATACGCTCACTCAGAAGTGACGTGTTGGGTTGATACCGCAAGAAAACAAAGCGTGAAGAATGACTTGAAGGAGAGTTAGCTTGCCAAGGCTGGCTGCGTAACGTTATGCTCTCCCCTGTAAGTTTGTTTCTTCCTCTATAGCTCCGCTTTTTACTGCAGGCCCGACTGTTTAGATGCGAGGTATCTTAAGGCGGAGCTCAATCCGGTGGTGGTGGTGGTGGTGGTGTGCGGCGTGACCACCCTTACTGCGCATGCGCATACCCTCTCCACACACCTCCTCTCCACTCACCCTCTCCCCTTCCCCTCTCCCCTTCCCCTTTCCACTCTTCCTCTGAAACGCGGGCTAAACATTCCGAAATTCTCTCCTGCGCAACGCCGCGATAGCTCGTGCGCATGCGCGTCCCCTCCCCTTCTCTCTCCTCTCCTACGCTGCCCCCTCTCGCCCGCCTGTCGACCGCGTTCCCCGCTCGCCCTGTGAGAATTAACGGCCAGGCTAGATGGAAGATACGACGCGCGTAGCGTCCCTCTTCGCGTTCCACGACGCGAGGTCGGTAGCATGCCCAACGAACGCCAACGGAACGCGATAGTGCAAGTGATCCGGCTTCGCATCGCCTCATGGTCCCCTTTAGCGGGAGATGGTGTAATTTTTTTGTTCGCATGTGTACCGTAATAATATCTGGGGTTTAGCGTCCCAAAACCACGATATGATTATGAGAGACGCCGTAATGGAGGGCTGCGGCAATTTCGATCACCTGGGGTTCTTTAACGTGCGCCTAAATCTAAGTACACGGGCCTCACACATTTTCACCTCCATCGAAAATGCAGCCGCCGCGGCCGGGTTCCTGTTCTGTGAGCCGACTTAGGCCCCGTAACGAAGGGCGCCGCCAGAGCATATGTTCACAGTTACTGACCTCCCCGCAGTCTGGGCAGGTAGACTCGAAAGGCTCCGAAGAGACGATGCTGAGGAAAGATAGACTAGGATAAGACCTAGTCTGTAGCATTCTAAACGTGATGGCCTGAGGTCTAGAAAACTTGCTGTGCGGAGGAGGAAAAGACCGCCTGCTCAATTGGTAGTGTTTAGTGACTTCATTGAAAGTAAGTAAAGCGTCCCTAAACATCTCACAGTCAACCTGCGGACCTACGTACAGCCCAGCGCGGAGGATGGAGAAGAAATTGTTTTTTGGAACTTGTGGCGCACCCATGACTTGTAGCGCTGCCACGTGTGGCATCGTTGATCGTGATGGCATCCTGCACACGATGCGCGTGTTCACTTGAAATGTCTGAAAAAAAATATCGCAGGTGGTTTAGGGGCCCTTTAAAAAAAGAATAAATATAGCACCCGAATTAATTTTACGTAGACCCATCTAACACAGCTGTGCTGGATGATCATTATGTATTCTCCACAAAACGCAGTAGAACGACAAGCCATAACCGAATATCCTCAGTTTAACAAATAAACGCGATAAAGTGCACGATTTCAATGACAGAGCCCCTGCTATCCTCATGCTTGTGGTTTGGTGCATCTCCAGTTACCTTGAAGCGGGTGTTCATTTTATAAATGGAATGGCGGTTTCCTTTAGCCCTGTCCCTTTTTCAGGCCGGTTCACCTATTGTCGGAATAAAAATGCAGTGGACGGCATAATATCTTGCGCACTATACATAGTCGGAACTAAAGATAGACGATTGTTTCACTAAAGAAAGAAGTGATTTGAAAGTATTTTTTTATAGATAAATATGACGGCGGTTCTCTGTAGAACCTTACACGCAGCTATTGCACGTACAAAATCTATATCAGTGTGGCCTCGACTTTAGGCTCGCACGAATTCAGAAGTTATTATTTGTAAATTTTTAAAAGTTAGTTCATTGTGACAAGTCGCAAACATTCCTTATACGAGTGACCGTGTGTCCGTTGACTTACGATGTCTGTCGACACATGGATTTGAGGAAGGCGCAGCAGTGCGTGAGGAGAGACTCGCGCAAGAGGAGTTTCGCGGATTCTCGCTGAGCTCTCATGTTACCAGCTAATGCCGAGAGCAAAACTTGACGTTAAAGACCCTCCAGTCGAGCACACCTCCGGCCTTCCAAGCACCCAACCACTGATAAGGGATATTAGCAGCCAGCTCTAGGTAAGTCATCAGAGGTAGCCAGGCTTCTTCCGAAGGCAAGTGCTTAATAGCTCGGCAAAGTAGTTGGACGTAATGCGCCCACTCAACGCCGCGTAGAAGAAGTCGTCGATGAGGACAGCTCTCTGAATAGGCGTGAACACGCTGGGGTCCTTGTTGAGCTGCTCCGTGATGAGCGACATGTCCAGTGGGGTGTACAAGACGCGGAAGTAGCCGATGCCGTCGCTGTTGACGAGGATCCAGTCCTTGGGAGAGGTAGCAGGAACCTGGAGCGTCTGAGACATATTAGACATCCAGGATACAAAACTAGGCTCCTGCCTACCGCCCCTCTGAACAGTCACCGTCATGGGCAACCTGTTGCGAGAAGGATAAGAAAAACGGGATAGGTCCCGGAATGTCTCCTGCTGCACTGAAAGATACGTCGCATTGGTGCGACGTGCTGTAACAAGTGGGTAGGCTGGATCTGAAAGCCACGTCGACAGATTTCGGAACAGTTCACAGCTGGGATCGATAGTCCTCAATACGTCACTGCTGCTCGCCGTCTTGTACTGGAAGGTCTTCAGGAATCGTGTGATGCCGTTGGTAAAAATGGCGGAGGTGATGACGTTCTCGAACATGCACAGGATGCCCACGGACTTCCAGACAATCGCGTTCACGTGCTCCGGCCGCGCTTGCAGAACGTGCTTGATTGGTTTCGGCTCCCTGTAGGAACTCTTAGAGGTGAGCACACGAAGAGCGACAAGCTCATCGATGCCCCAAGTCGGAAAGAGAACTCCAAGGACTTTGAAGGAGTAGTAGACGGAGAATGTGACACTGAGCCAGCGATCGTTGTCGTCCGGAAAGACGACGACAGCATCGAACCACATGAAGACGACGTGATCTACAAGCGACACGACGCAGTTGGGTTTCTTTTCATAAACCCGGCAGTCAGTGAGCAGACCCGTTCTCTGGCCTCGACGATCACTACGCACCATTTTGTTGACACAGGTTTGCCCCAAAGTCGTGACGGCAATTATGCGAAGCTTCTCGCACGGCAATTCTACTCTCATCTCCTTTTCAGCGATGGTCACGATTCTATCGGCAAGATCTGCCAGGCCTGAGAGTGCCGGAGACCACAAGGTTACCTACCTTGGTTGACGCTGCTAAGGTTGGTAACCACCAGTGCCAGTTGGTCGGCGAGATTCTGGCGGTTCTCTGGAAGGTGCACAACACGCGGTCGCCCACGCCTGTGCAACTTTTTCGTCTGCCGACGAGATGGCAACAAAGGACTTTGGCCCGAAACACTCGTACATCGAAAGTTGCCCTTTGACTGTACGAATCGAAGCACGGAAAGAGCTGGCGAGCGCTCCTCAGCTTGGCGAATGTCCACGCTTTCACGATCTTGGATGGGTCGTCGAAGTCCGGATAGCTGTCAGTCAGAAGCGAGATGTTCTCTCCTTCCTTATTCATGATACCGCTGAAGCCAATGGTTATGTTATAACGGCTTTCGGAAAACATCCTTCCGGTAGTCCAGCCTCAGCTCGAGCCGGCCGGTGTCCTCATTTGTGAAGAAAGCGACGTCGATGTCGTTTCCGCTGTCATCGTGCAGGACGGCCTTCTTGATGAGTAAGTCAGCTGAGTGCATGGTGATCAAAGATGTGTCACGTATGCACTCCACCATGAGGTTCACTTCACCGGTAAAATACTGGCGAAGAAATTCGGCGTGATTTGCAAATTGTAATGAATCGGACGAACGGTCAAGTCCGAGGAGAGCGTGGCCGCCCCGAAGCCTGCTGTGTGCCGCCTTGGGACTTGCCGGAAAAGCTAATAAAACGATTGCG
This sequence comes from Rhipicephalus sanguineus, assembly GCF_013339695.2. NCBI lineage: Eukaryota > Metazoa > Arthropoda > Arachnida > Ixodida > Ixodidae > Rhipicephalus > Rhipicephalus sanguineus. The sequence continues at coordinate 208,871,263 of NC_051178.1, read as the reverse complement.
AGAACCGCCAGCGGTACGACGATGGCGCAAGCAGTGCACTTGACAGCGCTCCACGCTTTTCCTCCGACCGTAGTCCGCTTGTGGTCAAGTAAACTCGACTTTGAGGAATGCGATATGTCGTTCTTGTTGTAGCTCACAGCGGCCATTTCTTTCTCTTCTTCGCCCCATAGTGCAAGAATGTGCATGACGAGCATTTGTAGATTCGCGGCTCTCATTTTGTTTCCTTCTCTTTATTTACATTTTTCTTGGTGCTATATTGTTCCATACACTATTAAAATTCATTCGTGTTTGGTGCCTAGACGTCTCACAAAACGATGCGCAAGCACGACTTTTTTTCTTGCCCACCAACAAACAATGGCTGGTACCCCGCTGCAATGCAATATCGACAACGCTCTGCTCACGACTTTATGTCCCCTGTGGCTATGATTTACCTTCGAAGTAATTGCTTGACAATATGTTCAGGGAGTGAGTGAGTGAAAAGACTTTATTTTATTATCGGTAGACGACTATCCTAGCCCCGCGAGGGGAGGGTCATCGCTATGCGACCACACATCACCTCGGCGTGACGTCCTCTACTCGGCGAGCAGCCCTCGCTATTCCCGCCTTCTTCTGGCACCTGCGCGTGCCCCTGTGTTCGGTATTGTTTTGCTTTCTTACTTATTTTACTTCTTGTGGCACAAAGACAGCGGCGCTTTAGTGATCAGTTTTCTAACAGTCGGCTCTGTAACAAACCACCCAATTTTAGTATAATTTTATGAACAACGACTACCACAACTAGGCTTATTCACAAAATGTTCATGTAAAATATTTATCATCTCTAGCGTTATTAAGGAATCCTCATCATCATCTCCAGTGTGACCAATACCCCTCGTTGGCAGGAGCAAGTGAGGCAACAACTGTATTGTACTAGATTACTATACCAAAACAACAACCAAGCTCTTATTCATAAGAACAGGTGCCAGTAAAACGTAATTTTAATATCTTACTCGCAGCAGGTGGTTGGCCGATTGGAAACGGCTTTAATAAATATATTAACAAAAAGATTTGTGAAGTCACCTCCGCATCTCCAATACCGTGCGATATAGATTGAGACAGATCGAATTTATTAGAAGGCAGAGAGGTGCTACAGGGGAAACAGGGCATGTCTAATTTGTCAAGCATGTCTTTTTTTACTTTCTGTTAACATTCTATTTTCCATCATTCTGTTGTTTATAGCTGTACTCTTGCCTTTCATTTCTGTGACCATTCCTCTTTGTAGGTATGTGACATGGCGAATAGAATCAACATCAACAGCCTTCTTCTGGCAGCTGAAGGACGAAGAAGAAGCGTTTCAACCTGTTCATCTGACTTTTTGTGTGCCACGGATTCAAGGTTATACTCTACTCTACTGTACTTATCAGCACGCAACGACAACCAGCAGGTGACATCTGGTGCGATGCTTGAGCCACTCGAAAACGACGTGACTGGCGAAACCATCTCAGAGCAACGATGCCACTCGTCGTGCTCCTGCATGGAACATGACTCCAGTGACCCAAGCTCTCGGCGATGCTTCTGCGTTGGCGCCGACTTGATTCTGCCCTGTGCATTTCGGCCTCATGGGCGTCGCCACCTCCGCAGCATTCGTGGTCTTCGTGCTTCTCCACATACTTGCCCGCCTGAAAGCACAGACACCCAATGCGCACAGCCGCGCCTCGCAGCTCGACTTTGTCGCTCAGTACTATGACATCCGCTCGAGACTGACCTGTCTTCCCTTCTCCGGCAACCTGACCCTGCACGTAACCTGCCACCACGCTAGTCATCTCGTCACACTTCTTTCAAGGAATCTAACGCTCAGCGAAGTAAGCGTGCGACCGCGTGTGGGCTATGCCACGGAATCGGAGACAGCCGTTCTGGTCAGTTCGCAAGCGCCTTTCACGACCTTCAAGCTGAAGTGGAATCTCAAGCCTTCGGCAGATTACCTCGTGTCCGCAAGCTTTTCCGGAGGGCTTCACCACGGAGATCACCGGAAGTGGCCGCCTGGAATGTACCGTGAAGTTGGTGACTCGTACACGACGGTGACCTCGTACGTCGACCAGCTGCACGATGCCGCTTTCTTCCCGACCGTGCAGAGTGTCATGCTGAAGTCAAGATTCAGCTTGTCCGTGCTTAAGCCGAACGCCAGTGTCGCGGTGCTCTCGAGCTGGGATCTCTTGAAGGACGCCCAAGGACACGACGGCCAGACTTATTCTGTCTTTCAGAAGACACCTCCGTTCTCAGTCCACCAGGTCGCCGTAGCCGTCACCACACTGCCCAAGGCGACCGACGGCTTCACTACGCTTCACGCTCACGCGGCAAACATGCCACGGCTTCAGCACCTGCTCGAATTCTGCACTAACGTCGTCGAAATGGCGGCGGAGGCCACCGGAATATCTTTTCCAAACAAGGGACTGGACGTTTTGGCTCTCCATAGGTTTCCTCGCCCGTGCCACTCTACCTGGAAACTCGTCGTCGTTAGAGCCGGCACGTTCAAGGCGAATGCCGCCGGAGGACTGCACACGAACCTTGGCCGGCCATACCTGCGCTTGACCATAGAACTACTGAGCACATGGTTCGGGAACATGGTCACCGTAGGAACGTGGCTGGACAGGGGCCTTGCCGTCCTTTACGCCATCAAAGTTCTTAAGCTTGCCAAACCTCAGTGGCTCCTGGATGACATACTTCACCTGTATCGATTCGTCGCGCTGTCCAGCGTCGACCTCGGTCCGACGCATGAGAAAGTGTTGTACGACTACGAGCTTCCGATCACTGCTGTCTCTCTCCTGGCCATGTTTCGTTTCGCTGTCGGCCAGGACAGCTTCAAAGCGGCCACCACCAATTTCCTCAAGAAGACAGGGCGTGACGATGTTGTAGAGCAAGACTTCTGGGACAGCCTGAAGGCTTCAAGTTCAACGGAAGATATAGCTAATTACACGCTAGTGTGGACAGCGCTCGGGTTACCCGCTCCTGAAAGTCGTCCGAGAAGACGCCGAGACAGTTCACGTCGTGCAGGAGCCGTTCTTCTGTTTGAGCTGTCACGATTCGAGGAGTCGCGCAGGCACGCAGGATCAGCAACAGTCACCACCAGCAACAATATGGCCAATACCTATTACGCTTTCCTACGCTAGCGAACCACAGAAGATAGACGTGACGGCCGTCGTGTGGATGGTTTCTCCTGAGGTAACGTTGAAGGCTCCTAATGCTCACTTCGACGACTGGGTGCTGCTGAATGTGGGCAACGAGGGCCTCTACCGTGTCGACTACGAGGACTCCAACTGGAGTCACCTCATTCGTCAGCTGCAGAACGACAGCTCAGTCATACCTGTGGCGAATAGAGCACAGATTATCGATAACCTCTTTCATCTGGCTTTGGCTGGCTATAGGCAAGTATAGGCCTTATTAGCCCGCTCTCCAATATGAACACCGCGTAAAGATTTGAGATTTGGTTTATTTTACCACAAGAGTACATTTGCACACAACAGAACCCACGAAACACAAAACCTCTAAAAAACGTCTCGAAACTGCTATAGACGTCTTAGTCTACGAGAAGACCTAAAATAGACACTTTTTAAATAAAACATTTGCGCCGCAAATGTGCTTGCGTACTGTTTATTAGCATTTTCAACAGCTACGGCATAGCCAGAGTCTATTTTGCCAAACAAGTTCATAACGTCTACTTCGAGACATTTTTTAGACATTTTGTCTGAAAGTACGCGTGCACAACGACTACCTCAATGATTCTTGGAATGTTTTGTCGAGAAGGGCCAATATCCCAAAACGGCATGTCAAAAGAGCGGTGACCGTCGCTTTTACTCAAAAACAAACAGGCAACGAAACCCCCAAAATAATTGGTTTCACACTGCGACGTGATATATACCTGTAGATGTATTACTATCAACAGATAACGGTGCCTCTAACAGCATGCTCGCACAGCAGCGACTGACAACAGGAGCAAAACGCAGGCACGCACGCAGCGCACCGTGCAATCAGCTTCGGCGGCACTAGTGTTGAAACATGTGTTGAAACGTGTCCTTCGTGATCGCCCACCGGCGACTGCGTCGTTTTGCGCTGGCAGCAGCTCGGCGGTCATCGTTTTGCGTTTTGTGTAGCGTTGCCAGCTTTCTGTACGGTTCACTGGCTGTTATCTGGTATCAAGTAACAGTGCGCATGCCGTTTGCCGCATATTTTCCATCAGTGTTTCAAGAAAACAAGCTCTACCCTTGTGTTTCGTCGACGATTCGTTACAACAATGGCCGGATCTGCTCGCCACCTTCGTTGCATCTAGGAAGCAGCTATTGGCCAACGTACTTCTTTCGGTAAGTGAAATTAGGTGCGCCTGACTTTTCGTCACTTACTGCTGGAACTTTTTAGCCGTCTTGTAATTAAGACGTTAAATATGACAGTTCTTTGCTGGTGGCTTGAATCTTAGGTCGAACGCGCAACTATATCTGGAGGACGCGCCGGTGTGCGACTCGTAATAGCCAACACTGGCTCGCCCTATTTTGGTTATCTTGTTCTTCTGCGGGTTACAGCTCGTGTGTCCGGTGTGTGCGTGACGAGCGAGCACTTGACTTGCTTACAACCATGTCGGCCTGTCGCGTGACAAACTACAACGCTTCTACCATAGGGCTGCGGTCGCTTTGAGAGTGCAGTTTGAGTTATTGTCGTTTGTAAATACCTGACGGCATTTTATCACATCTGTAATTTGGAAATCTGTCTTTAAATGATTTGATGCTCTGTTATAAGTTGTAAATTATACCTTAGCTTACTCGCTTTTTCTTGTATGCAGCTTTGTTCACTGCTGTTTGTACAAGACATTGGGCCTGAGACACCGTGCGCCACGTCTAGTGTGGAAGACCAATACAGTTCTTTGACAGGGGCCTGGAGTGCATTGATGCTGAACTTGAATTTATGTTGCTGCAGCGGCAATCAACTTCACCTTGTGCGGTCCACCTTCCTTCTCGTATTTTGTGCCACATTCGGTTGCGCTTTATTTCATTAATAAAGGCGCTTTTACGCAGATCATGGGATAATTTATTGCTTCCATAAGCATAATTATTTTGTGCGCCATACACTAAACGTCATTTGTGAAGTACATGTTCATCCTCTGCGTGTTGTCAGATTTATTATTTGTTCAATAGTAAACTGATGTGCTCTATATGAAAATTGGATATATGTGGTGGCTGAAGTAGTTTTCCCAGCACATGGCACTGACACATGGCACGTCGAAAATTTATAAATGCCACAGTGAGGGCATGGCTGGATGAACAGGTATGTTAGTGATGTTGCTTGATTGGTCACCTGCACGACGACTGACATAGGAAATGGGAAAAAAAAAACAGGGAGCTCTTTCAGACCCTGTATTATCTAAATTCATATGATAGCCGTAAGGCTGCCGACCATACATGCATGCTGAAAAGACAGTTATAATAGCTTGTTTTTTATTTCAAAAGCCATTACAGCAAAATTACGAAAACGCCTAAAAAACATCTTAGCTTGATCTTGTCAAGACGTTTCTTCAGACAACTTTTAGCGTCACATTAGCACGGCTATCCGACGGTCGGATAGCCGTCTACGGCTACCGAATGTATCGACCAAGACATCTGTTCATCATTTCAGCTATCCGTTCAAGACGTTTTTTTTTTTTTTGACGTGAAATAGCTTCTTTTGTGTTTCATGGGAATGAACTATTTATGGAGAGGATAGCAGGGGAAAAGCTGCATATATGCAGCTTGACTAGCCCCGCCACCCCTTGGCACAAAGGCAGCAACAGGCGGTGCATACAGAGTCGTACGCAATAAAAAAAACCATAACATAAAAACACTCAAAATGTCATAGTTATATCAAAAAAGAAAAACATTCAATGACGCCGTATTTAAAATTCATTTTTTACATTACACGTAAACTGTCATCTGGTACTTTAAATTTGTTGATACATTGGGTAGGCAGCTGTGGCAGCTGGGATTCATAGTTTGTACGCGACCGTGGAGTGTGCCACTGAACACGGCCTTCTTGAACGTGCAGAGGGACTTAGAGATAAGTATCTAAATCATCTTAAATGTGTTTGTACGGAGTTATTATGCAATACAGCTTCGATTTTTGTTTTGACTTTTCTTCTATGTAAGAAACATGCACTCATTTGGTTGAGCGAAAAAAAATATTCAGGGTGGGGGACAATGTCAGTTGGCACGAGTGCATGAGTGCGCTCTCTGTTGTATTTAGGCCGTCGTCAGAGCCATCGTTTATACCGTCTCAATTCAAGAAAAACAAGATCAAGAAATAACTGTCTTGGCCAGGAATATTTCTCAGGGGGGGGGGGCACTTGCTGAAAGCCTTGACTATTTGAGAAAAACGCCTATTTTCATTATTTATTTTGGTAAAACACCATGGATCATAAAAATTTCGGGGGGGGGGGGGGGCTCCCTCGCTACGGGCCTGGCTGTTCGAACTGAGAGCATATCAATATGCCGAGTGATATAGACTGAGTGATTTAAAATGATATAGACTAGGCATAGTGGAGAAGGGGCTGGTGTTAGCATTTTTAGAAGCCCAGGATAAACACATCGAAGAGTACGAAGCTGTGTATACGGGAGTTCTCACATCCCTGAAAGTCCCACTAAAGGGTAATGGATTTTGAAAAACCAACAGGTGTATGTTTTGTTCGAGACAATGATAGCGTCTCACCTCACATGGTGCGGTTATTTCACAATATCGAACCTTTTTCAATGTATCCGAGCCTAGTGCTTCTGTAATGTCCGCTTTATTCGACGCATGTTCCTGCACGCAGTGCGGTTTTCTCGGCGCTCCTTGCCGACTCGAGGCACTGCGACAGGCTGCGTTATTAGAGAGTTTTAAAGTAGGGTTCATAAGGTTTGAGTTGCTTGGTTACACCGCTATTTTTGAAATACAGGGTGTTTCAAGAAATGTGTCCAACCTTCTCAAAAAATCAGGAAAATGCGATATTTGCTCAGGGTTTTCAGAATTGCTTTTTCTGTAGCGGCATGAATCTTAAGGTAGTTAAGGACATCATTTAGAACAGTAATTAAGAAAGTTACATTAATTAACTTTTTAATTAGTGGAGTTAGGTGATTGTGTCAAATGGGAGAATTGAAGTTCTTCATGTGAGGAACCCATCCGAGCTTTGAGATTTCGAAAAAGCGTCCTCTACACTCTAAGAAAAAAGAGAGTCAAAAGAGGGTCATGGAACCGTGACTCTCTTCGGTGTCCACCTGACCCCTTTTGGAAGGTACGGGCAGAGAAAAAGAGTTCGCATTTGGAAGGAGTCACTGGACCCTCCTGAAGCGCGTTTCGATTGGCTTCGGTATCGGAAGAGCCGCCGTATACGCCATACATATCGCGCGCTTGCCCTTTGGCGCCGTTGTGGCGCCTTGCTCGGCGACGCACACGGGGTTGGCGCCGGGGTGGCGCGCCGCTTTCCTCTCGTCTCAGTCATGCCTCAGTCTCCTGGTCTATTGGAATGCGTTGCGTGGTTGTGTTGGTTGCGCGTCTTCGGTGGTGTTGACGCCGGCTCCGTGCACGAAGTGACGCTTGGAGGGCGGAAAATTCATGGAGCTGCGGACACCGACAACGGGCGCCAGTTAACGGTGAGTGTACTGCTTTCGTAGGTACTAATTATACAGCTTAAGCTGGGCGTCCGCAGCAGCCTTGCTGAAGTTATTCCGCCAGTCCCTTTCCAACAGCAGCCTGCGTCCCGCGGGGCTGTTGCGGATGCCCAACCTAAAGCTGTCAGTTAACGAGTTACCACCGTTATGCGCGTTGCTGTACAAGCTCCCATAAAGTGAGCGATGCAAACAATTATCGAGGGTCATTTCTTGCTGATCGCACGTTGTCGTCTGCACTCTGAAGGTGCAAGATGTCGTTTTGAGATGCACTTTAGTCTACTTCATAATAACAGTTCCATCGACCTTGAGTGTGCAGCGTGCTTCCGCGCGTGGGAACCGTGAAAAAAAAAAAAGCCTGTGGTACATAACGCTCAGGACGGCACTATATAAATGGTTTTTGTTGGCTTAAAGACGGTAGTTTGAGGTGCAGACTATAGTACGGTGGCTTCCAGAACGTACGCGGTAGTCATTCAAGTTGGACACGCCTCGCCGGTAAAGTGAAAAAGCTCTAGACATTCGACGGCGCGCGGTTGTTGCGGCCGCGGGCGTGCACTCTTTTCCCTCGTTTCTGTTTGCTGTTTCCGTGGTTTGCATACACTGCAATGACGTTGGGCGCTATAACAGAATCGAGTGAGTGTACGTGATTGTGGGAGTTATGTGCGCTAATTCTAGCATATGACATGTCTGATCTCGACGTAGACGGCGTACGCACGCGCTGGGTGGTCGTTCGGGCCCTAGTACTCGCATCTGTTTATCTGAGTATTTAAGGATGGGTTCTGTTTGTAAAACATGCGGTCGAATAACCGCTCACGGCATGCCCCTGGCTGCCGGAGGGATGTGCTTTGTCTGTTTTGTTGTTAGCCTTTATTATGTCTGTGTGACCACTTATTGTGTAGGTTTTGCAAACCTTTACTGCAATTTCATTTTCTCATCACAATATCACGTTCTGCTTTTCAGATACCGTTTTTCATGGTGCTCACGCTGGACAGGAGCGACAACCTAGCAGCCACAAGTCTGATGCCTGGAGCCGTCACACTTTTTGATTTATTCTTAATAACAAGGAATAATTATGGAAACATGATGGCGATTTATGCTGTTCATTTAGCACCATATGACACTGTGCATATCACAGTCACCCATTTTTAGTTGGCTATACTCATAGAAGCATGTAAAGGAGGAATACCCCAACTTCTTATTGGAAATCACAGACCATCCTATCGCGCTTTCTATATAACTTTGCTGGAAAATATGTATTGTTTCTACGAGTTTATTAAAATAATGCTAAATCTGAACTATTATTTTTTTACAGTCGCTGGGCAGAACGGCAAGTCTTATTGGACTTGCTTAAAATGAATACTCCACTATTTTCAAACAGTAGTTTCGCGCAAATAGAGCAAGGTAAATGAGTAGCTTAAACATACTTGTGGAGTCGCTTGATGCTTCGGTGTGGGTCCCTTGACCCCCGTAGGAGCGTTACCGGCAAGAGGTCTGACTCCCTATAAGTGGTAACGTGATCTCCGATGAGTCGTCTTTCCACTCTTCCTAGAGGGTCAGGGGACTCTCCTAGAGCGAGCCGACCCCTGACCCACCAAGAGATGTCACCGTGGACTATTAAAGAGAGTCCTATACGTGGCATAGTCGAACTCTCCCGAAAAGAGTCACGCATACTCTTCTTTTTTTCTTAGAGTGTAGTAATTGTTGTGGCGTAATGAAATTCAACGAAATGCAACGGCTTTCAACAGCGAAAGCTATCGAATTCGCTTGAATTTCATTACTTTGTAATTATTACTAGAGGCCGCTTTTCCGAAATCTCAGTGTTGGGATGGGTTTCTGGCACGAAGAACTTCAATTCTCTAATTTGACACAGTCACCTAACTTCACTAATTAAAAAGTTAATTCATTTAACTTTCTTAATTACTGTCTCAAGTCATGTCTCTAACCATCTTAAGATGCCTAGCGCTACAGAAAAAGTCATTCACTCATTTTGGACGTCTCAGAAGAATTGCAGTTGCGTTCTTCCATGTTTCTGTTTAGGTTTTGCCATTGAATTTGGTTGAATTTCATTACTTCGTAATTATTACTAGGTGCCACTTTTTCGAAATCTTAAAGTTGGGTTGGGTTTCTGGCATGAAGAACTTTAATTCACCCATTTGACACAACCTCCTAACTCCACTAATTAAAATGTTATTAATTTAACTTTTTTAATTACAGTCCCAAATAATTTCTTCAACCATCTTAAAATCTCTGCCACTACAGAAAACCAATTCTGAAGGCAGCATTCAGATATCGCATTTGCCTGATTTTTTAGAAGGTTGGACACATTTCTTGAAACACCCTGTATAACTTGCGTACCCAAGAGGTTAGCGTATGACGCATGCGCAGTGGCGACAAACGCCAAGAAGCAATAGGCGGTTTTAGAATGGAGTGCCCAAAGTTTCGCGTTAGCGTTGTCTCCACTGCGCATGCGTCATACGCTAACGCGAAACTTTGGGTACCCTATTCTAAAACAGCCTATTGCGTTCATTGATACTTTACTTCGCTGAATGCTGCCGTTGGCCCCGCCGCAATGTTTACTGTACTCGACATAGAGAGTTTGCAATGTTCTGTCCGTCATTATACCACAGTTTAATGTGGATGCACCCACTTTGATGATTGGTGGTACATCTCCATCATCCGACGACTGACGTCCCTGCTAAATGATTAAACAACCCTTGTGGCAGCTGTAGTAGTTAACGGTGAAAGCGTAATCAGAGAACTAGGTGTTATAGCCAAAGAGCGTCGCATATTGGACGCAGAACTTGTCGCATCCCGCGCATGTTAAAATGTGATAGAACACCACAGACCGGAGAGGGAAACGCAAAGCGCGTCGTGCCGCCCGGTAGCCCGCCGCGATTTTTCTCGGGCTAGCGCGGGGAACGCGGTGTTACAGCCAGGTGAGGCAGGCGCGTCGCGGAGCTTTGGTGAGGCCGACCTTTTACGACGCTATAGGGAGCCTACATGACCGTACGACGTTTGCGCTAAAATCGCCACCTCGCGGTGTGTTAAGGCATGAAAAATTGAACTTCTATTGAAAACGCGCTGAGTGGGACGGACGTGTAACGCGTTTCAGGTGCTATTCGCGGAGGCGACAGTAATGACGAATTACTTTAGTTTACCGCTCCCAGAGAGCACACCACCTCGACGACCGGGAAGTGGTAGATAAAAAGGCGCGTTTGTAGAGCCTCTAGAGTCGTGACCTGAGTGGTTATCGAGGGTGGAACCCTTGACAGTGCTCAAGGAATTTTAAAATTGATGTCTGTCCAGTAGGACGGACACCATTTTTTGTTATTTATTCTATTTGCTTGTGATGTAATTCATGTCTGGAAACAGGCAATAAAGCAAAAAAAAAAAACCGTGGCGCAGTGGATAGCGTGCCCGGCATGTGTTCTTGCGGACCGAGCGGTCGTGGGCTCGACGCCCGTTGACGGAACTTTTTTTCTTTGCCATCTGATCGTGTAAATTTTTACGACGTCACTTCCGTGACGAAAATACGTCACTGAAGTCTTGGTGGACCCCGGCATAAAACACTTTCGTGTTAAAAAAATTTGGCAGATTTCACGTACCGTGGGAATCGATGTAATGCGAAGCATGCGACGGGAAGGTGACTGCATGGGGCCAGGCGGCAGCCAAGGGGGGGGGGGGTTGGGGGATTCAAACCCCCCCGAAATTTTTCAGTTTTGCTTGCGTATATATACACGCGCACATACAAGGCACGCACGAACATACATAAAGTATGGTTGAACCCCTCCCCCCGAAAAAAATTTCTGGCTACGCCCCTGCATGGGGCATAATTTTTTTTACATTGAGCGAAACTTTACCAAATCACGCTAAAGATAGGCGCAAATGGTATACGCACACACATATGAAGAGTCGCACATGTGTTATATAACCAGTTGTTTACAGTTGCGTAACGATGCCAGCAGCAGCACAGGTATTACAACGCCGGACGCGGTTAGCCTATATGTAGTTCTTATACTTGTCCGTTATAACGAAGAACGCACACACGTTTCACGAACCCGTGTGCATGTGTGGAAGGGGCTCTTGACAGTTCACACGTAAATGGCGGAGATCACAATGTCTTTGTTATTGTGCTTGTTGTGCACAACGCAGACCTCGCCGATTCCGCTGCTTGTCTGAGTGTGTCCGTTCTCTGGCGGCCGGCGCAGTGGGATGCGGCCTACGTTGAAGTTGCGCATCGCCTTGTTCTTACATGTGCCCACACTGCCGCACCAGCAATGCAGGCGCTTGCTGTGGACGACACATTGGAATCCCGTGATAGCGGTGGGCTCGTCGCTCCAGGTTTCAGAAAGTGCTGACACGCCAATTTCTGTGAGCAGGCGTCTTTTTCGAGGCCGTGCACGTGCGTGTGCACAGACTGTACGTTGAGAGCGGCGAGCGTGGGGTGATTGTTGTGGTCGTGTCACCGAATGAAGGTGGTAGCATGGTCGAAGACAATGTCTAGAGACCTGTTTGCTAGCCGGGTCATGTCGACAGATTGTTTCGATAGAGCCGGCGACATGTCGGAACCTAAAGTCACCTTTTGCATTGGTTAGGTCGAGGCTGGTAGCTCTGGAAAGTGCTCGTCATACACTGATCAATCCCATGCTATGAGAATTTTGGTGTATTACAAGTTATGGAGACGACCAAGAGAGCGCCCAGAGGCAGTTAGCTAGCTAGCTAGCTAGATAGATAGATAGATAGATAGATAGATAGATAGATAGTAGATAGATAGATATAGATAGATAGATAGATATAGATAGATAGATAGATAGATAGATAGATAGATAGATATAGATAGAGATAGATAGATAGATAGATAGATAGATAGATAGATAGATAGATAGATAGATATAGATAGATAGATAGATAGATAGATAGATAGATAGATAGATAGATAGATAGATATAGATAGATAGATAGATGATAGATAGATAGATAGAACCCCGCGTGTGCGTAAGTGTATGGCCACGCTTAAAGGGACGCTAAAGGCAATAACAATTTATGTCAGAGTGAAAGCTCAATGTATGACAACGTCTAAAACGGCAATATTATCAACAGCAGTGTCCTACTTACCGAGAAATTAAGCTAAATGTACCACACGATGAGCGCCACGAGCGACACATTTTCAAAATGATCCCGATGACGTATGAGAGTCTGCCTACAATTAATCACTAGTAATAAAACTAGCAGCAATAAAATAAGAACCTTCCGTGCATCAAGAGATGTAATAAAATGCTGTTTGTTTGTTTCTGTTTGATTCATGGAAAAAAGAACCTCCTTGGCGTTGCCATGGGGAACGGCGCACGTGGTTAGGTGCCGTTTTCGCCGAACTGTGCTTCGCCCGGCGCCCTGCTTCGCTCACGCGGTCGCGTCTCAGTTGTAGTTTCGGTACCGCGTACTGCCGCGTGTGTTTTGCGCGCTCGTGAAAGTCGCTCTGACAGAAAGTTCGACAAAATGCCGCATTCATGTGATGTTGCCGGATGCCTGAATGGTGCACGCCGCCAGTGCACGCCGCCGCGTAGTAAAGGCGGGCAATGTTGGGCACGGCAGCAGTGACGTGTGAAAGACTGATTTCGGGCGGGTGATTTGAAGTGCGCTAACGCGATGCGGACCACTAAAAACGTGATTTTATTTCAAAATAAGCACTTCCTCGGCGTAAAAGTAGCACTACGAGGTTTCTGGACCGCTATTTCAACAATCAACGTCGACTTAATATTTGCCTTTAGTGTCCCTTTAATATTGCAAAGCGCGCGGTCTCGGAGCATGTTGGTTGCCCACTATATTGTTTAATAATAATATCAGGAGTTTAACGTCCCAAAACCACGATATAATTATGAGAGACGCCGTAGTGGAGGGCTCCGGAAATTTCGAACCTACATGGGGTTCTTTAACGTGCACCTAAATATAAGCACACGGGCCTCAAAACATTTTCGCCTCCATCGAAAATGCAGCCGCCGCGGCCGGGATTCGATCCCGCGACCTTCGGGCCAGCAGCCGAGCGCCATGACCATCGTGGCGGGGCCGCTAAATTGTTTGACAACCGCTCTAAGTTGGCAGCGCGTGCGGCTTTGATGGTTGACGTGTGTACACATTAGAAACAACAAAAGTGCACTTCGCCTAAGCGCCTTTCGTTGTCATATAAAGCCTAACCCTTGCCTATAGACCACTATTGCTGCAACTCGACGCCGGTTAATCAATCAGGGCTTTTCGGCCAACCGTGACACCGCGTTGCCTGCAGTTGTGAAATGTCCTTCACGTGAAGTGTTCAAGTTCTCGACACTCCGTGTGGTTACGCAAGATGACCACAGTCAGCTTTTAATAATAGAACTTACATGTGCGACGAAGCTGAAGAGTTTTTACAAGATGGCCTATGTATTCTTCTGTGTTTGTTTTTAAACCACAGAGATACGATACCCATCACGTGAGGCTTTCGATAAAGATGCATCCTCCGTACGCAGGGCCAGTCTACTTACAGCTAAGAGCTTGGGTCTTCATAAAAATTGTAACACGGTGCAGAACAGTTTCTTGAAGTTTCGAGAACATTTTAAGGTTGCTATAAATTTTATTCTTGTAACATTGATAACATTGCATTGCGGAAATATAATTTGTTTTCACGTATTTGTGTTTCCGTAATAACTTCTGCAACCGCCTTAGCTTGGTTCTTGTGTGCATGTTCGCGAGTGCTGTAGTTGCAACCAAAGAGGGTCGTAATCGGGCTAACATCTCCGCGAATTTCATTAAAGTTTGTTATTTCTCTCTACTACCACCATGAAGATTTCTGAACTCATCAGAAATATCATTGGTATTTGTGTGTTAATGTTGCGTATGTGTATTTGAAATTGGAAACTGTTTTTCATTGCATCATTTCTTGTAGCCATTAACATTATTTGGGGCCCGTATACGAAGTGAGAGTAGAAGCCGGCGTAGTTTACAGGTGCCTCCTTGAATACATATAATAAAAAAATGAAGGCAGCTTATTCGCACTTGTGGGTGCCAAGCCTGAAGGATGTACGGAGCTGGAGGGCCTTCTTGGTTTCTCTTTATTTTTCTCTTTCTTTCTTCCTCTGTCATCTCCCTCTTTTTTCTATGTCTTTTTGTGTCTGTTTGTTTCTATTTCTTTATTTCTCTTTTGATATATTTCTTTCTCTTTCTCGCTCTTACTATCTTTCTTTCTCTCTCTCTCTTTATGTCTTTCTTACCTTTCTTTCTCGCTGTTTCTCTCCTTCTGTGCTATGATGTACTCTCTCCCCTCCTCCTTTTCCTCCTCCTCCCTTCCCTTTCCCACCCCCTTGCTATACTATTATCTACAGAAGGCCTGGATAGCCGAGTGGTTACGACGCTCGCCTTCGGTTCGCGGGTACGCAGGCTCAAATCCCGCTTCGCCAATAGAATTTCTCTCTCTCTATCTTTTTTTATTGCGATAGCAATTATATGGACAGTCTCGGCTGGTTTTGCCGTCGCAGTCGCCGCCGTCATGCACCGTATATGTATAAGTATGTGTATATATGTAAAGTCCCAAAGAAATATAATTCAGAGAAATGCTTCCGAAGCGCGGAATCGAACCAGTGACATCTCGCTCCGCAGCGCGTGGCGCTAACCGCTACGCCACAAAACGCAGATCGTCCAGGAAGCTAACGGCGAGCGTTATTACACACCTTTTACCACTGGCAGTACTCCGAGACAGCAGGCGCTTAGGCCTATAATCGTTTCTTCATTACCAGCGAGATGGCGCGAGGAGCGCAACGGGCGCATTTAAAAGTCGTCCGCAGCTCGCTCGCTTCTTCTAATAGTTCTCTCTCTCTTTCTTTCTTTCTCTCTGTGCTCGTTCTCTCGCCCACCAGAGTTATCGCATATCACGCCGGATAAATCGGCGCACGTGTTCTGGGAGCGAAGCAGAAGTTGAAGAAGGCGAAGAGGAAGAAGAGAGCGCGTGCCGGTCCATGAAGATGGTAGTTTTCTGTCTACGGTTAACGGCGCAACGCCAAGCTTAAGAGTTCCGCTGTAGAAAACGAGCAATGTTGATTCACTCATACGCAGCGAAGCAAAGTTCAAAACTGTGCTTTACGATGAGAGAAAGCCGTGGATAAAGGCGCTTCTGGTTCTAATTGTTTCGAGAGGCACGAGGTTGCGTTCATTCTTCACGCACGCCAGAGTCCTTTAGACACCGTTGTGGAGGCCGTCTGCTCTATGGTGTCACACGTGGAGACGACTATCGTGTCTAGCTCCTCATATGCGAATAGGCTTATTAACTGTGCTCCATTCCCTATTGGTCAAGCCCGTAATGTCGGGACAATCCAAGATCCGCAAGGTTACCCCATGTCTACGTAAACATTTTCGCAACAAAAGTTTGCACGTGCGAACATGCCGCCGGGAAAGATTATATATATAAAAACACGTTTGTGAGCCGCCTGGTGCTATTGTAACGATCCACGAATATACACAAGAATACTGTTTGTTAGTAGACGTTGTTAGTAGCGCCATTACGTTGTCTGTTTCCCTTTACCGTGTTCATCGTTTTTTGGGCTTAATGTTTCACTGCTCATGGATAGCCAACTATAGCCCAACAGTCTGTTCTGCTAAAGTGCACAAGAATCATTAAGCAAGGTGCTGCGCAAAACAAACATGGACGAGAACAGTCCCTTATCTCCCATCTACTTAACCACCGGATTCTCGGCCAATTCCCCGTAGTGGGCAAGCACCACGACATAGGAAAGAAGCTTGTGGACACTGTTGATGTAGAGGATTCGGAGGTCAATTGTGGCTATTTGTTTTGTCTTAGTCCTGGATGATGCCAGTCCTGCCGCATCGTTCTAGTTCTTCGGACTCGGCCACCGGGGTCTCTGCACGGCCAGGCAGCTGTTACCCGATCCTGAGGCGGTTCTTCGGCCAATCATGCCACCACGGCATCCGGCGTTCATCGCGGTCGTCGTCCACGCCTCCAAGGCCTGACCGGCAAAAGGCGCCCTCACGTTCGTCACTGACGCTGACCTCTGACTGCCTACCCTCAGACGAAGAACAAACTGAACTTTCAAAGTTGTGCACCGATTGTCGGGATTCCAATTTTGACGAAAACAAGGAATGTTCCAAGGTTTCGACTTCCAAGAGCGCCAACCTGGTTTCCTCACACTGCGCTGTCCGAAGGAATGAGTGCGCTGGCGTACTTTCGAGTGCCGCCGTGGTATCCGCGCCGTTTACGTACGCATCGATGGCCGATAACATCAGCGCTTCTCACAGCTATGCGGGCTTCGCAAGCTTACCTAACCAAGTTTATCGCCGGGTGATCAGGAAGGGCTTCGAGTTCACCCTCATGGTAGTTGGTGAATCCGGGCTTGGTAAGTCGACGCTCGTCAACTCCATGTTCATGGCTAACATCTACGGAAGCGAATACCCTGGGCCGTCTCATCGCGTCAAGAAAACGACGTGCGTCGAAGCTACGCGAGTTAGGCTAAGGGAAGGCAGCGTCGACCTCACACTGACCGTTGTGGACACGCCAGGCTTCGGCGATGCCGTAGACACAACCTGTCCTGGCAGCCAATATCCGACTACATAGAAAGCTATGAACGCGCAGTACTTCACCGCTGAATCCAGAGTTCGTCGAGAGGCTTTCCGCGATAACCGAGTCCACTGCTGCCTGTACTTTATCCCGCCAGTGGTACATGGGCTCAGACCCCTGGATATCGAATTCATGAAAAGATTGCATGATAAAGTGAACCTCGTCCCAGTGATCGCCAAAGCGGACACTATGACAGCGGAGGAGTGCAGGAGGTTCAAGCGTATGATCTTGAGAGAGATTAGATGGAATAAGATTAGCCTTTACGAATTTCCGAATGCTGAAGATGAGGAAGAAAGAAAGCTGCAAAGTTCGCTCAAAGAACGTGTTCCATTCGCTGTAATCGGCAGCGATACGACGATGGAAGCGAACGGTCGAAAATTCAAGGGTCGCAGTTACCCTTGGGGAGTTGTAGACATCGAAAACTCTGATATTTGCGACTATAATGCGTTGCGGGATATGCTTATTAGGACCAACACTCAAGACCTGAAGCAAGTCACGAACGACGTTCACTACGAAAACTATCGCCGACAAAAGCTGGCTATTCTCAAACGGCCGGAAGAACCAGATCGTGCTAGTCTCAACAATAACCTCCTGTCGCGTATCAAACACGAGCTGAAAGAAAACGAAGCTAGCCTGCTGCGAACGAGAAAAGTAATGGAACAAGGATTCAAGATAAAGATTCAAGAGAAACACAAACTCTCAAAGAGATGGAAGTGGGCGCCTTGAGAAAGCATGAACAGATGATGAAGGACCTCGAGCAGAAGAAGATGAAACTGAAAGAGAAGCGCAGAAACTTTGAAGACGACAAGACCAAGTTTGAAGCAGTCTACGAGGACAAGGAAAACATCTTTCGCAAAAACATAACCTTGCGCGATTCTGAAGAACATACGGAATGGAAAGATGATGGCAACTGATGGAAGGAACGAGAGCACCTCATAATAGCCACACTGCAGCTTCTCTGCTTGGAAACGCTGATGTGCAGGAAGGGAGTTTTCCTCCTGCGTTTGCATCGTGCTCTACTTTTGATAGACTGCCACAGTTCCACACCTCGTTCCTGTAATGGCTGTCGAAGCTGACTATTGGAGATGTCTTCCTTTGCTTATAAATTATTTTCCTCAAACAGCCTGTGCTTTCTTGCATGGCAATTGCGTGGAAATGTGTACATCCCATCTGTGTTTCCCGGCAAATTATGATCCGTACCCGGACGATGTGTTTCGATTGGATGACCATCTGAAAAGGTGGTAGGAATTGGGAATGCATTTTTCTTTCATCTGTGCTCACAGTCTGTCTCAGGAGTTTGAGAAGATATCCTTGTTTAATGGTACGTGCTGCGATGGACGGCCATTTTTGTGTATAATACGTGCAACACCGGTATTCACGTACAGGCTGGGTTAACGCTGTTCCCTCTCATGTTCTCTAAACGACTCGTCTGTGCAAACAGATGTTCTCTCTCAGAGAAACCCAAGCAATGGTATGGCTCAACAAATTATAATATACTTAACGAGATCGTGTATATGAAGCTGTTCAGTCAAGATCCCACTTCGGTGAGCTTGTGGTTTCTCCTAGTCTCATTCGGAAGAAAATAGGTCATACTACACCATAAGTGATGCGTTCACACTTCTCCTAAACTGATACCTGACGAAAGCCAGCAAAAGAACGGGACACGAGAAAAGGCAGGCGTTCTTTTGCTGGCTTTCGTCAAGTATCATGAACCAACTGGCCCAGATCTCAACTCTTCTGCTCCTAAACTGAGAGCGACTCTTCCACGCTCTCTGATTGAGCTAAACCATATTGCATTCGGTCCACGTATTCGAGACGGAACGAAAGCTTCTGACAGCACTGGCGCTTATCTAATGCAATCGTCAAGCTATTTTTGAAACAATTATTTCGCTGGTTAGTCATGTTACGCCAGCGGGATGTGAAGCTATAGTACTGAACCCTGGACAATGCATCGCAGCAAGCGTATACTTACTGGTAAAGAAAAGAAAAAAAAAAGAACGAGCCGAATCGAGTGCGACCCACGCAGCCTGGGTGTACACACGTAGATTTGGAACCCGGTCGACACGTTTTTGCACGGACTTGGCAGTAATGAAGTTGCACTAAATTACTTATTGCAGAAATCAGTGACATCGCGAATTACTTTTAGTGGGCTGCTAATTTGGCAACAAGCGAGTGATGGCAAGGAAATTACTCAATACTTTCCCAATTACTCTGGTCTAATACTGGCACGTCCACTTCCCTTATGGCATAAAATATTGACCAAAAAAGAATAGTAAAGTAAAAAAATAGTACAAGTTAATCTGAGTGCCAAACCTCAAGCGTGGAAAGTTCAGCAAATATCTCTGAGCTTTCAATGTATATGTGCTGTAACTAAAGCGTATATGAGCTAGTGCACGAAATGACGAGCTTTTGTTAAAGTAATTTCAAAGCAGTTTGTTTACTTTTAAAAGGTATTAGTAATGTGATGCGATGTCACTACTTTTGGCCAGTTGCAGTCTGTAATGCAGCTTAATTACATTTATAAATTATAAGAGTAATTGCAATGTGATCTAATTACGTTTCATGACTAATTTTGGCATCTCTGGTTTTGCATATGTAGCTTATAACTGCCCTCCGCAGTAAAACCAATGTAAAAAAGGAAATTCCAGCTAGTTCCACGCATGTGAACAGCGGAGCTGGCAAGCAAGCGCCACCGCATTGAGAACGCGGATTGAGTTCCATCTTTCTTCATCCTCTTCTTTATTTCGTGTTTCTTTCTTTCTTTATATCTTTCTTCTTCTTTCTTGTTTCTTCCATCTTTCTTTCCTTGTCTCTTTCTACCTTGCCCTCTCTCATCCTTTTCCTCTTCCTGACCCTCGCATCACTCCTCACTCTCGCTTCTCTTTCCGTACTCACGGATTGAAACAGGGCAATTTAGGGCTAAGGAATGCACATACTTTTGTTTCCACCGCCTTCTTTTCGGGTCATATCGGCGTAATTTCTATTTGAACGCGTACATCCGAGCCAACGTTACCTTTAGAGACCACATTTGTCGCGACGTGACATGGTTATCTCGAGCGATTGCGAATACCAGTCGTTATACTGAAAAAATTTGATGTCGAGTTTGAATCCGCGAGTACTGTACATGGTTATGATATGTGGTTTACCCTCTCACCTCCTCTCCATTCAGCCTCAGTTCCCTTTCCCACCCCCTTGCTAAACTATACTATACAAGGCTATGTCGTGCTTTACTCCCTCCCCTCATCCTTTCATCTCTCCTCACCCTCATTTCCCTTTCCCGCGCCTTGCTATACGGTACTATGGCATGGCTATACTATGCTAGCACCTGCTTGGCCCTACCCGCTTTATGTGGCGCATACCCACCGAGTTTTCTGCCTACGACGGACGCGCGAAAAGTTTCTCCTAAAGTCCCTAGATTTTTCACTAAGTAAAAAAAAATGTAGGGACTTTAGCTCGGCCGGCTGGTTCATGTTTTTCTTCGTCCTTGTTTTGGATTTTCGCTGGTATTTCTTGCATCTGTCTAAGACACCGGCCTTACTCCGAGCTTAAACAGCGCTGCTGTTAAAACCGGTAGCTTGAAACCTGTGCGCAGTCGAGAGTTCATGGACACCACCCACGTCGCAGGTAGCAGCATCCTACTACAGACTGTATATTAAAGACATTTTTCACCGTGTTCTGATTATGTCAGGTCGCGGAGGCCCTCACGCTCCACGATAACGTTTTCCTTTTCTTTTTTCCTTTTTTTTTTGTACGTTCAGTGAGAAACATGGCGCCGCCTGCAGCAGACAAAGTCGGCCAAAAGTCGTGGTTGCGAATTTAATTTCGCGCAGCGCACTGAAATTCATTCATCTTTGCTAAGTTCTTTAGCAACGTGCTGTGGAGATGTAGAAAGGAAATATCTAGACCAACCTTGAAGCGCGCTACCATGGCGCCGTTTTATATACGTTGTCCTGACTGCCCTGCGATGTGTTTGTTTACTATACAACGTACGCCGCGTGTAGGCACGCGTGCGCTCATCAGCCTCGAGTGGGGAAGCTCCATTTTATTAACATGCTCCATGGCGGCCGCTGAACTCGGTCGCAATCTTCTAAAGAGCACGACGACACCACGCAAGTATATCAGCGCACGGCTATACCGTCGTACGAAAATGACCACCGTCTTTCATATATTCCGGCGATACTTTTCAAGGAATTTTACTCCAGGTGCGCACGTGCATGAACTTTGTGCCTGCAGAGTTGGTCGAAATTTTTTTGAGTCTCGACCTTTCAATGCGTAAAGTTTGTAAGGTCGCACTTGATGTCAAGATAGCCCGAAAAGGTCTTTCTGGTGTTCATAGAACAATTTATTGCGCAACACAGGTTGGGTTAGGCCGAAGTTTCTGGAGATAAATAGGTAGCCCCCACAGCTGTACACGTAAAGTTCGCTTTCCCATGGCAAAGGCCGATCAAAGCCACGTATGTCATGTCGGAACTGCCTCAGGTAAAATATATATACCTGGTCTAGGCTTGCATATTTACTATACTCGGGTACAAGTAAAAAAAAAAGCGGCTTTTCGCCGTCAAAGGACCCCCTCTAGCCAATGGCGTCGCCGTGTCATCGTGACGTCGTGCCAGAATGATGATGATTATGATTATGATGATGATGATGATGATGAAAACTTTATTTGCGTCCATAAAGACGCAGGGGAGACCCCGTGCCAGAATGGCTGTCGAGGATAGAACCTCTGGCAGCACTGAAGCAATTTTAAGTTGAAAACAACAGTCCAAATGGGACTGATGACGTCTTTTGATAATTTCCGTAGCATGTATTTGTATTGTGTACGTGACGTGATTGTTCTGTAGATTGCCTAAGACAGGCAATAATTTAAAAAAAATCACCGTTTCGCCGTAACGGCGAAGCAATGAATGCGATAGCAATAAATTGGAATGTAACGCGAAGAACGGAAAGCAGCTCGAAATTGTCAGCGCGTCGCTCGAGCCCAAAGGACGCACGAAAAGAACGCACACAGGACGAGCGCGAACTATCATGCGTCACAGCTCGACACTGGAAGCGCACTGCTCAAACATAAAGCAGGACGCGCGAAACGAACGAACAGGTACACCAGGGGCGTAGCCAAGGGGGGGGGGGGTCCAGCCCCCCCCCCGAAATTTTTTCAATTTTGCTTGCGTATATATGCACGCACACATACAAACGCACGCACGAACATATATAAAGTATGATTGAACACCCCCCCCCCCCCGAAAAAAATTTCTGGCTACGCCCCTGAGGTACACACAGGACGAGCGCGAACTAACTTTCCCAGTTGTTGCTTATTTCTGCTTGAACAGCGCGCTCCTTTCGCAAACGCGGCCGCTGCAGCGAGCGAAGCGACCTTCGTACGCTCTGTGACTTCAGCGCGGACATCGCGGGGAAAGCAGAAGACATACAACCCCCGCTCCCCCCCCCCCACCAGCCGCCCCCTTCTTTCCTCGAGATAAGCACACGAAGGCGACCACGCCCTGTAGGTCGAAGAGCAACGGCGTTCGCAGGAACGGGGCGACGACCTTTAAAGCGCGCCACGCGTGCACATCGCGCCATCTATGTGGTAACTAAGAAAGCATGCTGATGTAAGTGGTGTGTAAGATGTAAGTGGTGTGAAAGACGGTGCTGATGGTGGCCTAACCGTCTAACGCCGCGCGCTGGAAAGCGGGAGGTCGCCCGCTCGATTCCGCGCGTCGAAAAGTTTTTCTGAATTATTTTTCTTTGGTATATATATATATATATATATATATATATATATATATATATATATTCGGTGCATGACGACGGCGACGGCAAAAATCAGCCGAGACTGTCCATATAATTGCTATCGCAATAAAAAGTGTCGATAACAGAGCGCTCGGCACCTATCGTCGCGGACCAAAGAGATCGGGGGTTCGAATCTCAGCCGAATCATCGAAACTTTTTTCTGCAAGTTTATTTTTTCCATCTGGTCGTGCGCATTTTACCGACGTCACTTCCGCGTCAGAAATGACGTTAGTGAAGTCTTGGTGGACCCCAGCATAGAACAATTTCGAGTTAAAATAAGAAAACATTCGTTTAACAGCCCAAGGTGGCGGTGCCCATGCGCCTTACGTAAAATCGTCTATACTCCCACTGGACGTGACAAAGCAGTGTCACTCAGAACTGCGGTGGGAGGCGTTGGTAATTCTAAGAATACAGATCCCTCGTACTTGCGCACGTCAGCAGCATATAGCTTTTGTCCGACTTCCCACGCATTTATTCTAAGAAACCATACCGCGCGTGGCTTACATAGATTAAGCATAAATCGTATTATATCCATTGCTCTTGAAAGTTTTGCATTTTCCACGTGGTGCCTAAAAAAATAATGCAAGCTGTGTATCGCACAAACAGCTTCGTCGCCTCATTCTCACGTGAAAAAAGAAAAAGAAACAACTTGGCGCAACTCAATCAGCTGCGCAGCGTTTTGAAAAAGCTCGCTGCATTACCTGCGCACTCGAAGAGAGTAAAGGGAAGCTTGACAAGCGAGTGCCCAATCGCCTTATCAGCGGAGCCAGGGCGGCGTTCCGCTCAAAAAATTAGGTGCAGAGCAACAAAATCGAAGCAAAAAAAAGAAAGAAAGGCCCAGCATGTCATCGCCACGTCAACAAGGTGATGGAAATCTGCGAGGCGATACATAAGGTGAACCGTAATACAGCCACTTGCATCAGGGTACACTGGATTCAAGGCCATGCTGCGAACCCTCACAATATTGCTGCTGACCAACAGGCACACTGCCCTCCTAATACAGACCTCCCATCTATTCCCCTTCCACCTCAACCCCTAAATACACTCCGTGCCCGTAAAAATGTTCTCCGGCAGGATACACGCGCTGTTATCCCACCGTGTGTCTGCTCTGTCCCCCTTCACCTTACTAGGGCGGAGGAAGTCGTGCTTAGGAGACTTCGGGCAGGGGTGGCCCTTACACCAGCTGTTATCTCAACATGGAACTGGTCGCATTTACCAGTTGGTGCTACATGCCCGTACTGTTCTGTTCCGGTGATGCAAGCAGATGCATACCACTTTATATGGACATGAGGATTACAGTCGGAAACGCTCCCGTCATCTCCTCCATGCTGGTCTTCGCTACAGTGACACAAACAGTTATGACCGATGGATACATGACAACACATTCCACAAGACACTTCTTCACTTCATACACAACACCGGCCTAACGGCGCACATTTACCACAAATCTACACAACAAATATTATGCCTTAAGGGCAAGTCTATGTCGCAAATTTAAAAAATCCGGCAGATCCCACGCACGGCGGAAATCGATGTAATGCGAAGCAGCTAGCAAAGAGCTGCATAGATCGCCTTGTTCGACTTTGAGCCAAATGAATCATTCAGGCCATGGCATCTAGTTCACCATATATCGCGTGTTTGCCATGCACGCATGCATCCACAATCTGGTATATGTCATACTAATGAGACGTATATTCTGGTATGTACAATTTGTCGTTATGCTCATCACGCACTCGTGTCATGCCATACTAGTTTTGGTATATATCCAGTTAACAAAACGGCCGGAAGCACAACCATGACAGTGTCATGTAAATCATACCGTACATAACATGCATAACATGATTCGCATGTTAGGACCTGCCATTTATGTTCGTCATACAGTCACATCGCGCAATGCCAATTTTGGTGTATATCAAACGAGCGAAATGGTCACGAGGTGCACCATGAGTATGGCATGTAAATCATACCATACATGACATGCATATCATGGTTTTCATATTACCACCTGTCACTTATATCAGTCATACAGTCGCGTTGCGCAATACAAATCTTGGTGTATATCAGTCTAGCGAAACGGCCGCGGTCGGACAATGAGTGTGGCATGTAAATCATGCCGTAAATGATATGCATATAACGATTTTCAAGATCCCACCTGGCATTTATGCTTGTCATACACTTGCGTCGCGCAATACCAATTTTGGTGTATATCAAGCTAGGGAAACGGCCGCGAATGCACCATGAGCAAATCATGTCGTACATGACTTGTATGTCATTATTTTCATGTTACCACCTCTCGTTTACGTTCGTAATGCAGTCGCGTCGCGCAATACCAATTTTGGTGTATATCAAGCTAGCGAAACGGCCGCGAATGCACCATGAGCGTGGTATGTAAATCATGGCATACATGACATGCATGTCGTGGTTTTCATGTCACCAACTATTATTCATGTTCTTCATACAGTAACATCGCGCAGTACCAATTTTGGAGCATATCAACCTAGCGAAACGGCCGCGAGCGCACCATGAGCAGTTCGTGTCGTACATGACTTGCATGTCATGATTTTCATGTTACCACCTCTAATTTACGTTCGTCGTAAGCCGCGTCACGCAGTACTAATTTTGGTGTATATAAAGCAAGCGAAACGGCCGCGAATGCACCATGAGCATCGCATGTAAAGCATGACATACTTGACATGCATGTCATGGTTTTCATGTTACCACCTGTTATTGATGTTCTTCATACAGTCACATCGCGCAATACCAATTTTGGTCTATATCAATCTAGCGAAACGGCCGCGAGCGCACCATGAGTAAATCATGTCGTACATGACTTGCATGTCATGATTTTCATGTTACCACCTCTCATTGACGTTCGTCATACAGTCGCGTCGCGCAATACCAATTTTGGTGCATATCGAGCAAGAGAAACGGCCGCGAATTCACCATGAGCGTGGCATGTATATCATGACATACATGACATGCATGTCATGGTTTTCATGTTACCACCTGTTATTCATGTTCTTCATACAGTCACATCGCGCAATACCAATTTTGGTGTATATCAATCTAGCGAAACGGCCGCGAGTGCGCCATGAGCGTGGCATGTAAATCATCTCGTACATGACATGCATGTCATAATTTTCATGTTAACACGTGTCAGTTATGTTCGTCATACAGAAATGTCTCGTCATACCAGTTCTCGTATATATCCATTCATTTAAACGGCCGTGAGCGGCTCGAGATCATGTCACGTAAATCATCCTGCACATGACATGCGTGTCATGAACTGCACGTTAGGACCTGTCGTTAAGTTCGTCATGAACTCTTGTCACACCATACCAATTTTGGTATATATGAAATTAACAGAACGACCGCAAGAGCCCCAAGGCCGTGGAATGTATATCATGCTGCTCATGTCATGCATATCATGATTTTCATGTTATGACCTGTCATTTATGTTCGTAATACGGTCACGTTATCCCACACCAATTTTAGTATGCATCCGAATAATGAAACGGCCAGGAGAGCTCAAAGTCGTAGGCGGCTAGATAGATAGATAGATAGATAGATAGATAGATAGATAGATAGATAGATAGATAGATAGATAGATAGATAGATAGATAGATAGATAGATAGATAGATAGATAGATAGATAGATAGATAGATAGATAGATAGATAGATAGATAGATAGATAGATAGATAGATAGATAGATAGATACGCTCAAAGTCGCAGAAGTTCGCTAAGAAATGCTTCGCATTAAAAAAAAAATCACAGCATATCCACGGAGTGAATGATGATGAGTGGGCGAAGCTGCGGAGGTTCATCGGTAAACCGTGAATCTTCCGTGAATTCTGCCCAGTACATCATCACCGACGTGAGATCGGGCGCGTTTATACTAAAGGTTCGATGAGTTATGACGACTTGCAGCGCACTTTAATTTTACATGTACGCTGTGAATTTTCACTGTTTAGAAAACCATTGCTTAGAAAAACATCTGGCGTCTTTCGTTAAGCAGCTGGCGTCTTTTCGTTTTGCTTTAGAAACATCTAGCGTTCTTTCGTTTTGCTTTTACAAAACATCTGGCGTCTTTTGTTGGTTTATTTCATCAATCAACGGTGTTTTGAACAAAATTTTTATTGTTTAATCACGCACAGGAGAAATCTCACCAGGCACTACCTTGGAGGTAAAGAATGGCTGCTAATGGGAATGAGAGACAGAAGAAGTCGGCTTTTAGCTAACGCTGCGAATTTTTTATTGTTCAACAACGCACAGGAAAAATCTCCCACCGGCACCACCTTGCAGGTCAAAGCGTAAGACTGGTTACATACTACGCTACGAGGAACGAACGGATGCCGCTATAAGGAGCTTCGCCCCTAAAAAGAGTGCGTCGATATACGGTCACACGAAGCTGTGGCAGCCTTGTGTGACCTAATCTGCCAATACGCTCACTCAGAAGTGACGTGTTGGGTTGATACCGCAAGAAAACAAAGCGTGAAGAATGACTTGAAGGAGAGTTAGCTTGCCAAGGCTGGCTGCGTAACGTTATGCTCTCCCCTGTAAGTTTGTTTCTTCCTCTATAGCTCCGCTTTTTACTGCAGGCCCGACTGTTTAGATGCGAAGTATCTTAAGGCGGAGCTCAATCCGGTGGTGGTGGTGGTGGTGGTGTGCGGCGTGACCACCCTTACTGCGCATGCGCATACCCTCTCCACACACCTCCTCTCCACTCACCCTCTCCCCTTCCCCTCTCCCCTTCCCCTTTCCACTCTTCCTCTGAAACGCGGGCTAGACATTCCGAAATTCTCTCCTGCGCAACGCCGCGATGAGCTCGTGCGCATGCGCGTCCCCTCCCCTTCTCTCTCCTCTCCTACGCTGCCCCCTCTCGCCCGCCTGTCGACCGCGTTCCCCGCTCGCCCTGTGAGAATTAACGGCCAGGCTAGATGGAAGATACGACGCGCGTAGCGTCCCTCTTCGCGTTCCACGACGCGAGGTCGGTAGCATGCCCAAGAACGCCAACGGAACGCGATAGTGCAAGTGATCCGGCTTCGCATCGCCTCATGGTCCCCTTTAGCGGGAGATGGTGTAATTTTTTTGTTCGCATGTGTACCGTAATAATATCTGGGGTTTAGCGTCCCAAAACCACGATATGATTATGAGAGACGCCGTAATGGAGGGCGTTAAAGAACCTGGGGTTCTTTAACGTGCGCCTAAATCTAAGTACACGGGCCTCACACATTTTCACCTCCATCGAAAATGCAGCCGCCGCGGCCGGGTTCCTGTTCTGTGAGCCGACTTAGGCCCCGTAACGAAGGGCGCCGCCAGAGCATATGTTCACAGTTACTGACCTCCCCGCAGTCTGGGCAGGTAGACTCGAAAGGCTCCGAAGAGACGATGCTGAGGAAAGATAGACTAGGATAAGACCTAGTCTGTAGCATTCTAAACGTGATGGCCTGAGGTCTAGAAAACTTGCTGTGCGGAGGAGGAAAAGACCGCCTGCTCAATTGGTAGTGTTTAGTGACTTCATTGAAAGTAAGTAAAGCGTCCCTAAACATCTCACAGTCAACCTGCGGACCTACGTACAGCCCAGCGCGGAGGATGGAGAAGAAATTGTTTTTTGGAACTTGTGGCGCACCCATGACTTGTAGCGCTGCCACGTGTGGCATTGTTGATCGTGATGGCATCCTGCACACGATGCGCGTGTTCACTTGAAATGTCTGAAAAAAAATATCGCAGGTGGTTTAGGGGCCCTTTAAAAAAAGAATAAATATAGCACCCGAATTAATTTTACGTAGACCCATCTAACACACCTGTGCTGGATGATCATTATGTATTCTCCACAAAACGCAGTAGAACGACAAGCCATAACCGAATATCCTCAGTTTAACAAATAAACGCGATAAAGTGCACGATTTCAATGACAGAGCCCCTGCTATCCTCATGCTTGTGGTTTGGTGCATCTCCAGTTACCTTGAAGCGGGTGTTCATTTTATAAATGGAAATGGCGGTTTCCTTTAGCCCTGTCCCTTTTTCAGGCCGGTTCACCTATTGTCGGAATAAAAATGCAGTGGACGGCATAATATCTTGCGCACTATACATAGTCGGAACTAAAGATAGACGATTGTTTCACTAAAGAAAGAAGTGATTTGAAAGTATTTTTTTATAGATAAATATGACGGCGGTTCTCTGTAGAACCTTACACGCAGCTATTTGTACGTACAAAATCTATATCAGTGTGGCCTCGACTTTAGGCTCGCACGAATTCAGAAGTTATTATTTGTAAATTTTTAAAAGTTAGTTCATTGTGACAAGTCGCAAACATTCCTTATACGAGTGACCGTGTGTCCGTTGACTTACGATGTCTGTCGACACATGGATTTGAGGAAGGCGCAGCAGTGCGTGAGGAGAGACTCGCGCAAGAGGAGTTTCGCGGATTCTCGCTGAGCTCTCATGTTACCAGCTAATGCCCGAGAGCAAAACTTGACGTTAAAGACCCTCCAGTCGAGCACACCTCCGGCCTTCCAAGCACCCAACCACTGATAAGGGATATTAGCAGCCAGCTCTAGGTAAGTCATCAGAGGTAGCCAGGCTTCTTCCGAAGGCAAGTGCTTAATAGCCTCGGCAAAGTAGTTGGACGTAATGCGCCCACTCAACGCCGCGTAGAAGAAGTCGTCGATGAGGACAGCTCTCTGAATAGGCGTGAACACGCTGGGAGTCCTTGTTGAGCTGCTCCGTGATGAGCGACATGTCCAGTGGGGTGTACAAGACGCGGAAGTAGCCGATGCCGTCGCTGTTGACGAGGATCCAGTCCTTGGGAGAGGTAGCAGGAACCTGGAGCGTCTGAGACATATTAGACATCCAGGATACAAAACTAGGCTCCTGCCTACCGCCCCTCTGAACAGTCACCGTCATGGGCAACCTGTTGCGAGAAGGATAAGAAAAACGGGATAGGTCCCGGAATGTCTCCTGCTGCACTGAAAGATACGTCGCATTGGTGCGACGTGCTGTAACAAGTGGGTAGGCTGGATCTGAAAGCCACGTCGACAGATTTCGGAACAGTTCACAGCTGGGATCGATAGTCCTCAATACGTCACTGCTGCTCGCCGTCTTGTACTGGAAGGTCTTCAGGAATCGTGTGATGCCGTTGGTAAAAATGGCGGAGGTGATGACGTTCTCGAACATGCACAGGATGCCCACGGACTTCCAGACAATCGCGTTCACGTGCTCCGGCCGCGCTTGCAGAACGTGCTTGATTGGTTTCGGCTCCCTGTAGGAACTCTTAGAGGTGAGCACACGAAGAGCGACAAGCTCATCGATGCCCCAAGTCGGAAAGAGAACTCCAAGGACTTTGAAGGAGTAGTAGACGGAGAATGTGACACTGAGCCAGCGATCGTTGTCGTCCGGAAAGACGACGACAGCATCGAACCACATGAAGACGACGTGATCTACAAGCGACACGACGCAGTTGGGTTTCTTTTTCATAAACCCGGCAGTCAGTGAGCAGACCCGTTCTCTGGCCTCGACGATCACTACGCACCATTTTGTTGACACAGGTTTGCCCAAAGTCGTGACGGCAATTATGCGAAGCTTCTCGCACGGCAATTCTACTCTCATCTCCTTTTCAGCGATGGTCACGATTCTATCGGCAAGATCTGCCAGGCCTGAGAGTGCCGGAGACCACAAGGTTACCCTACCTTGGTTGACGCTGCTAAGGTTGGTAACCACCAGTGCCAGTTGGTCAGGCGAGATTCTGGCGGTTCTCTGGAAGGTGCACAACACGCGGTCGCCCACGCCTGTGCAACTGTTTTCGTCTGCCGACGAGATGGCAACAAAGGACTTTGGCCGAAACACTCGTACATCGAAAGTTGCCCTTTGACTGTACGAATCGAAGCACGGAAAGAGCTGGCGAGCGCTCCTCAGCTTGGCGAATGTCCACGCTTTCACGATCTTGGATGGGTCGTCGAAGTCCGGATAGCTGTCAGTCAGAAGCGAGATGTTCTCTCCTTCCTTATTCATGATACCGCTGAAGCCAATGGTTATGTTATAACGGCTTTCGGAAAACATCCTTCCGGTAGTCAGCCTCAGCTCGAGCCGGCCGGTGTCCTCATTTGTGAAGAAAGCGACGTCGATGTCGTTTCCGCTGTCATCGTGCAGGACGGCCTTCTTGATGAGTAAGTCAGCTGAGTGCATGGTGATCAAAGATGTGTCACGTATGCACTCCACCATGAGGTTCACTTCACCGGTAAAATACTGGCGATAGAAATTCGGCGTGATTTGCAAATTGTAATGAATCGGACGAACGGTCAAGTCCGAGGAGAGCGTGCCGCCCCGAAGCCTGCTGTGTGCCGCCTTGGGACTTGCCGGAAAAGCTAATAAAACGATGGCGAGAACCGCCAGCGGTACGACGATGGCGCAAGCAGTGCACTTGACAGCGCTCCACGCTTTTCCTCCGACCGTAGTCCGCTTGTGGTCAAGTAAACTCGACTTTGAGGAATGCGATATGTCGTTCTTGTTGTAGCTCACAGCGGCCATTTCTTTCTCTTCTTCGCCCCATAGTGCAAGAATGTGCATGACGAGCATTTGTAGATTCGCGGCTCTCATTTTGTTTCCTTCTCTTTATTTACATTTTTCTTGGTGCTATTATTGTTCCATACACTATTAAAAATTCATTCGTGTTTGGTGCCTAGACGTCTCACAAAACGATGCGCAAGCACGACTTTTTTTCTTGCCCACCAACAAACAATGGCTGGTACCCCGCTGCAATGCAATATCGACAACGCTCTGCTCACGACTTTATGTCCCCTGTGGCTATGATTTACCTTTCGAAGTAATTGCTTGACAATATGTTCAGGGAGTGAGTGAGTGAAAAGACTTTATTTTATTATCCGGTAGACGACTATCCTAGCCCCGCGAGGGGAGGGTCATCGCTATGCGACCACACATCACCTCGGCGTGACGTCCTCTACTCGGCGAGCAGCCCTCGCTATTCCCGCCTTCTTCTGGCACCTGCGCGTGCCCCTGTGTTCGGTATTGTTTTGCTTTCTTACTTATTTTACTTCTTGTGGCACAAAGACAGCGGCGCTTTAGTGATCAGTTTTTCTAACAGTCGGCTCTGTAACAAACCACCCAATTTTAGTATAATTTTATGAACAACGACTACCACAACTAGGCTTATTCACAAAATGTTCATGTAAAATATTTATCATCTCTAGCGTTATTAAGGAATCCTCATCATCATCTCCAGTGTGACCAATACCCCTCGTTGGCAGGAGCAAGTGAGGCAACAACTGTATTGTACTAGATTACTATACCAAAACAACAACCAAGCTCTTATTCATAAGAACAGGTGCCAGTAAAACGTAATTTTAATATCTTACTCGCAGCAGGTGGTTGGCCGATCGGAAACGGCTTTAATAAATATATTAACAAAAAGATTTGTGAAGTCACCTCCGCATCTCCAATACCGTGCGATATAGATTGAGACAGATCGAATTTATTAGAAGGCAGAGAGGTGCTACAGGGGAACAGGGCATGTCTAATTTGTCAAGCATGTCTTTTTTTACTTTCTGTTAACATTCTATTTTCCATCATTCTGTTGTTTATAGCTGTACTCTTGCCTTTCATTTCTGTGACCATTCCTCTTTGTAGGTATGTGACATGGCGAATAGAATCAACATCAACAGCCTTCTTCTGGCAGCTGAAGACGAAGAAGAAGCGTTTCAACCTGTTCATCTGACTTTTTGTGTGCCACGGATTCAAGGTTATACTCTACTCTACTGTACTTATCAGCACGCAACGACAACCAGCAGGTGACATCTGGTGCGATGCTTGAGCCACTCGAAAACGACGTGACTGGCGAAACCATCTCGGAGCAACGATGCCACTCGTCGTGCTCCTGCATGGAACATGACTCCAGTGACCCAAGCTCTCGGCGATGCTTCTGCGTTGGCGCCGACTTGATTCTGCCCTGTGCATTCGGCCTCATGGGCGTCGCCACCTCCGCAGCATTCGTGGTCTTCGTGCTTCTCCACATACTTGCCCGCATGAAAGCACAGACACCCAATGCGCACAGCCGCGCCTCGCAGCTCGACTTTGTCGCTCAGTACTATGACATCCGTCCTCGAGACTGACCTGTCTTTCCACCTTCTCCGGCAACCTGACCCTGCACGTAACCTGCCACCACGCTAGTCATCTCGTCACACTTCTTTCAAGGAATCTAACGCTCAGCGAAGTAAGCGTGCGACCGCGTGTGGGCTATGCCACGGAATCGGAGACAGCCGTTCTGGTCAGTTCGCAAGCGCCTTTCACGACCTTCAAGCTGAAGTGGAATCTCAAGCCTTCGGCAGATTACCTCGTGTCCGCAAGCTTTTCCGGAGGGCTTCACCACGGAGATCACCGGAAGTGGCCGCCTGGAATGTACCGTGAAGTTGGTGACTCGTACACGACGGTGACCTCGTACGTCGACCAGCTGCACGATGCCGCTTTCTTCCCGACCGTGCAGAGTGTCATGCTGAAGTCAAGATTCAGCTTGTCCGTGCTTAAGCCGAACGCCAGTGTCGCGGTGCTCTCGAGCTGGGATCTCTTGAAGGACGCCCAAGGACACGACGGCCAGACTTATTCTGTCTTTCAGAAGACACCTCCGTTCTCAGTCCACCAGGTCGCCGTAGCCGTCACCACACTGCCCAAGGCGACCGACGGCTTCACTACGCTTCACGCTCACGCGGCAAACATGCCACGGCTTCAGCACCTGCTCGAATTCTGCACTAACGTCGTCGAAATGGCGGCGGAGGCCACCGGAATATCTTTTCCAAACAAGGGACTGGACGTTTTGGCTCTCCATAGGTTTCCTCGCCCGTGCCACTCTACCTGGAAACTCGTCGTCGTTAGAGCCGGCACGTTCAAGGCGAATGCCGCCGGAGGACTGCACACGAACCTTGGCCGGCCATACCTGCGCTTGACCATAGAACTACTGAGCACATGGTTCGGGAACATGGTCACCGTAGGAACGTGGCTGGACAGGGGCCTTGCCGTCCTTTACGCCATCAAAGTTCTTAAGCTTGCCAAACCTCAGTGGCTCCTGGATGACATACTTCACCTGTATCGATTCGTCGCGCTGTCCAGCGTCGACCTCGGTCCGACGCATGAGAAAGTGTTGTACGACTACGAGCTTCCGATCACTGCTGTCTCT
Source organism: Rhipicephalus sanguineus (assembly GCF_013339695.2). NCBI lineage: Eukaryota > Metazoa > Arthropoda > Arachnida > Ixodida > Ixodidae > Rhipicephalus > Rhipicephalus sanguineus. Next base: position 208,837,063 of record NC_051178.1, on the reverse strand, counting down.
CTCCTGGCCATGTTTCGTTTCGCTGTCGGCCAGGACAGCTTCAAAGCGGCCACCACCAATTTCCTCAAGAAGACAGGGCGTGACGATGTTGTAGAGCAAGACTTCTGGGACAGCCTGAAGGCTTCAAGTTCAACGGAAGATATAGCTAATTACACGCTAGTGTGGAGACAGCACTCGGGTTACCCGCTCCTGAAAGTCGTCCGAGAAGACGCCGAGACAGTTCACGTCGTGCAGGAGCCGTTCTTCTGTTTGAGCTGTCACGATTCGAGGAGTCGCGCAGGCACGCAGGATCAGCAACAGTCACCACCAGCAACAATATGGCCAATACCTATTACGCTTTCCTACGCTAGCGAACCACAGAAGATAGACGTGACGGCCGTCGTGTGGATGGTTTCTCCTGAGGTAACGTTGAAGGCTCCTAATGCTCACTTCGACGACTGGGTGCTGCTGAATGTGGGCAACGAGGGCCTCTACCGTGTCGACTACGAGGACTCCAACTGGAGTCACCTCATTCGTCAGCTGCAGAACGACAGCTCAGTCATACCTGTGGCGAATAGAGCACAGATTATCGATAACCTCTTTCATCTGGCTTTGGCTGGCTATAGGCAAGTATAGGCCTTATTAGCCCGCTCTCCAATATGAACACCGCGTAAAGATTTGAGATTTGGCTTATTTTACCACAAGAGTACATTTGCACACAACAGAACCCACGAAACACAAAACCTCTAAAAAACGTCTCGAAACTGCTATAGACGTCTTAGTCTACGAGAAGACCTAAAATAGACACTTTTTAAATAAAACATTTGCGCCGCAAATGTGCTTGCGTACTGTTTATTAGCATTTTCAACAGCTACGGCATAGCCAGAGTCTATTTTGCCAAACAAGTTCATAACGTCTACTTCGAGACATTTTTTAGACATTTTGTCTGAAAGTACGCGTGCACAACGACTACCTCAATGATTCTTGGAATGTTTTGTCGAGAAGGGCCAATATCCCAAAACGGCATGTCAAAAGAGCGGTGACCGTCGCTTTTACTCAAACAAAACGCAGGCAACGAAACCCCCAAAATAATTGGTTTCACACTGCGACGTGATATATACCTGTAGATGTATTACTATCAACAGATAACGGTGCCTCTAACAGCATGCTCGCACAGCAGCGACTGACAACAGGAGCAAAACGCAGGCACGCACGCAGCGCACCGTGCAATCAGCTTCGGCGGCACTAGTGTTGAAACATGTGTTGAAACGTGTCCTTCGTGATCGCCCACCGGCGACTGCGTCGTTTTGCGCTGGCAGCAGCTCGGCGGTCATCGTTTTGCGTTTTGTGTAGCGTTGCCAGCTTTTCTGTACGGTTCACTGGCTGTTATCTGGTATCAAGTAACAGTGCTCATGCCGTTTGCCGCATATTTTCCATCAGTGTTTCAAGAAACAAGCTCTACCTTGTGTTTTCGTCGACGATTCGTTACAACAATGGCCGGATCTGCTCGCCACCTTCGTTGCATCTAGGAAGCAGCTATTTGGCCAACGTACTTCTTTCGGTAAGTGAAATTAGGTGCGCCTGACTTTTCGTCATTACTGCTGGAACTTTTTAGCCGTCTTGTAATTAAGACGTTAAATATGACAGTTCTTTGCTGGTGGTTGAATCTTGGTCGAACGCGCAACTATATATGGAGGACGCGCCGGTGCGACTCGTAATTAGCCACACTGGCTCGCCCTATTTTGGGTTATCTTGTTCTTCTGCGGGTTACAGCTCGTGTGTCGGTGTGTGCGTGCGAGCGAGCACTTGCTTGCTTACAACCATGTCGGCCTGTCGCTGACAAACTACAACGCTTCTACCATAGGTGCGTCGCTTTGAGAGTGCAGTTATGATTTATTGTCGTTTGTAAATACATGACGGCATTTTATCACATCTGTAATTTGGAAATCTGTCTTTAGAATGATTTGATGCTCTGTTATAAGTTGTAAATTATACCTTGCTTACTCGCTTTTTCTTGTATGCAGCTTTTGTTCACTGCTGTTTGTACAAGACATTGGGCCTGAGACCGCGCCAGCTAGTGTGGAAGACAATACCGTGTCTTTGACGGGGCCTGGAGTGCATTGATGCTGAACTTGAATTTATGTTGCTGCAGCGGCAATCAACTTCACCTTGTGCGGTCACCTTCTCTCGTATTTTGTGCCACATTCGGTTGCGCTTTATTCATTAATAAAGGCGCTTTTACGAGATCATGGGATAATTTATTGCTTCCATAAGCATAATTATTTGTGCGCCATACACTAAACGTCATTTGTGAAGTACATGTTCATCCTCTGCGTGTTCAGATTTATTATTTGTTCAATAGTAAACTGATGTGCTCTATATGAAAATTGGATATATGTGGTGGCTGAAGTAGTTTTCCCAGCACATGGCACTGACACATGGCACGTCGAAAATTTATAAATGCCACAGTGAGGGCATGGCTGGATGAACAGGTATGTTAGTGATGTTGCTTGATTGGTCACCTGCACGACGACTGACATAGGAAATGGGAAAAAAAAAACAGGGAGCTCTTTCAGACCCTGTATTATCTAAATTCATATGATAGCCGTAAGGCTGCCGACCATACATGCATGCTGAAAAGACAGTTATAATAGCTTGTTTTTTATTTCAAAAGCCATTACAGCAAAATTACGAAAACGCCTAAAAAACATCTTAGCTTGATCTTGTCAAGACGTTTCTTCAGACAACTTTTAGCGTCACATTAGCACGGCTATCCGACGGTCGGATAGCCGTCTACGGCTACCGAATGTATCGACCAAGACATCTGTTCATCATTTCAGCTATCCGTTCAAGACGTTTTCTTTTTTTTTTTTTTTGACGTGAAATAGCTTCTTTTGTGTTTCATGGGAATGAACTATTTATGGAGAGGATAGCAGGGGAAAAGCTGCATATATGCAGCTTGACTAGCCCCGCCACCCCTTGGCACAAAGGCAGCAACAGGCGGTGCATACAGAGTCGTACGCAATAAAAAAAACCATAACATAAAAACACTCAAAATGTCATAGTTATATCAAAAAAGAAAAACATTCAATGACGCCGTATTTAAAATTGCATTTTTTTACATTACACGTAAACTGTCATCTGGTACTTTAAATTTGTTGATACATTGGGTAGGCAGCTGTGGCAGCTGGGATTCATAGTTTGTACGCGACCGTGGAGTGTGCCACTGAACACGGCCTTCTTGAACGTGCAGAGGGACTTAGAGATAAGTATCTAAATCATCTTAAATGTGTTTGTACGGAGTTATTATGCAATACAGCTTCGATTTTTGTTTTGACTTTTCTTCTATGTAAGAAACATGCACTCATTTGGTTGAGCGAAAAAAAAAATATTCAGGGTGGGGGACAATGTCAGTTGGCACGAGTGCATGAGTGCGCTCTCTGTTGTATTTAGGCCGTCGTCAGAGCCATCGTTTATACCGTCTCAATTCAAGAAAAACAAGATCAAGAAATAACTGTCTTGGCCAGGAATATTTCTCAGGGGGGGGGGGGCACTTGCTGAAAGCCTTGACTATTTGAGAAAAACGCCTATTTTCATTATTTATTTTTGGTAAAACACCATGGATCATAAAAATTTCGGGGGGGGGGGGGGGGGGCTGCCTCGCTACGGGCCTGGCTGTTCGAACTGAGAGCATATCAATGTGCCGAGTGATATAGACTGAGTGATTTAAAATGATATAGACTAGGCATAGTGGAGAAGGGGCTGGTGTTAGCATTTTTAGAAGCCCAGGATAAACACATCGAAGAGTACGAAGCTGTGTATACGGGAGTTCTCACATCCCTGAAAGTCCCACTAAAGGGTAATGGATTTTGAAAAACCAACAGGTGTATGTTTTGTTCGAGACAATGATAGCGTCTCACCTCACATGGTGCGGTTATTTCACAATATCGAACCTTTTTCAATGTATCCGAGCCTAGTGCTTCTGTAATGTCCGCTTTATTCGACGCATGTTCCTGCACGCAGTGCGGTTTTCTCGGCGCTCCTTGCCGACTCGAGGCACTGCGACAGGCTGCGTTATTAGAGAGTTTTAAAGTAGGGTTCATAAGGTTTGAGTTGCTTGGTTACACCGCTATTTTTGAAATACAGGGTGTTTCAAGAAATGTGTCCAACCTTCTCAAAAAATCAGGAAAATGCGATATTTGCTCAGGGTTTTCAGAATTGCTTTTTCTGTAGCGGCATGAATCTTAAGGTAGTTAAGGACATCATTTAGAACAGTAATTAAGAAAGTTACATTAATTAACTTTTTAATTAGTGGAGTTAGGTGATTGTGTCAAATGGGAGAATTGAAGTTCTTCATGTGAGGAACCCATCCGAGCTTTGAGATTTCGAAAAAGCGTCCTCTACACTCTAAGAAAAAAGAGAGTCAAAAGAGGGTCATGGAACCGTGACTCTCTTCGGGTGTCCACCTGACCCCTTTTGGAAGGTACGGGCAGAGAAAAAGAGTTCGCATTTGGGAAGGAGTCACTGGACCCTCCTGAAGCGCGTTTCGATTGGCTTCGGTATCGGAAGAGCCGCCGTATACGCCATACATATCGCGCGCTTGCCCTTTGGCGCCGTTGTGGCGCCTTGCTCGGCGACGCACACGGGGCTGGCGCCGGGGTGGCGCGCCGCTTTCCTCTCGTCTCAGTCATGCCTCAGTCTCCTGGTCTATTGGAATGCGTTGCGTGGTTGTGTTGGTTGCGCGTCTTCGGTGGTGTTGACGCCGGCTCCGTGCACGAAGTGACGCTTGGAGGGCGGAAAATTCATGGAGCTGCGGACACCGACAACGGGCGCCAGTTAACGGTGAGTGTACTGCTTTCGTAGGTACTAATTATACAGCTTAAGCTGGGCGTCCGCAGCAGCCTTGCTGAAGTTATCCGCCAGTCCTTTCCAACAGCAGCCTGCGTCCGCGGGGCTGTTGCGGATGCCCAACTAAAGCTGTCAGTTAACGAGTTACCACCGTTATGCGCGTTGCTGTACAAGCTCCCATAAAGTGAGCGATGCAAACAATTATCGAGGGTCATTTCTTGCTGATCGCACGTTGTGTCTGCACTACTGAAGGTGCAAGATGTCGTTTTGAGATGCACTTTAGTCTACTTCATAATAACAGTTCCATCGACCTTGAGTGTGCAGCGTGCTTCCGCGCGTGGGAACGTGAAAAAAAAAAAAAAAGCCTGTGTACATAACGCTCAGACGCACTATATAAATTGGTTTTTGTTGGCTTAAAGACGGTAGTTTGAGGTGCAGATATAGTACGGTGGCTTCCAGAACGTACGCGGTAGTCATTCAAGTTGGACACGCCTCGCCGGTAAAGTGAAAAAGCTCTAGACATTCGACGGCGCGCGTTGTTGCGGCCGCGGGCGTGCACTCTTTTCCCTCGTTTCTGTTTGCTGTTTCCGTGGTTTGCATACACTGCAATGACGTTGGGCGCTATAACAGAATCGAGTGAGTGTACGTGATTGTGGGAGTTATGTGCGCTAATTCTAGCATATGACATGTCTGATCTCGACGTAGACGGCGTACGCACGCGCTGGGTGTCGTTCGGGCCCTAGTACTCGCATCTGTTTATCTGAGTATTTAAGGATGGGTTACGTTTGTAGAACATGCGGTCAATAACCGCTCACGGCATGCCCCTGGCTGCCGGAGGATGTGCTTTGTTGTTTTGTTGTTAGCCTTTATTATGTCTGTGTGAACCACTTATTGTGTAGGTTTTGCAAACCTTTACTGCAATTTCATTTCCTCATCACAATATCACGTTCTGCTTTTCAGATACCGTTTTTCATGGTGCTCACGCTGGACAGGAGCGACAACCTAGCAAGCCACAAGTCTGATGCCTGGAGCCGTCACCACTTTTTGATTTATTCTTAATAACAAGGAATAAATATGGAAACATGATGGCGATTTCTGCTGTTCATTTAGCACCATATGACACTGTGCATATCACAGTCACACATTTTAGTTGGCTATACTCATAGAAGCATGTAAATGAGGAATACCCAAACTTCTTAATTGGAAATCACAGACCATCCTATCGCGCTTTCTATATAACTTTGCTGGAAAATATGTATTGTTTCTACGAGTTTTATTAAAATAATGCTAAATCTGAACTATTATTTTTTTACAGTCGCTGGGCAGAACGGCAAGTATTATTGGACTTGCTTAAAATGAATACTCCACTATTTTCAACAGTAGTCGCGCAAAATAGAGCAAGGGTTAAATGAGTAGCTTAAAATACTTGTGGAGTCGCTTGATGCTTCGGTGTGGGTCCCTTGACCCCCGTAGGAGCGTTACCGGCAAGAGTGTCTGACTCCCTATAAGTGGTAACGTGATCCTCCGGATGAGAGTCTTTCCACTCTTCCTAGAGGGTCAGGGGACTCTCCTAGAGCGAGCCGACCCTGACCCACCAAGAGAGTCACCGTGACTATTTAAAGAGAGTCCTATACGTGGCATGTCAGAACTCTCCGAAAAGAGTCACGCATACTCTTCTTTTTCTTAGAGTGTAGTAATTGTTGTGGCGTAATGAAATTCAACGAAATGCAACGGCTTTCAACAGCGAAAGCTATCGAATTCGCTTGAATTTCATTACTTTGTAATTATTACTAGAGGCCGCTTTTCCGAAATCTCAGTGTTGGGATGGGTTTCTGGCACGAAGAACTTCAATTCTCTAATTTGACACAGTCACCTAACTTCACTAATTAAAAAGTTAATTCATTTAACTTTCTTAATTACTGTCTCAAGTCATGTCTCTAACCATCTTAAGATGCCTAGCGCTACAGAAAAAGTCATTCACTCATTTTGGACGTCTCAGAAGAATATGGCAGTTGCGTTCTTCCATGTTTCTGTTTAGGTTTTGCCATTGAATTTGGTTGAATTTCATTACTTCGTAATTATTACTAGGTGCCACTTTTTCGAAATCTTAAAGTTGGGTTGGGTTTCTGGCATGAAGAACTTTAATTCACCCATTTGACACAACCTCCTAACTCCACTAATTAAAATGTTAATTAATTTAACTTTTTTAATTACAGTCCCAAATAATTTCTTCAACCATCTTAAAATCTCTGCCACTACAGAAAAACCAATTCTGAAGGCAGCATTCAGATATCGCATTTGCCTGATTTTTTGAGAAGGTTGGACACATTTCTTGAAACACCCTGTATAACTTGCGTACCCAAGAGGTTAGCGTATGACGCATGCGCAGTGGCGACAAACGCCAAGAACAGCAATAGGCGGTTTTAGAATGGAGTGCCCAAAGTTTCGCGTTAGCGTTTGTCTCCACTGCGCATGCGTCATACGCTAACGCGAAACTTTGGGTACCCTATTTCTAAAACAGCCTATTGCTGTTCATTGATACTTTACTTCGCTGAATGCTGCCGTTGGCCTCCGCCGCAAAAGAAGCGTCTTGGAACTCCCATTATAACAGTTTTGCCGTAAAACAAAGTATGTCCTCAACTCATCACGTTTCTGAGACAGCAACTTTCAGCGTGATCTGATTGCCTACATAAATAAAGTAAGAGTTAGTAAAAGGAGGAATACCACGTCTGCGGTAGCTTTTTTCCATGTCGCGAAATTCTGGAACGCTTTGCATGTGTATACCCATCGCTCCAGCGAGACGCAGCTCTGGGAATTCATTATCAGCGACAATTTCATACATGGGGGTTCATTAAACCTCATGACATGTTCTCGTCTGACAGCATACCGTGCTCGTATCCTAATCTCGTATCACGTCTGCCGCCATCCAATAGAACCTCCCTCCTTTGGCACACAGCATATATCGGTCGGTTGCCCCGAAGACCGCACATAGCCCGTTATATATACACCTTACACACAACCTCAATGCTACATAAATCCTCAGGGTTCGAAGTACTGGCGCTTGTTGTTACGTCGTGCGGAATCACTGGCAGTAAATAAAAAAAGAGAGTTCTCGGCCGGTTATACACTCTCCATAGCCCCTGAAGGCGTAAGCCTGCTGTACACTTCGTAACGCATTAAGTTATGCAATCGGTTACCAGACTTCTTGCAAGATATAACGAGCCGCAGCGTGAGAGACGCGCATTAAATTACGTTAACTTTCTCAGTCGATTGCAGTGCCTCCCCCCCCCCCTCACTCCCTGAAAGTTTCTGCACCTCATTTGGTGTTGCACTACGTGCGGGATCGGCCCGCCTTCGACCAAGCGACGGTGTCAACTGATGACATCACATTGTCATCATATGGTCCATGTGATGACGTCACAAAATTCGAAGACCTGTGGCACCATGATGGCGCCATTAGTGACGGAGGTCACGTTGATTTTTGTACCACTTCATTCGGCTTTCATGTTTCGTTCAAGGAGCCGCGGAACGAGGCATTTAAAGGGACACTAAAGGCAAATAACAATTTATGTTAGAGTGAAAGCCCAATGTATGACAACTTCTAAAACGGCAATATTATCAACAGAAGTGCCCTACTTACCGAGAAATTAAGCTAAATGTATCACATGACGAGCGCCACGAGTGGGACATTTTCGAAGTGATCCCGATGACGTAGGGAAGTCGGCCTACAATAAATCACTAGTAATCAAACTAGCAGCAGTAAAAAAAGAACATTCCAAGCATCAAAAGACGTAATAAAATGCTGTTTGTTCGTTTCCGCTTGATTCATGGAAAACAAAACCTCCGTGGCGTTGCCATGGGGAACGGCGCGCGTGGTTCAAAGGTTCCGTTTTCGCCGAGCTGTGCCTCGCCCGTCTCAGTGGTAGTTTCGGGATCGCGTACTGCCGTGCGTCTTTTGCGTGCTCGTGAAGGTCGCTCTGACAGAAAGTTCGACAAAATGCCGCATGCGTGTGATATTGCCGGATGCCCGAATGGTGCACAACGCCAGTGCTGCAGCAAGGAAACCGGTGTGTCTTTTCACTAGGTGCCGCGGAATGAACCCTTACGGTCGAAGTGGCTTAGTGTCATGCCATTGCGCCAGTGTGCTAAACAGTCACAACCTCTGCGCGTGTGCTCGCTGCACTTTCGTACTGAGGATTACGAGACCAACCGCAACTTGGTGACGGCTTTGAATGTGCCCATCCGAGCAAGTCTTTGCCGCAGCGCCGTTGTTGCTACTGTGGGTCCCGCTACTTCCGCTCGGCTGCTACTAGTGTCGGCGGCCGCGCAGTAAAAGCGGGCAACGTTGGGCATGGCAGCAGTGACGTAGGAGAGTCGTATTTTCAGGCGGGAGATTTGAAGCGCGCTAACGCGATGCGGACCACTAAAAACGTGATTTTATTTCAAAATAAGCACTTCCTTGGCACAAAAGCAGCGCTACGAGGTTTCTGGACCGCTATTTCAACAATCAACGTCGACTTAATATTTGCCTTTAGTGTCCCTTTAAGGCTTTCGCCTAAAGTTGTCCGTTCTGAATATATGGCGCTAGAAGACCGACGATGTGCATCTGCACTGGCTGACTATCGCACTCGTTTCAGGACTTTTCAGATGTTCTTCGCGTCGCTGGACTACCTGGAGAAAGAACGCGACACGCTTCCCTGGACGCACTTCGTGCGGCTCGCGCGGGCCTTGCCACACGCCGCCGTGGTGAACCGCACGGCGTGGTCGGCGCTGAACCGGCGCATCTGCAAGGGGATCGTGTCGGATCTCGGCACAGCCGCCAAAGAGCCGGCGATGCCGCTTGCCCGAAGCGACTTCAAGTACGATGTGCTGCAGTACTGCTGCCAGTTTGGACACGAGAAGTGCCCCGCGCTCTTCTTCATGCGTCGTCACAACCCTTATCAAAAGACGGACGACGGAGTCATCCTTGAGAGACCGTGAGCCGGACATACGACTGACCGCACAGACGCGGTTTGGTTCCTTCTCGACGCAGCTTGTGCATATACTTCCTTCGAATTTGGGGTGATAGCTAAACCTAACGGTACGACTATCTTCAGAAGTGTACTCGTTAGGCTACTTCTTTGTTAAATGCGGTGGCGTCCACTACACGTTGCATTGGAGATAAGGGAGAATCGCAATAACCTTATTTCGACATACTGAACATATAGAAGTGCATTTGTGCAAAATGCCGAGAGAACAAGTTGAAAGCCATAGGGGGTGTGCACCATGTTTTTTTTTTTTATTATTCTGACAAAGGCATGCAAGTAGTCAAATTAAGTCTTCTTATTTTGCAAGTAAAAATTCACATTGAAGTGAAGGAAACAAGTAGAAAATATCACTTTAAAAAAATGCTGGTTTAGTACAGTTTGCAAGGCTTTAGGATACCTTCAAATATTTAGTAAAAACTCAGAAAATATACTCATTTCAAACGAGCAGTACAATAGAGGAAAAGTAAAAACAAAAAAGAAACATTGCTATACACGGACATTTCCACCAACTATTTTCGCGGTTGCTTCAAGGTAAACATATTAAGTATATTGTTGCATACTTGAGCATATTGCGAATGAAAAACAGCAGCCAACCAACCAGCCCAAGTGCGTACCCTACTTGAGCATATTGTCCTAGGCAAAAACAACTGGTCACAGACAAGACACGAACCCACGTATTTGCACTGTGCGCTTGCATGCGACGTTCTTGCCGCATGGCTACCGCGGCGCAGTTTTTCCGCCCACACTTATATTCCTTATCACTTCTTTATTTCTGTTAAAACAAAGTTAACTTCCCCTAAGCTTTGCGTATTAAAACATAATGAAAACTAAAAAAGTGAAGAGTAGTTTGTGACAATGATTGATTAACCTCTGTGCATTGTCGTTTTTATTGTTGTTGTTTTTTTCCTCTTCGATCGTCTCTCAGCACAAATCTTTGGGAAGCTTGCCTTGCTTTGCATGGAGCTCGCAGTGCTCGGACCCGCAGTGGTGTTCGGCGCGTACGGCTAAGAGAAGCGAGGCCGCGCGTGTCGGGGGTCGCTAAAGGTCGAGTAACAACAGCAAAAAAAAGCAAGTAAACCTAAAAAACACCACCAATATATATATATATATATATATATACAGTAGTGGGAAAAGAATCACGCGGACCCCGATAGAATAAGGAATGAAGACAGAAACTACGACTTTCGTTGGTTTGGCACTGTACATTTTCACTGACGTTTCGTCTGGTGGACCAGACTTTGTCAAAGTAACAAGTACATCGCGGTGGGTTTCCTTATAAACACGCTTAAAGTAGATAGATAGTTTCAAAGAACTTATCGATAGCAAGAATGACAACATAAGATAGCGGTCACGCGCAGTCGACATGGATTCATGCGCGCACATTTGGGACTCGTGGCAGCGAAGTCAGGTTACACAGGGTAGCATAGATTGCACACGCAGTTGATATGGCATTACACACTAGTGATATGACAGAATTGTTGGATTGCACGTCACATGGAGGAAAAGGCGGGGGGGGGGGGAATGACATCAGATCTGCGCTTTACCTATTTTTTTCGCAGGAACGTAATCACATGCTAGCATTAAACTGCGAACAGTCTGAAATCGCAAACAGAAAATCTACTCAGCACTAAGGTCAATTTTTACTTTTAACTTCTCCTGAAGTACGCTTCAAACACATCAAGGTTAATACGAGAAGAAACTAAAAAAACTAAAAAACAGCACAGACACCGTACATGATGCACACAACTCAGTACGTATGCACGTAGTCTGGTACGAAAGCTGAAAAATAGTGGGTGATTACCAACTTAACCGTAGAATAAACACGAGCGATATTAGAAACAGAGCTGCCTATCCCGTTGAAGACCAGGTTATGATTAACAGTGCTTAGTGGGAACGCTTGTAAGTGTGCCTATGCTTTCGTTGATACCGGATGAGACGGTGTTAAACTTATAGATTAGGTAAGACTCGCGGGCTTCACGATCATGATGAGAACGAAAGCCTGACTCAAGTATAGTGGCCCGAATATTTTCAAAAGAATGCCCAGGTAAACGAATGTGTTTTGATAATGGTAGGCTAGGAAGCTTATTGGAATGCGATCTATGGTTGTTAAAGCGTATTCTAAATGAAGTTTCCGTTTGGCCAATGTACTGTTTTTTGCAGACGGTACACTCAAGCATGTATATAACGTTAGAACTATCGCAATTAAATGAACCTCGAATGTTAAGGGAGAAGTCTGAAAACGTGCTATTGGCTTTCTGTGTCGTTTGCATATGTACGCACACCTTGCAACGCGCTTTGTTGCAGGGTGCACAGCCAGTTATTTCGGGCTTATTTACTTTCGATGACGTTAATAAATCTCGGAGATTTTTAGACCGTCGGTACACAACGCGAGGTGGTTCAGGAAAAATACTCTTGAGATGTTCGCTTTGGGCAAGGATATTGTAGTGGCGTTTTAATATAGAGTGTACCTTTGGTGCTGATGCTGAGTGTGTTAGTACAAGGTTGGTGCTATTCTGTTTTTCGGGCAAACGGTTCCCCCTCAGAATTTCCGCTCTATTTAATTTATCTGCTCGACCTATTGCGTCATCGATTAAAGCCGATGGATATTGCCGTTTAGTGAGAGAAGTTTTGTACTTGTTACTTTGACAAAGTCTGGTCCACCAGACGAAACGTTAGTGAAAATATACAGTGCCAAACCAACGAAAGTCGTAGTTTCTTTCTTCATTCCTTATATATATATATATATATATATATATATATATATATATATATATATATATATATATATATATATTAGAGGTGTGCACGGGCTCCGGGTAGCCCGAAAGCCCGAGCCCGACCCGGCCCGCGGGCCGGGCTCGGGCGGGCCGACATATTTTCACCTCGGGCCCGGGCCGGGCTCGGGCTACATGGCGTTTTATCGGGCCGGGCTCGGGCCCGGCGCAAAGCCCGACTCAAGCCCGAAATATAGAGAATGAGCGGGAATTGTTTTCCAGCACGCATACAGCGCCTTTTCCGCGACCGCCTTTACCACTTTTCCTTTCCATTCGCTACTTTAAACAAAATGGGAGCAGGTAAAGCACTGGCTCTGTTGCACTCCGACAAACAGAGAAGTAACACCACCTGAGCTAGTGACGGCGCCACGCGACTGTTCGCGTTAGATTTAAGGCCAAATCCCATATGAGTGAAAATGCACGCGACAGCTACGAGCGACCCGACGTCGATCGCCTTCGTGCAAGCTGACGCTTGGATGGGCATACCCGATACGCGTGACGTCTTTGGCGAGCGAACTCCATTGTTGCTGGCATGAGGCCGTCTACTTGTAATTTGTAATCTGTGTAATAGAGACTGTTCGTCGTGTGTCGTTTGATCATATTGGATATGCCTCATAAAATGCCAAATTGCCGGAAAACGATGTTTCGTTTTCGCAGCGAACCTTCAAAAAGCCGGGCCGGGCCGGGCCGGGCCGGGCCCGGGATTTTGTTTTCGTGCGTCGGGCCGGGCCGGGCGGGCTCGCAGCCCTTTGCCGTCGGGCTCGGGCGGGCCTTCGACAAAGTCAGCGGGCTCGGGCCGGGCTCGGAAATACGGCCCGTGCACAGCTCTAATATATATATTCAGCAGTACCGTTGGCATGGTGCTAATTTTTTCCTCTACGCTAGGACAAGCGACAATCCGTGTTTGCTTTTGTTCCCGTGCCCTAAAGTGTTATGTGAAACCGCTTGTGAGTGTTTTTCTATGGCATTTCTTCTGCTGTGCTCGGGGCACGTTGAATCAAACCCTGGCCCTAACACCCGCTCTGAATCTCTGTTGGACATTGAATCCTTACCAGCGGATCGCGCTGAGCAGACGAGCCTTATCCTCAAGCTCCTAAAAGACATGCACACGCGTTCTCTGTAAACGTCAACATTCCAAACTGAGATCACTGCTGTTGTTAAGACCATAAGACCTGGACAAAAGTCGCTTGAATCGAAAATCTCTGGTATATATGAAAAGACTGGTCATATTCAGGAAAAATTGCTAAATGTGGATGAGGTCACCTTGAAAGTTTCTAGCATGGCAAAAACTATTGAAGAAGTTAACGGTCAGAACAACCTTTTAGAAGCCTGTCTAAATGAACTGGAAGACCGGTCGCGCCGTGAAAACTTAATTTTCCACGGCCTCCCTGATAGCAGTGAGACGTGGCAAGAAACCGAGGCGCATATAGGAAGAGTAATCAAGAGCATTACCGACACAGATCCGTCAGACGCCATAGAACGTGCGCACCGCCTTGGCTCATTCAAGCCTAACAAATCCCGTCCTGTAATCGCAAAGTTTACCAGCTTTAAAACAAAAGAAAAACTTCTGTATCTGCGCAGTCAATTCAAGCAAAAAAAAAAGCATTAGTATAAGCGAGGACTTCTCGGTCACTACACGTACCTCACGTTGAAAACTGATGGCTTTCGGTAAGAGCCAGGCATCTTCCGAACCCTTCAAGCTACGTTATGACAAATTAATCCTGAGCGAAAAATGGTACGTGTACAACGCCAGTACTGATCAAATTCGAGAAATTCAGAAGCGCAGTGATAATCTAGAGCGTCCATTCCCTGTTCCGTCACTTCCTTCTAACTAGCGGCGCGAGAGGGGCAGTGGCTCATTTCCTTTTTCCCGGGTTTCAGTTTTCATAATAACATCAGAAGTGCATCTAACAAACATGATGCTTTATCGGCCGCAATTGACACATGTTCTGCGAAAATCATTGCGCTTACTGAAACATGGTTACCTGCGCATGTCACGCACCCTGAAGTGTTCAACAGCGCTGTGCAATTTCGTGTTTATCACTGTGATCGTACTTTGCGTAGAGGAGGTGGCGTCCTTTTGGCTATTTCAAATGACATTCCATCTATTATCTGTACCAACGACGACATAGAGATCATATGGGCTTCAGTAACACCTGACCATAAAAAATTTGTCCTAGGCTATTTACGCCGTAACTTTTCAACTGCGCCTCCTCTCTAAAAAAAAAAAAAACTTCTTTATACTACCCTTGTACGACTTAAATTAGAATATGCATGCGCTATTTGGGATACTACTACTGACAAATTGATATCTTCATTAGAACTCGTGCAAAATAATTCAGCTCGCTTCATCTAATGTAACTACAATCGGACTGCAAATGTATCTGCTATGAAAAACAATCATTCAGTCACATCACTATCTTCTCGTAGTAAAGTCACGCGTCTGGTCCTTTTTCACAAACTATTCCACCATCCAACTCTCCGTAACGAACTCATTTCTCAGCCGCAATACATATCGCCTCGAATCGACCATCGTCACAAGGTTGGTCTTGAAACGTGTCACACAAAAGGCTTCTGTCAGTCATGTATTATCCGATCATCCACTGAATGGAACCACCTTCCCGATGCCATCATATCAGTTCATGATAATCACTTGTTTAAAGCCGCTTTAACTACTATCGTATAAACTGATTCTCCTCTTTTTTTTTTCTTGTTTGCTTTTGCAACATGAGTGCTTGTAGCCACCCAGGACTTGATTTCTTTTTCCCACGTACATATTTTGTAACCTTAGTGCACTTTTTATTAATGTTTATCACTTGCCTGTGAACACGTTATCTGTAGTTTTTTTCCTCTTATTTGTAACCACTCCCCTCTTTAATGCATTTGGCCCTGAGGGTTTCAATTATATATAATATATATATATATATATATATATATATATATATATATATATATATATATATATATATATATATATATACACAGCGCTTTACAGTAATAACACGCACACAATGCCGAGCTACGCATATACGCATTAATGCCCGAAGGTCGCGCTATAATTCCATATAACCGAGTATAGGGATAAGATACGTTGCAAGAGAAGTGTGCAAGGAAGGACGATAAAAAGCGTACACGCGCGACAAAAGCAAATGTCGATCGTGTTCAACGAAACAAACAAGCAAAACACACCGCTGCCATTCTTGACGAACGGCGTCATGGGGGCGTTAACGCGTGGGAAATGAAAGTAAAAACCTAAAACCCATAAATCAATCAACCTCCTTCCAAGAGCCACGCCTGCCCGTTCACACAGCCACTGGTTCAAAGTATTTTCTTTTTCTTTTTTGTGATCTTTACGGCTGGCAATGAACGAAATGTTAAGCAAGATACAAACGCAGTACATGCGAAGATCAAGGTTGACTGATTAGGTCACAGGGTCAGTTAGCACACAGAAAGGATTTGAGGCGGAGTTGCTTGCCGACAGCTCGCTCTAGAAGCATCATGACTCACCAAACACCCGATAAAACAGGATGCACGAAAAAAATTCTGCGATTAGAAATGCACGCGAACTGAAAAATACGAAGAAGGCAAGCAAGAACAGAATGCCCTGTTTGAGAAGACGTACCGTATAGCCTTTCGAAATCTTGCATTTCTTTCTTTCTGAAACTTTCATCCCCCTTCAATAAGTTTGATTGTGGGTGTACATTTGAACAAGCCTATAACCTTTGGAGATCTTGTATTTTTTAGTTCTGAAAGTTTACTCCCACTTCAATAAATTTGATTGTGCATGTATTTTTGAACAAAAACGAAGCCCATATAATTGGAAATCTTGTATACATTATTTCTGAAAGTTTCATCCAATTTCATTAGATTTGATTGTGGGTGTATTTTTTACCAAAAAGGTAAGCCTTTGGAAATCTTGTATTTTTTAGTTTTGAAAGTTTCATCCCACTTGAATAAATTTGACTTGTGGGTGGATTTTCGACCAAGAAGGCAAGCCTAAGCCTTTGGAAATCTTGTATTTTTTATTTCTAGAAATTTCATCCCACTTCAATAAACTTGATTGAGGTTGTATTTTTTGCCAACAAGGTAAGCCTAGCCTTTGGTAATCTTGTATTTTTTAGTTCTGAACGTTTGATCTCACTTCAATAAATCTGACTGTGCGTGTATTTTTGACCAAAAGCAAGTAGTTTTGAAAGTTTCATCCCACTTGAATAAATTTGATTGTGGGTGGATTTTCGACCAAGAAGGCAAGCCTAAGCCTTTGGAAATCTTGTATTTTCTTATTTCTGAAAGTTTAATCCAATTTCAATAAATTTGATTTTGGGTGTATTTTTTACCAAAAAGGCAGGCCTAAGGATATTTCGTATTTTTTATTTCTAAAAGTTTCATCCAATTTCAACAAATTTGATTGTGGGTGTATTTTTGACCAAAAGGGCAGGCCTAAGGAAATTTTGTATCTTTAGTTCTGAAAAATTCATCCCACTTCAATAAATTTGATTGTGGCAGTATTTTTTACCAAAAAGGTAAGCCTATAGCCTTTGAACATCTTGTATCTTTTAGTTCTGAAGTTTCATCCCATTTCAATAGACAGAGAGCTCTTTAATGAAAAACATAATTCTGCCGGTGCATATAAAGGCGCCTACATGCTACTCTGTATAGGGGAGGGTATTGAGGACAGAAAGGCCCTAGGAGGAGAAGGGCAGGAAAGGAGATTCGATTGTGGGCGTATTTTTGACCAAAAAGGTAACCTATAGCCTTTGGAAATCTGGCATTTTTTAATTCTGAAGGTTTCATCCCACTTTAATAAATTTGATTGTGGGTGTATTTTTGACCGAAACGTCAAGCCTAGCCTCTGGAAACCTTGCATTTTTTAGTTCTGAAAGTTTCATACCACTGCAATACATTGATTGTTGGTGTATCTTTGACCAAAAGCAAGTGTATAGCCTTTGGAAATCTTGTATTTTCTTATTTCTGAAAGTTTCATCCTACTTCAATAAATTTGATTGTGGCTGTATTTTTTACCAAAAAGGTAAGCGTATAGCCTTTAGAAAACTTCTATTTTTTATTTCTGAAAGTTTCATCCAATTTTAATAAATTTCATTGGGGGTATATTTTTGACCAAGAACGCAAGCCTATTGCCTTGGAAATGTTCTACTTTTTTCTCGAGGATTCATCCCATTTCAATAAATTTGATTGTGGGTGTATTTTTTACCAAAAAAAAGTAAGAATATAGCCTTTAAATATCTTGTATTTCTTAGTTCTCAAAGGTTCATCTCACTTCAATAAATTTGATTGTGGGTGTATTTTTGACCAAAACGGCAAGCCTACAGCCTGTGGAAATCTTGTATCTATTAGTTCTGAAGTTTCATCCCATTTCAATCGAGAGAGAGAGAGCTCTTTAATGAAAAACATAATTCTGCCGGTGCATATAAAGGCGCCTACATGCTACTCTGTATAGGGGAGGGTATTGAGGACAGAAA
Organism: Rhipicephalus sanguineus; assembly: GCF_013339695.2. Classification (NCBI taxonomy): domain Eukaryota; kingdom Metazoa; phylum Arthropoda; class Arachnida; order Ixodida; family Ixodidae; genus Rhipicephalus; species Rhipicephalus sanguineus. The sequence continues at coordinate 208,818,955 of NC_051178.1, read as the reverse complement.
GGCCCTAGGAGGAGAAGGGCAGGAAAGGAGATTCGATTGTGGGTGTATTTTTGACCAAAAAGGTAAACCTATAGCCTTTGGAAATCTTGTATTTTTTTAGTTCTGAAAGTTTCCTTCCACTTCAATAAATTTGATGAAACTTTCAGAACTAAAAAATGCACTATTTCCAAAGACTATAGGCTTACCTTTTTGGTCAGAAATACACCCACAATCAAATTTATTTATGTGGGATGAAACTTTCAGAACAAAGAAATACTAGATTTCCAAAGGCTGTAGGGTTTACCTTTTTGGTAAAAAGTACGCCGACAATCAAATTTATTGAAATGGGTTGAAACTTTCACACCTAAAGAATACAAGATTTTCGAAATCTTGTACTTTTTATTTCTGAAAGTAATTTGAGATATTCATCATCGATTAAAGGCCCCGATAGAGAAACCGAGAGCGCCAGGCGCGCAGGAAATGAGACCGCTGTCACGTCAGAATGGAACTTAGGCAGTGTTGCTGGCGTCAGGGTTTCTCAAACAAAAATGAAGGATTTTGACCCTCTCCGACCTCTTGTCAATTATTTTGTGGAGAGGAAAATTATTCCCCCAGTATCAGATAAGGAACGTTATTTTGTGATTATACCTGACAGCATGTTTTCAGAAAAAGCTTTATCAACAATCAAAAAGAATTTTCGTGGTACAAAATTAAGGCGGCTTTGCTCTGGTGGTGCGAAGCCTGAATGAAGTGCGGAGCTGGGCGGCCTGCCTTGTTTCTCTTTATTTTTCTGTATCTTTTTTCCTCTTTTTGTTTTTTCTCCTTTTTTTGTCTATATTTCTGCCTTTCTTTCTCGATTTTTGCTTTCCTCTCTCTCTTTCTGCATTGTTGCTTTTGTTTTTTGTGTCTGTTTCTATCCCTATCTTTCCCTGTGTATTTATTTTTGTCTTTCTCGTTTTCTATTTCTGTGTACTCGTTCTCTCGCCCATCAGTGTTATTGCATCCTATGCCGGACTAATCGGCTCGCGTGTTCTGGGAGCAAAGCAGAAGGTGAATAAGAGAACATAGAGAGCGTGTGTCAGTTCATGATGATAGTTTTCTGTTTGCTCTGCACAGACTAACGGTTGGCCTAAACAGCTCTGTCGTTAAAGGGACCGACATCTGGTCACAACGTGTGATTAGGGCCTGGTAGAAATGAAAAGACCGCGATATATAGTTACAGATTCCAGCATCCTTTCCGCGTTGTAAGTAGGGTTTATGTGTTTTAATCGTGTATAAAAGTAACAAAACCGGTATGTCGCGCAGCCTAGCGGAAGAGCCTTGAAGTTGGATTATGGAGTCGATCACTTTTTTCTGTACGTAGTCACGTAGTCTGATGCTGTCATGTGTGTCATAATTAGTCCTGAAAATTAGAGTATGTATGTTATTACCTACCCCCGCTCAGTTCTGTGTTGCCTACGAGGTAAAAGGAGTTGCACGGTGAGAAGCGGCCTTTGCGGTAGCCAGTGGAGCATGTCGAGCCGCGGAGCATGCGCGCGGAGTGCACGCATGCGCAGCAAACCGCCGCGCTCGAACACGAACGGCTCTCGCGCTCAATGTTTGCAGCAGGGGTCGTCATTTGTGTTTACGACTTCATATCCGCCGCAGATAGAAAAATTCTGATTACAAATGTTTCACAGCGTTTTCCACGTTACCGTTCCGTGATTAAACACTTTTACCGGTAAGCTTTCCGTTGCGCTAAAGAAAATGGGCACCATAAAAATTGGTTGTCGGTCCCTTTAAAATCGAGCCATCTGCAGTTAACCAATACACTGTGGACATCTTGTTGAAGCATAATCTTGACAAGAATCCATGACGGCGAGTGTGGAACACTTTTTTTCTTGCCAGCTGGTGCCACATAGCACATGATCTGGATGACCGCTGCTGTAGCTCAAATGGCAAAGCATCGGACGTGTTATTCAAAGATTGAAGGTTTCGGCCCCTACCGACGGCAAGCTGTCTTTTCGTCCACTTTTCTTCACATTTATACCATAATTACCTCATTACAGTTAAAGACTATAAATAAAGCCCCTATACTTTCTTTGACTTCATTGCCTGTTGGTTTCATTAGATTGTACATAGCAGGGGAAATGAGCCCTTGATCACTGCCCATTCTTCATTCATGCATGTTATATATTTAAAAGTTTATCAGAAAACCTCAAATACCGTATTTACTCGAATCTAGGCCGGCCCCGATTCTAAGCCGACCCCCGAAATTTGCAAGGCCAGAAAAGTAAAAAACCCTATTCATTGTACTCGAATCTAAGCCGACCCCCCCACTTTCGCACATCGTTTTTTCGAAAAAAACATCGGCTTAGATTCGAGTAAATACGGTAGTAAGTAAAAAAATTACACCATCTCCCGCTAAAGGGGACCATGAGGCGATGCGAAGCCAGAGCACTTGCACGATCGCGTTCCGTTGGCGTTCGTTGGGCATGCTACCGACCTCGCGTCGTGGAACGCGAAGAGGGACGCTACGCGCGTCGTATCTTCCATCTAGCCTGGCCGTTAATTCTCGCAGGGCGAGCGGGGAACGCGGTCGACAGGCGGGCGAGAGGGGGGCAGCGTGGGAGAGGAGAGAGAAGCGGAGGGGACGCGCATGCGCTCGAGCTCATCGCGGCGTTGCGCAGGAGAGAATTTCGGCACGTCTAGCCCGCGTTTCAGAGGAAGAGTGGAAAGAGGTAGGGGAGAGGGAAAGTGGGGAGGGGTAGGGGAGGGAAAGTGGAGAGGGGAATGGAAGAGGGAAAGTGGAGAGGAGTTGTGTGGAGGGGGTATGCGCATGCGCAGTAAGGGTGGTCACGCCGCACACCACCACCACCACCACCACCACCGGATTGAGCTCCGCCTTAAGATACTTCTCATCTAAAATGAATAAAGAATATGCGATTGGTGAATGCAACTGTGCCACTCGTCAACCAAGGAGCATATAGTATCAATGAAAGCAGCATTTCTATAACTTGTATGGTTTATTAAAATTGGTGAAATTATAACCTTGGATATGATAACATGAACACACTAAAATACAGTTATTTATTCAATGGTTTCAGACATGGATTTTTATGCACATCCCAGTTTATTGTTCACAGACATTTTTTTTTCAACATTATGTACATTTTCTTGCTACAACAAATAATTTAACAGTGAAGCCTTTTAAAACGGGACTAAACATTTCCAAATAAAATGTTCATCTAAGCAAACACTCATGTACAGCACATCATACAACACACACAGCAGTGAGACATACAAAAAGTCACACCTACAAAAATAAATAGGCAAATGTATCAGTCACAGCACAAGTTAAAATTATGTGCAGGAACTGTTTCATCTATACTTTAAAAACTCCTAGTGGCTGTATTGGGAGAAAATGCAAGGCGTAAAAGACCCAGTATATACGGTATGTGAAATATGAAAAGCATATATGTGTATGTATATATATATATATATATATGTATATATCTACACAGAAGTACAGGTCAAAATAATAAAACAACAAGAAAGCAAAAACTACATAAAGTGCAGATGCATGTACAAAGCTGCAAAAGCACACAGAAACGACGATGTACATAGAAAAACAGATAAGCCCAATGGCAATGTAACCAAATTACATTACCCACAGTGTTCCCATTTCCTGAAAAACTGTCTGGCGATCTCTCCCACGGAAAGTCAAAGAAAAATTCCTCAGTGGAAAACTCGCACCCGGGACATAATCAGATGAAACTTCAATATTTAAACATCTTTCTGAAAAACCACAGTATAAGCAGAAACCAGCATAAAATAAAAGCAATCCTTGATGCTCTATAAAAAATAACCAGCCTAATGTGCGCACAGAAAGTATAGAAATAAAAAAAAAGCAGTTCAACTGGTCCAGTCTTTCAAATAAATATGTGACGTGCAAACCGCAGTAATTTCGTTGGAAATGGATGGCCAGCCTCATAAATAAACTTCCCCAACAAAAAAAGCTGGAAAATAGATTTACAACAGAAAACAGGGGGAAGGGGGCACGACACAAGAGGCTGCACAAATAAACAGCTGTTCACACAAATCAGCATGCTGATAGCATTTTTTGTGCTCAGCTTTTATTTTAAGCTGTTCATTTTTCAGAATGCATTACAACTTTCACACTTCATTTACAGATGAGCCTAATGATCGAAATATGGACATCTTCCCTTTTGATGTGATAAATAGTTATGGCATTCCAAGAAAAAAAAAAGCTTTAAAAGCTTTTCTTTTTTCTCGCACACAGCACAGATTGCCAAGAACAGGGATATAACTACTTACTTATGATTCTACAATGATGCATGTGTAATGATTAAAAAAACAAGTGAAGATTCATCACAGCTCTGAGAAGGATTTCTGTTCAATCAGCCACAAATAAAAAGCCCTGCTTGGCAGTGGAGGAGGTAATAGTCCCCAGTCAACACACTTTTTCTTTCATCAAAAGAAAGGCAGATAATTTTGGCAGGATCACATCAGTACTGTGGAGCCTAATGGCATCAGATATGCAGCCACTTAAAATTATTTATGTGCTTCAACCAGTGGCTGTAGAGTGCCGATACGTGTGTTCACTTGGCAACAACTGCTGTATGCAATCGCATGTAAGGAAATTCATCAATCAAGTCAACATCAGAGAAATGTTTCTTTTTTAGCTTTCCTCATTTCAGCTCCTCACAAGCCCTCAATCCTTCACTCATTTGCATACACTTTGAAAACACTTCAAACGAGTGCAATCTTTAGTGCTCAAATTATACGGGCATCTAATATCGGGTAAAAAAACACCTAGTTGCTATTCAAGCAATGATTATGGAAGACATACCAAATTCCCTGTCAATAATGTCAATAAGAGCATCAGATACACATGACTATTCCAGTTAAACTGCTTCTGATTAATGATCACAGGTGGCACCTGACTTCCACTGCATTGCATTGACACATTTTCCTCTTGAATGACTACAGAACATGCATACGATTATTATTTATCATATAGACATATTTTTATTCTCAACACGAAAAGGAAATACTGCATTCAGATGGGCTACTACGCACTGCTGCATGAAGTGGCAAATATGTGAATACAGACAAGCTAAAAACTTGTCTGGAAGAGTCATGTATACCTGGCACTCTAGTTTACCACTTATTTTAAGCTTGACCCTCATTTTTGCACACATGTTCCATCACTTCCACGTCAAAGAGTGAGTTGTACAGTATCTTATTGATCCCAGAGAGGTAACAAAAGTCAATTTTATATGCAAATCAGCATTTCCTCCTATATTGGTCCACATGGTGAATGCCTGCTCTGGATACCTTCATGCTTGATTCAGCCAAATTACTAATTGCATTCTTGAACTTGAACAAAAGTTACTGAAACTTGGTATGACAAATATCTGGCCCCCTTCGAGAAACTATGTAGGCCCTAGTAGACGCCATCAAAATCCATGATGTCAGAGCAAGTTGATGCGGGAACTTCTATGTGGCTTTACCACCCGCATTTTCTCTTTGCATGCTTTCTCACTGACCAAGAACCTACTCGTGGAAAGAGTGGTGCTTTTGGTATTGTGAAAAGGGGAATTTACTAACATGAGAAAAATTGCTTTTCTTTTTGGTGTCCCTCTGACCCTTCCCCAAGACAGAGTTAGATATTTCCACATTCATAATTCTTTCCCACATTCAAATCTTTACGCATGTTTCACTGAAGAATAAATTTAGAGAACTAAGTATCCCTGTAAAATATTACAGCAACCAAAACCTATCACTGCTATTTCAAGGGTGCATTGGAATCAGTGCTAGTGATTGGTCTTTTGGCAAGATTTCCTAAAAGCTTTTTGAGAAAGTCATCCATCATGCAAAGCATGCTTGAAAAGCACGAAAACACAATGAAGATGCGTGTAACCAATAAAAGCAAGCAGCTACATCAACAAAATCTAACAACACATTCTGCTGCTTATTGCTGGCTATTTTCAAATATGCTGTTCAAGTTATTAAGTCTTACTTTTCAAATATCGAATACGTATTCTGATAGACAGGTATGACATTGTACGTGACTAGGCTCGTGCGAATAGGAAATTTTAGGTTCGAAGTGAATATTGATTTTGGTCAAATAATTTCTATTTGAATTCTAATAGAATAGTTTATATCACATATTATAAAGAAAAATGAGCATATTTCTCATGACCCAACCAACCTGCACAGTGCTTTTTTTAAATTGTAACAAGCTATGTGCAAATGTCATTCTTCCTGATTCAAAAGAAGTGGAAGCAACCTTGAATAGTAGCAGGATTTGGCTTTCAATAGAATGCAAGTGATAACCTGTAAAATATGTTACATTTTAAAATTTACTATACTTGGAGCATATAAGCCAGTATAAGAACCTTTTAAACTTAAAAAATGATGAATTAATGTGAGGGTAATATGTTCATTTAACCTTGAAAAGGGGCTTCGCGGCATTGCGGATTTTCGCTGAAAAGGTGCATTCACGGTATAGCACTCCTCTACTGCAGTGAAAGCACCGTTACAGGGGGGTTACATGCGGACTAATATAAACCTATTCGTTCGTTTCGACTACTTCGAAATTTCCAATAATTTAAAGTCGAATCGAAGCGAATTTGAATACTGCAATATTCGTTCGAATATTGGATGTGCTCGAATATTCGCACAAGCCTATACGTGACAGTATGTGGCTGAACGACAGCACACAGTGCCTGTTGTGCACTGCAGATGCACATGTAGTACTTGTGCAAATAGCTCCGTGTGGTGTGCATGTGTGTGTCATGGACATAGGGAGAGTTGTATGCTCCTTTGCCTTTGGTACTTACTAACATGCTCCCTTTGTACTTGTGTCCTCCTATTTTCTTTACATTTATCTTGTAAATTCTCCCTCCCTTATTTATCTCATGGCTACGTGACAATTCTGGGACAATTCAAGTGCCTCCTCAGACGTGAGATGGCTACAGTGTATGTGGCCCTCCCTCTTTGTCCAAGGTTCTTTTCCTTTTTCTTCTTTTCATAGTTTACTATTACCGCTTCTTCAGGTATAAAATTCAAAAAAGGGCGAGTGTTACCCTTTTTTTTGCCAATAAAAGTTGCCCTCTTTCCTCTACATGCACATCAAGAGTTTCAGAAGACTACTCCACCAGTCTAAGCTTACGTTGCACTTGTTTTTTTTTTCCTTTTAATTTTAAAGTGTCCTCTTAATAGCCATACATTACATATTATACACATTTATTTTCTAGTGTGTTCGTATGCTGCCTAATAAATATGACTGTTAGGTCATTTCTTTCATGCTGACTGCAAAATAATATGAATACAGAATCCCCCAAGTAGCACAAAGCTGTTCACAACAAATCCCTCATATCAACAATAACACAATTTTTACAGTGACACTAAGTTCTTCATGCTAGAATGGCAGCACACCAACACACAGACAAGGTAAAGAAGGACCACAGAAACAGCACGGAAGTTCAGTGCTGTGTTTACCTTGTTTACCATATTTGTGTGAGTGCACTGGCCAATCTGGTACGAAATAATACCAACTAGCTCATGTGTCAGCCTTCCACCAAAATCTTCCTAGCTATTGCGTCGTTCGGCTGTGCTACTAAAACAACGTAAAGCGAGTAAAACAGAGTAGTCTGCCTTCCTGCTACCTTACAGGTGGCAGGAAGGCAGACTACAGAATTGTTCACCACAAATACAAGACGCTGGTATAGAAAGTATAGTGACGTAACTGAGTTCGCGGCGACAAGCACAGTTGTGGCTTTGCCTAGCTGTAAGGAAAAGGCTCTAGCCAGAGAAACAGCCTGTGGGGATGGGGAGGGTCTTAATAGGGACCCTGAGTGTTCATACAGAGGCTGCGAGTGTGGGGTTAGTACAGCCGTTATGGGTGACACAGCCACACAGTCAGTAGACAGGCACTTTTCATCTGTGCACAATGTGGTAGAACCACCAAGCTTGATTTCGACTGGCTGATGCCTTTAACTGTCAGTGTTGCTCTGACGTGTTTCTCAGAAAAGTAAAACTGTGCAACTCTGTCGAGTTCAATCACTCTAGTGTCACTAAGTGGTAAAAATAAACTTTAGAAGGGGATCACTGACACACCTTGCACCTCCTCCCCATAAGTGTACTGGCACACAACTGGCAGGAATTGTATGGAGGGGGTTGACCTGTAGCTATGTGCAACTGGAGCACCAGTACACTGATGCACGTCATGCCTTGAAATCCCACAAGATAACATTTCAAAGCCCTTAAAAGTTCATGATTGTGCTTGTTTGCATTTGCTTCATATAACCCTTTTACTAAGGCCATTAACAGGATGTCACTGCTGTAAAAAAAAGTTACAATTGTGGCTATCATTTGAATAGCAGCCAGAACTGCAGCTCAGTGTGGTTCTGCATGTTGTTGGGCAGATTCTGCCAATGTGTTACCTTAATCGTAGCTCACATTCTGGCTACTGTCACGAGGGATTTGAATTGCTGCTGCATTATATCTGTCATAAACCTTGCTGGCACGAGAGCTGCCATGTGCAATGGTGGGAGCCTTCAGTAGGGACCCGGGTGCTGGTATGCCGAATGCTGCTGCGGCGGTCCCTGCGGTTGTTGCTGCTGCTGGGGTGGCACCTGGCCGCTGCCCGAGAGCTGCCGCTGCAGCTGGGCCACTAGCGCTGCGGTCTGCTGGTGCTGCTGTTGCTGCTGGTGCGGTGGCGGAGGCTGGTGTTGCTGCTGCTGCTTGAGGGCCATGAACTGCTGGTGGTGCATGGAGCTGGCCATCAAGCCAGCCGCATTAGCTGAGGTCGCACCAGGCGCGCCCCCACCGTAGCCACCCCCACCCGGGATCGGGCCCCCCGGGGGCGCCCCGGCCCCACCCTGGGGGCCACCTCCACCGGGGCCCCCGAGGTGGCCAGCCCCTGTTGAACCCACCATGGGGTTGCCAGGGTGGCCCCCTCCACCGCCGGCTCCTCCTTGACCGAGGGCATACTGTGGCCTGCATGCCATCATGGCACCGTAGACAGGGCAGTGATCAGGTAGTGCTTGCAACTAACTCGTATAACTGCATATCCTCTTTTATCGAGGTAGTGACATTGCCTTTCTTTTACTTCTATTTCACTTTTCACTAATTCAAATTTCTACTTTGCAGGAAAAATACAGTAGACATTACCACTCTGGATAACTGAATCACTCGGTTGTGACTGAACAATTGTGCCTGAAGGAACTGGCCAGTGCCCACCCATTTCTATGGGCCCAAAGGTGGATGATTCCGGTTACATAAACAATGCGCTAACTCCAATCCCTCAGTTGCTGCTGCATGTGAGCACAGCCAGCAGAAGCCCGTACAGCACTCTTGTTTGTTTTAATTGGCGACATTGTCATAATAAGCCTTATTGTTACTTGATGTCAGAAAACTTATTTAATGAGTAATTGGCATTTAACAATTTCACTTCTAACAATCTTAGATATTGATTTAGCAAGCTACTTCAGGGTAGATGCTGCATTAAAAGGTCACCTTTTTGAACTGGTGCTTTTTGGTAAATTTTCCAGCATGAGTAAAGCTTACTGCTATTGGAACACATTGAAACTTAATTACTCTAGAGCCAAAAAAATTAAGAAATACACGATCACAATGTGCAACACTACGACAACTTAGAAAAGCTATCCTTTCTGAATAAACTATATGGTATCTATATTTTCAGAACAGGCTTTATGGATCACCTTTACTACAACATAAAGACGGCCTTTTGCAGTTTTATGTGATTAGGAGGAGGATGGTGAAAAAGAGTGCTCTCTATGAAATTTGGCAGAATTTGCACAGCTGTTTCACCATTACCCCATTGAACAAAAGAGCTAAAACACTGCTCACGCTGCTGTGGTCTCCCCTGTCCTCAATGGCACAAGTTCACTCAACAGGTTCCTCCTCCAAGACTAAATGTACTGCATCCTAGAACATTGTAACAAACTTTGGCTTATGAAGCTCGCTGTACGAATGCTCTTATGCAATGTCTCTGCTGAACGTTCAACCTAGTTCCTGGAATTGATTACTTACCAGCATCAACACTATACTCACTGCCAGTTATAATTTCAGTAGTCACTGATTGTAATCCGATAATCCTCCATCAACCTGAGTGTAGCTCCCAGATTGCCACTCAATCTACGCTCATCATGGTCGAAAATACTGCATTTTCTGATGTGCTGGTCTATGTAAATAGTTTTCTTGCAATACATTTTTAAGATAACTCAAATTTGGTAGACAATGGGCAGGCCATTTAGTGCAAACTTTGAGGCAGTAAATGTTCAAGAGGCTGTGATGTCTGAGGCTAGCTGTCTGCAGCGACACAGCACTAGGTCCTTGGTTGAGCTTAGTTCAACAGAAAAAAAAAAGTGAAATATATTTTTTGTCTACTACTGTAAGTGAGGAACCATGAAACAGATATGGAGATGGTATAAGGTGCTGCTCTTGCAGAACATGAGTCATTTTTTCTCAAGCATACATCTATATACTTAAAAAGAAAGGTACGACAGAGCACAGCAAGGGGTGCACAAGCAGGCTAAACTGTTAGTATTTGCCTTGCAGCACAAAATGCAGGCAAAGCTGGCCTTGTGAGCAAGCATCAGGAGGCAGGTGAGTGAAGCTTCGTTTTCCACCGCAACAGTACAGCATTTCAAGCTGACAGGCATGCACTGCGGAGCAAGTAAAAGACACGTGAGCAGACCCATAGCTACAATGCACAGACAAAGAACAAGCAACAGACAACAGATATACAAGAGACAAGCTGTAATGTAAAGCAATGAAACGAAGACAAAAACATATAAGGAAAACACACAAACATAAAATGAAGGATTTTCAGAGGGGCACGTTATGCAGAAATAATTGAGCAAGACAAAGTGCATTTTAATGATTCGTGCCACACAAAATAAAGCACCAAAATTAAGCACTGAAATTGCAGGCACATATGTGGCAACTTCACAGAGGAAACCAAATATATATTTTGCAAAGGGGTGCAAGAGCCGAAACAGGACTTTGAGCACTTTTGGAGCAGGAAAATCCAAATTTGGAGCAGGTTACAGGAAAAAAGAATTGTATCAGGACTATGTCAGCCCTGATGTGAGCCCGACAGACATCTTCCTGTTCACAAAGCTCAAGAGAAGCCAGAAAGGTCATCGTTTTAAAGGCCAACTCCGGCGATTTTTTGGCCATGTCAAGGTAATGGTGCTTTTATGTTCCTGAGACACTCCTGTTACGGGCCCGATAGCAGAAATACTCGGCAAATTGGAGAATAATTTTAAATAAGCAAGAAAGCGCAACACCGAAACCGAAGCCCAACCGAGTCTACTGTCTACGTATGATGTAGACGTTGTTACAAACGAACCGGAAGTCGTGCAAGCTATGCCGGTCACGCCGGCGCGGAGTATGAAAACTGTGACAGCCGGGACGAGCAGGCGCACAGTGGAGAGGTGAGCACGCCGCGCATCAGCTGTAATGTCTGCGAGTGATAGTGCCGCGTCTGATACTGACAGTGTCTCGGCCAGCACAGCAGATGCTCGCTGTAGCGGCCGAAGTTAGCGGTGCCCTCGACTGCGTCACTTCCGCCGCCTTCCCAATACTGATGTCACAGATGCAATGTTGCCAATAATTGTGGGAAGCCAGGAGGGCGTTTGCAGACAATCTTTAAAATTAATTTGCAAACAATCTGCGCATATCTCAAGCCTGTAATTTGGCATAAATGACGGAAACGTGCAAAGGAACGCACCCAGCGAATTTCATTGAGATCCATCGACCTCGAAAAATCGTCGGAGTTGGCCTTTAACAGCGTTCCCACCATCCAACGCGCTGTCACAGAGTCTTTGACAGTGGTCATGGCAGCTGACTTTAAGGGAGCCTTTGCATCGTAGAAATCACGTTATACTCGGTGTATCAACGCCCAAGGAAACTATTTTATATTTTAAAGAATTTAAATAATATGTACCGATTGGATCAATAAATTATTTTCAACCAGACCCAGTCTCATTACTTTACGGTCAGACCCTGTATGGCCTTGATTGCTGGATATCTGTGTTCATTTCACATAAGCATGTGCTTACCCTATCAGTTTAATTTCTCCCCATACACCCACACAGGTACAGGCAGTTGCCCTGTGGCAAAAGCTTGCTTTCATTTAGTAACTCCCAGTAAACCTTATGTGCTTGTGAACACAATAAATAACAAGATAATGCAAGAGTGTAGAAGTCCTGAATAGCATTGTGCTAACTATCATGGCTTCTTTCAGCCCTTTTATGGCACTTCCCAGTGTGATATGCACACTGTTGTTGCCACAGTTTTCAATTCTGAAGACTGCTACAAAGCGTTGCAATATCTCTCGAGATCCCATCAAAAGAATTATTTAACCTAGTACGTAGCTTTAACCTCCTTATCCTCTCTGTAATTCTCCCATTCATTTTGAGTATTTCAAAGCAAAACTGCTTGACTGGCAATAAAAGGATTATAAGCAATTCAGTACGAAATTTTGTTGAGTAACTCCAGGAGTTGCCACTTAATATCAAGTAGTATAAGCAAAGCAAGAAAGCAACTAGCAACAGCATGCGGTGTACAGATGTAATTAGGTATTGAGAAAACAAGGTTTAAAAGATAAAATGTTCACGAATAAGCTAGCATGCGGTAGCAAAAAGCCTGCACAGTGTATAAGGCAGCAGCCATGCAGAGCAACACTTTTAATACTAGTACATTGCTCCAAGTCTATGTGACAGTACCAGATACAATAACCAACACTAAAGTGGAGAAACGGCCAGTTTAAACACCATCAGACGGATAAATTAGTCTATGAGAATGTAGTTGTTAATTTTGCATAACAGGATTATTATCACAAAAGAAACTGAAGGTCAAAATTTTACCTTTGAATTTCGTGCTATAACCCATAACCTCTTAAACACCCTTTGCCACATTGAGTCGATGGAATTTCCTGAAGCCTGCTATGTTAAGTCTCTGAAACCCTGAGCTAAAACACAATGCCATTCATTTTTAGCAATAAATAAATATGTAGGCCTTAAAAGACACCACTGAGATCTATGGTGTCAAGACAAGCTGGTGTGGAACCTTCAAGGTCACCTATTCTCTCTATGTGCATTTTTAGGCTTACCAAGCACCTTCTCATCGTCACAGTGGTACTTTCGGCATTGTGAGAGGATTGTTTACTAATACAAGAGAAATTATTTTTATAATTAGTGTCCCTTTAGGACCATTTTCAACTCAGGCCTGTTTGATATTGCAATGACTGTTAGCACAAACTTTTCTGCATCATTACATATAATTCTAGACGCATGCATCTTTGAATATGCGGCAATAGAACGAGTCTTGAAAATACACTACATGTAAACAAATGTTTCTGCACATGCTAACAAACATAATGGTGACAATGGCATCTAGCATCACAGGAAACAGAGGTTAAGCCACAAAGCTGCCAAGTGCAAAGCACAAGTGCCTATCACAAGTAAGCAGCCGAAACATCATTTAAGTTTTCCATATATGATACATGATTAAAAAAAATTTCTTCAATGTTCTGATGTGTTCAGCTTGTTTTTGTGTATTACTGATCGATACAAGCAATTTTAGCCATTTAGCTGAGAAACTATGGTGTGATTTTTTTTTCATGATATTCTGAAATTTAAGGTGCACATTGTGACCAGCTGAGAAACTATGGCACGATTTTTTTTTTTCTGATATTCTGAGAATTAAGGTGCACATCGTGGCCATCTGAATTGGCTGCCATTTGCCAACATCTGCATGCATCCATTCATGACCATCTGTAAACAACAAAAGTGACAAATGAGCATCAAACACAGTGCTTAATTAAAGTGTTCTGGCATTAAAGACTCAAGGCATGTGTGAGGCTTCAGCCAGCCACACCCAGACTAACCTAAATTGCACCTTCTTTATAGTTTGGTAGAGCTAAGCTCAACAAGTGCAGTCTGACAGCAACTGCATGGCACCACTATGTTTACTGCTTGTCACTGTTCCCAAAAAGAGGGGCTTAGATGGAAGCAAAACACTGCAGCGCAAAAACAACTTATTTTCTGAAAAAAGCATGCACTGACTTAAAATCATTCATGGAAAAGTCAAAAGCAGTCGCTGCTTCCATAATACAGACCGAATTCTAGTTTGTTACACTTCAAATTAACTTGTAGAGTCAAGTTGTAAATTCACAGGGAGTGAGCAAGTATTGTACACCAAGCATACCTAAAAGGTGTACAAGTGCATACCCGCACATTAAAAACAACTCGCACGATTTACATGACTGCCTGAAACTTCTTCGCCTGTATTACATGCAACTAATAGCTCTTTCCAAAATTGCTTCTTGTATTCCAGTTTGTATTACATATATGCACGTATTTACACTGCTTTAGGCAGACTAGAAACATGTAGCACCAACAGTGGTTGAATTAAGGGGCCCAGATGTGACCTTAAGACTGGTATAATGCTTTCATGTCATTCCTTTCATTTTTGCAAATACTGACAGCGTAGTCATCATCTCCTTCAAAACCACCAGTGATATTGTCTTGTGGACAATTACGGTATGTGCACGATGTTCATTGGCTCCACAAGTCTCATCATGCAAGCCCATCAGAGTTCTCCTGAAAGTAATGATGCACTAGTGATAAGGTGGCTAGCTGAAAACTTTTCTGCCACAAAGAAAGCATGGGCTGCCACCATAAAAGTCCCTAGTTTCTACGCCTAGCCATTTTTCCCAGTCAAGGTCGTGGGACACAAGGTCAGGGGGGTTCACCTGTTAGCCAGGTACTGTTGCGGCCCGGGGTTCTGCATGCCTGCTGCGGCCGCACTCATCATGCCCATGTTGCCAGACTGTTGAGGGGGTCCTCCCATGGTGTTCCCTGCCCCCCCTGGGTTGTAGCCCTGGCCAAAGCCTGGCGGGGCTGGGCCCATCATGCCACCACCAGGGCCCGGTGGGGCACCAGCCACGCCAGCTGCTGCTCGGCGTTCCATCAGGGCTTGCGGAGGCGGCCCGCCACCCCCATATCCCCCACCATAGTTTTGGCTCATGCCCCCTGGGGAACGGGACGAGTAGCCATCGTGGGAAGGGACAACCAGGGATCATCATCACAGGGACAGGAGACCAGGCAGGCAGGGGCAATTGAAGACAGGGAGAGAGAAAACGAGGCACCAGGGTGAGTACATACAGACACGTTTCTCAAGGCAGGAAGCAATGTTGGCTAACAGATGACCACTGCCCAAACTATGAAATAAGTTTGGAATCACTGTGAACACCTGATATGAAATCCAGCAAGTCAGCCTCAATGCAACAACAAGCTATAACTGGCTTGATAGGAATTATATCTCACTGTGTGTTTCTACTGAAATGTCTACTACCGCTTGTTTAGTCAGTCAGTGTGCTGTGACAATGATATTAAAACAATGAACACACAACCCCTCATGCCAGATAATTCACTTGAGTAACTGAAAAGGGGAAAGACGAGAAAATGGCATGGCTGACACTTTGTTACATAGCTGAGTCTATATTCACAAAACTGGCTGACACAAAAGCACTTCCTCTTTAGCCAGCAGTTAGGCAACCATCGCTTGTAGCATGCAAACTAAGCAGCTACCATGGCAATGATCATTTATGGACAACATTTATGAAAACGAAGTTTGGTGATCACAGACCATAAGCTTTTGTTCGAATGTCGGTAGTGCCTCGCAAAGCAATGCAAAATCTTTTCTCAATAAGCAAGAAAGGGGAAGAGTATATGTGCACAAGTAATGCCATGCGGCAGATTTCCGACTGTATACATCTGAAACAGCTATATCTTGCTGGCACGCTTTGTCGCAAAGAAAATAAATTCAATTAAGGGGTTTTATGTGCCAAGACTAACGTACGATAGTGGCTTGATTAAGAGGCAGGCCATAGTGGCAGACTCCGGATTAACTTTGGCCACCTGATGTGCTTTAATGTGCACCTATATCTACACAGTACACAGGCATTTTTGCATTTTGCCCCCATCAAAATGCAGCTGCCATGGCCAGGAACTGAACCCACATCATTGAGCTTACATTTGATCACTGCTAGTAAAATGAGTAAAGGGAATCAACACAGCCACAGTTTTAAGTAACAGGCAAATGTAAGCTTTAAGTCCGCTTCACAGCAGAGGCAAAATTCTCACTCAAACATCAGAGAACTACCTCTCTAGGGCATTTTTTGTGGTTTTAAGAGTGCCAAAGGAATGCACAACTTTTGACCAACCCCAACACATTGTGCATTGCGCAAGAATAAAGTTGGAATATCTGTTGCCAAAGTTCAGCAAGGCTGCATTTTGGCAATGCACCCACTTCTACATGCTTTCTTGACGAGGATGCAAAAATATGGTAACAAGCAAATAGAAATTCTGTATGCAAGAAAACAAGGTTGTGCAGGAAGAGGGGGATAAAAAGGAAAATGGTATGTCAAGTTTCCTCTATGAATTTGACTTCAGCCAGGCCTGTAACATTAATCTTGTTTAATTAATTACTTGTACCAATTACTCTCCTGCAGTTTTGTAACCGATTGATTGCTTTTTCTACTCAGTGACACTCACTGTAGCCCAATTACATTTTTCAGTAAAGTTACAGTTAACCAATTACTTTACTGACGAGACAAGTTATAACAGGTGATACAGCTTTATGCACATGAACTTGGAAATACCTACAGTATAATGCCCATGTTAGTAGTGCCATTCAAGTCTAATGAACACACATGCTTAGAAATACAAAGTTGGCACTTTGTACTTTAAAGGCCCACCTGACGTTCAGACGAATTAAATTGGGACTGCTATGACTCAACAGCTATGGTCGTTATGTCAGATGTTGATGCCAGGAAATCCTTTACACACAATTTGAAAACTTCCATTCCCTTAACCAGCCTTCTCCAAGCCCGAGCAACAAATAAGTGCTGCGCTAAATTGGAAGATGCACTTTTTCCTCTCTACCCCCTTTTCTCCTAAACTGTGTAGCTTTATTAATGTGCGCGATATGAAAAAGCTAGCATTGCTTCCTACTTTTGGCCTTACTCACCGCTTGAAAGATCAGAAGCACTAGAAGAATATCAACAAGTACTCAGAGGATTATCCGCAGGGCTCAACACTGTGGATTCGTTACGGTACTCAGTGCAAACACAAGACACAGGACTCGTGTCGCATGTTTGCGCTCAGCACCATAATGAATAAATTATTCCAACTTGCCCCACTCGCAACATTGCTCAACACTGATTTGATAGACTCGCAAATAAGGTACCACAGCTCTCAGTCACTGCTAAGCAAGGTAGACTGGTGAAAAGCTCTCCTCGAATCGTACGGGCCTTAGGCAAGTAATAGGCAGTAAGACATACGTGCACATACAAATGAACCAAATATACCATCAAAACAGAGAACAGGAGACAAGAAAGGTGTTTAGTTGCCTGGAACAACATATTCTCTGGGCAAACATTTTGACTCAACAGGACAGGGACAGCACAGTGACAAACAATACTTGAGAACGTGTTTCACACTTTTGTGACATGACACTCATTCAAGAACAGACAGAAACCTGCACAATGCTTGACTTACCTGCCTCACGATACTCACTCTTGTTCAAATGTAAAAGGAACCAACAAAATTTTTAACCAAGGCTTCGTTAGACCAGGCACAAGACAAACACTGATTTCTGTAGATATGGTCAGGACAAGTAAGTTATATGTTACATGAAAAATCAAAATTTACTCACCAATAGCTGACTAGCCTTTACTACATTAAGCCCACCTACCCTAGTAAATGTGGTTGTATGAAGGGCCAAACTTAAAGCGACTGCACTGAAGTAGATTGAAAATGTACGAGCCCAACAACGAATTACATGTGCCGAAAACTACACAGCAAACACTAAATTCCAAGACGCTAGTTTCAGAAAGTTAGTCACTCTATTGGACTTTGTTAATCAAGTAGACTAATGTATATGGTCGCACTGTAGAAAGTTACATGCCAATTATAACTTCAGATTTCAACATCTACAAAGTCAGACATTATAGTCAGTCCTGTCAACCTGTCTTGTCTCGTGTATTTGCACTCTTCCCTGCTATGAAGCCAAGCCAACAAGCTCAAGTTCACACCCTTTCAGACATTATAAGCACATCCAAAACAATGCCAGCAAGACGGCAACAATGCTTTATTGCTAGCATAAAAATGTGTTATAATGACTGAGCAATAAGATAACACATGAATAAGATGACACCAATATGCCCACTATATCAAAAATCACCTAACTACATTGTACTGACGCAGAATAAACTTCACCATATTGAATTATAGATGTAATTTCCACCCATTAGCAGCAAAACATTATAAAAAAGCACTTTTGAATCAAATTAGCAAATTTTAATTCTAGTGTGCAAGTACCATAACTGCGCCATGCACACAGCAGTCAAAATGATGCCAAGACAGCATGGGTGAGGCAGGCAACCTATTCGCATTTCTACACACACATCTACCAGTTGCGACAAACTTACAAAATAGAAGCTGGTGATGCAATAACTATGCTAACCGTCCTTGTTAAAAGCTAGAGCATGATTGCTTGAGACGATAGATCCAACATACATATAGATGATTTTGTTAGTAAGAATGATGCAACTTAGTAGTGGCAAAGCAAAAAAAAAACTTTTGGTTCATGCTCACCCACAGCTCGAAAATAATCTGAAAAGAACGAAAGAATTTCACAGCTCAACATGCAAATATGAAGCAGGTCACCTTTCATATTCTTTGCCACACAGCAAGCATGATTAATTTCAACAAAAAGCTCCCACTATGACACTAAAGGGGCCCTGCAATACTTTTCGAGCATGGTCAGAAAATGCTGCCAATCGGTAGCTGAGGCTCCTGAGAACATATGAGCCAAACATTACAGTGCAGCTCGCTGCCTGGAATTTATAATGAATTCTCAAAGCCAGCTAGAAATCACCCACTCTTGTCTCGACAAATGCCATAAGCCCAAAGTCCACGACCATTGGCTGATTTGAGCATCGTGAGCTGCATAGTTACTGTGGCTGCCGCAAGGTGCTGCGACAGTGCCCGCGTGCGCATGCGATCACACTGAAAGTAAGCATGCGCATTCGAAGAAAAAAAAAGAAAAGTGTTCAAGGTCATGACGTGCACTGACGAACGGTCGTAGCTTCTTGCTCTCTTGTTCCCCTCCTCCTCCCTGCATAGCTTTCAGCGCGCTCGCTGGTAAGAAAGGGGAGAGAAAGCACTTAAAGCGCACGACAAATCCCAGTAACTACGCTCGTATGTGAGATTCTAAAAATTTTTGTGGCAGTCAATTCGTGAGGCAATAAACTTTTTTAATGAAGCCATTCGATGATTACTTGAAAAAGTGTTGCAGGGCCTCGTTAATAAAAAAAATTGTGGTGCATTAAAGTTCATTAAGTAGTTCGTAGAAACAAAATGAGTGGAAATCACTAATATTAAAAGAAAACTGCATAAAAAGGTAGATGCAGTTTAAATAGCACCAGCTAGCTCGTTTGAGCAGGTGACACTGTCTTGCTCTATTCGTGTGTGCATTGCACAGCAGAACCAAACATGGCTCACATATGCCTCCAGCGAATGCTTCTCAACCGAACACAACTTCCTTGCTTATTCTTACAGCCCAGTTTAATAGTAAACTGCAACCCAAGAGTAAAGTACCAGAGACACCTCTATCCAACTAGAGGAGAATTTATAAAGCAGCGCCAATTTCCATGATGCATGGCAGAGATAAAGTTCTTTCAAATCGGCTTCTGCTGAAAGTCAAGTTTTTGAACAGTGCGCTTTTGTGCGCACACATTGCACAGAATTCTTAGTTTGCCTCAATGATTAGTTCACCAAGAGCCAATGAAAAACTACCAGATTCATACGCAATGTAAGTGCCCAATCATCGATCATTACCCGTTACCATATGAAAGAGAACAAAAAGCAAAAGCCTACCATGAAGTAAACAAAGGCCACACAAGCAAATATGCACACACAGATATCCATAAACAAGAAGGGAGAGAAACCAAAGGGCCCAGTTTTCGTTAGTCAAAACCACATGAAACTAACAAATGACGAAACCTCTGCTGAAGGCTTCATTATCTGTTTGTTTCACTTAGACCTATGATGCACACATGCTTTGCAGGTGCAAACAGAAATTGCGTATTAAAAAAGAGTTGGTGGTGCTGCTATTGTACTGTTGAGGATATTTTCTGAAACCATAAGTAACGAAAGCATAAAAAAGAAATACCAAAATTCAACACTGTGTAAACCACGCAATAGGCATTTGTGATGATTTGCCATGCAGCATGAAATGGAAATCCAATCAACCGAGTTGAAATGTTGATGCAATCCCACTGTGTCGAGACCGTTTTGCAGAACACCACAGACATTGGCTTCAGCTATACCTCTTGCTCAACAACTGTTGGTCATCTAAATTGGTCCGGCTGGCTCTACTGCTTGATTTAGTCCATGTGTGTGCAGCCTGGGGACAGTGCTTATGCCAAATAAAATCAGACCCAGGATGTGGAAAAAGTGCCTCAGTCAAGACGAGTAAGCAAGACACACCTGGTGGAGGCAGGTGGTGCATGCCAGCTGCTTGAGCCTGTGCTCCCTGCTGCATGCCAGGGTGGAACATGCCTTGTTGGCCCACTTGTTGCTGCATGGGTTGATAACAACACAGTTTGCACAAGCCCTTTTTACACACTTTATATAGCGGAGTACACAGTTACTTAAAAATTATAAATAATGTGGCCTCCCGTGAAAACAGCAGTCACAGTGACATCTACAGCCCTCTGCTGAATTCTCGTGCATACTTTTGTGTTCGTTTGTAGATGTACACAAATATGTGCATAAGTCACACGCATGTTTTCTTGCTCCCCTTCCTGGCAATAGGGCTAGGCAGAAAGCATAACATTGTACGAGTTCTGATCACTGTGCAATATAACTGCTGGGCAACTTCATAAACCAGACTGGTTAACTTTAACAGAAACGGAACAGCACTGTAAAAAATGTTATAGAGTCCTTATGTTCTAAGTTTTCTCAAAGTGGCTTTACTAACCTAAGGCAGGCTTGTGCGAATGTTCGAGCACTTCGAATATTCGAACAAATATTTCAGTATTCGAATTTGCTTCAACACGAATTTAAGTTCTAGAAAATCTCAAAGTATTCAAAATGAACGAATAGACATATTGTTACAAGAATGTTTTACACTGCCGAAGCAAGGAAGGCACCAAAGAAGACGACGTGATATCCGCACTGCCGCGAACCCACACTTCAAGGTTAAATGAACATACAGTAAAACCTCGTTAAGGTATGTCACCACCTTTGAAAGGCATATTTTTCCAAAAAAAAAAAAAAACAGATTTTTTAATTTTTAGATTCCAAGAATCCCCAAACATTCAAAAATATTTTGCCGAAATAATTATGTTTCCATCTTATTTAGTTCCGAAGTTATAGCCAATTTTTGAACATGTGATGAACGGTTGCAAAACCAAAACTAGTGTTGTGTGGTCACAGAAACTGATAAGTTAGCGAGCATCAGCGGCAAATGTTGTAATTTTTCTATTATGTTTTGGTTTGATAAGTATAAACTTATTTAAAGACAACTTTGTAAGTCTTTGTTTTTTTCAAACATTGCTTTAAATATCCATAAGGGGGACGCGTGAAGATAGGAGCATCTCTGTTGTTTACATTGCGCGCGCTTCATGCTACTGCTGTTATTGCTACATAGTTTGTCATTTTTATGATGGTAATGTAAGTGTAGCAGCTATTTTGAGAGAAGCAGGCATTGAACCTGGCCACTACACTATCGTAGCATGCTACAATGGGGACCAATACCGTGTAAGGAAAGCCCAGCGTTAGTCGACTGGCGAAGCAAAACAACACTGGATGAAAAGACGGGCAGCAAGAAAAGCCAAAAAAGAGCTCATCGCATCTAAGGAGGGCCTTAGCTATGAGCCTGGTGGATTTGAACTGTTTAGGGCATCATTATCCTGTTTGTACAAGCAATAGAAAACTTTAAACTCGTTTTTCTCAAAACTTGATTTTTCGCACTTTTTTGTTGTGCAAGCAGTTGTAACTTTATAAGGAATAACTCTTTTCCAATGAAACTTTGTATGCTCGTTCTTTTATTACTGACGTGTGCAATGAACAAGGATCAATAAAAACGATTGGTAAGCTTTTATGTAAAAATGTTTTATTTCAAGCATTGCAAAAAAAGATCACCAATTTATCTGTTTTCGTTGGTATTTTTACGGTAACTTGATTCCCAATCATCAAATGGCAAACATCCTAGTTCATTGCACAGTGTGTTAAGTTGGCTACCTTTTTGCCAAAAAGATTATAATTCTGGAGCTCCACTCTCAAGTTATGACTGTTCGCGTAAAGGCTGAGTTTGAGCAATGTTTTGTCAATAGCAAATCTCATTCTGATTTTTTTCACTTTTTTCTACATATGAACATCATTTAAAACAATCTTATAAGCCCCTTTTAAAATAAAATTATAAAAAGTTTACAAAAAGGTGGGGACATACCTTAATTCAAAGTCACTGGGACTGTGAAAAATCTTCTAATTGAGCGGGTTTTTGAAATAACCAAGCAAAAAACCGGGATGCAAGAAACTTTGAATTACTGAAAGTAATCAGAGGTGGTCGTTTGCTGTGCCTGCTAGTTTGCGGCTCCAAGGGTTATGTTTCTCAGCAACACCCAGTCCCAATTTTGCCGCTAAACCGGGCAAACGGCAGGCCTTGCTGCTGCCAGTGCAAGAAAAAAAAAATAAAGGAAAGAAAAAACAGTCTCGTGGTCAACTGAAATGTGCGCCTGCAGAAAAGAAGACATGCTTCACTGCAACACAGTAGTGACACGCGGGCAGCATGTTACCTGCTTCTCGTAGCGTTAGTGCGTCATGATGCAACCATTCGCCCATTCTTTCTGGTAAAATAATTTAATAGTGACCAGTGTGACGTAATTCGCGAAGTGTTATGGTTGGAAAACATGATCACTGAAGTTTTCGAGCTGAGTTTTCGAAGTGGGCATTGCAGGCAAGAACTCTGCCACAGTGCAAGTGCGCAAATTGCCGGAACAACCGCCAATCGGAGATTCGCATACATCACGAATTCTGTCAGATGGTCCTTTATTAATTTCTCTATTTTCCCAGAAAGAATGGGTAAATCATGACGCGCTGGCGTTGCGAGAAGCATGCATCATGTTGCCCACGTGTCACTGCTGTCTCGCAGTGAAGCACGCCTTCTTTTCCGCAGGCACACATTTCCGCTGACCACGAGACTGTTTTTTTCCCCCTTTCTTTCCCCTTTTTTTCCCCTTTCGCTGCTGGTAGCAGCAAGGCTGGGGCGATCAACTTGTCACTCATTAGTATCGTTACACTACATTGCCTTGTGGCTCCTAAGGGCCATCGTTTCTGCGGATTTGCGGCTATATCGGGAGCGAGAATTGGCACATGGCACCTAAAGTTTTCGAGTTAACCGGGCTGGTACTGAACGCCGCTTCAAATTATCCACTCAAATTTACATTGCAAAATACGGGACTGCAGAAATCTATTGAATAATGTGGGATTTCGAAATAACCCTCATATCTATTCATCCTTTTTCAAGTTTAAAAGCTTATATGCTCTAAGTATACTAAATTTGACAACGTAACATATTTTACAGGTTATCACTTGCACTCTACCAAAAGCCAAATCCTGCTACTACTCAAAGTTGCTTCCACTTCCCTTTGAACCAAAAAGAATGACATATGCATACGCCTTGTTTCTACTTTAAAAATATTGTGCAGGTTAGTTGGGTCATGACAAATACGCTCATTTTTATTCATAATATGTGATATATACTATCCGAATTCACTTCGAAGTTATTCGACCAAATCACTATTCGCTTCGAATACGCTTCGGACCTAAAATTTAATGTTCGCACAAGCCTACTTCTTGCACAGGCTCCAATGCGATGTTTGCGAGGTATTCTGGACAACTTTATCAAATGAAATCGTCATTCACATGAAGTTGGTGAAAATGCTGCATCTTCACATGCATGATCCAACCATCCTCCCTCCTTCGTTGATAGGCATCATGAGCATATCCTTCAAATGGGCTGTAACTGGCGGATGCCAAAGATCGTACTTGTTTAGTTTACACTTCTACTGACTGTTA
This sequence comes from Rhipicephalus sanguineus, assembly GCF_013339695.2. NCBI lineage: Eukaryota > Metazoa > Arthropoda > Arachnida > Ixodida > Ixodidae > Rhipicephalus > Rhipicephalus sanguineus. The sequence goes on along the minus strand of NC_051178.1, from coordinate 208,794,782 downwards.
CTATTACTATTGCTGTTTTGTAGCGTTAGCTACACTTGCCTAGCCGGAGCCGATTTCGCGTGGAGGGTCATGAGCCATGCTGCACATGCGCGAGGATCAGTGATGTCACACAGCTGGGTCACCGGAGCTGGCATCTCACGTGTTCTCTGACACCGCCGCGCGCGGCTCGCCGCTGCTGGTCTGCGCGTTTGGGAGGAGTGGCGTCGTAGGCACAGCAGACACACTGGCACCGGCGCGCGCGGACTCCGCCACCGCCGCGCATGGCTCGCCGCTGCTAGTCTGCGCCGCATTCGAGAGGAGTGACGTCACAGACTAAGTGGCGCCGGCGCGCGCGCAGCTATTCGCCGTCGCTGTGCAGTCGCCGTCTGACGCTGCGCTGAGGCCGCTTGATAGCACCTCTGATTGGCGTTCGCAGGTGGGTAATGCCGTGAAGAAGGAGTGCGCAAATGCTGCTCCACGGCGCAGAAGAGCCGAGAAGCTTATCTCATCAGATCTCGAAGTAGTTGCCTGGCAATTAGCGGTTCAGCGTACGAAGAATGAACAGAAGAAGGCTAATAATCCTAGACAATCTGGAAAGCTAAGAATAATCAGCTGAACCTTTGCTAACGCTACGTATATCCTGGCATAGCCGAGCTAAGCCACTGCAAATTTTTTTGAATGACTCGGCTACATATTTTTCTAATACCGCAGAACCTCGTTGATGTGCTCTTACTTAGTACGATTTCCCGGCTCCTATGCTCGCAATTGTGAAAACTAAAAATAACCCAATAGAGCTATGTGTTAATACGTTCAAGTTAATATGTACCCAGAAAATACGAATATTCAGCAGCAACGTTCAGCATGATACGTTCTGCAGCCAGAAACTCTCATTCAGGTGTGCAGAAAAGCCCCTCTCGTGTACTTGCACAGCTAGGCCGCACGGTGATGGCAGCTTCTGCGCCGTGCCTAATTTCCCCCCTCCATGTCTTCTCTGAATTGCTCAATCGCCTCTTCAGCCATTGCCTCAGCGCTCTGTCAACCACACACAGAACCAAAGGCAGGCGGTCACGCTGGCCGTTAAAATCTTCAAACTGCTTAAAAAAAAAGGGGGGGGGTCTTTTCTGTAGCACAGTGGTTTCATTTTGTGATTTCGCTGAGCACTGCAAATCCTTCATCCACAGCACGGTACGTAGATACGTACTCGTTTTACACACTTTCGTTCAGACCCCATGGCTACAACAACAGTCAGGAGAACACTGCGGAGCTAACAATGCGGCAAAAAGAGTGGATGCTGTCGAACATCTCCAGTCCGCCACGGTTCGGTACGAGACCTACCGAAGTGCACATGGCGCACACGCTGCCACCGCTGCACAAAACGCCGTGCCACGTAACCATAGCAACGCCGGCATTGTGCCCAGTATGTATGGCCGAGAAGACGTCATTTCCTCCACACTTTTCTCTCAGAGCGCGTTCATTTTCGGGTTGCTTCACCCACCGCATGGCACACTTCCAGACAGCGTTAATTTTTCTCTGGCTGGACAGTTTTGTCCACCCGCGTGTCGCCAGAACCTGCCAGGACCATGGCAGCTCTTTCCTTCCTCCGTGGCCAAGACAAATTTGTTCTAGAAGAATTCTGGAAGGTTTCTGGCTATCAGACGCCAAAAAGAGACAATGCACGCTCGCCACCATCTTTGTAAGAACTCGACAGATTACAATGCGGGCGCTTGGGGACTTCACCTTCGTTTGCCATTACACTTGGTGTTATCTTCTAAAGTTCGTTCCGCCATGCGAGATGGTGCAATTACGAGTGGCGGCGAACATACCGCCACATGTCTCAAGTTAAGAAAGCACGCTAACTGATCAGCGCGTGTGTGCGACGTAGTACGCGATAACCGCGGGCAGCTGTCGCTTTCGGGGACACTATCACTTTCGTAGTGAGATATCGCATAGTGTTGTACCGCGATTGTTACATGCAATGCACAAAGTTACACTTGTTAAGTCATTAGCGGCGCAGCAGTTTTGTTCACAAACGGGGCAAGTCACACGTGAACTTGCGAACGTATGTGATCGTATCCCAATTACGTGTGCTTGAGAATATCGCTTCAGCTCTTCGGCAAACCTAGCCACATATTTCCAAGCGGGCAATGCAGAAAGAACCGACACTCACGCGAGGTAAAATTTCGTTTGCTGCCATGGCGGTAGCGTTTGCGTTGGCTGTCCCTTCCCCCCCCCCCCCAGCGTTAGATTTTGCAATCTTCGGGTGTCTAGAAACAGAACCAGTGTGTCGGAATGGAACGAAAAACAAAAACGAAAAGAAAAATGATATTTTTGACCAGTACAAAAATGTAACCGAAACTTTATCTATTATTTCGTTCCAGAGTGAAACAGAAATTTTTAAATCGTTTTTTGGTTTACGAGAAAACTTGGCAATCCGGAACAACTGAGGTCATGCAACGTGAGCAATTATGCATATCTCAGAGTGCAGCATTAGCGCATACCTCAGGCAGGAATTCCAAAGCAAGGATATGTTGAAATTGTGCGAGAAACGAAAACAGTGGAAGCCAGAGATGTTTGCATTAACACAAGTGGACTTTTGCGCGCCTGTCACGCAGGCCAGCGTGGAGAGGGCATTGTCAGCACTGAAGTTTGTTACAGCGAAAACTGTTATGAGATCACAACAGCCGATGTTGGCGCCATGTTGTCCGTCGCCGCTGGTGTCCGTAACCGCTATCGCTTGAAATAAGAAAAAATTAAATTAGAAACAAATTTCTAGGATCGGATGGGATTTTAACTAGCGCCCTCTGCATGGCAGTCGAGTATTCCACCACAGTGCCACGCTGGTACATGCAACTCCTTCGCAAAAATACTTTATACAGGCATCATGTCGGGCAAGGAATCGTGTTAACACATGTAATATGGCATGGCAGAAGAGCAATATAACAACCTGGCGTCACGCAATGCGAATTACACAATGAGTCAGTCGTTGAATGCTTTCAATTCGTTACAAAGGGCTCAGCCATAATTCATCATCATCAGCCACAGCACAAAATGCACATACAGTAATACCTCGTTAACTCGAAGTAGTAAAAACCAGAAAAAATTTCGAGATAAGCAGATTTTCGAGATAAGCAAAGCTGGGCAAATTCCATTGAGAAGTTCAGTTTTATCCAGAAACGTTATCCCTACTGACCAGTTTCTTAGCAGGAGCGCCAAACTGGCTCTTTGTAAAGATTTTGAAGAAAAATAATGACATACCAGCGCTATTAACCAGCTGTGTTTTTCGGCACTGCCTTTTTATTTAGTGCAGAGAGACCGACTAAGGCTGGTCTGCCTCTCAGTAACACTTGCACCTAGCAAAGCTTTCTCGAGTTGCTTAACACATCGCATGTGCCGATCATTGTGCGTCACTGTACCGATCATCATTGTGGCGTCACTGTGCGTGACGCCACGTTGTTTGGCTTAAGAAAATGGTCAAACCAGCCGATGTTGCAGGCTAGGTCAGTTTATCCCACCGCTAAGTCCAGAGAATCGGCCTTATCTGTCGATGTGACTGGAAGGGGCTCCTCTCGCACGATGCCACACATTCAGCGCCGTTTTGACGTCCGGAAACTTCGAGCCTCGAATCCGTTTTTTTGATTAGGGCTATCTTTCTTTGCAGCATCAGTGACTTGCTTTGCTTTGGTGGCGTTATCCTCACCACATCGCACGGCCGACGAAAAAATCTGCGCGACGTGCCTTGCGTAAATAAAATGCTGAAATCGCATCTCTGACGGTAAACAAAACGTGTACGACCCGAGCTATTTTGCAGGGCCTGCTTATGTGCACGTCTATAGCGTCACATGACGTGACAGAGGGTTGCTCGACAAAGTTGGTATGCTGCTAGGTTCTGACTTTACTTTCGGGAACAGTGTCCACTTCGTCGTAAACGCGGTAGCCTCGCGCAAACCTTGTGAAACGTATGACATTTTGCCGCTAGTATTTTGTGAAACGGTTTGGCGGCGAAGTTTTGGTTCCATTCTCAGTCGAAATTTCGAGATAACCGAAAGTGGGCATGGGAATACTTCGAAATAAACATTGCACCTATGGGAAATTGTTCGGTACCGCGGAAAACTTCGACTTAGCCGATTTTTCGAGATATGCCAGTTCGAGTTAACGAGGTATTACTGTAATGCCTCAATGATGTGTCGGGTACCATGATTCTCTGAAGAATGACGAAAAATGGCATAGTGGGTGCTTCGCTACTTCAGAAAAATTACGATAATTTATGGTGTAGTGGGTACCTTGCATGTGTACTTGTACTAGTTGCCCCAAGAGAGTCTACAATGGGTTCTAGAAAGGCCGCTCTTCCAGCTTTCGCTGTGACTGCGCTGCGTGTTTCGTGCAGGCCTGGCGATTTTTTTATCAGAACAGCGGTCTCGCACATCTCAATGACGTGCTGCTTCTGAGATCGTGCTCACTCCCTTGACACAAAGCATCGAGTCCACTAAAAAAAGTCGTAATTGACTTTTGAGAAAATATATACTATGATTGAAGGGTATACTGGCTTCTGCTAGTTGGTAGGAATTCGTGGTACAGTCACTTCCGCTCCTCTGAGGAACGTGGGAAGAAAGTGTTTTACCTCTGTCCTGCTTTCTTAATTAAGAGGAGGGCAAGTAACTATATCACAAATTCAATGTTTTTTTATGATTACCTTAACTTCAAATTTTTGCACACACAAAAAAAAACATTACGAACAGTTACGGAAGATTTTTTTTTCGTTCTGGAACAGAAACGGAACTTTTTGCGGTGTAACGAAACTAAAACTGAAACGAATAACATTTTGTTCCGACACCCTGATTTCAACACACGTGACCACGACGTTGTTTTCTGTCAGAACCGGAACTAGCTGGCTAACCTCTGGCTGCCAGAAGTTTGAAAATCAAAAAGCCCACTGCTATGTTTTTAAGAAATAAATGCTTTTTGCCCTTGCAACTCAAAATGGGCTTCTCAGACTCAATTTTTACTGGATTCAAATCATACGTTTTCCCAGATAGTATGTTTATTTTTCGTGTTTTTTTTTTTTTTTTTTCAGAAACATGTCAGCGAGGTTCTACTGTATATAATTCAATGCAACATCACTCTCCCAGTTCTTTTTATCTGTACTGTTGTTGAGACACTCTACTGTTTCATACATTTTTTGTGAAAGATTTGACACAGTTCCAGAGATTTCTAAGCATTGTCTTGCTTTTCTGGCACAGTTGTAAGCACACCAGCACACAGACAAAAGGTTAAGAAAGGCAGACAGGACAGCATTAAAGAGACCCTGAAACAGTTTTTGAAATTTTGTTAGCATTTAGGCTACATCATTATCAAATCATTCCCACCACAAACTAAGCGACGCACCGTGTATCAAGGCAGCTACAGGCCATTATAGTTATAACCTCCTTTTCGCCATTGCTTTGCCTCCTAAACTCAACAAACAGCCAGCCATCGCTGGCAACCGAAGTGCACTCAACAGATTGAGCTTCGTCGAGTGCGCCCAGCAACACGATCAGCATGCAACGTCTAGCAAACAGAGACAAGCGCATGGAGTGGTTGAGATCTGCTCTGCCGGGTGCTGCCACACTACCAGCTGTTCTTATATTATTCTCACGTACGACGATGATCTGCAAAAGCATGCCGACGAACAAGAAGTATTTGAGAACAAGTAAACTTCAGGAGTGAAGTTACAGCCGCAGACGCATGTATCCTGGTGTTGATCGGATAACAAGAGCCCGATGCTCGCTACAGCGACGTGCTGAAGCGACTGCTCGCCAGATGCCTTACAAACCTTACACGATGTTGCAGCTTTACAAGTCACCAATCACTAGATTTGTGGCACACAACTCAGCTCGTGCAATTCATGGTGTCTGAGTAAAGAAAACTCGAGATAAACACTGTCGCGCAGCTCACGTCAACATGGAGCACGTAACACAGGCAGACAACACTCGCTGCCCACCGAGGTTTAGTGACGTAGACTGGACATATCCAATCAGACCGGTCACCGGTGCTATGAAACATTCAACAATGCTACGCAGAAAGGGCGCAAAATGTTGAAAACTCGTCTGGCTGAGCCGCTGCAATCTGTAGCAATTCACATGTTTAAGGTGTTGTAATAAATTACACAATTGACGCAGAGAGCTTAAATCGGTCTGCAAATGATTGTTAGGGCTTGCTTTACTGGCTCAATGCATTTATACAATATCGTCAAAAATGTTTCAGGGTCCCTTTAAGGACAGCTAGTACACTTCAAGATATGCTAAAAAATGAGCCTGAACCAATTAACGTAGCCCGAATCACTGTCACGTTACTTTCTCAAGCAACAACTCTCATGACACCATTTGCGACTGAGCAATCATATTTTCAGGCCCTCGGACACTGCTTCGCACATGGCACTGTTAACCAACCCACCACTACCCCACAGTGGCTATGGCAAGCTGCTGAGCTCATGGTTTCAATCCTAGTCATAGCTCCAACGTTTCGATGGGGGCAAAATGGAAAAGTGTTTCTGTTAGAGGTGTGCGAATATTCGAAATTTCGAATATTTTTCGAATAGTGTTTGCTATTCGATTCGATTCGCACTGAAATTTTACTATTCGAACCATTCGAACTTCCCAAAGACAAACGCAGTCAACGTCCGGTTAAAAGTGACCCCTTCAGATTTTCAATATGCTTCACCTCATCACACCCCCGTATTGCGGCAAAGCTGCCTTTCAAGCTCCCTTACGGTCGAACTTAGCCAAAAGACAAAGTCTGATTGAAAGTGATCCCTAGATTTTTCAGTATGCTTCACCTCATCACACCCCCGTATTGCGGCAAAGCTGCCTTTCAAGCTCCGTTGCGGTCGCACTTAAGCAAGAGACAACGTCCAATTGAAAGTGGTCCCTAGATTTTTCAGTATGCTTCACCTCATCACACCCCCGTATTGCGGCAAAGCTGCCTTTCAAGCTCCTTTGCGGTCGAACTTAAGCAAGAGACAACGTCCAATTGAAAGTGGTCCCTAGATTTTTCAGTATGCTTCACCTCATCACACCCCCGTATTGCGGCAAAGCTGCCTTTCAAGCTCCGTTGCGGTCGAACTTAAGCAAGAGACAACGTCCAATTGAAAGTGGTCCCTAGATTTTCAATATGCTTCACCTCATCACACCCCCGTATTGCGGCAAAGCTGCCTTTCAAGCTCCGTTGCGGTCGAACTTAGGCAAGAGACAGCCAACGTCCGATTGGAAGTGGTCCCTAGATTTTCAATATGCTTCACCTAATCGCACCCCCGTATTGCTGCAAAGCCGCCTTTCAAGCTCCGCTACGGTCGCAAATGTATTAACTCAAGAAAACGCTGGTTCCAATATGGAGATGAAAGATGTGGCAGAATTGGAGGCTCAATTAATGCTGTTTTGGACCTGAAATTTGGGCAGGAAGTCCGAAAAATCGGACGCCGAAGTTTTTTAGCATCCAAAATTTCAGATGTTCTTATATATCGACGTCTACGAGGCAGATTTGGAACTCTGGACTTGAAGGGAGCACACCCTTGTCTGCCACATCAGTTGGGCTTCCACAGAAGTTGAAAGAGGAGGAGAGGCTGAGGAAATGGCATCTTTGCCTATCACGTGTAAAGTGTTGTTGGCAACATTTTGGTTGCAGCAAATCATGTACATAAATACAATTCGGCCTCTACATTGCCTCATTCTTGATAAGAAAGACAACTATGAAATCTGACCTTACCAGCGCTTCATCAACCTAGCGAAAAGAAACACTTTCATGTTGCTATCTCACAAGAACATACTTAAGAATTCTCTGCAACTTTTTCTGTAATTTCACTTCGAATTATTCGAAAAATGTTTGAGAAATATTCGAAAATTATTCGATTCGATTCGCACTCAATTTTTATTATTCGAATTCGCTTCGCACCCAAAATTTTGCTATTCGCACAGCTCTAGTTTCTGTGCTTTCATTTAGGCACATGTTATGGAACTCCAGGCATTCGAAATTAATGGAGTTTCCAACTACGACATTTCCAATAATCAGATCACAGTTTTGTTGCATAAACACCACAATTTACTTATCAACGTAAAGGCTGGCCAAACGAAGATACTTTAACCTAGAAGAACTTGATGTATTTAGATGAACTTATACAGTTTGTATAGCAGGGCAGCAGTTCTAGAAACCAGTGAAAGCCACAACTCACATCTACATGCACTGCACTTTGCCAGGAAAAGTTGCATATTTCATTTTTCTAAAAGTTAGTCTACTTTGGATCGTTTATTTGCAATATATCAGAAAATGTATGTTACATTCAATAATGGAAGCTTTGTTAGTTATGCGTTTTAAATCTAGACACCAACAGCTAGTGTCAAGAACTACCACCAGACACGCATCATGAGTACATCCTCCAAACGGCCTTATTTACTGGCAGATGACAAAGTGCTCATTAATTTTGTTTTCTACAGCCAGCAAGATGTTTGAATTGAATGCCAAAAGTGATAAGGGCACTTGATATACATAACAAAGGTTTGACAATAGGTAATATGCTATGTGCATTGCCATCGAGCCTTACTCAACAAGAAGCTTGTAGCACTGTTTTCCTTCTTCCTTTCTCATTCATTCATTCATTCATTCATGGATGCATGCATAGACTATAACCATTATTTTGCTGCCAGTCACTGCATTAGAACGCAAATAAGATTTGAAAGAGTTGGCGGTATGTAATAGCCACAGTTACTTGAAGTCATGACGAGAAAAATTAGGCAAATATGCAAAATAGCCATCATTCTGATGCTGTTGTAACTCTTATACCTGCAACACTCATAGACACTAGGACCACATTTCTTTCTGGTATGAAACTCTTCTACAGTGTTGGTATGATGCTTGTATGGCCAAGTCTACACAAGTGAAGTAAACAAGAGCTGGTTAAATCAACACTCACAGGGGCCATGCCCTGGGGGCGCATCTGTTGCTGGCGCATCATCATTTGGTGGCGCTGCTGCTGCTGCTTCTGCAGCATGTCCATGTTTGGTGGGGCATATGGTGGTGCACCAGTGCTTCCTGGTCCACCAACCGGACCTTGCATGGCGGCTTGAGGTGCCCCCTGTGGACCCTGGGGAGCTCCTTGGGGCGGCCCACCAAGAAACTGTGCTGAAGGGTGACGAGCTCGCAGCATGGAGCTGAGGGCAGCCTTGGACTGAGAAAGCTGGCGCTCGAAGCGGGGTCCTCCTGACAGAGCACCGAGAAGGAGGGCAGGGGGTGGGGGAGGGAGGTAGCAGCCCAAGGACAAGAAAGGAGGAAGTAGGACGGACCAGAGGAACAACAGAAAAAAAAATGCAAGTGCAGCAGGAAGAAGTGGAAAACCAGATGAGCACAGGAACAAAAGGTTGTTGAGTGTTGCACAACGGGTAGTGGGGGGAATGCGGTGAAATGAACGCAGAAGGTTGTTGACGACATAGTGCGATTACAAAAAATCCAAGACAAAATAAAGAAGGCAAAAATGTTACAAGTACAAAGAGAGGTCACGAGGTGACAGGAAAGTTTTGAAAGAGAGTGAAGGAATTGGATAGACAACATCAGCGATATTATGGCCACAGCAGGCCCAGCAGTGAAAGAAGAAGAAACGTTAAGGGAATGGGAAGTTGAGTGAACATGTTCACGGATATTTGAAAGAGGAGAGAATGGAATGATGAGAAAGGTGTGTCGGGTCAGCAATGAAAATGTGACCCAGCAAAATGCAGTTGAGCAACAAAGCGGGAAAGAGTGACAAGACAAGCAAATGAAAAACATAGGTGACACCGACAATGCCAAGGTTGGCCATGGTAAGATAGTTTGGGACAAGTAAGAAATGTTACAATGACACATGAAATGGAATGTGCAAATGCCAGGAAAGAAGCAGCAACAAAGAACAAACATGGACAGGCATCAAGCGTAGGGACAGATTTTGAGCGTGTGTGGATGATAAATAGACCGGAGTAGCACGAAGAAGGTGTGCCGCAAGGAAGACAGAAAAGAAGGAAATCGAGAAGCATGGAAGGATAGAGGCAAGTACAAAGAAGGCAAGAGAAGGCATTTCAATGGAATGGTGGTGTGCAAAGGCACAAAACAAAACAAAAAAACAGAGATAAGCAGAACGAAGAGAAGTAAGATAAAATAGAAATTGAAGAAACAATGAAACCAAAGAGAAAGAGAAAAGAAGAAAAGTGAGGGGCCACACATAAAAAAAAAGAAAATGTTATTTAAAATGAACCATCACAGTACGTGAGAATAACAAGCCATAATATACAGGAAAAAATTTTGATATTTACATGAGCAATATTTCCAGATAACATTCAGCAATTCAAATACAAGTAGAAGTTATTGTTATAGGCACAAGATTTTGAGTGAAAAAATAATAAGACAGGAAAATGTTGAAAAATCAGGCAATTTTAAAAAATGAAGAACAGCCAGGAAATGGGCAGGAGACCAAGGATGGGAGAGAGGATAAGGACAGTAAAGTGGGCAAGGATGGGTTTGAGGGTTGAAGCGGGGCTATCATTAATATTTGACATATGCATGCACGCTGTTGCAGTCAATTATTGCAGCATGAAAAAGAATGGCAGACTTAATGCAGTCAGATATGCTGCGGGGCAATGCAGACTGCCAAACATACATTCAAGGACTAAATTAGCGACTCCAAAAAGCTGCTAATATTCCAAGCTGTTCCATAGAATAAATTGCTCTTAAATAGTGTGAAAAAGAAGCAATCTATACTGCAAAGAAATATGCGCAACCCGGTAATTGTCCAATGTGTGGCACTACAGAGAAATGCTAGTGAATCAGTGGTGCTCTGCACTTTACTGCTTGCAATCGTAACTGGTATATCCCTATTTAGAAAAGACAGAACACTCTGCAATATACACATATGTACACTTCGATTCTGAGGCTCGAGAAATGACTTAAGCAATGCACAGAAAGCAGCTGGAACATCAACAAGACAAGCTCAGCACAAGCCTGTGACATGGTCCAGGCGTTATGCAGCGTGGCGAATTCAAAGGCACACTTGTTCACTGCAGTACATAGCCACATTGAAATTGCCTGGAATGCACTGCCTTGGTCTTTCACTGCAGCTTCGACTATTGCCCTGCCTACCTTAACGTCATTTAACTATACTGTGTCACTTGTGGTTAAATGTTAGCTTTACAAATGCCTACCATTTCCGCATAGGCATTACGGACAGTGTCTCGATCAGCATTTGTGATTGTGACAAGACAGCAGAAAATATCTTCATATACAGTGAACCCTCGTTAACTCAAACTCACATATCTCGAAATCTCAGTTAAGTCGAAACTTTTTTTCGCCGTGCATTAACCTCCCATAGGTGCTATATATTTACCCCCTCTTATCTCGAAACGTTTTCTGGAGGGAACAACGGATATCTCGAAATCTTGACCGAGACGGCAGAAGTCAAAGTCCACTCCCAACAGGAAACGAGGGCTCCGTGCAAACACTTAGCTCTTACTATACGTGCCGAACGCGGTCGTGAAGGGCGAATTTGAAATTCCCGCGGACGCAACCATTTCCTATCAGCCTTGTCAAGCAACTGTGGGAGTGATCACGTGTGCGCACCCGCGCGCAACTTATGCGCGGTGGGCGGCGTGTGCAGTGTGCACCCGTCAGTACGCAACCTAGCCCTTCCATGTGCGAGCTGGTATTCTTTGTTTTCCCCGCGATCTGCGCACGACGCACCTTGAGTTCAGTTTTGCTGAGTAGTGAGTTGTCTGTGCAACGGACGCTTCCGAATATCGACCAAGATGTCCAGCCCAAAGCAGTGCAAGTCTCTGACGTTGGAGAGAAAAGTCGCGCTAATCAAGGAAGTCGAAAAAGCAGGTCAAAGCAAGTCGTGCATCGCCAAAGAATTCAGCATCTCTTTGTCAACCCTCTCGACAGTGCTTAAGAACAAACAAAAGGTTTTGGAAGGCTTCGAGCAAAGCTTCTCAAGCAAGTGGAAGCGCATTCGAGCATTTAAATTCCCTGACGTCGAAGCAGCACCGACTGCTAACTGCTTCGCACCATGCAGGGTTTCCTTGCGCCCCGGAATCGATCGAAGAGGACACTGGCGCAGAATTCAGCGGCTGTGATGAGCTGTGCAATGAAGTGCGCAAGGCAGCTGGCTGCGTGGGCGATACTAAGACGGCGAGATCGCCTTTGAGGTGTATGCGCTCTACGAGGCGGACCTCCCCGTTACCGAAATGCTGTCGGACGCCAATATCGTTGAGATGACCATGAACGACGCAGATGACCATGCAGACGAGGAAGAGCCTTGAGAAGTGCCTACGACGACAGAAACACTTAATGTGCTGCGCTTACTTCACAAGTTTGAATGCAGCGGTGGCGACCAACGGCTCATGCGATGTGTTGAGCAACTGGAGAACGCTTTTCTCGAACGCGAACACGAAAGAGGCGAGCATCATGCAGTTTTTTGGTCCTCGGTAACAAATTTTTTTTCCCTCCGAATTCTTGTGCCTTTACTACGGTAGCTGTCTCGTGCAGTGGAGATTTTCCTGGCAGCACTCGCTTTTCTTTTACAGTGACCTGGGCAAACATTTTCGGCATTTTGCTTAACTCGAAATACAACTTATCTCAAAATTTTCCCCGGATTTGACGGCTTCAAGTTAACGAGAAATTACTGTATAGAGTCTTTCTCTTAACAAAGGAAGACAGACTGGACAACAGAACATTCACTGAAAAAAAAACTGGGGGCCCTTAAGCTCCACCTTTAAGAGTTGAATGCGATAGCGAAATCCGGCCCCTAGTGCGCACTTCAACCACTAAGTGCATACTTATTAATGTGTATTGTTACACACACACGCACACAGACACGCGCGCGATGCATCTATAGTAATGGTACAGGTTTTCGATCTAAAGCACTCCCTTGTGCAAGAGTCTAGACATATTTCTCACAATGCCTCACAGATGGCAGCACATTATCTAACGCTCGCTGTTTGCTTGATCAACGCCTCCTCTAGAAAGCAGGCGTTGGCTTGATATGTTTTCCTCTAGATGGACATAGTTGTCCATTTTTGGAGCTGTTTGAAAGTTTGTGTGTTTTTAGCGGCGATGGCTGCACTATCCCGGCTTTTTTCGAAGCGTGGCATCGCGCAAAAAACGTAGTTTGATGGCCTCGCCAATGTGCCTACAAATCGCCAAATGAGCTCATTTTTGTCGTGACACCTGCCGAACAAAAATGCATTAAGGAGACTCCTTCCACTACATGGTGTTTATGTAGTGTTTTTTTCCGAAGCAGTTGCAAGTAACATTGTGGCTTTGTGGTTTGATCCTCAACAGGACCGAAGATTCTTATTGTTTATTTTATTTGCATCTTTCTCGATTTTTCAGTCACGGACGATTTTTCGCTCACAAGCATCGGTAGCGACGCCGTCACCAACATCATCGCCGACACCGTAATTTCTGCGACACGAGCTCTCTAACGCTATCGCGTTAAAAATACTTAGTTTGTGGCCTCAACCGTCATCAGCACTGCAAGCCATAAGAGCACTGTTGCATTTTCTAAAGACATCCGAGTTGTCAGCAAGTGAGCAGTGAACACTGTCATGGGTTTGTGTGTGTGCATCACTAGTTCTCCCTTCAGTCTGCCTTTCCGTATTTTTCTGCCCACTTTGCCCTCCCCTAGTGTATGGCAGTAAACTAGGTGCTACCTGGTTAGCCTCCTTGCCTTTCCACTGTCTCTCTCTGCCTTAGAAGTAAAAAGGAATACACAGAGACAAACTATGTTTATTATAAACATTGGTACAAGCTGGAAGAGTGCCACTAAAGCTGCTACTTAGCCAGGCCACTATGCTCCAAGATATGTGTATATAAGAAATTTATGCACGTGTATGCAATAACCATTTTTATCAATTTTACAAGTCTTCGTAATTTGACACAGAATTGTAGAAGAAAAATCAGGATAGCTAAAACGTGTGCACTAGGCTTGTGCAATTATTCGAGCACTTTGAATATTCAAACAAACATTACAGTATTCGAATTTGCTTCAATTCGAATTTAAATTATTGAAAATCTCGAAGTATTCGAAATCAATGAATAGTTGTATATTAGTCCGCATGTAACCCCCTGTAAAGGTGTTTCACTGCAGTGAAGGGGTGCTCTACCACCCTGAATACACCTATCCAGGTGAAATCCACACTTTCGCGAAGCTCCACTTAAAGGTTAAATGAACATATTACGCTCACATCGATTCATCATTTTTTAAGATTAAAAGCTGGTTATACACGGCTTATCTGCTCTAAGTATAGTAAATTTTAAAACCTAACATATCTTACAGGTTATCACTAGCATTCTACTGAAAGTCAAATCCTGCTACTATTCAAAGTTGCTTCCAATTCCTTTGAACCAAAAAGAATGACATTTGCACATGCCTTGTTTCAACAAAAAAAATATTGAGCAGGTTAGTTGGGTCATAACAAATATGCTCATTTTTCTTTATAATATGTGATATATACTATTCGAATTTGACTGACCAGATCACTATTCGCTTTGAACCTAAAATGCACTATTTGCACAAGCCTAGTGTGCACTGTTTTTCCCTCTTTGCTTGGACTACATGTGTTCCTGTGCGATTTCTAATAACTTGGATAAACCAAAATCTCAATAAAAGACTGCTTCACTAAATCAAGAAGAATACACATTTAATAATGTTGAAGCACAATAAGAGAATCGAGAATCTTGCTATGCTATGTGTTCCTATTCAAGTTGGTTACATGGAGAGCATCAAGATACTACGTCTAAAGATAGAATGTATAAATAAATGTAACTTAAGATCTGGCTCTCAATAAATGCATCAGTGAATCTGTTACTAGTGCATTTTGTTTCCTATTTGCAGCCTTTTAAAAGTCATATCACTGCCAGCAATCACATCTTAACTTTCATGCATCACCAATTCCCCCCAGTCAACCCGTACGGCACAGGTAATAACTGAACACATCAAGCCATTTCTTTAAAAATTTTTTTTGGGGAGGAAAGGAAGGGGGACAACTGACTTGTGCATGCTATGGCATAACTGCAAGGTATGTGTTCCTTCACACTGCAAACCGACGTCAAGACTAGCGAGGTCAATACAAGATGGGTGTACAACGTGGCACAGTCTAATCACATTCTACACAAGACTCGAAATCCGAGTCAGTGGCACGCTGCCTGACACGCCTTTTCGTGCCTGTGACATTGCATTCATCACCCATCGAGGGTGTAGGGATCAGAATGAGCACCTCCTGGGGTGACAGCGCAGCGTGAGCAATGCGGGGCGCACCTGGGGGCAAGGGCTGCTGGGGTGCGTAGTACGATGGCTGCTGCATGGGTGGTGGCTGCTGTCCGTACCACTGCTGTGGAGGTGGAGGTGGTCCCTGGGGGTACATGGGCTGCTGCTCAGGGGGGTAGGCCAGGGAGCCACGGACCGGTGGGGCCTGCAATCAAGGCAGCACCCAGCAATGTAGATGAAACTGAACAAGAGGCACTAAAGAGAAGCACTAAATCAGTTTACATTTCGCAGAAAGCAATTGTGTATTCTACTTCATGGTAAAATACAAGGAAACTGACATTTTATACACGAGAAAACCTTATTTAACTCTTTCAGGGTCAAACTTTTTCGCAAAATGCACTTCAAAAATAAGTATTTTTTATTGCTGAATTAAATTCTTCAGACAATTCTATTTAAGAAAAAAATTATCTAACATTTCTTGTGTGACCATTATGTGATGAAAAAATCTTTTCTGTTGTTACATACACATGGTTTATTAGTTAGTAACATCAAGCAAAATATTAAAAAAACACTTATATGACTTTTTTATAAATAAAAATTATGCGTTGTATTAAACACAGCTCACAGACATGCAAAAATACACTTGGGAAATAGTCCACATCGAAAGAATCGCCGCTCGACTCACTAGCAGCAGAGCAACTGGCACGCACTTCCACAGCGTAAGCAAACTGCGTGAGTGAGCGCACGAAAGAAAACTGTGCGGTTGTGTGCCCATCCGGAAAGCAAAATGAGTGCAAAAGCTATAATATGAACTTCAGTAATACGTTCTGGCAGGCTAGTTGGTTCATTGCGATAAACTTTCTTAAAACTGCACGAAAAGACGAGGACACAAGTAAAGAAACATTCTGCGCTCGTGGTGTTTTGAATGTTTCTTTACTTGTGTCCTTGTCTTTTTCGTGCTGTTTTAAGACAGCTATAATAATCCTTTATCTTATCGCCAACGAGACAGAGTTAGTTTTTATGAGTCCCCAAAACCAGAAACGCAACCACAGCGGCATCATTTGTAACAAGCGGTCATCCTTTTAAAGATTAGAAACCAGACAGCCACCAGCCTTGCGGGCGCGAGAAGCGATAACCGGCCGAAGGACGAAATCGAAACCAGCTGCACCGCACGCTTGCGCTTGGCATGGGCAAGTGAAAGCCGGCGCACCACTTCGGAAAGAAAAAAAAAACGGAGAGACATCAGCACATGAAAAAAATTCCACGTATTCCCGAAGCGTGGCAGCACATGCCATGCAAGAGAAATGATCGAAATAGGCACGCATTTTAAACATACAGGCAATGTCGTACATGTACGGAGAAAACCCTTTGGTGTCTGTTAGGTGATGCCATACAGGTACGGTGTAAACCCTCAAAGAGTTAAAAAATTACGTTTCGTCACTTTCTCACTTTTTCTAGGCAGTTAAACAGATCAAAATTTAACGGAACATGTACAGCAAATATTGTCTTTAACAAACAATTCATCAATCACTAAAAAAATTTGAGATCAGTGCAGAGAAAGCTCAATTTTTTAGAACTTTCTTTCCAATTTACATTCTTAGCCCATCCGCGAATACAATAAGGCAGCCATAAACCAAGGAAAGATTTTTTGGCAGAAAGCTATAGAAGCAGTCGTCACAACAGCCAGGTCGGTCACGATTGTTTGGAAATCCGACATGGTCAAGCTCAATGTCTGGTGCACCAAGTGTGCAATTTTTTAAGGATACAAGTCCCTTGCATTAATTTGACTTGTCCATTCTGGTGGTTTTGTAAAAAGCTGACAGCACCAGATGACGTGACTTGCTCGTTGGTTGTCAACAACTTTATTGATAGTCTTGCAGAGCAAGACTTCCTGGTCCATGCATACATATATTTTTCAAAAGCATTTCCCGGTTTTTTGTCTTTGATCTGTTAGAGGCCACATGTGCAGCCAACTGCAAAAAAAAGTTAAAGGTCAGCTGGCCATTGTTGGCAATGAGTAGCTAGTACATAGTTTCTTGCAGTTGGATGCGCAATGCAGCTAAAGTAAAGCTTGCAACTCTTCACGCAGTAGCAGCATTGAATTGGCCACAATGCCAGGTAGAGGGAGGGTATGGAACAGACCTGCCCTGCAAGGCCCTTGGCCTTGCGAGGCCGCCTCTGGGCCTTGGGCTTCTTGGCACCTCCACGTGGTGAGGGTGCACTGTGTATCTCATGCAGTGCTCGCTTGGAGTCTTCCAGCAGCTGCATCTGGTGAGAGAAGGAAAATCCGAGATAAGAAACAGGATACAGCCAACTCCTGTTTATTCGACCCCAACAGGACCAACAAAATTCTTGCAAGTTATCTGGCGAGTTGAATTAAACAAAAAGAAAAAAGCAGTAAACACATCACCAATTCATTTGGCAGTATTTGCCCACGATTCAAACACAACCTCAAATTGAATGTTCCCATAGCATTTGTGTTTATATACAAAATAGAAAGTGAAGCACACCTCCATTTCAGAAGGATGAAACCAGCAAACCCTACCTTACTATAATGATTTACTTATGCCCATAATCCTCACTACCAAGCCACCTATAAAGGATTTCGTGTCACTTTCCTATAGTCCAAAGCTCATTTGTTATTATGCATTTATCAAACGAATTCGCAGCAATCGTGATTGGGAAAATGACCCATGCCCAGACTAACTAAACAGCATAGCAAGCAGCACTTGCACTCAAATGTACTTGGTGTGCTTTCACACCATACCACTGATCTCATTGCCTCTCGCCGACATACGCACTACCGCATCCCGGGATTGACACTCAAGTGAAACTAAAATTTAGGAGGCTGTACATGGCTGGCATTAAATGCTTACGAACCACAGAATGTAAGAAAATTCAAGTTTCCTAGTACTTTGTACCAAACTCAGTAAAACTACAACGCCATGTTTTGGGCATATATTAGTAGAGGCTGGAAGTAATAGCAGACTGCATGCCCAGGTTGCCAAAATATATATTCCACTTTTTCTCGCGTTGCATGGTCCATAAACATTTAAAGCTGACTGTAGACAAAATGTAATCCGAGGCCTTTCAAGTTCACAACATGTATCAGGTGACTAGGCAATGTCCGAATCATATGCGCTGGAGTGCCACAATCAAAATACTCAATGTTTACACATTTTATTTAGACTATGAAAACACCCGATGTAATAAATATACTGGCTGAAGGAAGGCAAGTGCTTCGTATGAACCAGCGCTTTGTTGTTGACTGTACCTGCAGATGCTTGTCAGGGGGTTGGCCCATGTGAGGTGGAGCCAGGTGAGGCACAAGGTGATGGGAGGGGCCAGGTGTGGAGGCGGGGCCAAGTGCGGGGGAGGACCTAGGTGAGGCCCACCAACTCCCGCATTTGGCGGAGCTGCCGCGAGGACAGCAGGTGGCTCCAAAAGCTCCTCGGGAGGCAGGGGCGGTGGTTCCAGGAAATAAGAAGCTGGCTTGGCAAGGGCCGAGTGTGTGTGCCACAGAAGACTGCCCCGGGGCATCTCCTCCAGACGAGGCTTGCGCTCCATGCGTACTGCCCCAAACCACATCCACGAAAGTGGGGCTGGGTTTCGCTGACCTTCGAGCAAGTCCCAAGGACTCACACACTGTTTTTCAGCCACTTGAAGACCCTGAGTGCAACAGGCAAGAAGAGAGACTTACCGAATTTGCACAATCATAGGTAGACCTATTGTATTAAAACTTGAAAATCTGAAGTAGGGGAGTCAACTCAGAACCGAGAGTGAAACTACATGTACTACCAGTAATGACAAGACAAATGAGAAATCAGAGGTGCTAAGCTATGGTTACAACATTTTCTTTGCTTTCCAGCTCTACCCATAGCATATGGTTATTCTGGGCACTTGTTCAGAAAGTTTTTTTTTCTTTTTACTTTTACTTGTGGGAGTGCCCATGTGGGAGTGTCGATCATTGATGGAACAGCAGCTGTTCCAATCAGCAGCAGCACTCCTATAGCAAACAGCGGCACTTTGTTCGTCAGTTTACAGTGTTTAAAGGCTCTTTTGGATCTCTGGCTCAGTTGTTTCAACAGCCACATGATAATGTCGTGCTTGATTGTCATGTTTCAATGTCATGAGTGCTCCTGACCCAAGAAACTTTCAGCATTGAATCACAGCAGAATTCAAAAGGGCTGCTATTCTCCATGCTGAAAAAAACAAACAAGTGCATGATGGTAGGAAAGCTTGGAGTCTCTGAACATGTGGTACGGCAGTGGCAATTGCAGCGTGACCAGTTTCACATGTGACGCCAAGTGCCAAAGTTTTCGCGGGCCAAAGTTTGGGACTACAGCTTATGCCACACATGACCAAACTACACGATCCGTCTCTGCTAGCGGCACACAAAATGGTCATGCAAGAAGCCAGTGTTTTTGCTTCTCAAACAGGAATACCGAGGACACACTTCAAAGCCAGCAGTGCATGGGCATCAAACTTCACGAAAAGGGCTAGCTTGATGACGACTTTAGTGAGATCTAGTGCTCAGTCGAGCGACTGCTTTAATAAATTTTCGTTATGGAATGTGCTCCCGTGTATGGCGCTTCCTTTTGTTTATTCAGTGTAGGGGAGGTCAACTTACCATGTGCATGTGGTGGGTAGTGAAACCTAGCTACAAGAAGCAAACATTCATGCGAAATACAAATTGTACAGATGCCTTCTCTACAAATATTAACGTGCAATTAAACCTCCATATCTATAAACTACACTGATGCATTTAAACAACACTAGTACTCTACATTCCATGAGATAAACGTCACATGCAAACACTCATATCATGAAGTTACAGCTGCTTACAATAAGATCGTTACTGCAGCAGGCCAAGAGCTGTGTTTAAGGAGTCTCACTGCACCATCGTCCTACCTGTGCACAAAACGTCTACAGGTATGAAATGCTTTAACGTACCCAGAACAGTCGCATACTTTAATTAAGGAAGCTTTGGTAATATGATTATAATAAAACTTGGCAAAAATCACGAACCTTTCATTTATTTTGATAATTTCATCTGTGTAGGCATCATGTTTCAAGCATTTGTATGGAGGCTTATGATAAATAAATGCACTAGCACATCATTTCTGCGAGTGACAGCAATCTGAGATTTGCTCACGCTCCACTGGACATGTCAGTGCTGCTCATACATGCACCCTAACCCCAACGGTGGTAATCTTTCCTTAAGAAACATTGCCAGACACTAGACAGTGGCTACACCTAGAAATACAGAGATACTGGCTATTTCTAAAAGCCGTCGCTGACCTGTTGCACATCATCATACACCATCATACTGGTTCAGACAGCCAAGAGGTCCTTCAAATTTTTGCACACATTTTACCTCTCCCCATCTAAACACCACTTTCACAATGCATGGATATACACACAGTCTTAGATCTCATCTCGGAGTTGGTACTAGTACACCAGAGGATGCAGAGAAATTAGCTTGCTCACTGAGACTTGGATGCCAAACAGCACTATTGTGTGGCCCATTTTGTATTGACTAAGGACTGTTCGCAATGAACACAGAAAACAGCTTCAATTTAGACTGAGGGACATGCGACAGCTGACATGTATCCTGCCCGTACCTCCTCACCGCATTCAGCTGCCACAATGCTTCCTTCACCTGCAAAGCACAAACACTTGCACGGGCCAACAATACTATGACACACTGAGGGCCACCAGAGCCACCCATCTGCCAGGTGTGCAGCAACACTCCAAACGTCCTGCTCAGTTAATAACACTTCTTGAACAAAATCATCACGGTATTTCGTCCATCCCTCCCCTGCGCCTCGTTCCCTTCCCCACTCATGGTTGAGCTGGACCCTCCACCACAACACTTCCGCCACTTGGTCTTATACACTCACGCACCTCCCTCCCATATGTTCACACACTATGTGACAAGGAGAGAACATTGCAGACCTGCTTCTTGTCTATTGAGTCAAAACCAGCAATCTTGTTCCCCTTGGTATCAATGAGGCTGCCCATCGGCTCACAGGCGATCACCTCACACTGCTGCTTGGTGAGAGGCAACAACTGGTGCACCATTTTCATTGATTCCGTGTCCGTGTCTGACACCTCTTTCTGTAATGCAAGGTAAACCAGCACGATAATAAACACCCACACTTAAAAAAAAATAGACAAGTGGGCCTTGGATTTCAAAACAGTGCTTGGGGAGACACTACTTTTTAATGAGCTAATCAACAGCACTTCAAAATGCACAATCTTCATTTGGCTAATATCCGCTGATCAGCTGGTGCAGAATAAAGTTCGTCTTCACCACATACTCACTCACCTCTGCCAGAATGGACAGCTGAAGCACAAGCTTGCACTCAGGCTCTCTTTTGTATATAGTAGGGGTGTGCGAATATTCGAAATTTCGAATATTTTTCGAATAGTGTTTGCTATTCGATTCGATTCACACTGAAATTTTACTATTCGAACTATTCGAACTTCCAAAAAACAAATACAGTCAACGTCCGATTGAAAGTGACCCCTTCAGATTTTCAATATGCTTCACCTCATTACACTCTCGTATTGCGGCAAAGCTGCCTTTCAAGCTCCGTTACTTTGCCAAGACTGTCAACGTCCGATTGAAAGTGGCCCCTAGATTTTCAATATACTTCACCTCATCACAACCCGGTATTGCGGCAAAGCTGCCTTTCAAGCTCCGTTACGGTCGAACTTTGCCGACACAGTCAACGTCCGATTGGAAGTGGTCCCTAGAGTTTCAATATGCTTCACCTCATTACACTCTCGTATTGCGGCAAAGTTGCCTTTCAAGCTCTGCTACGGTCGCAAATGTACTAACTCAAGAAAATGCTGGTTCCAACACGGAGATGAAAGATGTGGCAGAGGTGGGGGCTCAAAAAATGCTGTTTTGGACCTGAAATTTGGGCAGGAAGTCCAAAAAATGGGAAGCCGAAGCTTTTTAGCCTCCAAAACTTCAGATGTTCTTATATATCGACGTCTACGAGGCAGATTTGGAGCTCTGGACTTGAAGGGAGCACACCCTTGTCCGCCACATCAGTTAGGCTTCCACAGAAGTTGAAAGAGGAGGAGAGTCTGAGCAAATGGCATCTTTGCCTATCACGTGTAAAGTGTTGTCAACAACACTTCGGTTGCACCAAATCATGTACATAAATAGAATTTGGCCTCTACATTGCCGCATTCTTGATAAGACAACTATGAAACACCACCCCGTCAGTGCTTCATCAGCCTACCGAAAAGAAACTTTCATGTTGCTATCTCATAAGAATATGCTTAGGAATCCTCTCTAACTTCTTTTTCCGGCAATTTTGCTTCGAAGTATTCGAAAAATATTCTGGAAATATTAGAAAAATATTTGATTCGATTCGCACTCGCACTTCAATATTCGAATTCGCTTTGCACCCAAAACTTTGCTATTCGCACAGCTCTAGTATATAGCAAATGTGCTATACACACTACTGTTTGCATGCAGCTGCATCTGCTGCGTAGCATAGATACCACCACCTCCATGGAGTGCTGCCACAAGTGCACATGCTAGCTAGATGCCGCGGATGCTGCATGCACTGACTGGTCTTTGTGGGTGGTGTACACTCAATTGCATAGTGATGCAAGGCCAGCAATGCAGCTCAAGTGCCCATTGCACATCAAGAAAGCATCGCCTCAACCAGAAGTATAGTGGTCAGCGGTTGGAAAGAAAGAACAAAACAAAATGTCCAAGGTCGTGGCGCATACCAACATAACTTCTGGGTGGGCCCTTGCCACCTTGCCATCCCATCCCATATAGCTTCCAGCAGACTAAAAATATTTGCTGGTGTTTTAAGGGGTACTCACGAGGGGGAGAAATCCTCGGGGGATAAGCGGGGATTGCGAATCGCATGATGACAAAGCCACGGATTACAGTGTGGGCCGTCATTGTCATGTGATATGAAATCCCCGCTTCTCCCCCGAAGAATTCGCCCCCGTGTGAATACCCCTTTACGTGCCAGAACCACTACATAATTACAAGGCCTGGGGACTGCGAATTAATTTCGACCATCTGCAGTCCTTTCCTGTGCACCTAAACCTAAGCACACGGGTGTTCTTTGCATTTCACCCCCATTAAAATGTGGCCGCTATGGGCGGGAATCAAATCTGCACCCTCAAGTTTAGCAGTGCGACATCTTACTTGCTAAGCTAACATGGCAGGCTAGCTCCCAGAAGACTAGTGGACGCAAAAGGAGAGAAAAGGTCATGCGGCAATGCAACAGAAATCTCCTACTCCAGGTCAAAGGTATGAGTAATTTTTTGCAGCACAATTTTTGTGTCCAGCAGTGATGTCATTCTATGAATACTAATAAAAGTGTGTCAGGGTCCCTATAAACTAATATGTAAGTTTGGGCAGAAATTCAATATTTTGAAATATTTGGGTAAATATTATATTAGATTTCTCCTCAACATGAGCTTCAGTATTTGAAGTTTTAGAAGTATTCAAATTGAACTAATAAACATTTTTTCCCTGGTATAGCCCACCTCAAGGTGTGATTTCATAGTAGTGCAGCTCGCACTTCTGTGAAACCACTTTGGGGTGGGATTCACACTATTGTGAAGCCACACTTCAAGATGGACTGTGCATATCACCCACATCATAGTTTCAAAATTTCTAAATTTTTTTAGTGCAGGTTATACACAAAAGCTTTGGCACATTTTAAAGTGAAGCGCACTATAGTGTGTGTACCCTCCAACGCCAATTTTTTTGGCCTGAAAAAGAAACTTGTACACACATCTCAAGGAATTAACCGCACAACGCTAAATTTGAGGCGTTGTGTCTGGCTCAATTTTTCAGACATCAGCTAGATGCAAATAAAAAGCATATTGGCACCCCTTACAACAATCATAAACATTGCCAAGTATACTGACTTGACAAGATAAATGTTATCAGCTACCTTCATCTTTTTCACTAGGTTGAGATACTGCTTGCGAGTTTCTTCTCCGGACACACTGTCAGCATTCTGGGTTGTGTGGATGAGTGCAGCCAACATGTCAAGGACAGTGGTGAACAGTTCACTGCAGAAAAGACAAACAAAAAGGATGTTCTAATCATAAAAGTTGAACAGGATGTAGTGAAACAGGATAGCAGTAGTAAGTAGTACAACAGTAGTGGTTCCACATATTCATGAAGCATTCGTGACTCTGTCAACGGAAAATTTTCTGGAAAATACCAGTAGAAGCTCTTCAAAGGGATAATGGACAAATCTCTTGCTGCCTAGATTTTTAGCCCAAATGGACACCTTGTTTTCAGGCAAAACCTAACAGAAAATAATGAATTTAATTAGGCTTGTGCGAAAGTAAATTTTAGGCTCGAAGCGAATTCGAAGTGAATAGTGATTTGGTCGAATAGTTTCGGATCAATTTTGAATAGTATATATAACATATTATAAAAAAAAATGAGCATATTTATCATGACCCAACTAACCTGCACAATATTTTTTAAAATTGAAACAAGGCATGTGCAAATGTCATTCTTTTTGGTTTAAAGGGAAGTGGAAGCAGCTTTAAATAGCAGAAGGATTTGACTTTCGGTAGAATGCAAGTGATAAACTGTAAAATAAGTAACGTTTTAAACTTTACTATAATTAGAGCATATAAGCCAGTATAACAAGCTTTTAAACTTTAAAAAATAAACGATGAATCGATATGAGGGTAATTTGTTCCTTTAAACTTGAAGTGGGGCTTCGCGGCAATGCAGATTTCTCCTGGCAGGGTGTTTTCACGGCATAGAACTCCTGCACTGCAGTGAAACCACCTTTACAGGGGGTTTACATGCGGTTTTACAGTAAACCCTCGTTAACTCGAACTCGCATATCTCGAAATCTCGGTTAAGTCGAAACTTTTTTTCGCCGTGCATTAACCTCCCATAGGTGCTACGTATTTGCCCCCTCTTATCTCGAAATGTTTTCCGGAGGGAACAGTGGATATCACGAAATGTTGACCGGGAGGGCAGAAGGCAAAGTCCACTCCCAACACGAAACGAGGGCTCCGTGCGACCGCTTAGCTCTTACTATACGTGCCGAACGCGGTCGTGAAGGGCGAATTTGAAATTCCCGTGGACGCAACCGTTTCCTATCAGCCTTGTCAAGCAACTGTGGGAGTGATCACGTGTACTCACCTGCACACGACTTATGCGCGATGGGCGGCAGCGTGTGCCCGTCAGTACGCAACCTAGCCCTTGCATGTGCGAGCTGGTATTCTTTGTTTTCCCCGCGATCTGCGCACGACGTATCTTGAGTTCAGTTTTGCTGAGTAGTGAGTGGTCTGTGCAACGGACGCTTCCGAATATCGACCAAGATGTCCCGCCCAAAGCAGTGCAAGTCTCTGACGTTGGAGAGAAAAGCCGCGCTAATCAAGGAAGTCGAAAAAGCAGGTCAAAGCAAGTCATGCATCGCCAAAGAATTCGGCATCCCTTTGTCAACCCTCTCGACAGTGCTTAATAACAAACAAAAGGTTTTGGAAGGCTTCGAGCAAAGCTTCTCAAGCAAGCGGAAGCGCATTCGAGCGTCCAAATTCCCGGACGTCGAAGCAGCACTGACTGCTAACTGCTTCGCACATGCGGGGTTTCCTCGCGCCCCGGAATCAATCGAAGAAGAGATTCGCGCAGAATTCAGCGGCTGTGCAATGAAGTGCGCAAGGCAACTGGCTGCGTGAGCGATACTGAAGACAGCGAGATCGCCTTTGAGAAGTATGCGCTCTACGAGGCGGACTTCCCCGTTACCGGAATGCTGTTGGACGCCAATATCGTTGAGATGGCCGTGAACGACGCAGATGACCGTGCAGACGAGGAAGAGCCTCGAGAAGTGCCCACGACAACAGAAACACGTAACGTGCTGCACTTGCTCCGCAACAAGGTCGAATGCAGCAGTGGCGACCAACGGCTCATGCGATGTGTTGAGCAACTGGAGAACGCCTTTCTCGAACGCAAACACGAAACAGGTGAGCATCACGCAGTTCTTTGGTCCTCGGTAATAAATTTTTTTTCCCTCTGAATTCTTGTGCCTTTACTACAGTAGCTGTATCATGCTGTGGAGCTTTTCCTGGCAGCACTGGCTTTTCTTTCACAGTGACCTGGGCAAACATTTTCGGCGTTTTGCTTAACTCGAAATACCGCTTATCTCGAAATTTTCCCTGGATTTGACGGCTTCGAGTTAATGAGGGATTACTGTATATTGTTACGATCGGCCCCTGCGCCAAAGAGGAAGCGGTGTCCCCTGTTCTTCGAACAAGGCGCCGAAGGGCTGCTTGCCTGCTGACAGCCGTTCAAACACTTGAATTGTCCTCCCGAGACGGGAAGTGAGGCGCCATGCAGTCCCACACATCACTGTTCGACAAGACAACCGTAATGGTCTGCGGTCGCGACATCTTCCTTGAAGAGACAGCGGCGTCAGCGCGGATGACAACTAGTCCCGCTACGCAATGAGGTACTTTGGGGCGGCGGACCTTTTGGTGCGCCTGGTTGTCCGAGCGTGTGACCCATCGTTCTACGGCCTTCGCATGTCAAGGAAGGAGCCCCTTGGTGCCACAGGTGCCGAGAGCTGTGGCCACGCCCCAGTTGAGGACGGTGACCTGGGCGGGTGTGGGCGGCACCCTAATTCGTGTCGTGTGTGATGTGACTGGATTATCCCAACTTGGAGCAATTCCCCCATCTAGGGATTTGGGGAAATGAGACGCTTTAAAATGAGCCCCCGTCGGCTCATTCGACGCGAAATCGTCGTCATGTAGAAATGAAATCTTCATCATGTAGCACGAAATCATCGTCATGTAGACACGAGATCTTCGTCATGTAACAAGATGTTCGTCATGTAAGATGAAATGGTCGTAATGTAAGGAAATGCTCGCCATGTAAATAAACCACGTTAAGTTTCCCTTCAGTCTCTTTCATGCTACCTCTGCATCTTCCTCCAGAGTCTCCGGTGCCTGCAAAGGCCGGTCGCAACAATATGTGTATTCGTTCATTTCGAATACTTCGAAATTTAGAATAATTTAAACTCGTTTCGAAGTGAATTCGTACACTGTAATATTCGTTCGAATATTCGAACTGCTCGAATATTCGCACAAGCCTAAATTTAATGCATTCTTTAGAAACTATTGCACCTAGCGGCCGTGCCACTGACTAGAGGACGTGGCTAGAGGAACCGATGTGCCAGCCATGCTCCCGACTGTGGGCAGACATCCGGCGCTCGCACCATCGTATAGCCACAGCCATTACGCACTCAAGCCACCATGCACTCGAAACCCTCCTATAGCACAGCCATCTGTTAAAAGATATGTGAAATAAGCACCATTTATCAGAACAGTCACATCTTCCGAGCCGAATTTTTAAGCTTCCCTCGTTGTTGTTTGTTGTGCTTTTTTGTATCCCTTTAAACAGCACGTCAAGGGATTGCAGACTTTCTAGCTGCAGCCTGGAAACATGGATGAATAGAATTGTTCCACCACTAAAGCCAGTGCTGCGTGCTATGGTAGTCTGCTAATACAAAGCATTCACCGCAATCAATATCAGTACCACTGCATCTAAAGTTTCACGATACACACAACAGACTTTTACATGGGTCAGGCACCAAACTCACAAGTTGCAGTGCAGGTCAACGACCCCATGGCTGATAAGCTGCACAAGCAGCAGGGCCCAGTCGGTGGTGAGGCTTGTGTTGCGCTGAATCATGTCGAACATGCCCCCCACAAGGCTTAGCCTCAGCAACAGTGCCTCGTGCAGTAGCAGCCGACTCTTCAAGTCCTCTGCTATAGGCTTCTCCTGCACGTGCCAAACAATTTTCTCACGTCAGAGCGACTATGAGACACATGCTGGCATGGGCATCCTTTTTATAGAGATTACAACAGTATGTATTATTTGAACTGTCTCATAGCTAATTTTAATTGCCCTTTTGGTGCTGCAATACTCTGGACACAGAAATCTCCCTAAAACAAAAATTTTCCCTAAATGCTCGAGGTTTGGAGCACCAGTGATGTAACAGGGAGCCTTCGTGTCAGAGACACCCATACAGCTTATGCCATACATTTTTAACAGAAAAATAATTCACTAGGAATGACAAAAAGTTTTGCTAGTTGGTAGGGATTCATCAGGAGATAAGGAAGGCGCACAAACAAGAATACAAGAGAGGAGAACCAGAAAACATAATCTGCTTCTCTCCTCTTTCATCTCTGATAATAATAATAATAATAATAATAATAATAATAATAATAATAATAATAATAATAATAATAATAATAATAATTGCTGGGGTTTAACATCCCAAAACCACGATATGATTATGAGGGAGGCCATAGTGGAGGGCTCCAAAAATTTCGACCACTTGGGGTTCTTTAACGTGCACCCAAATCTAAGTACACAGGCCTCGAGCACTTTCGCCTTCATCAAAAATGCGGCCGCCGCTGCCGGCATTCGATCTCGCAGCCTTCGGGTCAGTGGTCGAGCACCATAACCACTAGACCACCGTGGCAGGTATCTCTGATAATACTACAGATATGCACAGGTTTGGGCTGCAGGATTCTCCACTGAAGTGCAGTGCACAAAAAGAACAAAAGGCAGAAGACAAGCAAGAAGGACAAGCTTTAACTTTCAAGTGACCTTACTGGTCACACGTGGACATACAAACATTGAAGCACAAAGAAAAGTTAACAGAGGAAAACGTAAATATGGACAGAAAAAGGACTAGAAGATACAGACCAAATAGAATTCTTTTCCTTGGTCCTTTGTGGTAACAGTGTCCCAACTGTATCACAATTGTATTAGAAAATTACTAGGGATGGGCGAATAGTAAATTTGAGGTTTGAAGCGAATCCGAAGCGAATAGTGATTTGGTCGAATAATTTCGAATCGAATAGTTCGAATAGTATTTACCACATATTATTAAGAAAAATGAGCATTTTCGTCATGACCCTTGCACAATATTTTTAAGAATTCAAACTAGGTATGAGTGAATGTCACTTTTTTTGGTTTGAAATGAAGTGGAAGAAACCTTGAATAATATCAAGATTTGAATAGCAGTAGGGTGCAAGTTATAAGTGGTACAATACGTTACAATTTAAGAATGACTTTACTTAGCACATATAAGCCCATATAACACGCTTTTAAACTTTAAAAAAATATGTACATTTAACCTTGAAGTGTGGCTTCGCGGCAATGCAGATTCCCCCCTGGATGGGTGGTTTCACGGCACAGCAACCCGACGCTGCAGTGAAACCACCTTTACAGGGGGTTATGTACGGTCAAACGTACATACTATATTCGTTCATTTCGAATACTTCGAAATTTCGAATAACATAAATTCGTATCGAAGCGAATTCGAATACTTTAATATTTGTTCGAATATTCGAAACGCTCGAATATTCGCCCGTCCCTAAAAATTGCCAATTAACCTTTTTCAATGCCTAGTACACCACTCTTAAAGGGGCCCTCCAACACTCTTCAACACCCATTTTTTACTCATGGGTTGCGTAGACTGAAGTACGGACAGGTTAGTGCAGCAAGAACGGCAGCGATAGTGGCACTCAGTCCGAAGTTATTCGATCTAGAAAATTAAAAATACAAGAAAAAAAATGTCTACCCTAAACTCAATTTTCGCGGGGTCACATGACCGCATTTTACTCGCCCTGTGACATTTCAGTGTCCCAATGAAATGAGCTGAAAGCTTCTACGTATGGGAAGCTTGCACACCGTTGTTGCTTGTCCTTCTCAACGTATTGTTGACGTCGTTGCCATAGTAACAAATGTGGTGCCTGACACCTGACTTGTCAGAACTTGAGCAGGCGCTACTGCTTCGAAACAAGGCTGGCAAGGCTTTTTGTCTGCTGTTTCTTACAACAACATTCCATGTCATTCCCTCCCCTCATTCTGAGAAGGGAAATTCTGGAGCAGCAAGGGCGGTGAAACACGGTCACCACTATGCAGGTTGTTCAGTGAGCAGCCTGATGAATTACAGGGTCATTCAACAAAGAGGATTACTTGCACCGCTTCAACAACAATCAAGAGCCTATTGCACGTGCGGAAAAAGGCAGCTCGCAAACGTACAGACGCAAAAAGAGGGAAGAGGGACAAGCGTTTCATATGGACATCCGACCGGCGCAGGTAAAAAAAAAAACCAGAGGCGAAATGGCAGCCAACACCTCTGTCGTGCTTTGTGGTTGTAGTGATCTATTTTGTTGTGACAGCGTCTATTTGGAGTTCACTGAAAAAGCACAAAAAAAGAAAAACGAAACCCAATAGTAATCTCAACTTTGATGCCATGCCACGATCACTTCTAATGTTACATTTATCCAATCATAGGCTGGCGAACATCTATCGTCATTTCCGCCTGCAATACCTAGTTCTGGCGAGCGCCACTTTGCACTGATGCGGTTAGCAGCGATGTAGCGACTTTATTGCATGATTAAGATACTAAATCATTTTATATCGGTGCTTAGACCTAAGCTAAAATTATCCCCAGCCATCAGTCTACGCAACCCGTAAGTAAAAAATGGGGGGGTTGAATAGTGTTGGAGGCCCCCTTTAACATGAGAGGAGACGTGGTAAGCCAGTAAAGGCACAATATAGAAAGGTAGGTGACATTATCTGGAATTTGCCGCATCCTGTAGGTGTGATGCTGTGTAGTATATTCTGATGGTGACTGCTCAAGCCCAGTTTATCAGCAAAAATGAACTACACTAAAGGATCCAAAGACTGAATTTACGAAAATGGCCCAAATAATATGCCTAAGTACTTCTGAAATCCATGGCACCACCTTTTCATATCAGCACTGAGATTGTGCATAAACTTAAAAATGAAAGGCAGTTTGGCCTTCTGTTTTTCTTCAGGTAATCTTTTACTTAAACGCTAGCAAAAACATGGAAGTGGAAAAATTTATCTCATCTAAACTGATTTAGAGTGGCTCTTTGGCTTTGCTTTACAGTGCACCCAAAGCCCAATACAGTAATCCCTCGTTAACTCGAAGCCGTAAAATCCAGGGAAAATTTCGAGATAAGCGGTATTTCGAGTTAAGCAAAACGCCGAAAATGTTTGCCCAGGTCACTGTAAAAGAAAAGCCAGTGCTGCCAGGAAAAGCTCCACTGCACGAGACGGCAACCGTAGTAAAGCACAAGAATTCAGAGCGAAAAAAAAAATTTATTACCGAGGACCAAAAAACTGCGTGATGCTCGCCTGTTTCGCGTTCGCGTTCGGTCCCAGAAAGGCGTTCTCCAGTTGCTCAACACATCGCATGAGCCGTTGGTCGCCACCGCTGCATTTCGACCTTGTTGCGGAGCAAGCGCAGCACGTTACGTGTTTCTGTCGTCATAGGCACTTCTCGGGGCTCTTCCTCGTCTGCATGGTCTCTGCGTCGTTCACGGCCATCTCAACGATATCGGCGTCCGACAGCATTCCGGTAACGGGGACGTCCGCCTCGTAGAGCGCATACTCCTCAAAGGCCATCTCGCCGTCTTCAGTATCGTTCACGCAGCCAGTTGCCTTGCGCACTTCATTGCACAGCTCATCACAGCCGCTGAATTCTGCGCCAATGTCTTCTTCGATCGCTTCGGGGGCGCGAGGAAAACCTGCATGTGCGAAGCAGTTAGCAATCGCCAGCGGGCGTAGTTGGCGCCAGGCTTCGGCCATCAGATTGATTGCACCCAGCAGATCGATTTCATACTTTTTCCCATTGTCGTATGACAGCAGAATTCGGTGCAGCAGGCCATCTCAATGACTCCCTGATCCATTGGCTGGAGAACGGACGTCATGTTCGCCGGCAGGAACTCCAGCCTAACAGCCGCCAAGTTGTCGATTTTTCCGTGACCGGGGCAGTTATCCACAACAAACAACACTTTCCGACCGTCCTTTGCCATCTTCCGGTCAAGCGCACGGACATGCTCTTCGAAAAGCGCCGCCGTCATCCAGGCCGTTTTATTGGCGCGGTATGTCACATCCCTCGGGAGCCGTGCATTTCGGAAACACCTGGGATTAAGCGACTTGCCAATAATGAGGAGGGGCAGCTTTTCATCGCCGGTAGCGTTGGCACCAAAAAGAATGGTTATCCTGTCTTTGCGTTGCTTAGCGCCCGAGCACGCTTCGCCTTTTGGTGTGTATGTGCGGTTAGGCAGCATTTGTAAAAGAGAGCGGCTTCGTCGAGGTTAAAAATGTCCTTGTCCGCGTACTCCTTTTGCAGCTCGGCGAGGCGTAGGTTGCGCCATGCGTCTGCAGCCTGTTCGTCGACAATGCCGCTTTCGCCGTGGATAGGCTTCGATGACACGTTATTTCGCTTCTTAAACCGCTCGAACCAGCCATTGCTGCAGCTGAAGTCCGCGTGACCCATCTGCAGTGCCAAAGCGTCTGCTTTTTCCATCATCATTTGGGTTGTCACGGGAAGATTGGCTGCTCGAACGTTTTTGGAGCCACAACAGAAGTGCTGATTCGACGTCCGGGAATTTGGACGCTCGAACGCGCTTCCGTTTGCTTGAGAAGCTTTGCTCGAAGCCTTCCAAAACCTTTTGTTGTTCTTGAGCACTGTCGAGAGGGTTGACAAAGGGATGCCGAATTCCTTGGCGATGCACGACTTGCTTCGACCTGCCTTTTCTACTTCCTTGATTAGCTCGACTTTTCTCTCCAACGTCAGAGATTTGCACTGCTTTGGGCGGGACATCGTGGTCGATATTCGGAAGCGTCCGTTGCACACACCACTCACTACTCAGCAAAACTGAACTCAAGATGCGCACATGGTTCACATGATCACATGAACACATGATCACATGTGCGCAGGTGCGCACATGTGATCACTCCACGGTTGCTTGACAAGGCTGATAGGAAACGGCTGCGTCCGCGGGAATTTCAAATTCGGCCTTCACGACCGCGTTCGGCACGTATAGTAAGAGCTAAGCGTTCGCATGGAGCCCTCGTTTCCTGTTGGGAGTGGACTTTGCCTTCGGCCCTCCCGGTCAAGATTTCGAGATATCCGCTGTTCCCTCGGAAAACGTTCGAGATAAGAGGGGGCAAATACATAGCACCTATGGGAGGTTAATGCACGGCGAAAAAAAGTTTCGACTTAACCGAGATTTCGAGATAAGCGAGTTCGAGTTAACGAGGGTTTACTGTACTATAGTACAAGTGTTTTTGCATTCCACTGTCACTCTTCCACTTTCATATGAATGCAGTCATTGAATGTGTGCTCTTGTGCTCAATAGCCTAACGCTAAGGCCACTTAATCACTGCAGCATGTAAGAAAGACAAAGAAAGCCACATTTAGCTCTACTCACATCCTTGGAGATGTGGACACACTGCGAGAGCTGCGAGTGGAGAGAGTTGAGCAGGCCTTCCCGCTGTTCATCCTGGCCCTTGAGGCACATGAGCACCAGTGACAGGAATGGCTGGTGACTCAGTAGGGACGCACTGCAGATACGAGAGGTACTCCATCCAATCACATATAAAGTGTGCCAGATCCCAAGCTCTGCTCCTACTCCATGTATCCCCTCAAAGCTGTGGCGTTAATATTTGAAGGGTAAAGAAATTTCAGAAGAAGCTAAGCAGCTGGTCGAGCGCTTAGTTTATAATCGAATATTTTATAAACTGAGAGTTGGGCAACACTGGTGCACTCGTGAGCTGTGACGTTACAAGCTGCTTGCTGCGCGAGCACCTGCATTCCGGCGAACGATTTTGTTCCATGATCAGCTGCACATGAAAACGAGCTGCACATGAAAACATGACGTCACACACGCCATGGCAAAATGGCAGTCGCCGGCAGTGGGCAGGGTTTATATCTGGCGACTTCTAGGGCTTATTTTGCACTAAAATACTCTTGTACAGTGCATTCTGCATACATGTATAGGCACAACAGACCCTCTACTTCTATTTTTCAGTGGAAACTGCAAATTGTTGGGTGACCGTATCATGGCCCCTTAAAGGGACATTAACACGGCATTAAAGACTGAGAGCAAACAGGTGTAGCTGATGGTCCACTTGAAGGAAGGTCAAAATTAAATGAAGCAGGCAGCCAGGTCAGGGAATGAAGCTGAGGATGGCAGCGGAAGAACATTTAGAAGCATAAGATGTAGTTGGCTGATGCAAGAAAGGTTGGAGGTCTTTGGAAAAAGACATTCAGCAGTACACATAAAAACAAGAAATGATTATGATTCACAGAGGCCACACTGTGAAAGTCAGTTGATTGAAGTTGATTGACACACCGAGTTAACCAATGAAAGATTTTCTTCTGTGGTTATCTATCAAGTAATAAACAATAGGGGTGTATAAGTACTCAAATATGAGAACTCAAATCAAATATATAGTGAACATTGATATTATTCAACTAAAAAATCAAATATCTATTAGAGTAGAATCAAGCGGAATTTTACCTTAAACGAAACAAATGTATCTAAATTGGTTGGATTTGGACGTCAGGTGCTGCACCCCTGTAGATATTTTTAAGTGAATGAAAGTCCTGTTAATTAAATGGCACATATTACCCTGGTCCCTTTAGGTTCCATAGAGATTCTATTGTATATGTATACTGTTACAACAGTTGTCATTATAAGTAGATGTGACTGTGCTATGCTGTTCTCTAAGCCCATTCTCTTTCAGCATAAACGATAGAAGTGACAAGCTATGATGAGAAATGCCCGGTAAGGATTACCTTCTCTGCACCTGCTTGTCCTTGTCCTTGCTTTTAGAAGAAGACGAGGATGTGATGAAAGCCCAGCTGCCACTCTCCAAAACTTGTCCTGCGGCCCTCAAGACCTTTCCCTGAACTGCAGCAGGCAGCTTTGCTATTAGCGGAGCCACAAACCAGATGCGGTCGTTTTCTTGCCTGGGGTGACAAAACAACACGACAACACAAGATCTGTCAATCGGCAAGAATCATACAAGGCTACCAAGCATTAGTTAGATGACATTATTAGCCTACACGAAAATAGAAAAGCAACGGGTTCTCATCTGCTGAACCAAACAATCCCTGTGGACAGTAAAATCAGAGGAAAAAGTAAAGGGTAGTAAGAATGTCCTTACACTAAAACACTGCAACTGCACCTCACTAATGCAACTGCAAAAAAAAAGGACTGCAGAGGCCAGCAGGAGATAGTTAACAATCTGTCAAATAAGTCACACTTCTCTTTCTAAACCTGCAGCTGGTTTGGACAGAAACACTAGACTTCAAGGCCTGACGATTCTTTGCCCACCTCCTATGAAGTGATGGGTGCACTTGCTGTAGTCCAACACTTCTGTGCAGTTGTGGTGACAGTTGCAGAGTCAGCTGCTCCAACTCCTTGGACATAGTGCATAGATGCATTCAGTCACACATAGACCTGTGGGCCGCCGCCACTGCCTGTTTTGACCTCGCCACTCCGCACCGTCACCGAAGTTCCAAGACTGATCACGATGACAATGATGCCGAGCAATAATTGTGGCGTGCCACCGTTTCTCTTTTCTTTTAATCCGAACAGGGAATCTGATCATTAAAAAAATCAGCAGATCCCACACATGGTGGGAATCAATGTCATGTCAAGCAGTCCAGCTAGCAACAGTCTTTGCTGGATTTGCTGGAAGCGTTACGAGGTGCATCGACATCTTTGTATAAACTGAGTAGTTATGCGCATATTGTGGGCTTACCAGGCACGCCGAGTACTCTGGCGTGTCGAGGGTAGCTCATGGTCCGACGCAACGTTGGCACCCACGTTAGAGAAGAGATGTCAGTTTTATCGCCACGAAGTGCATGCTACGGCGATAATGTGCATATCTATAGTCAAGCGCGACACTTTACTATAGCTTGCCGAGTCGTAGGTGTACATATATATAATGTTTATTACATCAGTATAAAATCGGATAGCCAACTCTGCAACCCCAATTGGTGTTGTCCTCACATAACGCTTGTACAGGGTCTTTTTCCAAAGCAGTTTAATACTCGCGTGGCTCTGTGGTAGAATACTTGACTGCCATCCAAAATGCCTAGGTTCGATTTTCCGCTCAAGCTCTATGCTTCCAAGGGGGTATTTCACCCATTGACAACGACGCAAGCGCCGCATTTTCTGCGACACGAGCTCACTGATGCTTTCGCATTAAATTTCCGAAGTCTAGGTCGAAATAGACGTCTGTGAATCACCTGTGGCGCATACCTGCATACCACAGGCAGCTGTATGCAGGTATGTGCCACACGTGACTGGTGGAAAGGATTTGATGGCGTACATGACAGGGAAGTCATGTTATTCATTTCATAACCTGCAAATCATGTTAGTCATACATTGAAGTCCTCCTGTGCTAGTTTCGGTCATTAAGGAGACAACCACAAGTGCACCGAGACGTAGGTGGCTAGATAGATAGATAGATAGATACTAGATAGATAGTGCCTTTTGTTCACTAAGATAGGCACTTTTGTTCAAAGTGCCTTTTGTTCACTAAGAAATGCTTCGCATTTTAAACATTACTTAAAGGGGCCCTGCAACACTTTTCTAAGTAACCATCGAATGGCTTCATTAAAGGAGTTTGTTGCCTCATGAATTGACCGTCGCAAAAAATTTTTAGAAACCATCAAGTACGAGCGGAGTTATGGAGATTTGTCGCACGCTGTAAGCTAAGCAGGGAGGGATGGCCCGGGGGAAAGAAGTTACGTCACGTGCATATTATGACCTTGAGCACTTTTTCTTTTCTTTTCTTCGAACACGCACCTTACCTTCAGTGTGATCGCGGGCGTGCATGTGGGCACGTGGTGGCCACAGTAACTATGCAGCTCATGATAGTACTTAAATCAGCCAATGGTCGTGAAATTGGGTATATGGCGCGATCATTTGGGTATATGGCATCATTTGTAGAAAGAAGAGGGAACAATTTCTAGCTGACTTTGAAAATTAATTGTAAATTCGAGGCCACGTGCTGTGCTATGATGTTTGGCACGCATGTCCTCAGGAGCCTCGACTACCGATCGGCAGCCATCACTGAAAAAGTGCTGCAGGGCCTCTTTAACCGGAAGTAGTATCTTTCTCTCCTCCAGAAGTCTCACGAGTATTGCATCCCCTCAATGCTGTGGCGCCCTCCAGAATTAAAGAGCGATGTCCCAACTCGCTGGCATAGTATATTTTGAGGGTTTTGGGCCTACTGCACTATGCATAGATACATAAATATATTGATGCATTTGTACATTTTATTCCTTTCAACTTTTACTGCAGTAAAGATATAAATATAGAATTAAAGACAGTGAAGAAGGCGCCGCATTGTTCGATACTTCCAACGGACGAAATCTTCTCAGCGGAGACGACGCAGCTCTCTAGAAAAAAGGCATGCCCACTTCCACGGTTTTTGTATTTTTTTTTTCCTAAATTCAAGAGAGTACTTTCTCTCCCCTCCCAACTCTCTAATATACCCCCACCCCCCGTCCACTCTCCCTATTCTGCGCGACTCCGCCACCGATTTGTAGAACCCCGCGCCGCTCATGCGGCGCCGCCGGAGGTGGACACACTGACCAGCGAGAAGGTCTAGTCACAAACAGAAAAGATGCTGAAGCAGAAGGTAGTTCACTATTTTCTGCCAAAGTAAAGCATGAAAGTAAATTTGTTCCTTCAACAAAATGCTGTTATAGATGTGATGCTATGAATGGAAGACGTACAGTGGCTAGGACAGCCATACTTTTATTCTACTGCGCACGCCTTCTTCATCTGTCTGTCGACTCCTACCAGCCATCACTACCTTCTTATATCACATAGATAGTAAGTGCTTTTATGTCATCCAATTCTTCAGAAGGTTAAAGTGAATGATGCCCAATATCGAAGTGATTGGCTCTTTTTGCAAGTTTGATGCAAAAACGGGCTTGACCCCACAGCAGCATAAAAAGTATGGACCGATGGGCAAACACGGTAAACTTAGTTTTTAGCCCTCGACTGCTGCTGTCACAGTGAAAGCACAGATGTGCAGCACTCGCCTTCCATAGGTGCTGCCCCCATTACCACTGGGCCTAGAAAATGGCACTGGTGATGCTGGATCTCCCCCTGAGGACCGATGGGATGATGACAGAGGCAGCGGGGACTCCTCACTAGTGAGCTGAAAGACATCAATGGTGGCCCGGGCTACGCTGTCCAGCCATCCGTTGACCTCAGCAGGGTTGGCACACTGCTTGTAGCGTAACTGCAGCTCCAGCCACGACACCCGCATGCTCCATTGGTCCAGGCCCAGCAACACCCGACTTACCAACTGTCGCTGGTCGCATGGCTCTTCAAAGAGTGCAGGCACAGGTTTCAAACTGTCTTTTCTGCTTATTAGAATACTTAAATGGCTATTATGGTGGATTCTTTGTGTGCACAGATTAAAACAACAAAGTGCATTTTTACTGGCCACTCTACTTGCACTCATGACACCATGATAATCGTTGGAGCTGCAACAGAATCTTTTGCTGGTGAAAATACACTCAAACCTCGTTATAAGAAAGTTACAGGGAGACCCATTATCACTTAATTATACCCCTTGCTTCATGATACCAATTATCATAGTTTAATGCAATATATGCCTAACAAGGTGCACAACTTTAAATGTCAGAAAAAAGAGACAGCGCTACTGCTCACTGTAATGTTATAAAGCCATGTATTGCAATGAAATACATGGCTGTGGCGGACGAGCCGTCCGCTCCTCCGCCACAGTCTTTGTGTTCCGCGTCATCGTTTTCAAACGCTCCATGCGAGAGAGCCGTAATCTATTCCGCGATTTGCTGGTGTCAGCGGCGCTCATCACGAGACGCAAATGGAAGCGGCGGTTGGCACGTAATTAAGCAGGATTCGCGGCAGGTATCGAATGTATTTTCGAGAGCCTGGGCGTGCACCAAAATGCCTGATACTAAGTGTACTGGGAGGCATTAAAGCCATTTCGGATGTGACCGTGACGATTTGATCGCTTGAGCGGAATAAAAAAGCATGAATTCACTTTTTCGAACTGCCAGATTTTTCGGACGATTTCGCGGTCCCTAGGGAGTCCGAAAAATCAGACGTGAACTGCAACAAAAGAATCTTCAGCGTCAGCACCAGCGCATACATTGATAAACAGGCAGGTGAAATCATGGAAATGTTTCATATTCACAAAACTAGCAATACATGCATCAGTGACCCATCTAGTATTGTTCTTTCACACAAAGAGATCTCTCTCTCTCTCTCTTTTGTTTTTTAGTGTCGTGAGTTAAGTGTCTGTTGCATGTTATCCACCCTTCGGAACCTGTGGTTCTATCTTTCTGGTCTGCACAGAGTTCATGGTTGGCGTAGCCATGGTCTGTTAGATCACCCCTACTCAATTCTGGTAATGCAAAGTTGCCCCTGTACTTTTCTACTTATGTGTCATTCTTTTGAACAAAATTTCAGTTGCAAGTATACACTTGTCCTTATCTGATCTTCCGTCACCATTAGTGCTGCACTACCAACTCATCACAACACAGAAGCATGGCAATGTCACTACATATTTCTTGTTGTGCAGCCATGGTATGTTTGCCAAAAAAAGAAACACAGGTAAAAACTCCTTACTGTACAGAGATATGCTAGAAGACATGGATGTTAGTGAGGTACACAAGACACATCATGAAATAGTATTGTGCAAATGACAACATGAACACAGTATAGATCCACATATCCTTTCCTGTCAGTAAATCAGTTGTAAGTAGCGAACTGTGTCATGGTCTTTTCTGTGTCCGTGTGATCATTTACGCAATACGATTTCATGATACATAACCAACTAACCCAAACTGCCACCTTGACATAAAACCAGCCAGTGTACCAGTAGCCAGTGTACAGGAGTACACTGGCTACCGAAGGTTGCAATTTAAAGTAGGGGTGTAGTACGAATAGTGAAATTTCATCTCGAATCGAATAGTGCCGAATAGTGGCCAGAAATATCGAATATCAAATACAAAAGATTTTATTGAAAATTGAAAGAAAGAATAAAGAAATGAAATCTGCTCGTGTCCTTGAGCACATAACATGGTGAGTGACTGCTATTGAAAGACTACAAATTGTCATGCAGAAACACAAACTGTTTTAGGTGACCTAGCTTCAGGCTCTCTCGCCGCGATGTAACGGTGTTTCCTGCAGTTCAAAATGGTAGCAGCACCTGAAACTATCTTATTTAGGCTTGTGTGAATAGTGGTTTGGTCGAATAATTTCGAATTGAATTCGAATAGTATATATTACATATTATAAAGAAAAATTAGCATACTTGTCATGACTTAACTAACCTGCAGAATATTTTTTTTAATTGAAACAAGGCATGTGCACACGTCATTCTTTTTGGTTCAAAGGGAAGTGGAAGCAACTTTGAATTGTAGCAGGATTTGACTTCCTGGTAGAATGCAAGGAATAACCTGTAAAATAAGTTACGTTTTAAAATTTACTATACTTAGAGCATATAAACCGGTACAACGAGATTTTAAACTTAAAAAATGATGAATCAATGTGAGAGCAAGTTGTTCATTTAACCTTGAAGTGGGACTTCACGGCAGTGCAAATTTCCCCTGTATATGTGTATTCAAGGCATAGCCCCCCTCCACTGCAGTGAAACCACCTTTACAGGGGGTTACGTGCAGTTTATATATGTTCGTTCGTTCATTTCGAATACTTCGAAATTTGGCATAACTTAAATTCATTTCGAAGCGAATTCGAATACTGTAATATTCGTTCGAATATTCGAGCTGCTCAAATATTCGCACAAGTCTATTATTTACACAAAACGTGTAAATGAGATTGATGGTAACAGCTTTATTACGCGCTTGTTCGGGAGGTTTTTGTTTTTTTTCTGCTGTTACGGGCACGCAGGCATGTTGATAGAAGAGCCAAATTCCAGTCAGCAGCGGCGCTCCTAACCTTGTAACGGCTAAAAGATGGGGGTACGGTAACTGGTTTTTTGTCACTATGGTCACGCAATACGGCTCACCTGACAACACTAATGTTGTGTTTGATTGTCATGAGTGCTCCGGGCCCGAAAATCTTCGAGCACCCGTTCACAGCAGCGTTCTAACTGCGTGCCGGAACAATGAGAGTTTCTGAACAAGTAGTGTGGTGCGGCAGTGGTGACTGCACAACGTGAACAAATTTTCACATGTGAAGCCAATCACCGAGGGTTTCACAAGCCATAGTTGGGATGCTTTACGGCGACTAAGGCATACACAACCAAACTACGCAAGATGTATGTGCTTTTGTTTCTGAAGTGAAGTTGTGAAGGGCTTGATGGTTTTCTCGTGTTCTTTTTTACTTGCGGAAACTACATAATCTCTTTTAAAATCCACACACCCTAATATTCTCACCACCCTAATTTAACCCTTTGAGAGGCACTACCTTCAAATTAAAAAATTTTTCTTAAAATCTGCAGAATATTTAGGAACATGACTTAAGAAAATGTTTTACACCCTTTTCAAAAAAGTGGGCAGAAGAGATGCTGAGAAAAAAGTGGTACATATATGTACCACTGTCTTTCTAGCGTGGCATAAAAAGTGGTACATATGTGTACCACTGTCCTCAAGCAGTACCAAATGAAACAAAAAAATGTCAACAGGAACATTATTTATAAATTTAATGGGACTGTTTACTTTTCGAATTGTTTTAAGCATTCAGGGAACAGCGGAACTTGGTATTTGCTGCAGAGATAGCTACTGTGCATTGATGCCAAACACACACAATGACGACCTGCAGCAGGTGTGCATCAGCCAACGCTATTTCAAGACTACAGTAATTAGCTGCACCTAGAGTAGACTAGGATTGACGCCACTTTTGCAAATAACACCTGCGCTATTATAAAGATGAAGATACTGCCTACTTGCAACTGTACCGGTGCGATAGCTGCCCTATAAGAGCTACAACCATCAGCCAAAATGAAGCCCAAAAATGGTTTGTTGAAAAAAACTGAATAATTAGGGCAGCAAAAATCTGTCTGCTGCAAGTGAATCAATGGGTTCTGTTTTATAAATGGATAAAACGGGACACTTCACAGGCACGTTGAAGCGACGTTTTCAAGGTGCTCATATAGGCCTCTGCAGCAGATAGCGAGCAGTAATCAAGGCACGTGCAAAATCCAATTTGCTGTTCGTGCCACATGTGATAGCAAAGTATAAACTTAAAATAGCCTTCTTCATTACCTTGGTAGATGGTACCACCAGTAAAAGTGGCGGCAATTTTGATCGTTTAATTATCATGGGGGTTTGAAACACAGTGAAAAAGTGGTACACATTTGTACCACTGTCCTACAAAGGATTAAAGTGTTTGCATATAGGTATAAAAGTGCATGATACCAGAGCCGCATGATACTCATTATCTTAGTGCTGAGTTTAGGAAGCATATTTGAAGTGGCCACATACAGATGACATACATCAAATCCTTTCACGGTTTAAATTTCCAGCTCACTCATGTAAGCAGCCCTTTGAAGAAGTGTTATTGCTTCTAACTGAAAGCATGGTGAGACCACCTCAAATGTGTGCAACTTCCCAGAACCATGAAGCACAGGAATTGAGACATTGCAGAAGGATGCCACAAAGAACATGCCAGCAAAGACATTTCTACTCTTCCAAGTTAAAAAAAAAAAATTGCACTTCCGACTGTTGCTACCTCTTTCGTGGGGACTTGAGCCACCGCCTGCCGAGCCACCATTGGCACCATTTCCCGAGCTGCTGCTGCTACTTCCGCCAGCGCTGTTCGCCACTATGGAACCAAATGTGTCAATGCCATTGTTACTGGTGCCAGGGGAAAGCCACGAATTCATGTTGCCACTGCTGCTGCTCTTAGGGTGGCAGATCATGTGCAACAATGTCTCCGCCTGAAACAATGTACAAACACATCGCCTTAAGTTTCCAGTGACTGGTAGAGCAATATTGGATAGTACCTACAATACCACATAGAAGAGAAACCAGGCTAGCTTTAGCGACATATGATAAGGCTGTCAAAAGGAATATTAGGATTGTCACAGTAAATTCCTTAGTTCCAGCACACACACGACACACAAGGCACACTCATGGTGCCATGTTTTTTTGTTTGTTTTTTTTTCGTGCATGTGTGTATCCTTGTGTGCAACCAATGAAGATTGGTCAAGAGGAAATACATCTTTCGCAGGCAATCTTTTGAGGTGTGGCAGCAATGACTGCAGTGTGACACCAAGTGCCAGGGTTTTCGCAGGCTGAAATCTCGACGCTTTCTGGAGGCTGCGGCACTTGTGAACGAACTACGCGATCAGTCACTGCTGGTGACAAACAAAATGGCCATGCAAGAAGCCAAGATTCTTCAGCATGCTGCAGGTTGCCACTGACAGCACCTAATGTCGAGGGCCGTGCCAGGAGATGCAAATCTTGTTGTCAGTGGTCGGGGCAGCTCCTTTGTCCTTTTGTTTATCAGTTTTAGTGTTTAAAACATACACTTTTGCAAGCCGTTCATGACACATTTACTTATATTTTAAATGTAAATATATTGCACAGAGGCTGCTCTATATTTATACAATCTGAAAACAAGCTCTTTGCCCCTTTTAATATTTTGCGGCAGTTGGCCATTAATAATGAGGTGTCAGTATAAAAGCTTAGATTCAGGAACTTTAGAGAAATTTGCAGTGAACCACAATGCAATTCTTTTCCTTGTTTGTTTGCAAGTGTGCTTCTCAGCACTGCACACTGCTTGTTTAACGATTGCAGCAGTCACGTCTCAAATGAAGAGGAAAAGCAAGCTGCACATGCTAGGGCTTGCTCCTATAGATACATGGTTTCATCACTAGACAAGCAAACTATGCTTGCACCTACCAATTGCAAGAATTACAACAATTTCGTTACCACAGCAAACTGTGTCACAAGAAAGCTAGCTTTACAATTATGAAAAGGGTTCATTGTGGCAACTAGAAAAGGTTTAACACTTGGGACACCGAAGAAGTTTCAAAGCGCACCTGTTTGTGTGACAGCATTGGATCCAGCAGCAGATCCGGCGAACAGAGCACATCGGGATCTCTAAGGCAGCGTTCATGAATCCACTGTTGGCTGCAGATTGCACCCAAAGCATACTTGGCAAATTCATTCAGGCCAGCACTGTCTATGCCTGTTCCGCGTGGGGCACCCACGCTGCTTGGATGCCTGCCCAAAGTGGCACTGTGCAACATAAAGGAGTCAAAAGAAAGAGACATAAGACAAGACAAATCGGGAAGTTGAGAAGCACCATGCATAGCTCTGCAATCCAAAAAAAACAATATGGATGACATAAGCTTTCATTACAAAATAGAGACAGGGTAAATGAGGGTTGTGCCTTTTTCAAATGGGCAGTGCGAAAACGAGAAGATGAGAAGAAAAACATCACACCCATTTCAAAAATGCATAACCAATTCCACCTTGCCCAAATGCCAATTCTTCTGCAAATGAGGGTTGGTAAGACATATTCAATGAGCCACAAAAGACCTGACCATACCGTTTGAGAGCTGCAGCAACATGTGGCAGTTAAAGACCTAAATATGAAGGGATTCATTTTGAGCTTGCCACCCATCTGCTAAATGTGCCCTAAACATGTTGTGACCCTGCTCTCTAAGTTACACAAGGCATTGAATTTCTTCTCTATGTCTGTTAACCCGCTTTTTTATCTCTTATGTCGACTGCAATACCTGTGAGCAACTTCAAAATCTGCACGGCTTAAAGAGTCAGATTCGATTCCCCTACCATTAACAGCAATTG
The DNA here is from genome assembly GCF_013339695.2 of Rhipicephalus sanguineus. NCBI lineage: Eukaryota > Metazoa > Arthropoda > Arachnida > Ixodida > Ixodidae > Rhipicephalus > Rhipicephalus sanguineus. Next base: position 208,749,887 of record NC_051178.1, on the reverse strand, counting down.
GTATTTAGCACAAGGAAACTTAAGAGACGGCACTGCTGCCCAACATATTTCCTATGTCAGGGTCTGCAGTGCTGAAGTTTACGTGCATATAGCTAGTGTTCAATTGGCTGTGCCATTTTACAGCGAACATGGCTCCTAATGAATGTCTGCAACTACAGTATAGACTGCTTTAATGTAAGTTGCCAAAGTCGTGAATATGTGCACTATAAACAAAACAGGCTGCACATGTGCATAACATGTCCAAAGGAGCCACATGTGTCGGAGAACTGAGGCAGGTGACCAAAATGTCTGCATCTATTTAATTATCCGAACGTGTAAGGGGGCCCTGCAACACTTTTTCAATTAATCATTGAATGACTTTATTAAAGGAGCTAATTGCCTCACGAATCAACTGCTGCAAAAATTTTTTAAATCCTTCAAGTACGAGCGGAGTTAGAGGGATTTGTCGCACGCTTTAAGCGCTTTCTCTCTCCTTATATGCATACAATAAGCAGTATGCATTTGACATGGTGTTCTCAGGAATGGTAAATGGGAGTCAGATAAGACTGCATTATAGTCAGTCCTGCACTAAATATGGCTGCATTGCGAGTGGTCTGAGCTGTGCATCATTGTTAGCAGAGACAAGAACTCACGGCACACTGAGGTCAAAGTCTGTGTCATCTATTGGGCCAAGGAGGTCATTGATGCTGGGCTCCCCTTTGCCCTGAGTTGAGTCCAGCTTTGCTTTGGCCTCCAAGGCCGGCGTGCTAGCATCACCTGCAATCACATGCCCTGATCAATATAATGAGATGCTGGTCACAAGCCATATGACGGAAATCGTGCTGCTACAATGACCATCACAAGAATGCTGGGTAAAAAAAAGGGACCTGGCACAAAAGGGGCAACTGTGTCCCGTATTAAAAGGTCTTCACTTATAAAATATTACTTTTTTTCCACATCTTCAATTACACCGTAAATATTAGTAAGTTTTCACAAGACGGAAGAATTGTCACCCACTCATTTTTAGCATGAGGCTACAAGAGAAGACACGGACCATGATGAATATTATATCAAGTGGGGAAGCTGAGAAACCCACATGTGCTACAAATGGGTGGATTACAACGTTTCCCTATCATTAAAAACCGTACACGCAGCTTGATGTGGCACTTCCCCTATGCTTTTCTTGGACAAAGCAATGTAAACAGTGTTTTGAAAGAATAAGCTGACAGCCTAAACTGATTTAGTGTTTGTCATTTGCGACCCTTTACAAAGGCAAAGTGTTAGGTTTAGCTCTTATTCCATGCCCCATTTACAAACAATAAAGCATTGCAGGTGCCTCTGACAAAGCAAGTAGCCATATTCACGGCCAATGCTTTTCAGAATGGATGTCCCATATGTAACAACATCGAATGTGATGCCACATTGCAGCAGAGCGCGTACCATCTACTGGCCGATCGCGAGCAGGGTGTTGGAACGGAACGAAAACCAAAAACGAAAAACGGAAAAAATGATATTTTTGACCGGAATGAAAACGTAACCGAAACGTTATCTATTATTTCGTTCTGGAGTGAAACCGAAATTTTTTCTATCGTTTTTCAGTTCACGAGAAAACTTGGCAATCCGGAACAACTGAGGTAATGATGCATATCTCAGGGTACAGTATTAGTGCATACCTCAGGCAGGAAATCCAAAGCAAAGATATTTTAAAATTGTACGAAAAACAAATATGGTGGCAACCAGAGGTGTTTATATTAACGCAAGTGGACTTTTGCGCGCCCGTCACACAGGCCAGCGTAGAGAGGGCATTGTCGGCACTGAAGTTTGTTACAGCGAAATCTGTTATGAGATCACAACAGCCAAATTTGGCGCCATAGTTGTCCGCCGCCGCTGGTGTCCGTAACCGCTGTCGCGTGAAATAAGAAAAAATGAAATGAGAAAGAAATTTCGAGGATCGGATGGGATTTTAACTCGTGCCTAGCTGTGCGTGGCAGTCGAGTATTCAACCACAGTGTCATGCTGGTGCTCGTAACTTCTTTACAAAAATACTCCTCTGCCTAGCTGTGCGTGGCAGAAGAGTAAAATAGCAACCTAGAGTCACACAATGTGAATTGCTCAAGGAGTCAGTCGTTGAATGATTTCAACCCGTTACGAAGAGCTCAGCCATAATTCTTCATCGTCATTAGCCACAGCACAAAGTGCACATAATGCCTCTCAGATGTGTAGCAGGTACCACGATTCTCCGAAGAATGAGGAAAAATGGCATAGTGGGTGCTTTGCTACTTCAGAAAAATTATGATGATTTATGGCGTAGAGGATACCATGCATGCGTACTTGTATTAGTTTCCCCAAGAGAGTATAGAACGGGCTCTAGAAAGGCCGCTCTTCCTGCTTACGCTGTGACTGTGCTACGTGTTCCGCGCAGGCTTGACGATTTTTTTATGAGGTCAGCGGTCTCGTACAGAGTGCACTCAATCACGTGCTGCTTTTGAGATCGTGCTCACTCCCTTGACACAAAGCATTGAGCCCGCTAAAAAAATCGTAATTGACTTATGAGAAAATAAATACTATGACTTTGAAGCGCATATAGAACTGGTTTGTGCTAGTTGGTAGGAATTCGTGGTACAGTTACTTCCACTCCTCTGAAGAACGTCGAAAGAACGTGTTTTACTCCTATCCCACTTTCTTAATTAAGAGGAGGGCAATAACTATATCACAAATTCAATGTTTTTTTTTATGATTACCTTAACTTCAAATTTCTGCATTAAAGAACCGTTACGAACCGTTACGGAACGTTTTTTCTTTCATTTCGGAACAGAAACGGAACGGAACTTTTTGTGGTGGAACGAAACTAAAACCGAAACAAAAAACAGTTCGTTCCGACACCCTGATCCCGAGTATGCACGCTGACTAGTGCTAAAAACAGTGCCAAGGCAGCCCCATACCGAGCAGCAAGATAGCCTTGAGGACCGCAAGGACTGGCTCAACACGCATGCTGCTGTGAGCGGCCGACAGAAGATGACGATCGCACGGAGATCGGATGAGAAAGAGAGGCCTTGGAAGAGGCGTGGCACTCCCGGCAGGTGGCGTGGAGTCTACTGTGCGGAAGAGCCGCAGCAGTAGGTGGCACGTCAACCGAGCACCCAACTCGGCATCCTGGTCAGCGTCTCCACCCACTGTAAGATAACAGCACCACACAAACATGCATGTAGTAAAGGCTTCCACAACATGCGTACTGAAAAAAGGTGCTGCAAAAACCTTTCATAACACAGTGGAATGTGTTTGATATCGAAGGGTATAGCTTTTCACATATATGTTCAGACGAACAGCAGTATTACACTTGATGCACAACTGTGAACAGACATAGCTAAGAGTATTTTTTGCGAGTGCCTCAGGTATGCCTTAAGGCTATGTCATTAGGTTTGCCTTGAAGTGTGTTTGTAAATGTCATTTTTATTGACATCCAGACTACCAGTGGAAGTACTTTCTTTTTGTTCGCCAAAATCAATACTTGGCTGTGATGTCTAAGGATGTTTGGCTAATGGCTTTGGTGAATACTAGTCACAGACTACCCAGCACCTCCACCACTTGTGATGCAACAGTTAATGCAACCTTTATTAGGCCCCAAAGACACGGCGAAGCAACCACACCCAAGGCACAGATCACAGCTAAGATGAGTCCCCACAACCAAAGACAAAGAAGAACACCACATGATGATGAACAAGTATGGAGAGCGAAGGCGTGCCTAATATACGCCCAATATATACGAAAAGTTGTAGGAATTTTAGGAGGTTGAAAGAAAACCCAGGTAGTCATTCGAACAAAACTGTAGGCTACCTGCTGTGAGTATAGGAAACTGTGGGGGTGCTATCCCCCCTGTAAAGTCGTTTGCGCTTCATGGTACACGCACGTCTCGCGGATTAGCTGCAGTTAGGTTTAATAGCCGCCAAACGAGAGGTGGCACTGTGATTGCGTGGTGTAAGGTGGCGTAATGGCGCAACCCTGCCGGCAAGGATAGATCGGCGTACAGAAAGCAGTGGCGAGCCTCTTTAGGGTAAGGTAGCGTGCATGGATGCACATCTCACGCGGTGGGTCCGTGGGGGATGATACCGCGGCTCGTTTCTGGCGGGCTCCTCATGGCGAGTCGAATGTCGGCGACGCTGCATTCGCGGTACATTGTGTGTGTTATGTTTTCTGTGCACTGTATTGGCATTATATAAGGTTACTTAGAGTGTTACTAGTTGTGTATCAGATTCGGCAGGCGAGCTCGTTGTACGTAAAAGGAGGTTAATAAATTTACACATGGTTGTTGCCCGACAGCGTGAACTGTCTCCATATGTTCCGAGAGTGGTTCATCTACAGACCCCACAAAACCTACTAAGCTCATAAAGTAAAAGCTCGTCAAGATGTACTTTTGGGCTAGTTGGTTCATAATCACAGTAAAACAGTGCCGACGAAAACAAAAGACCAGACGAGGAGAAAGACACGTAACACAAGGTGCACCATTGCAAGGAGCTCCAGAGGCTTCTTCTTGGGCTCGATGGCGAACTTCGGCCCACAGCTTAAGACTTGCTTCGCTGACTCCGGGACCATCACATTGCCGATAACGTGAACAAGGCTTCCACTTACAGGGATTTTTTCTTTGGCGGCAGACCTCGAAGTGTAGCAATACTTGCTGCCACAGCATTTCAGTGGCTGTGTTCACAACACACATCCATTTCCTGCACAGGCTTCCAGCAGGATCCTTCGTTGAAGTCAACCGAATAGATGCTTGAAGGTGGTCCTTGTAGGGGCGAGCTTGCCGCATCCACTCCGATTGCAGAATCTTGCAGACTCTGCTCCCATGTCCGGTTGAAGGTGGGACATGGCCAAAAAGAGCCATGACTTCAGGAGGAAGAACCTTGTGTCTCATGCAAAAGCCCGTCTGTTTTCCACGGCAGTAGGCAACCACAACAAGTGAAACGAAATGTGCTTCTCTACATGTGCTTCTTTCAACCCGGCCTATTTCGCTTCACTCGTCACGATTGCCTACTGCCATGGAAGACAGACGGGCTTTTGCATGAGACGCAAGGTTCTTCCTCCTGAAGTCATGGCTCTTTTTGGCCACATCCAGCCTTCACCCAGACATGATCGGTGTGGATGCAGCAAGCTCGCCTCTACAAGGACCACCTTCAAGCATATATTCAGTTGACTTCAACGAAGGATCATGCTGGAAGCCGGTGCAGGGAATGGATGTGTGTTGTGGACACAGCCACAGAAGTGCTGTGGCAGCAAGTACTGCCTACACTTCGAGGTCTGTTGCCAAGGAAAATCCCTGTAAGCGGAAGCCCCGTTCACATTATCGGCAATGCGACAGTCCCGGAGTCGGTGAAACAAGTGTTAAGCTGTGGGCCGAAGTTTGCCGTCGAGCCCAAGAAGAAGCCTCCAGAGCTCCTTGCAATGGTGCACCTTATGTTACGTGTCTTTCTCCTCACCTGGTCTGGTGTTTTCGCCGGCGCTGTTTTACTGCGAGTAAAAGCTCGTTAATTCAAACTCGAAGGGGACTATAAAACTGTTCGAATTAGCAAAAGGGCACTAGAATGAACGGATATTGCACCACACTGCATGGGCAGAAACCAATGAAGCCACCTCTAGACTCGTTATTACACACTAGGCGCTACTACACGTTTCTGGCAGGTGATTTCGTAAATTAATTTCATGAAGTTCTAACAGCAAACAGAATTAATTGATCAGCCAGTGATATGCCAGAAACAAGCACCGACGTGCATTCATATGAGCAGTGAGTCTTAATGTGAAATATATGACGCTATTTATGCTCCAAAACTCGTTTATTTATATGGCAGAGTTAACGCAATCAAAATGAAAAGTAATCAGTAATTTGCAATTGCTTGCATTTCTTCTGTTGCAACTCATGAGCATCGTTTGCAGCTTGCCCAAGAGCTCCAGCAATCCGAATTCTCATCTGCCGAGAAAAGCAGCTGTTTCGTTGGTTTGCATCTTAGTAAATTTGGTTCGGTTTCGTTTTGCAACACATTGTGATCACTTTGGGCCAACTTCTGTGAGGAGCAATGAAAACCAGGGGCTTCCAGTTCGAATTAACCGTAGTGGATACTGACACGTTCAAATTAGCGGGAGTTCTCCCCCATAGAAATGCGCAGGGCTGTGCTGGGACCAGGGCGTCAGTTCAAATTAACTAAGTCCGAATTAACCAAGTTCAAATTAACAAGCTTTTACTGTATATTCGTCACGGCATTGTCTAATGAAAAAGCAGGTTTATTTACAATTCTTAAAAATACCACAGAAACTAAACAACACCATAGTCAGTGAATGTGGAGTCACCAACTCCAGCATTATTACAAGACATATCAGTTCTATGCAAGTCTTGGAAACCTTCAGGCAGACACTGATTAAGGTTGACATTTACAGTATTATAGACCTGAAGTGGTAAACATCTATTTTGCAAATAAGGCAAAACAACAAGGGAAAAAACCGACCTTTCAATATCACAGTCAAGTCTTTTTTAACGTTATGCTCCCTCAAACATCAGTAACATAATTATAAAGAAACTTTTCCCCTGCACATTACACTTTTCTATCATGCACATGAGCAATGTGAGAAAGCCAGCTTTGTATCCATGAAGTGATCTGTGCGTGAACATTGCCGTATGTCCAACTGCAACGAAACTTTGCACACCTCAAAAAGCCGATTTATAGGCAGTATAGCCGGAGATAAAGCTGCCAAATGTCGCCTTCGAAATGCAAGTGGTTACCTAAGAAAAGAACTTGCCAACAATGCAATTTCTGATACCGAAACAGAAAAAACGACACCATTACGGCTGACTAGAAGTGACGCAGACCCCAGCCCAACAAACCGACCAATGCAGGTAAATCGTCTGCTCTGCGCTCCGAAGTATGTGCTTTGCGGCCTGCGCCCCATTCTTTTTTTTTTAAGTAACGAAGAAATGAACATCATAATGGCGGTAAATCGAGCTAGTTAGCTGTTCATAATAGTAAAATACAGTGCGAAAACAACAGATGAGCACACAGAGACAAACGAGCGCTGTTTGTATCTGTGTGTTCATCCGTTGTTTTCGCACTGTTATTTTACAGTAACAAAGAAAAAAACTATGTAAACATGCAGCGTGAAGGAAACACGGATACGTGCTCATAAGGGTTCTTGTGCACATTAAAGGGACACTAAAGGCAAATAACAATTTATGTCAGAGTGAAAGCCCAATGTATGACAACTTCTAAAACGGCAATATTATCAACAGCAGTGCCCCACTTACCGAGAAATTAAGCTAAATGTATCACATGATGAGCGCCACGAGTGGGACATTTTCGAGGTGATCCCAATGACGTATGGAAGTCGGCCTACAATAAATCACTAGTAATCGAACTAGCAGCAGTAAAAAAAGAACATTCCGAGCATCAAAAGACGTAATAAAATGCTGTTTGTTCGTTTCCGCTTGATTCATGAAAAACAAAACCTCCGTGGCGTTGCCATGGGGAACGGCGCGCGTGGTTCAAAGGTTCCGTTTTCGCCGAACTGCGCCTCGCCCGTCTCAGTGGTAGTTTCGGGATCGCGTACTGCCATGCGTGTTTTGCGCGCTCGTGAAAGTCGCTCTGACAGAAAGTTCGACAAAATGCCGCATGCGTGTGATATTGCCGGATGCCCGAATGGTGCACAACACCAGTGTTGCAGCAAGGAAACCGGTGTGTCTTTTCACTGGGTGCCGCGGAATGAACCCTTACGCTCGAAGTGGCTTAGTGTCATGCCATTGCGCCAGTGTGCTAAACAGTCAAAACCTCTGCGTGCTCGCTGCCCTTTCGTACTGAGGATTACGAGACCAACTGCAACTTGGTGAAGGCTTTGAATGTGCCCATCCGAGCAAGTCTTTGCCGCAGCACCGTTGTTGCTACTGTGGGTCCCGCTACTTCCGCTCGGCTGCTACTAGTGTCGGCGGCCGCACAGTAAAAGCGGGCAACGTTGGGCACGGCAGCAGTGACGTATGAAAGTCGTATTTTCAGGTGGGAGATTTGAAGCGTGCTAACGCAATGCGGACCACTAAAAACGTGATTTTATTTCAAAATAAGCACTTCCTTGGCACAAAAGCAGCACTACGAGGTTTCTGGACCACTATTTCAACAATCAACGTCGACTTAATATTTGCCTTTAGTGTCCCTTTAAAGCGTTCTCGAAGTAACGGCTGCCCACTTTGCACCTACTGTCTCGTCCTGCTTTCTTGGAGAACTCGCTAGTTCACAATAAATGATGATGCTGGCTTATGCTTCAGGTATTCTCACTTCGTTGATAGACTACGGACGGTAAGACAACATTAATATTGATGCTCGGTTTGTCACACTCCTATGTCTACTGAAAGCGTCCTTGCATTTCTGTAAACATCTGTCTGACTGCGCCCAAAACTTTTATATTAAACCTGATGTAGCACAATTTGTTTTCTTAAAATAAGTTTACGTGCTTGAATTCCTTTGAACCCACTAAGAGTGTCCAACCGAGCACGAATACATTTTTATCGAACTTTGCTGCTTTGAATACTTGCAACTAGATGGCGAGCCAATCAACTTTTAGAGCTTTGGTTACCCGCGTGTAGATGGCAGAGTAAGTTTAGCGGTTTGCGGGGTGTCGTTTTAACGGTTTTACGCTATACTAAATCTTTTTCAAATAGCACTATGCTATATTTTAGAGTGCAAAAAAAAACATGCTAACGCAAGAACTTTACGCTATACTAAAGCTGTCTAATACGAATACCTCGTGTCACCGGCGCTTCTCCAAACGCTGGTTGGGGCTTTTCGCTGTTGGGTTTGCAGTGGTAGAATATTGAAGACACTGCGTCAGGATTCAAGATTCTTTTCATTTTCAACGGCATTTGGGCGAAGAGACACATGTCGTACATAAAGTCATCAGCTTTGAAGTGCGCCGCCTAAAGCACCGTGCTCTTCGATAGCTCCCATTCCTTTCGCCTCACTGCGATAGCCTGCAGCTTTTGGAGCTTTATGTTTTTTGTAAAAGCGTGAAAGCTGGTCCAGGCCATGACATACGTGCTCCGGCAGCCAATGGCCGTGCATTTCATTGACACCGTACTACAAAAGAGCTGAAACTCTTCTGAATTAGCCACCCATAGAGGGGCATCACGCAGAAAAGGAATGGAGGCGGCCAATGCGGCTGCAGAGAGTTCTGCTCAAGAGCAGCGGCAGGCTGGCATTTAGGTAATTTCTGTTTGTATCCGATTTGCACACTGCTAGCGCTCCACGTTGTCTGTTAGCTGACAATTAGAGCACTGACTATAAATTAAATACGTGACTGCAAGATTTTTCACAGACATTATCATTACTTGCCCAACATATACTACGCATTCCGAGCCAATTCTGCCCAAGTCAAATCTCGTTGCAGTTGACCATTAAGGATATAAGAAGCATATCGCAAAGCAAGGTCAGCAAATGGAACAAACACGCACCGCTCACAGGGCATAAACAGCTAAGCAGAAAGCATGAAGAGGATGAACAGCTGGCATTGTAGTTGGTACTGACATGGCAGTAGCAACGCAATGTCAGTTCTGCACAGCATTTAACAGTGTTTTGCCTGATGCTGCTTGTCACGTGGAAAGAGGAACCATATTTAGGCCTGTGGTTCTTGTTGTTATTAATGCTCAAGCAAGATACACAGCACCTGTAGTGGCCTGCATTTTTATTCTGACAACACTTCAAGAAAACATTGTGCTTACCACTATCGTGAATGAATATGCAAAATTTCACATTTGAATCAGACAGTTGTACTCTTTTCAGGAACTGGCTATTCTAATCAAGGCTAACAAAACTTCGAAGTCTTGATTATGCGCTATTCTATGAAAACGCTACCGACGAAGAAGACGTACAGACGAACAGAAGTAGACGAGACAAAGCGCAACTTTCAACTGATTTATTTCGTGCGTTGTTCAAATATATATCGAGTACAAGGCACACGTCAGAGTGATAACACACACATACCCTCGCCTACACGTCATCCACCCTTCGCGTTTTCACTACAAGATTTACTTCTGCAGAAGATAAATGTAAAGACGGCATGCTCACGCAGTTTTTTTCCCCCAGAGAAGCCATGATGGCTGCTTCAGAAACCAATCTCTCTTTTTCATCTTTCACATGTTTTACAATTTTTGTTTTTTCAAATTCGGGTGCGCACGAGCATCGATTACAATGTGTTGCTAGATTCCCTGGGTGGGTGACATGCTCGCAATTGTACCGATGCTCTCTAAGTCTTGTGTTAATGCATCTCGAGGTTTGTCCTATATATTGTTTTCCGCAGGTTAGCGGTATACTGTACACTACTTCTACTTCTATGTACATAATGTATCACATAGACTAAAAAAGATAGCGAACAAACATGACGTCCCTGTTGTATTCTCAGCACCACAGAAACTGATAAGTCTTTGTAACAAAGTCAACAATGCAAATGAAACCACAAAAAGCAATAGATGTCAGATAAAACATGCGCAGAGGTTTGTCGAGTGCGAAGTAGAAGTAGTGTACAGTATACCGCTAACCTGCGGAAAACAATATATAGGACAAACCTCGAGATGCATTAACACAAGACTTAGAGAGCATCGGTACAATTGCGAGCATGTCACCCACCCAGGGAATCTAGCAACACATTGTAATCGATGCTCGTGCGCACCCGAATTTGAAAAAACAAAAATTGTAAAACATGTGAAAGATGAAAAAGAGAGATTGGTTTCTGAAGCAGCCATCATGGCTTCTCTGGGGGAAAAAAACTGCGTGAGCATGCCGTCTTTACATTTATCTTCTGCAGAAGTAAATCTTGTAGTGAAAACGCGAAGGGTGGATGACGTGTAGGCGAGGGTATGTGTGTGTTATCACTCTGACGTGTGCCTTGTACTCGATATATATTTGAACAACGCACGAAATAAATCAGTTGAAAGTTGCGCTTTGTCTCGTCTACTTCTGTTCGTCTGTACGTCTTCTTCGTCGGTAGCGTTTTCATAGAATAGCGCATAATCAAGACTTCGACATGAACCAACTAGCCCCAATCATCGCCTTGCTAACAAAACTTACTGAAGTCACAAACAGTTTTAGTGGCTGCTGTCATAAAATCCTCGAAGATCCTGTTTTTCTCAGATTCCATGACCCATGGACTCTTAATGTTCACTGTACAAATATGCAGAGAGCCACAGAATGCAAGACGGCAACGCACCAGGGCTAGCAGATAGCAGCGACGGTATGGCCACATGCACTACAAAATCCTGGAGGGAGAAGCAGCGCCTCGCTACCAGGATGCACGTGAAGACTGCCAGGTTGTCGTGGATGGACAGGTCTCCCACCTGCAGGCATGGCACCACATTTTATGGCTGCAGTTCCTCTCACAGAACACCTGTCTCTGTCATCTCAAAGTGCACCGACATCGCTACAAGGGCCACATAAGGCTGCAACTAAGCTATAAATAATTACAATGCTAAATTGAGAAGCACAGATTAATTACAGTGTACTGGCACAGGCATAAGGAGCCCACACTAAAGGTTTTTGCTCAAGTATTGCCATAGAGTGTCACTCAAGTGCAGTGAGCACTGCAGTTAACAAGAGGTGCTGCCGCCATTTGCCAAGTTTAATGTGCAGCTTCAAGTAAAGGGATGTTCAGGAATATGGGAGTATAAGCCAACAGCAACACAGATGATAAAGATTGATTATTATCACTGTCAGAACATTCATTCCCCATACATGAAAACAGTCTTTCATAAATTTTAACACAACGTCACACGAGTATTCTGGAACGAGTAGGTAAGGCAGCCAGAGAGGTGGGGTGTCGACATGCACAGCGTGAGCACAAACTTTTATTTTCTGCAACGTCCAACATAATGTGGGTCGGAGGTTGTAGGCCGAACTTAAAAAAGGATCTGTTCAGCCTGAGCCAAAAGAAAGTAAAATTTCATTTTTATTTCTTCTTTGGCTCACTAAACTCACGCACGTAAATGTTCGGCTACAATGACGCAAGTAGTGCATCAGTGCCTTTTAAAGGTCCCTGCATTATCTTTCTGAAATTATGTAAGTGGTTAAGCTACAACTAAAGTGAATCATTTGCACCTCAACTTAAAAGGACACTAAAGAGCAAAACGATTTTTCTTGCATTAGTAAAGTTGTCTTCCACGATACCAAAAACACCACGCTTGATGCGAGAAGACGCTTAATAAGCGAAAAAACACGCAAAAAGAAAATACAGGTGGCGACGCCACCTTGGAATTCCCGCACCATTTGCCGTGACGTTACATATTTTTGATGGCGCCTGCTTGGGCCTGTGTAGTTCCTAAGCGGTTAAATCGAAGTACATTGTCCTCTGAGGGGGCCAGAGACTTGACATAATGAGTTTGTGGAAATTTCATCACGCCAGTGGCGCCAAAATACGTTAAATGCTCTTTGAAATGTTTTACGTCACGAATTACAAAGTTCGGCGCGAAATTTAAAAATGAAACTTTGAACTTGGTTTTCTCCTCTAACAATAAACCTATGGTGGTGAAATAAACTACACAAGAGTTCTCCGAGCACACTTTATCAATCTAAATCAATTCATGGTTTCTCTTTAGTGTCCCTTTAAATAAAGCACATTGTGTCCAGGAAGCTATGAGCAATTAGAGGTTGCCCTCCCTCCAAGCCATGCTCTTCTTAACTTCTTTGCCGAGCAATCAGAGCTAAAGCTCTGCCCTGCTCACACATGCCACATTTTATCCATCGGGTTGATCTCTGTTCCACCAGGTGCTGCCAAAAATCAGGCCGCTAGGCCACTCGCTCTCCCTGTACGAATGTGAAAAAGCCGATCAGGTCAGGGTGACATATCAAAACAACACCATGTTCCAAAACATGGGTGCCCAAGAACTAGGCCTGGCTTCATGCTGTGATCTGTAGCAACAAGCATGTTTAAAATCTTATAGTAAGTTACATACTTTAAGCAGAGCGCTTACATCAATGATCAGAAGGGCACTAGCGCCCACTGGCTAGAAAAACTCACATGTTAAAAGATTTAATTTTACAATACTATGCATACGGCATTCATAGAACATGAAAAGGACCTCAACACAGTACAGATATCAGATGTTTTGGAGGCATTGAATCTCTGAGAAGTAGTTGAGACATATATACAAATACCATAGCCAAGATCAACAAAGATTCCACAGCAACCCTGCTTCTGCACAAGGAAAGCAAAAAGATTGCCATCAAGAAAAGGGTCAGCAAGGTGGTACAATCTCTTAATGCTCTTTACTATATGCTAAAAAAAAAGCATTTACATGACTAGACTGGGAAAAGATAGGAATGATGTTTAGCAGAAAGTATCTCATCAGCTTAAAAGGTTTGTAGATCCCACACTGCTCTTCGGCAATGATGGTGATGAAGTGCAAAAAAATAATTCAAGACCTTAACCGAGAAAGTGTTGAAATATGGTTGAAGATAAATGTGCAGAAGACAAAGATATTGTTTGGTGGCCCTGTGAGAGTGAAGAGTTTCAAAAATTGTCAACCGGGCCCTTGAATACGTACAAGAGTATGTATATTTAGGTCTGTTAACACAGGAGTCTTTTCATGCAAAGGAAATCCACTGAAGAATATGGATTGGCTGAACATGTATGGCAGACATTCCTAAATCACGACTGGCAGCTTACCTATAACACGAAAGCGGAAGGCGTGCCACTATTGCATTCCACAAACACTAACATACAGGGCAGAAGTTTGGAAGATGACAAAGAAACTTGAGAAGAAGTTAAAAACTGCACAATGTGTGATGGAATAAAAAACAATAGGCATAACCTTAAGAGAGGAAGGGAGCAGAGTGATTTAGAGAACAAACAGCAGTAGCCTTGCTTCCACAATGAGAAAATGTGGACCTGAACGGGTCTTGTAATGCATAGGACAGAAAACCAAAGTTCATTGAGAGCGGCAAAATGGCTATAAAGGCATAGAAAACACAGCTGAGGGTGGTGATGAGATAGGTGGGGTGATCAAATTAAGAAGTTAGCAAGCATAGAATGAAACCAGCCTCGCACAAGACAGCGCGAATTGGAAATCTATGGGAGAAGTCCTGCAGTGGACACAGAATAGGCTAATGACGACGGTTAACTAATCAACCAGGTACCTTGAAAGGTACCTGGTTTCTAAAGCCAGGTACCTTTAGAGCCAGGTATCGCTAAAAATTCAGACACGCAGAGGTAACTTGATACTCACATCAACTTGAGTCAGGACGTCAATGAAGCCACACGTATGATTAGATGAACAGCAAAGAGCTTTGAGGACACCCAGCCATTCAGCACTAAGCAGACCACAACTGGCAGTAAGTTCAGCACACAGGAGAGAGATGTCATTCAGCCTGGAAGAAATACATAACACGTGGTATGTCACAAGAACTACAGCAGCTGTTCCCAATAAGTATGCCTGCTTTCTTTGGCCCCGACAGTGGCATCTATACACGTAAAAAGAGCTAACACTTCAACAGTTGACACAGCCAAGCATTGATCTACTTATACTGCTACATATCCTAGAATATATAGACATGTACTGAAGACATCACATAGAGCAAGGTTTGGTACAGAAGTACAAAGACTGTGGGGTTTCAGAAGACTTGGAAATGAAATTTTGATATTTTGATTTAGTTAGTAGACATGAAATTTACAGACTAAGCATACTGTCAGGTTAAACATGGCATTTTTTTTCCCAGTTGAGTCAAGCAAAACTAAATAATGCACAGTACAGCTTAAAACTGCAGCAGAAAAAGTAACATTTTGAATGTAGCTGTAGGCTTCCCTATTTTGAAGACTGTCCAGCTGACAGCCCAATTTTCAGAGGAAATCCGTACCTGTCTGCATCTTGTGCCACAGAGATGCTCTGAACAGCATTGCAAACAAAGCTGTACCTAAATGCAGAATTTTCACTGAGCTGTTTGATTTGTTGGGGATCAACCCTAACCCTGGAAATAGAGAGGAAAAAAAGAAAAATTAAGTTCTGACTTGGGCACTCTACAGAAATCATACCACTTCTGGATTCGATTAATTATCAGGGTTTATTAACTATCAGGAACAGCACAGACGCTGTCCTCAAGCTGGTAACTTGTATCAATGACAAAACACTTGTACACAAGAGAAGTTTCCTGAGCACAGGCCCTGGCCTAGTTCTGCAATGATAAACTAGAAAGTACAGTTAAAACTCAATCTAATGAAACCCGATTTACGAATTTCCCGATCTAATGAAGAAACTTCCATTTCCTGGCAAGAATTCACAGGGTTCAGTGTTGCCATCAACTCAAACTAACGAGGCTATTATGGCACTCAACCTAATTCAACGAAGTTTTCCCAGAATAAATGAGTAAAAAATGAAGCCATTTCTTTCTAATTTTGACAAAAACTGTTTTTTTTTTTCCAGGCGTGTGCTGTAATGCATTCACGTCAAAACATCAAGCCACCCTGGTTTTATTTTGACGATGCTGTATGTCGTGCCCATGCACAGAAAAACAAACTTAACAGTCAGTAACGCTTTTACGCAAAATGGCACTAGGGGACTGTGGTGGTTTGCTGTTCCTGTAAATGCTCCCCTGAGAGCACGATGGTTGCTATCGTTATTTAATGGTTATGCGAGAAATGACACAAATTTTCTTCTTGCAACTTTCTTGCTCTGCCTGCTCACACAGTTGCAGCATTCGTACTTCCAGTTTTTGCGTATCGGCAGCTTGTCATAGATTCACGTGACCGTCGACCTCGCCTGTATCGCTCAGACATGGGAGGCTCCATGTCCAGGCTGCCTTGGCGGACTTTTCACACGTGCAGGCAAGTGTCAATGGCAAATAAAATGCTGCAGTAGTTTTCGGGTGTCGCTACGTTACAATTTTATATTACGAAGGGCCAAAAAAATCCCTTTCTCGATTTTACAAACTTCCCGACTTAATGAAATAATTCGAGCACAGTCATTACATCGTTAAATCGAGTTTCAACTGTAGATACCTAATGCAATTCAAACTTGCTAATCCTCTCTCTTGGCATGTTTATAAAATCTAGCTTGAATAATGGCAAAAGTTGGAATGCCTCTCTCTGGCACACCAATTTCTTAACTTAAGGGGGGGACGTGGCAATGGGAATGGTAAGCAAAATGCTTTCTTGGGCTAGTTGGTTCATGACTTCTGTGTTAAAACTGTAACGCAAAACATCACAAGGACCGACAAAGAACACAGGACTGGGGCTATAGTAGCGGCAGTCCCATGTTCTTCGTCGGTCCTTGTGTTGTTTCGCGCTACAATTTTAACACAGAAGGGAATGGTAAATTTCGTCAAAGTGTTCAATTTTTCAATTTATTTTTTTTTGCCTAATCCTCAAACCATCTTTTACATCATGGTGAAATAATACAATAAAATAAGCAGTAGAAGTTGAGAAACAAGCATTTTACTAGTGTGCTGTCATCAAAAACTGTGCTGTCACCCAAAACTATGACAAAACCGGGCTTCAGAAAATTAATATATTGCCACGTGCGTTTCTTATTATCACTTTTGCTGTATTCGGTTTCCGCCCACAAAGACTGTCAGCAATGCTCAGCGCAAACCGCGCCTCACTGTTTGAGAAGCTTCCTGATTATTGTAGATCGTTTTGTTAAGATTGCGCTCAAGACGCGAACACTCGAGCTTATTCTAGAGTGCGCGGCAACCAGCGATAACGCTGGGATATTCGACGGCACATGTATAAATACCGACACGCTTCACCGCTTGTCATTTTTTCAACGGCCGATGCCCAGTTCGCCGCTATCAGTGTACAGCGTGTATTGCTGTAGTTTGAGTTTTCATTTCCCGGCCACAAGTTCGGCCAAATAAAGAGTTTCATCTTGACCACTCCAGCTGTTGTCTTCGTCGACGTCACGACCCCGTGACAATACTGTAGCTTCCTCTTGGCACAGTGCAGTCATCTTGGCATCATTGTAAAGAGGAGAGATCGGAGTTCAAGACAACCCTAAACCTGCATTTATCCAATGAAAAATGTAACCAGCTTCCTTCTGAGTTCTGTTTCCTTAGCTTTGTGCTCCGTTTTGGTTGAGCTGCATTTTCTCAGCATTACTTTTTTGTACAGTTGCTGTCAGTCATCCCTGTGCCATTTCACAACAAATAAAGATATAACCATTCCGTTTTTTGCACCTGAAACATTGGTGAGTGCCGTAAGGCTGTCCATATTTGCCTGCACATCGTATAGATTTTTTTTAATTGGCTTTTTGTAAAAGTTGTTAGCAAGACAATATGTACAGGCCATTTAAAAAAATGTTTGTGCGCTTATTTGAATATTAACAAATAAACCAATAGCTTTATGGCGCAGAATGGGCCTTTATGAATATTCGTATGCAAAAATCTTGATGAACTTGTGTCTAATTCATTAATTAATTTTGGGATGACAATGAGAGCTTATCAGATGTTGCAACTCAAAAACTACAACAGATAGCTCTAAACTGATTTCAGTTATGATATCAGCATAACAAATCACATCTGCATGCCAAATTTCGTTACTTTATCCCCATAAATAACAAAAGAAGTTTTTCATTGCCACTCATCCCCCTTTCATTGCACAAAAACACAGCCTTACTTGCTAAAGCATGAAACTAAGTGGTCAAAATTCTTCTGAGCCTCTCCACTACGGCATCTCTCATTACTTCAGTGTTAACGTGAGGCAATAAATCCACAAATCAATCAATCAAACTTTTTCATGCTCAAACTTATAAAACAACAACAGGCTCAAAGGAAGAAAATGACCATATGTAACTACTATAATGCTGGAATCTGATCAAGTTTACTTGACCTAATTCGGGAACAAAGGCATTTTGTTAAAGAACACAAGGCAGTTGATACCAACACTGCTTACCTGGGGTTATTTACACATTCAATCATGTACGAACTGTCCCAACGAAGGTTGAGAGATGATGGTGTTTGAGACGCATACAGTGTTTGCTTGACTTTTGAATAGAAAGAGCCAAAAATTTCGGAATGTTTGGACTGCAATGAAGACAGGAAACACCACAACGTTCAATAAATGTGGAAAAATAAAGTTCCATATAGTGTGAAAAAAGAAAGGATATAATTAAATCCAGTTACATCGAACTCAAAGGAGATTGTGAAAAACTTTGATACATCAATAACTCAAGCTTTGACAATATATCTGAGAACTTTTCACATCTTGGACGGCTTCTTGAGATGTTAAAAGCAGAAATCTACAAATTTGTTTTTCCAAGACCACATTGAAGGCATGAAAGGTTACCTATTTTTCATTCATGCCTTCTCACAGAATGCATGTATTGGACAAGGAAGCATTTTGTATTTTTGAAGCAGTATGGCAGTCCTCAAAAATAACGAACTGCCACAGATGGTATACATCATTGCGTCGTAATTAGTCTCTCCGCTATTAGCATTCTTCACTGCATTACACTGCTGTGTTGCAGTGGAGCTTATTAATGCCGGTCCATCGTTAAGTGATGCAAATAAAATCCTGCATGAGCCATCCATATTTTGAAACTTGCACCTTGTTCATTTTTACATGTATATTTACACTTCCCTTCAGATTTAGTGCATTGTTTTACAGCCCCGCCAAAACACAGCCATTTCGCCAGCATAAATATTCACGACGATGTATGAAGTTCACTTAAAGGACCCCTGACACCAAAATTGAAACCTCGAGATCTTTGTGTTGTTTGACTTTCCTGTATACGGGGGCACATCTGAGCGATTATTAGTGACGAACGTTGCCTTTAAGATATCTTAATTTGGTTTTAAAGTAAGCGTGAGTGCTCACTTGAGTTGGCTGCACCTTGCGACATCCTGGTACGACGTAGATAGAGGCCCCGTGTGACGTTCCACAAGTAAAGCAAGTACTGTGGACGTCACAGAAGGTTTGCAGGGCGCACGTGCACAATACGACGACTGGCACTCGGCGAGGCCTATTGTTCCGCACTCCTCTGGCTCTGTTGTCGGGCTGCTCTCGAGGTAGTTTTCGTGAGGGGACACGCGCTTAACAGGTTTAACCCATACAGAGGCACCCACATACTTTCAATCTCTACCGCGCGCGGGGCCCCGATTTGAAAACCGCGCTGTGAACGTCACCACAGCTTGAGTGCACGTGGTCTTTGACGCTTTCCCGCATGGGGCGCCAGTTTCTTGTGGTTTTTAGGCGGGCGTTTTGAAGTGATGCTAAAATGGTCACAATTAACTACACTAGAATTAGTTGTACGATACGCTAGAGCATCTACGATTTAATTTAGAGATTACCAGACACAAAGCTACAAATTACAGCAAAAAAGTCACCAACAAAAATTTCGCTGTCAGGGGTCCTTTAACAAAACAAGTTGCGCGGCTAGTTGGTGATACATTCTTACTCAAAATATTCTAGCGCTGCTTTTGACGAGGACCGAAGTAGCACTGGAATATTTTAAGAGTGCAAGAAGTGATCACACGCAAGTTAGCAGCACATTTACAGGAGTGCAGTGCCGCACAGCACTCAATACGTCAAATATGGATGTGTATTGCAGTTCGATATACAATATACATGCAGTGTGATGCTACACTTTCACATGGGATTTCCAAGAGGATGTTACAACTGTTTGATGTAGCAAGTAATTCCATACATCCGGGTTCGACTGTACACACGGTGTTCCTCACCTTGAGGTAGGAGCATGAAGAGTACAGGTCATGCAGGTAGCACAGTATGCAGCGTTCTGCAGAACTGCATTCCGCAGGGTTGGCAACATTCTTCACTAGCTTGCACAAACTGTAGAATAAAATTAATTTAACACACCTAAAGAGATCATAGAACCATTTTTTTTAACAGAGTAACTAAAACTTATGTTATCATTAGGCAGTACTGCTTTCTCAGCCTTATATTATTCCTGTGCATGCAGCTTGGAGCCCGAAGTTTCATGCAAGAGGCTTTCTTTCAAACTTTTGAAACAGCACTCTTTTTTTTAATCGAAGTATACAGTGGAATCTCTGCTATGAACATGGTTGATCCAAATTCTGTGACAATATAAATTTTAGCAATGTCCCGGACCTACGTTATACAAAATACACTAAGATTCGATCTTATATGAATAGTTTTTCTATCCATCATCGGTGTTATGAACACACGAGCCATTGGGATAACAGAAAGCAGGCCAGGGCATCTAGTCTCACACAGAGTGCGCACAGTGCTGCCACTGGCCCTTCTATCTACCTCTGCCTCTAGTCTCTGTCAGCCCAGCGGTAGCGAGAAGTAAGGAGAGAAGGAAAGGAGCCAAGCGCGCATTCATTTAGGCAAACTCCGTCAAGGGTCTTTCTCTTTTTTTTTTTTCTTTTTTTGCACACAGAGTCCTGTTAGTGGGCCGTCCTCGCCAGCGACCATTGGCTCATTGGCGTGCTGGTAGGCTAGGGCATCACCGCCACCGGTAACTCGAAGTGTGTAACCTCAAAACCTGGATTGCTTCACCTTTTTTGTATTGCTGCAAAACATGCCACCAGGCAGTTTAATAAGCTAGAATAGAATTTGACAAAGCTTCACTATGACCTCTGGCAACTGTTTACATCAAAGTATTAATTTTCGTGCGCAAAAAAGTGCACACGCACCGCAACAGTGATGCCCCCTTGGCAGTCTGAAGCCCATGTCAGCTTCTCAACAAGCTATACTGCAGACGAATTTTCTCCAGCTGCTAACTTTTAAAGCTGAACTAATATATTGTTTCCACTAATGATGACATTATGAGCTTGTATTCTCAAAACAGGATTAAAGGAGCACTGACACGAAAATTTTGCATCTTGTTTTTTCTGTTGCGATAAGTAGTCAACGACCCACTTATCACAACTGGAAAGCTCATTTGCTCGAGCGCGCGACCGTTAATTATTTGGAGACGGTTTTATAGCGCCCAGTCGCAGTTTCGGTTTCAGAGAGCGCCGAGGGAGGCGGGACCCAGAGTGGTGGTGTGCGTGAGCACACAAAACCGCTCCGGGACTCTTTTCGACAACTCTTTTCAACGAAGGCTTCCTGGGGTGCTGCTACAATGCCCTCTGAGACGTTGTAAATATGCGTGACCCCCCCCCCCCAAGATGCACTGCCGAGGCGAGGACACCAGCCTTTGTACTCCTGTGCAAGTCTCCCCTTCTTTCCGTTGAAAAGGTCTGCTAGGAGACAGTGGGAGAGAGCGCATGCAACAATCGTGGCAGCCAACACAAACTCGTGACGCAGGTGGCCGTTGGTTGTTTACAAGGACACCAAAGGCGTGTTTCGCATGGAGTGGCGCGACGCGCACTTTAAACATGATTTTAAATATGTTCTAGGCTATGTTATCCGTTGACGTTTCGTAGATGATGCGTGTGTGTCCACACAAATCCATCCCACAGGTTATCTCGCCTTTGAAATTTTGTGTCAGTGCTCCTTTAAGAACTCTGAACATTACATGAACCCTGCCGCTAAGCAGAGCAGTGCAAGAGCAGGTGTTGCTACATCGTCTACGGTCTCGAAAGAAAAACGGTACCAGCACATTGCCTTTTAGGTAGTGCCGAATAAAAATCACCTGTGTACTGAGAGCTACACAAATCAAAGCACAAACTGATATCAACAAGCAAACATGTTAGAACATAACTGGCAAAAACCCAACGCCGTAAAAGTAAATTTTTCAGAAATTACACAGCAACTGCACAGAACGGAAGGAAGGCTTTAGTCATGTGAGCAGTGCACCATCTGCTACAATCGATACGACAGCTATAGTGACATCCCCTCAACAAGTCTTGCAGATGTACTGACCTTTCACAAGCTTGTAAAGTATAATCTTGGCATACAAGCAGGCAGCAATGGTACCTATAAAACAGGCCTACAATGTACAAGCCTAGAGATGTTGCATATGATCCACTAAGAGTAGAACCCTTCTGTGCAAGCTGGTTCTCAACTTCAACGAGCTCTTTCAGCAACTGAAACGAGACACAAAATAAGGCAATCATTTCTTTGATACAGCAGATAGCAGCAGGACATCATTTAAGTCAAATCCTGAATGTATGCTACCTCAGTTATAGCAATATATTTACTGTAAGTAAAACACTGAGTGGCATACTTTCCAAGCAGCACAGTAGAAATTTTCAAAAATATTTTTCTGAAACCTTATGACTTTGTTATTCATACCAATCACTTAGTTGTAAAGATCTCACACAGTAATGCTTGCAATATAGCCAAGACATCAGACATCCTTCACTGCACAGGTAATCTCATTGTAATGCCAAAACAAGCACTAAGTTACTAAAGAGCTTTGGAATGAAAATAGTTTCGCTGAAAAAGAACTTCAAATAAATGTTGTAGCCCATTTCTGACTGACCCCCCCCCCCCCACCTTTTCTAATTCTGCCACTTTTACGTCCAAGGAATCTGGTTATATTAAATCTGAATGGGCAATGTCAACTTTTATTGTATTAGAAATGACTTCAGCTCTCTAATGTGTGCTTCCCCACCACAAAAATTACTTACATTGACAACAAGCAGCATTTCTTCCTTAGGAAAAGATCAACTGAGAATTTGAATAGGTCACAGTACTATGAGCCTTACCAACTGGCCCAAAGTAGTATTGTCCTAAAGTTGAGTAGGCCATGGCGTGCAAACCAAGCAATATGACTAGATAAAGCTGAAGTGAAGAAGCATCATGTGAATGGCTAGATGCAGAGAGAGGACATATTCACCTGAAGGCCAAACTTGATCAAGCCATGAATGTTGAAGGACAGCTCCATAAGGTCAAAGAGAAAGGCAATGTAGTCAACAAGAGGCAGGTGATTCGAGGATCCTGCAGCAAAGCCAGCCAACATCTCCACCACTGATGCAGCACATGTCTGGGCAACCACATGTTGGTCAAAATACGAAAGGGACTGGAATCTTGCCGTGACTGCCTCAAAGTTGAAACCCTCACGAGCATGCCGTTTGACCTAAATGAAAAAAAAAAAAAGAAAGCACAGCAGAATTCAAACTTACACATAGAAGATATTAAACTTGTTGCCATTTACAAAATGTACTAGCAGACCTGCGTTCAAGGATGTGATATTACAAAAGTGGCAAGTCTACATCACTGAAATTTAGTTATGGCTAGCCTTGGAGCCTTCATTATAGCAAACATTCAGAAAAATGAACAATTTGCCACAATCCCCTGAAGTTTGTTGTATTGACATTCGTTGTAATTGAGTACTCCAGGCTAAACCTTTCTGTCAAATTACATCTGCACACAGGGCATTTATGTTCATGAAAACAGGTGATAACAAACAGTCCAAAATTTCGGAAAATGCTGCGTGGTGAACAGCATAGATGACAGGGTGAGAAAGAAAGAAAGGAATCAGTCTTCAAAAACGAGAATTGTTCTGTGTCATCCCAGCACATCTGTTCAGTGTTCTTGTGCTTTTTACTAAGCCATTCACTAACCAAAAAGTCTAACTTACAATCTCAGAAAGTCAGAACTTCAAAACACTGCATGGAATTCACCTTTCCCCCGTCAGCGATGTCCATCGATGCCTTCTTGGCAAACAGCTTCTGTATTTCCTTGGTGACCTTCTTGAGTGCATGCCGTGCCTCGTCACGAATCTTTCCCACACCGTAGAGCAGAATGTGCCGTTGGTTGCAGTCATGAGACCAGAGACCCCCTTCCTCCTGAGGCAGAGGGAAGTGTGTGGTGTACTGCAGGTGCCGCAGGGGCCAGTTGGGACTCCGTACACCACTCCCTGGAGTCCCACTGACACCCGAGGCCCCACCACCTGGCTGGGAACCTGCACCCCCACCCGCTGGAGTCTCGGCCATGGGTGTGGTAGGGCCTTGGAGGGAGCCCCCTTCTTCCTTGTCCGAGCCTACGGAATCTGCAGAGGGGAGCGGCCAGACAGAACAGCAAGCATGACAAAACTTGATAATGCAAGCACATGAGAAGAGTGAATGCCTCTATTAAATTCTACCGGACCACTGCCAGTGCTTTCAATTGGGCCCCTCAAACAGCACCAAATAGCAGCTATGGTAGGAACAACCTACAAACAATTCTATGGCTGCATTTCCAGCACTTGGCATCCCTGTCAGGGGTCATTGCCCCAAACAGGCACCCGTCACAATCTGACGAAGTGACAAGTGAAGTATGGTGTGCAGTCAAATCCCGCTACACTCAAACCTCATTATAACAAAGTCACATCTGCCCCGAAAATAACTTCGTTATATCCAAAAATTCGTTATAAACGTTTATTTGTAACACTGTAGCTATGAAGAGACTATTCTTCATTTACTTCGTTATAACCAATAATTCGTTATATCCGTGTTCGTTATACCGAGGTTTGAGTGTACAACAAAATTGACGGGACGCGCGAAAAAGTTCGTTGTCGCAGAATTTCGTTGCAGCGAAATTTCATCTATAGACCACAAAAGTTAGCAAGATCTGATGATCCAATGACTCGTCCTATGGTCCTGGCAAGCGCATGCACTGTCCTTAGCATTTAACTCTCGCTAACTCGGACGTACTTGGCCGCACACCGAGTGAATATATTTTCTCGTGTAGAACACGCACAAAATATACAGAAAATTTAGCGCTAAACTCGGGGTGCGGGTTATACGCGAATTTCGGTGCGCAAGTTGGCTTCACGGTAATGCAAGGAAGGTGGCTTTGCGTCAATACGCGAGTTACACACGTGGGTTATACGCGAGCAAATACTATATGCAGGCTACCCTCAAAGTGCGCCGAGCACGTAGCGCCGCGAAGGAGCGTGCCAAAGTTCGCTAGAGGCTAACTGAAAACGAAGTGCCAAAGCTCCGCACTACCACAGTCATAAGCGAGCGAAAGGAAAGCCGAAACGCTTCGGGCCATTTTACGACATGCCTTTAATCTTCCTTCCGGTGTGTTAGCCGCGTAATTGAGCACATTCGCTATCGATGATCGCGACGATAGCGACCGCAGTTTTCTGTGCAGCGGCTGCGGCAAACGGTAGTTCCGTTTTCAATCTGAGCGCGATGGCCATGCGTGTGCCTTCAGAACTGCATCGTTGCTATCTCTGATCGCGTCTACCGTGGTTTTGACTGCAGCATTGCTTTGAGTCGATGCGCGTACTTTCGTGGTCGCCCATGATCGCATTGACACGACCGCATTTGTGTTCGCAGCAGTTGCGGCAAATGTATAATTAGGCTTGGACTAGGTGCGCGCTGGCCACGCGTGTGCCTTCAAAATGCCGTGGATGTCATTCACGATCACAGGGCTTGTGAAGACGAGCAGTAGTTTTGTTTTGAGTGCTACGTCAAAACAATGGCGGGAGTTCTTGAGGAACAATTCCTCCACGGCCAGCACGCTCATCAAACCCCTTGGCAGCATCATGGCGGATGGATCATCTGTCGCCGAGTAATTTACGAATGTTTACACGAATAATTTACCGGGATGTGCGTGTGGTGGCAGAAAGCATGTCTCTCATGAAGACACAGGTCTTGCAATGCGGCCCTAACGCATTGCAAGATTCGTGTAAAGCGCGAGACAGATGGTACGATTTTCCATGCGATGCGACGTCCGACGCGGCGGTGGGAAAACCGGAATGGTGACATTTCATAGCATCGGACAGCCACCATTCCGGCTGCCCCACCGCCGCGTCGACCGTCGCATCGCATGGAAAATCGTACCGTCTGTCTCGCGCTTAACGCATCGCTCTGGCAACGAGAAATGGTCGAGTTTCCAGCAGAATTTCGCGGCAAACCTAGGCCAAGCTCCTTTTCCCTATGTGGTGGCACTCGCGAAAACTTCGTTCAAGCGGAAATACCCAGAAAAAGTATTCATTGTGACGAGACATTTTTCGCATTGTTTTCTATTACGGGGAATCGAAAATTATTTGTTGTGGCGGAAATTTCGTTGTAGCGATATTCGTTATAGCGGGATTCGACTGTACTGGTATAGGTTAGCATGACGTCTGTACAGAAAAACAAAGGGGAAACTGTGGTCACTGTTACGATGACTCCACCAGGAGGGCACTGCAATCAATCGACGTGCCTAGCGCACAACATTTAAATATTGAAACGCAACTTTCTGCATTTACTGAATAAAATGGTCATGTAACACAATTGAAACTAAGATAATATGCAAAAAAAAATAACAACATACCATTAAGATGCATTATTGCAATAAATCATGCTGCTTCTGCATGCTTGCTGTTCTGATTCCAGACAGAAAAAGAAGGTGCTCCTCTGTTCATTCCATACATGTGCATGCCTGTTCGGTTGTCACAGTATGTTGAAGATATATGCGGCAAAACACACGAGGAGGTCCAGAAGGACTACTTTTCCTACATCAGCCGGACCGCACAAGCATCCCTTCAGTGCATCAACCAGAAGAGTGGTCGCCAAGTTTTACAAAAGAAAAAAATAATGCTCATGATGATTGCTGCTAAATTTGGGTATTTCGCTCCACAAAGGGCAATAACGTGTAGGATTACAGTTAAACGTTCCTGCAATATATTCAATCTGACGAAGCCCAATGTTGATGTTCTAATCGTACTGCAAGAAACACAATGCGTAAAAAAGCAAACTTTTGCAAACGCTCCGCTTCTCCTGCATGCACACACAAAAAAATCCGCATATGCAGCAAAAAAAAAAAACAGCAGAGAGCAATCAGAAATTTCCACACCGACATGCATGACTAACAAAGCAACTGTAGCCACCAATCCCAGAGGCCCTGTACCTCCGCCTACAAAAAATGACTCCATGCTGCAGCAAGCATGAGGCTGCTGTAGACCGATGTGCTCAAGCACTTCAGGCTGTCATTAACGACGTTTTCGGCTACATACGACAAACTGCCCTATTCCGGTACACTATTAGCAAACTGTCTTCTTCATTCAAGAGGCGGCACTGACATTTATTTTATACAATCGAGAAAGACATTCAAGTCAAGCAACATGTGAATAGAAAGATTAGGATACTCACGGTTCTTGCTATCACTTCCAATTCAACGGGATCTCAGAACATCACTTAATGAAGTCTTATGCTTCCGAGTAAGTGATGTTAAAATTTTATAAGCTGCTACACCGAGACAGCAAGAAATAGAAACCTTCAGCAGAAGATAACATCTTCAGCCCCTGTTCAACAGCTCCAGCAGTTATAAATGCTCCTGAAGATATAAGGTTCTCACTGTTCTTTATGTTCAATTCTATTTTTCTCCCGACATTTCTTCCACAACTATACAATACTGTCACATGGAATGAGCAGCAAAATGAGCATTCCAGTAAAACAGATAAGGCAGAATGTACCAAAATCAAGCTGACAACTAAGAAAGGCACCCTCTGCACATTCTGTTGCTGCCAGCCTTTCATAGAAAAGCCAAATGCATTTGTTTTAGCCTGGTAACAGGCATGCCACATGCTGGAAGAACAAGGGACAAGTGATACAGTTAAACCTGGATGTAACGAACCTCTACTTAACGAATTTTCCATGGTCATCATTCATTATTTTGAGCAGTAGATCTGCTGAAAATTCGGATAAATAATGTGTAACTTTTGCAATTGCTAAAAAAAGACAAGTGGCGATCGCGAGAGGAACGCATGCAAGCGCAGTGAACCACAGCAGTCGATCCGGTGTGCCGCGATGATGATATCATGATGATGAAAGTCGCTAGCTCCCCTGACGTCACTCTGTGGCAGATCCGAGTTTCTTTCCCTTTTTTTTTTCACTTACGCATCAAGACACCAGGTGTCGCTGTTGTGCGTACCTGATTTTGTTTGCTTTTTTATGCTTTTGCGTGTTTTGTTGTTGTTGCATCATGTGTGAGTAGACGCGACGCGAGCCTTAACGCAAGTGTCAACGTCACCATTGTGTACTGCGCGTTTCTCACAGTGACTGTTCGCTTCGAAAATGAGTTCAGCGAGAAAGCACAAAGTTTTGTCTTTCGAGGACAAGCTGTCGATCGTCAATATGGTCGCCACTGGCGTGAAGAAGAAGAATGTCGCTGTGCGATTCAACATTCCTGCCAGCACTCTGTCGACTATCTTGAGTGCGAAAGACAGCATCCGCAGTGCAGTAGAGTCGGGCACAAGCTTGAAGAAAAAAAGAATGAAGTCGTCAATGTACACCGATGTGGACAAAGCCGTGCTAACGTGGTTTTTGGACACACGTGCTCGAAATGTGCCCATAAGCGGCGCCATCCTACAACAAAAAGCGAAGGATTTTGCTTGCATCCTGGGCCTCGACGACTTCAAAGCTAGCAATAGCTGGCTGCAAGGATTTAAGAGCCGAAACGGAGTCGTCAGGAAGATCATTCGCAGTGAGTCGCCTCTGCCGACAGCGATGCTTGTGCATCGTGGGTGGCCAAGGAGCTGCCTGGCATTTTGAGCCGCTACGAGGCAGCTGACATTCATCACCATCATCATCATCATCATCATAAGCCTGTCTACGCCCACTGCAGGGCAAAGGCCTCTCCCATGTTCCGCCAATCAACCCGGTCCTGTGCTTTCTCCTGCCACGTTATACCTGCAAACTTCTTAATCTCATCTACCCACCTAATTTTCTGTCTCCCCCTCACGCGTTTGCCATCTCTTAGAATCCAGTCAGTTACCCTTAATGACCACTGGTTATCCTGCCGACGTGCTACTTGCCCGGCCCATATCCATTTCTTCTTCTTGATTTCAACTATGATATCCTTAACCCGCGTATGTTTCCTGACCCACTCTGCTTTCTTCCTGTCTCTTAAGGTTACAACTATCATTTTCCTTTCCATCGCTCGCTGCATCGTCCTCAATTTAAGTTGAACCCTCTTTATGAGTCTCCAGGTTTCTGCTCCGTAGGTAAGTACCGGTAAGATGCAACAGTTATATACCTTCCTCTTGAGGGATAGTGGTAGACTACCATTCATGATTTGATAATGCTTGCCGAATGAGCCCCATCCCATCCTTATTCTTCTAGTTATTTCACTCTCATGGTTCGGCTCCGCGGTTACTACCTGTCCTAAGTAGACGTACTCCTTTACAACTTCCAGTGTCTCGCCACCTATCACAAAGCGCTGTTCTATGCCAAGATTGTTCCACGTTACTTTAGTTTTATTAGATGCTGCCTAATCGCACGCTGGCGCTTAAAGGAGAAGACTGCCACAGAGGCAAGCAAAGAAAACTCCGCGTGACGGCTTTGCTTTGCGCCAACAGTGATGACAGTGACAAATGGGTCCCGCTGGTTACCGGGAAAAGCGCCCGGCCCAGATGCTTCAAGGGAACGAAGCGAATTCCGGTAAAGTATGTGGCCAATTCAAAGACGTGGATCTCGCCGGCGATCTTTTCCGATTGGCTGAAAGACTTCAGCGAAGACATCAAGTGACAAGGCTGCCAAATCTGTTCGCTCCTGGACGATTGCTCTGCGCACCACGTTGATGGCCTTCAGCTCTCAAACATAGAGTTGATATATTTTCCTCCCAATTGCACATCCCTGATACAGCCACTGGACAAGGGAATACTCAACAGCTTCAAGTGCTGCTACCACCATCGTGTGATAGAAAAGGTTCTTCTGGACATCCGTTTTGAACGGCAAACAACGATAAACATCTATTAAGCCGTTGAGATGATTGCCGTGTCGTGGCAAGAAGTTGCAGCTCAGACAGTTTCAAATTGCTTTGCCAAGGCCCAAATAAATATCACTGAAGCTGGAATCTGCGACGATAAAAAGGAGCCTGCAAAGCCAGTGGGTGTAACTGAATTGTGGGATGCACTGTGTGTTAATGGGGGAGTGCCCAACGATGTCGAACTTGGCGTATTTTTGTTTGCTGACAATGGCGCCGTATGTACTGAAGAAATGTTAGATGCGGCCCTGGTTGAAATGATGCAAGATCGTGGTCATGACGAAGGTGCATCAGGGAAAGATCCACTGTTTGCCACGTCTACCGTGAAGGAAGTGACGGACGCGTTGAACGTCTTGCATCGTGCCACCGGCGCACAGGATGATGAAGTTGCATTTCATGAATTAACTTCCTTGGAGCGCCGCTTGATGTCACCATATATGAAGAAAACACAAGCCAAAATCACGCACCTTTTTTTTTCTTCTGAATAAATTTGAGAGGTGAGGTCTTCTGAAGTGATGTCCGTCTCATTTTGGTTTTGTTTTGCATGATATTTGCCGATTTTCATATGAAACTGCATGTAACGAAAACCTGTACATAAAGAAATAGTGCCGACATTCGTTAATTTCGTTACATCCGGGTTAACTGCATGACCAATGTAAACCCACAGAGGTTCCTCCAAATGACAACTGCACATGGTGCCACTTAATTCTCTTTATCAAAAGTAGCAAACTACAATGTAATTTAGTGGCACAATTTTCATCGAAATGACCCGAATTTTAAAGAAATACCACCTCACTGTCACGGTGTCACCTGAAACGTAATATTCATCATCCGATATTATACTCAAGGTGATCCTTGCTTTACTTACCAGGTTGGTCACTCATGTTCTGCTGGCCTTCTTTGATGCGTTGCAAGATGTTATCCAGGTCAGCATCCAGTCCCGCATCATCCATGTCCATCTGAACACCCCAGCCAACCTATTCGAAAATTAGACGTCAGGCCCACAGTATTAAAGGAGTACTGACACGAATTTAAAAAATACTCGGATTGTCGCTCTAAATAAAAATACTGGTGTCGAGAAACCTAAAACAAGTATTGTGGTGCCTGGGAATGCATCGTATATATTTTAATTAACGCTACCTTAAAAAGACACTTTCGGTTTCGATATCGAGGGGGTGGCTTCTCAGTGACGTTTCATAGCAGTGTGACGTCACGGTGATACAGAAACTAGCGGCAAATCCGTCATCTGCTCGTGGTGCACATAAACAACGATGAATGAATTGTCGTCCAGTGACCCTGACAGTGATTTCTACGATTTAGGCTGCATGCAGGACACAGAACTCGAAAACTCGGGGGAACTGCCTTGACTCGTCGGGATAATGTCCATTGCAGTGGGGCTGGCTTGCAGATGCTCATCGACGAAAACTTCAAAGTCAAATTAAAATATTTTATACGTATTCTCCGGCTCTGGTTGTGGACAGTGTTGACACTGCATACCAAGGAAACGAAAAATGTCCCTTTTGCGATGTCTCAAAGTCGTGCCAGCACTCCTTTAATCTAGGGTAGTACGGAACATTTTCTCTCGTTTTCGTTTTTCTTTTATTCGAAAGTTTGCCCAACAGCATGCACAATTAAATATATCAGTGTAGCGCGGTTTCCGCGATATACATCAACAGTACTCTATCATTGGGCCCATAGAGCCACGAATCATAGTCCAATGGTCTTGTTGGATGAAGGCCCACTGTTTTCAACTTTTTTAGAGGAATTATTATGCCACCTGCTGCTGTTGTAAAGCTAGAACCACATATGGCGGCCTGTCAGGTCCATTTAAGTTCAATGCTCCTATATATACAATTCCTCCACAAATGGGAATATATATGCAAAATACTGATAGTTGGCTTTCCATACCTGCCAACCTAGGGACGTTCGGAGATCGCTAAGAAAATCTTGCTGATCAGTATTGATGGGCCAGCAGTAATGTAGTGCTATCGTTGCAATCATCGATAGTGACTACACAGTTCCGAAGGCAAGTGGCTAACACAGCGGAAGATTAAAGGGAATAAATTCGTAAAAAGGCACGAAGTGTTTCGGCTTTACTGTCATTCGCTTATGACTATGGTGGTGCAGACTCAGGCATTTAGTTTTCGGTTGGCCTGCAGCAAAGCTACGACACACGCACTTGCAGGGTTCTGTGCTCAGCATGCTCCGAGGGTCGTCTGAATAAGTAACACTGTGTGTGGCCAAATACGTCAGACTTAGCTAGAATTCAATGCAAAGAACAATGCTTTCCACAACCGAAGGACTGGTCATGATCACCAGATTTTCCTAACTTCTTTGGTCTATACAAGAAATTTCGCTGCAACGAAATTCCACGACAACGAACATTTTCATGTGTCCTGTCAATTTCATTG
This sequence comes from Rhipicephalus sanguineus, assembly GCF_013339695.2. NCBI lineage: Eukaryota > Metazoa > Arthropoda > Arachnida > Ixodida > Ixodidae > Rhipicephalus > Rhipicephalus sanguineus. The sequence continues at coordinate 208,717,941 of NC_051178.1, read as the reverse complement.
TGATGGGATTTGATTGTAGTCGAAGTTATGACCAAGCGTAATGACAAAGAGCTGTAACGGAGCTTGGGCCCTTGTGCTTGGCCACCGCGAGGAAGAGAAAGACAACGTTAGAATAGAACAGCCGGCCTAGCAAACGGCCATTGTGTCTATTTCTCCTTACAATTAATTGAAATACTTCTCGGTAAAGAGTACAAAAAGTCACCCAAAAGATTGCCATACCAAATACTGCTTGTATCTGTGAAAAACCAAACTAGCCACAAAAGCTATTTTGAGTACCATATGTGAGATATGTGCAAGTACCCACCTCATGTTTCACTGCACCCGGCTCGAACATATGCAGCGAGTCAGCCTGACGAGAAGGCTCCCCAAGATTCCCAATGCCCAATTCACCCAATCCTAGACCCATGGACATGCCACCAGTGTTTCCAGGGTTGCTGGCACTCCCATGGCTAGGTGAGGGGCCCAGGTTGGGATCAAGGAAACCTGTGAGTGACGGTTCAGGTGATGGAGCACGCGGGGCACCACCAACGCTGCCTGCTCCCGTTCCCATGACACTCGGCAGACCGGCACCCCCTGGTGGGTAACTGGCAAAGTAACCCCGCGAGATCAGGGTGCACATGTAGGCATCGTGGGAGAACACATCACAGTGGATCAGCTCGGCAAACAGCAGCACAAGGTTGGCAAAGGCTGTCCGGTTCTCAGGAGATGGCTTGTCATCTGTGTCCAAGGATAAGAATGGAAGAAAAACTTTATCAGTTGTTCTTCTCTGTAAATGTGGTTGACCAGCAAAGCTGCTATGGCGATTGGTAGAGCTTTTACTGCCTATTTAGTAATTATGCGACATGTAATTACTAGGGGTGTGCGAATATTCGAAATTTCAAATATTTTTCTAATAGTGTTTGCTATTTCATTCAATTCGCACTGGAATTTTACTATTCGAACTATTCAAACTTCCCAAAAACAAATACAGTCAACGTCCAATTGAAAGTGACCCCTTCAGATTTTTAATATGCTTCACCTCATTACACTCTTGTATTGCGGCAAAGCAGCCTTTCAAGCTCCGTTACGGTCGAACTGTCAACACACAGTCAACGTCCGATTGGAAATGGTCCCTAGATTTTCAATATGCTTCACCTCATCACACCCCGCTATTGCGGCAAAGCTGCCTTTCAAGCTTCACTACGGTCGCAAATGTATTAACTCAAGAAAACGCTGGTTCCAACATGGAGATGAAAGATGTGGCAGAGGTGGGGGCTCAATTAATGCTGTTTTGGGCCTGAAATTTGGGCAGGAAGTCCGAAAAATCGGACGTCAAAGCTTTTTAGCATCCACAATTTCAGGTGTTCTTATATATAGACATCTACGAGGCAGATTTGGAACTCCGTACTTGAAAGGAGCACACCCTTGTCCGCCACATCAGTTGGGCTTCCACAGAAGTTGATAGAGGAGGAGGGGCTGAGGAAATGGCATCTTTGCTTTAACCTGACAACCCGTGTAAAGTGTTGTCAGCAACACTTTGGTTGCATCAAATCATGTACATAAATACAATTCGGCCTTTACATTACCTCATTCTTGATAAGAAAACTATGAAACACCACCCCACCAGCACTTCATCAATCTAGCGAAAAGAAACACTTTCATGTTGCTATCTCATAAGAATATGCTAAGGAATCCTCTCCAACTTTTTTTTCTGCAATTTCACTTCAAAATATACGAGAAATATTCGAGAAGTATTTTATTCGATTCGCACTCACACTTCAATATTCGAATTCGCTTCACAGTACCCAAAAATTTGCTATTCGCACAGCTCTAGTAATTACACTTATTTTATGTAATTATGTGATTACCATGTGCAAATAGAGAGAGATACACAATTCACTCTTCTTCTTTGGCCGCCGGGTTTGCACGACATCGATGGCCTCTCTCCCACCACTGCTCTCGCTGTCCCTCCTCATAGATACACTGCCCTTCAGGCATACAGATCAAGTGTGGCCTTCCTATAGCAACAGCGGACTGAAATGGTATCCAAAATTCCCCTTGGTTGCCTTGCCTTGTCAGGCGCACACTATGTCACGCACCATGCCATACATTCACAGAGACTGTTTTAGACACAGGTGGCCATTAACCCGAACTCTGCCGCATGTGGCAATATGCGTTTGCTTTTGTTGTTGGCTCTTTTACTCTCACTTTTTAGGGGAGAGTTTTTCCCACTTGGATGCCATAAAATTCCAGATCCTAACCATAGACAGCTTTCCTGCAAAAAAAAAAAAAATGCCCCTTAGGTAGTTACATTTACCGATTATGCAATGACCAACCAAAGATGCCCTTCGCTTCATGATACTACAGTCGCCGACCGATAAATTGGACACCGATAATTCGGACATGCTCGGTAATTCGGACAGTCGCGCAGCACCACTGATGGTCCCATAGAAGTAATGTGTAAAGGCGACCAATATTTCGGACAGCTGCCAGATCTACATTCGATAATCCGGACCCCGTTTGAGACTATCGCGCATGCCGAATCGCCAGCCATTGTCTCCTCCGGCACCCGTACCATACAAAGTATAGCCTCAGAGATCAAAACGAAAGCTAATTGCTGATCTATGAGGCTTTATTTCGATCGCTACTTTATGCCTCAGAGATTTGTAATTGGAAATGCCAATCTTGGAGGCACTGGTCAACTGTGGGAAATCGTATCAACATCGCGAACATCCTACATTCCGGTTCCTGTATCCCCGCGCTCCCGCGCTGCGCTGCTATTGCTGCTATCGCCGCCATTCTGTCGAATGTGTCTGCGGTAAAGCGTTTTGCGCGCGTTCACTTTTATTTTGAGACTTGCTTTATTTTACTCTCTGCTGTCTCAAAACATCTAAGTTAAATGGCGCCAACGGTGGCCCCACAGCCAGCGCCGACGACAACGAGACACGGCAGATACAGTCAACTGCCGTTTTTTCGGACGGCTGATTTTCCGGACATTGCTCGAAAATTCGGACGCTTTCGCGGCACCGTCACCAGCCCCATAGATGTCAATAAACAAAAACATCCGAAATTTTGGACGCTAAAACTCTTCGGCATCCGATTTTTCGGACTTTCTGCCCAAATTGCAGGTCCGAAAGGCAATAATTAAAGCCCCCACCTCTGCCGTGTCTATCATCTCGTAGGTTCGAACCAGCGCCTTCGCGAGTCGACCTGTTTGCGACAGTAGCAGAGTCCGAAAGTCAGCTTTGTCGCAATGCCGAAGTGTTATGTGGTGAAGCAGGCCAGAAATTCAAAGAGGCCGCTATCACGGCGCCGTGCAGCGATGTCTTTACGGATAAGCAGTGGAAATGCACGGAGGCGTGATGGTGGCAGGTGGCAAACACGCCAGTACTCAATCGCTGACAAGCCTTACGATAAGCATCTTCAGTCAACTGCTCGGTAGTGCATGTGGCCTGGTGCAGTTGCATGCGTAGTGCACGCATTTAATAGGCGAGAACCCAAACGCGCCGCGCCGCCATTCATGCTGCCTCTTTGTGCGACCGCTAAGTGCGCCACACACACCCATTGCCTTCACGAACGAAACGAGCTCGTCATCGTACAGCGATCACATCACATTGGTGGAGATACAGGCGGACTTGGTTGCACGTAAGCGGAAGTGCGTGCAGTAACACATTGACAACTTTTTTCGGCCACCGGCACCCTGAAGTGTCAATAAAAGCATTTTTTTTTCTAACACATTCATTTTTTCGGACATTCGATAATTCAGACTTATTTACATTCCCCGTGGAGTCCGAATTATCGGTCGTCGACTGTATGTATATATATATATATATATATATATATATATATATATATATATATATATATATATTCGAGGAAAGGTGTTGCCGGATCCGGGAGTAATAGCAGAAGCAAGGTGTTGACGCACAAGTGAAAAGAAGCTTTATTTGACGTTTCGGCCGTGGGCCCGGCCTTCGTGGGCCCTGACGAAGGCCGGGCCCACGGCCGAAACGTCAAATAAAGCTTCTTTTCACTTGTGCATCAACACCTTGCTTCTGCTATACATATATATATATATATATACAGTGGAACCTCGTTAATGCGTACCTGCCGGGAACGCCGCGTAACTACGCACTAAACGGTAGTACGCATTAACCACAAAGTAAAGATTTGCATCTCCTCGCGTACGCCATCGCCGCCAGCAAAGAAATAAATACAGTGCCACAGCAAATATTGCCTAAAGTACCCATTGCAAAGCCTTTTCTTTCTTTTTGCCGAAGTGGAGAAAAGATTCTGGTACTCTCGCACAACCGTCCGATAGTGCCGATAGCGCGCGGTGGCGACGCCAAGCAGCATTTCGGAACTATTACAGGGTCCGGTATACGCAGTGACCAACATAGCGACAGAACGGACAGTGTCGGCTTTCCGCGATATATGTGCGTGCGTCTGTACCGCGATCTGCTCATAAACGAAAACTGACGCAGTTCCATTGAAACGCGGTACGGCTGCGTGGAGCCGATCGTCTCCTGGCTAGTTGCGTGCAGCGCGTCGCCTTCTCGGCTCAGGCCGTCACTGCCGGGCCGCTTGCTGTACCGCACGCGCGCATTTGTCGTGGGAGTGTTCTTCGTAGCCACTTCACTCCAGACTGTGCACAGATGCGGCGAGTAACTTGTTCGGTTAACGCGGCGATGACGAAATTCCTGCAAGCGATGCGCACTCCGCGACGCTGTAGCGGTCCTGGCAGCGAACGGCAGCGCGTTTGGGTGGTCGCCAAATAAAAGCGTGCAGTATGGTTGCAACAGCGCTATGCTTGCTGTACCGTACGTGTGCGTTTAACGTGATAGCGTCAATGCAAAGGTTTCTCGTCGCCCGCGACCAGCAACGCTCAACTCCGCAACAGCGAGCTGCTTTCTTTTCTACAAAGCGGCGCGCGCTTGAACACGGCCCCGCGCAACGAGGCGGCAGCGATCGGCGGCCCAGCGCGTTCAGGTTGTCGCCTATTAAAAGCGTGCAGTAGGCTTAAAGTGGTGCTGCGCTGCACGCGTGCCCGAGCAGATATCTGAAGATACTTATTGTGATAAGGTTCTCGGCGATAAGTCATGCTGGCGCGTTCGTCGGTGGCCGTCACCTTCGTTCTTTCCCGCTTACCCGCAAAAGCATCGCCGCAATCGCGCGGAAGTCGGAATCAGTGATCGACCGATACGCACTTCTCGAAAAGACGGAAAACCTTTGGCGGCACATTGTGGCGTCGGGAAGTTCAGCGGCGCAGTAAAATTTTATGGCACAAAACGTTATCACGGTACGCAGGGTACGCACTAACCGGTAGGCGTAGGGCGAAGTACTACGGCTTAAGCGGTCAGCGAATGCATTGGGCTCTATGGGACTCGGTCGGGGATTCGTCGCAACTACGTTTTAACCGTTAGTACGCTTAAAGCGGGTACGTATTAACGAGGTTTGACTGTATATATATATATATATATATAGCTCACACTGTCCCTTTATGCAGCTTTTTATAGAGGAAGCTTACGCAAGTAAAAGCTAAATTATTTTATTCTTCCGTTTTTAATCTGACTCTTGTTGTAGGCCTAAAGGAACATTCCGGCTGATTGGTTTAGGTTTGTGAAGCAATTTGTGGGAAGAGGTTAGCTGTTTGTCGAGAAAATGAAGAGCAACGTTTTCTTCTTCAGGATTTAAACCCTAACCACAGCACTGGCACACGCTCACCCTTTAATCTTGTACTAGTAGACCACACGGTCAATTGGGGTCGTGTGCAGAGGCAGGACAAAGAGCCTCATGTGAAGCAGAGTTAAGAGTGCATTTGCAATTAGCCAGGAACTACCCTAAAGTTCTACAAAGTTCGAGTGCGTACTTACGGGAGGAAGTGGCTGTGCATAAATGGAGAAAATGGCTGTGCGTATCACACCCAGATCGTTTACATAAATCAATACACTATCTTTTTATTATTCTCATTATTATTTACATGATGTGAAGAGACTGACTGGCACCTGCAATTTTATTTATTTTTTCTTTTCAGAACTGCCACTATTGCATTTACCAGCTCTAGCGATCTGTATACATTAGAAAAAGGCTAAAAGAGATCATCTAAGTGTCATCTTGAACATTCTCTGAATGAAAATTCGAAACAATTGATAGGTGGAACATACGATGCTGTTACCCTGAGCTTTTATCAAGAAGATGTATCATACATAAAAAAAAAAACTTACTACAAGTAAGGTTAAAAAGCAGACAACGTAAGATGCAAGGTGCATACCAAGGACAGGGGCTTCCATGTCAAGGAAATTGACGAGCAGGCTCTGGAATATGGGTAAACCGGTGGGTGCCATCCCAGAGTCCTGAGAATCCTTTTCGTCCACCAGGTCGGCGTCATTGTACTTCTGAAAAGGTGAATCTCAGTTACTTAGAAACCAGCACCAACATATATATTTAATGCAAGCAAAAGGCTAAATCAGTGCTTGTCTTATAAAGTACGCACTGTCTTCTGTTTTATAGAAAGCAAATACAGAAGTGTACAACAAAAGTAATTCCCAAGAAAGCTCTTTTAGCTCTATTTGATAGCCACAAGAGCTGTTAGCAGCACTGTATTATGGTATTATGAAACCAAATACACCAGCACTTTTAAGAAGTGCAAAGATCAAATTCTCTGGCAATTATGTTCTTTTTTTCTCTCTCTCTCTGAAGATACCAGGTACACAGCTCATAAGAGGGGGATAATAAGGACAGAAATATGCAGATCATGTATCCAATTTTTTATGTCACACAATGCCTATCACATCATTTGACATTTTAATATTACCACCAGCAGGGTAGAATAATCTTCCAGTGACATACATCACAAGCACATGGCTGCTTCTACAAAGGGAAGAGGTCAAGCTGGGATTTTGATGTTGAAGTCAATGCAAGGCTGGGATGTTGCTCATGAATGTTCAACATAACATAACTTTTGTTCACATGGGTTAACAACGTCCATTCATGTTCTATTGCATAACATTCTCACTCCAGGTGATTGTGATATGCTTATTTACATTGTAACTTTCTCAGTTTATGACAAAATCATGCTCCAACAAGGCAGATGAAATGTTCGATATTTTAAAAAATACATGTTGTACTACAAAAGTCCCTGCATATTTGAAATCAGCACACAAATATACATAATCTCAGCAAGTTTCATCAAAATCAATTGCGAATTTTAAAAACTTTTTAAAAGGCATTGTCCCCCCTTAAACTTAGGATAGCACTACCTATGTCTATGCTTTCTAATGGCAATCAAACCATAATTAATGCCCCTAAAGTCTTGATGTCAAAGATATAAACAGTTAACAAGTCCAAAACTGCATGCCCTCACAGCATAGGACAACAGGTGTTTGGGTGCATGTGTCACCAATGAGAACGACCCATTCAGTGGTATGAAGACTAAAAATGGGTTCAAAAAGTGCACATCCATAGTGCTGGAGACAATGGAGACAGAGAGAGAAAGAGTTGCACTGCTACCCCCCCCCCTCATCACTTTGTGCTTGGCTACTGCTCAAACTTTTGGAACAGACTTCATATAATGTATACTTAACCTTCATGGCACACAGCCCATCAGGCCAGTGATGCCACAAAGGCACTAGTATACTGCTATGAAGAAGAACGGACATTTGGGTAAGTTGGAATTGATTATGCATTTTGAAATTGGCAGCGCAAAAACGAGGACACAAGAAGAAGTACTACACACCACACAGCGCCATCTCACAACTTTATTGGAAAGAACGCACACTATATTAAATTTAACCTTTGACGGTCAAATTTTTTCGCGAAATGCACTCCAAAAATGTGTAATTTTTTTATTGCTGAATTAAATTCTTCGGATGATCCTATTTAAGAAAAAAACTGTCTCAAATTTTTTTGTGTGACCGTAAAGTGACAAAAAATCATTTTCGTTGTTACATACACATGGTTTATTCGTGAGTAACATCAAGCAAAATCCTAAAAAAAACACTTATTCGATTTTTTTGCATTGTATTAAACATAGCTCACAGACATGCAAAAATACAGTTGGGAAATAGTCCACATCAGAAGAATCACCGTTCGACTCACTAGCAGCAGAGCAACCAGTGTGCACTTCCACAGTGTAAGCAAACTGCGTGAGTGAGCGCACGGAAGAAAACTGCATGATTGTGCACCCGTCCGGAAAGCAAAACAAATGAAAAAGCTATAATAATCCTTTGTCTTATCGCCAACGAGACAGAGTTAGGTTTTCCGAGCCCCCAAAACAGGAAACGCAACCACAGCGGCATCATTTGTGTAATTTAGCGCCGCACGGAAACAGATGTAATCGTGCCCCGGGGAGCAATAATAGAGAGAGTAACAAGCAGTCACCCTTTGAGAGATTAGAAACCAGACAGCCATCAGCTCTGCGGGCGCGAGAAGCGATAACCACCTGAAGGACGAAACCAAAACCAGCCACACCACACACGCTCGGATGCGCAAGGGAAAGCCACTGCGCCGCTTTGGAAAGAAAAAAAAAACAACGGAGAGACATCGGCACATGAAAAAAATTCCACGTATTCCCGAAGTGTGGCAGCACATGCCAAGCAAGAGAAACGATCGAAAGAAGTGCATGTTATAAACATACAGGCATGTAGTACATATACGGCGAAAACCTCAAAGGGTTAAACCATGACCAAGTACCATGTGCTCTTACATCATTGATAGCCCAAAACATGTGCTCCTGCAAAGATTACAAAAGATTACAAAATGTTAAAATGTTGGTCACATTTACTCTTATACTATGTAATGAAACAATTCAGGAAAGAAATTTCATTGTCATGCAGTGCTATTGAGGGCATGCTTACACATAGATTGCCTTTTTTTTTCATGTAGTAAGCCTCAGCAATTTCTCTAGTAGCCTGGTTGTTACGCTTGAAAATACAGATGGTGTCACGAAAGTCAGGGTTGCATCCGTGTTGGGAACAGTGTCGAGCAACGTGCGAGTACTCGTTGCCTTCCAATGAGCGCTTGTGTTCCCACAACCTTACATTCGGCAACCCTGACTTTCGTGACACCATCTGTATTTTCTAGCATAACAACCAGGCTACTAGAGAAATTGCTGAGGCTTACTACATGAAAAAAAAGGCAATCTATGTGTAAGCATGTCCTCAATGGCACTGCATGACAATGAAATTTCTTTCCTGAATTGTTTCATTACATAGTATAAGAGTAAATTTGATCAACATTTTAATATTTTGTAATCTTTTGTAATCTTTGCAGGAGCACATGTTTTGGGCTATCAATGATGTAAGAGCACGTGGTACTTAGTGATGGTTTAAAATAGTGTGCGTTCTTTCCAATAAAGTTAGTCTTGACACGATGATGTGTGGTTGTAGTACTTCTTCTTGTGTCCTCGTTTTCACGCTACCCATTTCAGAACGCATAACTGCTATGCCCTTTCTTTTCCAAGAGGAAAAGTACAGGCAGAACCAACAAGAGGGCTCAATCAAGCATATGGCCCGGGTACCTATGGCCCAAGTATCAGCCACAGCCAACTACGACCAACTCTCCCACCACCCCCGAGTGTGAGCAAAAGCAGCAGAGAGCACGCACCTCTATGTTAAGCTCATTCTGACGCTTCTCAAGCAGGCGTGCAACGACAAGGGCCCTGTGCTCGCCACTGCGCTTGGTTGTGACGGCCCACTCGCACAAAAGTCGCACAATGGGCTCGTCCTGCGAAGGAGGTGTTGACAGCTGTGGCCCCAACACCTCTGCATTGCCCCCAGCCCCTCCTGTCACCACCCCATGGCCAGGACTTGCACCAGGTGTAGAGGCCGCGGGTTGGGGCTGGTCACCACTTTTGGCAAACACTTTGGAGTAGAGCGTGTCCAGGGAGTTGGTGGCATCCACTCGGTCAAAGCTATGCCTGTCCAAGGCATCTAGGACTCCCAGCACCCGTGTAATGGTTGTGCCTGCATCATTAAATATGTGATATATGTCTGAGAACACTGCGAACCAAAGATGTGGCCAATATATCTTTACTTACGGGAGCACATGATGCTGAAATAAAGTGTGGTGCCTTACAATTAACCAATCGATCGATCAACCAAGCAAGCAAACTTCTGGCTTTGGTGTCCGAAAGATACAATGCTGGGTGTTTCAAGAAATTTGTTCGAAAATCCTCAAAATTAGGAAACTGCAATGTTGAATAGGGGCTATCCTATCCAATCCTTCAATGAAACAAGACCATAGAGCTCTATGTCTAGAGACCATTTGTCCACAGCACTAAAATATACTTGCGCCACGCTGCCAGACCACAATAATCAATAAATAAGTGCTCAGTAGAACAGACGCTGAAATAGACATGGATGCACAAAGACGGTGGCGAAATGTGCTGTTCGTACCCATCTACAATTTTCTTTAGCTGATCTTAGATAGCTGCTGAGTTTTTGGAGCGTGTAGGTGGAAGCATAGATCAAGTGACCAAGGAAGCAGCCTGCATGCTGTCTTCTCAGGATACATTATAGCCAAAGGAATCAGCACAGAAAAACAGTCCAGGTACAGTGTGCAGTGGACAATGCGACAAACACTCACCTGCGGCCATTTGCTGCCACTTGTCGCAGGACCAGTGCATCTCGGCTGCCCGCCCCCGCTGAATCACCTGCTGCTCCACTCGGCGCAGCTCTTGCCGCACTTGCTGTTGATCTGCAACCTTGAAGGGAGACTAAAGAGAAATGCTCACATCAATTTATGTAGCAATTAAATACTCCTTTTAAAGTATATATTAGTTATTTTGCATGCTGCTGATTACTTGAAAATTAATGTATCATAAACGTATATGTACACTTTAAATCCAAAAGTATTTTTTAGAGCTGTGCGAATAGCAAAATTTTGGGTGCGAAGCGAATTCGAATATTGAAGTGTGAGTGCAAATCGAATAGAATATTTTTCGAATATTTCTCGAATACTTCTAGAATATTTTTCGAATACTTCGAAGCGAAATTGCAGAAAAAAAAAGTTGGAGAGATTCTTATGAGATAGCAACATGAAAGTATTTCTTTTCGCTATGTTGATGAAGTACTGGCGGGGTGGTGTTTCATAGTTGTCTTATCAAGAATGAGGCAATGTAGAGGTTGAATTGTATTTATCTACATGATTTGGTGCAACCAAAGTGTTGCCAACAACACTTTACACGTGATAGGCAAAGATGCCATTTCCTCAGCCTCTCCTCCTCTTTCAACTTCTGTGGAAGACAACTGATGTGGCGGACAAGGATCTGCTCCCTTCAAGTCCGGAGTTCCAAATCTGCCTTGTAGACGTCGATATATAAGAACATCTGAAATTCTGGATGCTAAAAAGCTTCGGCTTCCAATTTTTCGGACTTCCTGCCCAAATTTCAGGTCCAAAACAGCATTAATTGAGCCCCCACCTCTGCCATATCTTTCATCTCCATGTTGGAACCAGCGTTTTCTTGAGTTAATACATTTGCGACCGTAGCGGAGCTTGAAAGGTAGCTTTGCCGCAATATATATGGGGGTGTGATGAGGTGAAGCATATTGAAAATCTAGGGACCACTTCCAAACGGACGTTGACTGTCTTTTGGCTAAGTTCGACCGTAACGGACCTTGAAAGGCAGCTTTGCCGCAATACAATGGTGTGATGAGGTGAAGCATATTGAAACTCTAGGGACCATTTCCAACTGGACTTTGTCTCTTGGCTAAGTTCGACCGTAACGGAGCTTGAAAGGCAGCTTTGCCGCAATACAAGAGTGTAATGAGGTGAAGAATATTAAAAAACTGAAGGGGTCACTTTTAATCGGACGTTGACTGTATTTGTTTTTGGGAAGTTCGAATAGTAAAATTCCCGTGCGAATCGAATCGAATAGCAAACCCTATTCGAAAAATATTCGAAATTTCGAATATTCGCACACCCCTAGTCACTATTTTTTTACCTTCACTGACTTTTTATAAAATAAAGATGGTATGAGCTCAGTGAATGTGACATTTTCACTTAAAAGTTGCAAGACAATACAAGATTAACACGTTTAACACAAGTTTGTTAATTGCCTTTTTATTAAATTTTGGAGCTGTCTATATTAGGAATTCTTTTTTTTAGCTGCTCACAGTTACTCGCCATACCACTCTGTTGGTGTTCAGTAATAAAACCGACTTACAAGACTTTTGTTGAAGCAGTGCACTTTTGTTGAACCAGTGCATAGTGGAGACTGAAATTTGGGACGACATACCGAATCTTGCTTGATTCTTCAGACGTGCATGCATGTAACGTCGCAGATTAAATAAACACGGTCACAGTGAACAAGGGTGCCATGATGCAGGTTGTCACCTCACTTTCATGGTATTTTGAAAACAAGCTCTTTTGCTTTTGTGGTGGCCATGTAACATGTTTCGACATTGAGTGTTTTTCAAACTGAGTGGAGAGCAGTGTCATACTAGTCTGGGCAATATCCAAGCCTTTGATGTCAAGTTGCGGCGGTGGAACATGCATAACAGTTTCAATTAAAACGATTACCCCTGCTCGTTGGACCCACATTTATATATTTCAGCTTCCTGAGTGCCGCACAGCCACCATGATGAGGACTTTGTCGGCACCGCATCAAACCACAGATGCAGTTGCTGACTTTCTGGCTCAAACATGTTTTTTTTTCTTTAACTTTTTTTTTGTTCTGCTCTACTATTTGGTCATTTTCGCGGCACCTTCTGTTGGCGACTATACTTTGCATTAAAGGCCATGTTTCAATATAACGAAATAAATTGCAAATTTTACCAACTTCAGGTTTAACAGTATATACAGCACCTGAAAATTTAAAGTATTTCTAATTTAATGTATTTCTGAAGAACCCAGAGCTCCTGCGAATGGTATTTTAGGGTTGCACAAGCGGTCAGTATGAATCTAACCACATCTCATTTTCCCCCACTCAATCTGACTTGGAAGAAAAAATTGAATTGCATCTCAAATTTCACAAAGTCACCATACACTGAATTCACACCTTGGTAGTGTGAGCAACAAGACATGGCAGCGCCATGTAAGACTTATATACGACTTCCAGCCCATGGTAATTTGACAGGCAATTAATGCAAAAGAAAATGAAGGGCAAACCTTTTTTCTCTTTAATTTCACTAGAAACTTCACCTCTTGCATATCGCATCGACATCATGAGTATCAATCTATTCTTCGTGCACTGGCTACTGCTGCTATGTACAGTAAAAGCTCGTTAATTCGACACCCGTTAATTCGGAAATTCGGATAATTCGGACGGCTCTATTGGTCCCGGCCGAAGTGCATGTTAATCTATGGGACCAAACCTTCGTTAATTCGTCAGAATTGGGCTCCGCACCGCTTAATTCGGACAAATGTTGACGGCTGCCGCTACACAAAAGTGTGGTAAGGCAGCGCTGGCACCACTGGAGCGAAACCGAAACCTGAGTGACATCGCCATCGTCATCAACTAGTGGGGGCGATCGCAGCGTCACCGAACGTCACCCTTGTGTTGTGTCGGCACCGTCTCTTCTTTCGGAGTTCTCTTTTTTTCCCCGTTGTGACCGTGTTTACATGTGAGGCCCGAGCATGCAGCAGTAGCTGACGATGGCATCGGCGAGGTGTCAGCCGAGTCCACCGACGATGACTGCCCGACCTTCGATGCTGTCCTTCCCTCAGATATGACCCTTCAGGACTACATCGCGATTGATGATTGTGTCGCCACGACTGGTCTCCAGCCGGATCAAGAAATTATTAATGATGTCGCGAACTCATCGCACCTCACGGGAAGTCTCGGAGGCTCTTTTGATATTAGAGGACGTTTGCCTGAGCACTTCCGACAGTTTGCGTGCTGTTGGCCATTTGGAAGAGTTAAGAAAAATTGTAATGTCAGCCGGAATCTGCGCGAAAACGCAGACGACCATTACAAAATACTTCAGCAAATAAAGGTATGCTTCTCCAACTTGATTTTATTGTTGTTCTTCCTGTTCATTCGTTAATTCGTCATTCGGTTAATTCGGACATTTTTTCCGGTCCCGTGAAATCCGAATTAACGAGCTTTTACTGTATATATTTTTGAAACTCTCTCAGGCTTAGTCAGACTTTGAAACAAAATGTAGTTCATTTTTGCTGATGGGCGATTAAATACTGAAGCCATTGTAGTGTAAAGAAGCCCGAACCGAGGACAAGACACCACAAGCACTGATGGTGTGTTGTCCTCTCTTCTTGGTCTGTATTTCTTTGCACTAAAATGGCTTCGATTTGTATCAACCTACTCACCCAAGATGAAGTTTTACCAAGTTACAACCAACTACGTCTGAGTAGATACATTGAAACCCCGTAACACCATAGCAAACTGGTACAGAAAAATCAAAGCAGTATCACCGGCTGTCTTTTGTTTTTTAGTCTTTTTGGGCTACCACACATTTTTACATGGTGAGACTGGCTTTCTCAGAATTGCAGAACCATATTTTCCTAAAAAGCTCAACCTATATCTTTCTGTAAAAAGACTGAAAGTTGGGCTAGTTGATTGCACTTCATATTAGAAGGGCAGCACACTCTCCTACAGTTTACCTTTAGTTACATGCACCTAGTTCTTTGTTGCCCTATGCTGCATTTTTTTTTATTCCCATTCTGTGGGTCTAACCAACTGTTGGTCAGCTGGGCTATTAGAGATACAGAATGAATACCAAAGAAAGGGTGCAGCATATTCCAAAGACTCAGCACCTTGCTAATAGTACATCATCATCATCGTCATCATCATTTTCAGCCTATTTTATGCCCACTGCAGCACGAAGGCCTCTCCCAATGATCTATATTTTACCCGACCTTGTTCGAGCTGGTTCCATTTTGTGCCTACGATCTTGCTGGTTTCGTCACTCCATCTAACTCCCTGCCGTCCCTGGTTATGCTTCCCATCTCTCGGCATCCATTCCATCACTCTAACTGATCATCAAGTATCTGTCCTTTGCATTACTTGACCTGCCCACATCCATCTTCCCTTCTTGATGTTAGCTAAAGTGTTGGCTACCTCTGTTTGTTCTCTAATCCACTCTGCTCTCTTCTTGTCTCTTAATGTTATGGCTATCGTTTCGAGTGATTGCACGAGGAGCTAAAGTCAACACCACCAGAGCAGACAAGTCTGCACCAACACAAGCAGCATGCTTCACCAGGCCTGCTGGTAGCCTCGTTTTACATCCCCTCAGCTGCAGGCATTTGCTCATAAACACTAAACACAAGAGCCACACAATCGGATGTCACGTCTGTATCAGACACCAACTTACCTGGACGCCAAGAGACTTTGGTGGCATCGGCAGACACGATGGCGGGCACGGAAGCAAGTCCAAGGGACTGCCATTCAGAATGGGATTCGCCTTGCCTTCACCAATGCTGTTCCACACAAGAGCAGTAGGGCACTTCAGTGTGATGTACTGAATAGAAATTGTAAAAAGAACACAAGATTACACATTTGTAATCGGCTGCAGAAATATTTACAGTACAAAATCCAACTAGTCTGTGAGTGAAAATGGGTAAAAGAAGCAGTGCTAACCTGCAGAACTACTGATAACTGAAGAACAATAGAACGGTGATGAGGACAGCTGAGGCATTCCGCAAAGCTTGCTGCCAGAGGACTGATGGAGGGAGGATTTGGCACTGGAGACACTGTGTTCCTGGAAACATTTAACATTATAATATTAAAATTTTTTCAGCAATGCTGGTTTACTTGTTCTACAGTCGAGCCCGACTATATCGAACCCGTTTATATCAAATTATCCCGTATATCGAACAATTTCTAAACACGGTAAATTTACATTGAGAATATATAGCAAAAGTTACTGTTACATCGAACGAAAATAGCAACGACAACCGATATATCAAACTCCATGTGCCTCAAAAGTGCCCCAGCAAGTTGGCTTTCCCTCGCGGTGGCGGGGAAAACTGCCGGCGCCACCCTAAAAAAGAGTGGTTTAAACCCGGTTGTGCACGGGCGAACACCCCCCTGCAAGAAATGATCCTGGCCCGCTCGCAGCGCTTACAGCCAATCAGAGGCCGTCGTGCTTTCTCCGAGGCGCGGAGGCGGTAGAAGTGAGCGCCATTTTTTCTTTCTTTATGCTTGTGTGCTTGCTGCTGCCTGTTTTCCTCAAGTCCTCGTTCAGCGTGGTCCGTGCTGGTGGTGTTGCCTGTTGGTGCTCTGTGAACTTTATAGGCGCGCTGTCGTCATGGCTTGTGTAAAGAGGCAGAATTTGCCGTTCGCCGCGAAACTCGAAATCGTAAATCGGGTCGAGCGCGGTGAAAAGAAGTCCGACGTCGCCACCGCGTACAAAAGACACCGCAGGTGTTTCCGCCGAAGTTTGGAGCGAGCTGGCAGAGTTCCCGGGAGCTATCGACGGATCAACATTCGACGAGTTCGTCAGAGCGGACGATGATGTCGCCATCATGGGTGAGCTACAAGATGAGGACTACGTTGCAGACGTCGTGCCGACCACGAGCCAAAGCAACAGCAATAAGGAAATAGACGATGGCCCATTGCCTACGTCCTCCGAAGTGATTAGTGCACTTGCGTTGGTCCGGCGCTATTGCGTGAATGTGGAAGGTTGCGGCCTCAGCTGCTCCGACTCATTGGACAACGTGGAGGCGTGTGTGCTGTCGCAGGCAGCGAAGTCGTTGACACAGAAGAAAATCCAGGACTATTTTGTTCCAAAGTAGGGCACGCAAGTAAGCCACCATATTAATAAAGTACTTTTCTTACTGTTATGTGCCTTTGTGTCAAAATCCTATAGCGGGCCTATATCGAATTATGCCATATATCGAACTAATAAACGTTTTTTGGCGAGTTCGATATACCCGGGTTCGACTGTATATGCATATCGTATATGATACACCAAGCAGTAAAAAATTTGAAGGAATAGACGTCCACATGAACATTTGTTGAAGTATGTGTAGTGGCATAACCGAGATAACCTCAATTTACTCACCCGCCATTCGTTGTGACTGAGTTGACAGTCGTCACTGGACTCTGGCTCCTCGAAGAGCTGACTGTGTAGTCAGCAACCAGCTGACTTAGCTTTTTGGAACAGTGATGAGCCAGCCGCCGTGACAGCAGCTCAGAGCGAGAGAACTCACCGACATACTGTAAATGGGAGAGGGAGGAAAGCAACGATGACACTGTTTAGGAATGTAGAACAAAAATTTCGACGATTATAATACTCCCTAGTGCAAAACATTAGTGCACCTGTATACGTTTTAATTTTGCGATACACTGGCTGGCGTAGACAATATGTCTCATGCAGCATGCTGCAAATGGAGCCAAGTGCAGTGCGACTGCTTCACTAATCTGGAAATCACAAGAGCCAGCCCGTGGGTGCGACTCACAGCAGCCGCAGATAACAGACCTCCTAGAAGACATGCACCAATCTGGCTCCGTCTCACAGTTTTGCGCAGCCCTCTGGTTTCCTCCTGTCCTTTTCAGCATCCTTTCTGTGTGCCACACTCGTAGTCTTGTGCGGCCTCTTGCTTTCCTTTTCACTCGTTCACCAACCTCTCTGCACTCCGTGTTCACATTCAACTTTCGCTACGTTAGTTCTATCCAATACTGCAGACGAAGCATGCCGGCACTCAACGCGGGAACAAGTGCCTAGGAGTTGCACTCTAAAAATCAGCTAAATAGACACCACTTGTTCTGCAATGGGTCTTTAGTACCGGTAAAATTATAAGTCCATAGTGAACCATCAGCCCAATTTTTATAAAATGCACATAAAAACAATGTAAAAAAAACAGGTACAAGAATTACAAAAAATTGCCGGGGTCCTTTGGTCCTTCCTAAAGACATCAAGGCAAAAGCCTTTTCACCTTCCTTGCCCCTTCATTGAACCCTTACTTGAATCTTCTTTTTCTTCTCCTCAGTCTACTATATTGATCACCCCCCCCCCCTAAAGGTTCCTACGCCTCACATGGTGTTCCACTGCCTCTGGAATCGGCCCACCTTTGGGTGCTGAAATCGGTAGACACAACCTTCATTTCAGACAAACTAGCGGAAAATAATGAATTTAATGCGTTTTTCACAAACCGTGAACTAGAGAAGGCAACGTCAGCCAATGGCCGTGGACTTAGTGTTTATGACGCAGTCATTTGGATGGCATCATTTGCCGAGATAAGAACAAGGGATTTCTAGCTGACTTTGAGAATTATTTGTAAATTCTAGGCTGCATGCTGCGCTATAATGTTTGGCTCACATTCTCAGGCGCCTCAACAACCGATTGGCAGCGTTTTCTGAGCATGCTCAAAAAGTGTTGCAGGGCCCCTTTAATATGAAATACTTAAAGGACCCCTGGCAGCGAAATTTTTGTTTGTGACATTTTGACTATAATTTGTAGCTTGGTGTCTGGTAATGCCGAAATTGAATCATAAATGCTCTAACATATCGTATAATTAATGCTAGCGTCGCTGATTGTGACCACTTTTAGCGTCCCTTCGAAACGCCCGCCTGAAATTGTAAGAAACTAGCACCCCACAACGGGGCAGCACCTAAGACTACGTACCCTCGAGCTTTGGTGACGTTCAGAGCGCAGTTTTCAAATAGGAGCCTTGCGCAGTAAAGAACGAAACAATGTGAGTGCTTTGGTATGAGTTAAAAAGAAAAGCATTCCTGGCGTAAGCAGCCAAAGCCACCTTGAGAGCAGCCCGACAGCAAAGTGAGAGAGGAGAGGAAGAATAGCCCTCGTCGGGTGCCAGTCGTGGTATTGTGTGTGCCCCACGAATCTTCTGCAACGTCGACAATACTCACTTTTCTTGTGGAACATCACACGGGGCCTTCATCTACGTCATACTAGCGGCGATGTCGCGAGGTGCTGCCAACTCAGATGAGCACTCACGCTTATTTAAAAACCAAATTAAACTGTCTTAAAGGATTATAATAGGGGCTTTTAGCCAGTACGTATACTTTTATACGTTACCGTGTTACCGGATACCGGATGGAATCTGTGCATGCGCAGGCCTTTATGGAACGTAGACTTGGTTTCATGGAACATAAACTACTCACCGGACATGTTTTACGTTTGCGGCCATAGCTCACGCATCCACGTGCGCTCATGGCCACTCACGATATCCGATTTTCGGAGACTCCAGCCTCCGAGTCAAACTAAGCCAACGTGCAAGCGCCAATTACGACCACGTTGTTTGATCCGGATTACCGAAACTAGAATGACCTAGAATATCGAAGCCGTAAACGTGAGATGCCTAAAGCCCCTGAAAGGGCGGATAGGTGGTGCCATCTAGCGGGGTCGAGATGTACCAGGTAAGCACAAAATTGTTCTTGTAGAAATGTGGTGCATTCTACTTCTCATGTAAATGACTTGCAGTGGCGTAATTATGAATGAATTGCCTTTTTAAACTGTTTTTCCCTCAAAAACACTACGTGATAACAAGCGTGTCCATGATTGTGGTTGTACGAAACGTCACAAGATGTCAGCACCATCGTTCAGTAACCCGGTATTCGTACACCCCTTTGCGTATACCGGGATGCCGTACATGCAATTTTGCCGCAGCAGTGATTGAATGCTACCTCAATTAAATATAGTTTGAATGCAGTTATTATCATCATTTAGTGGTTTACGCAAACGTAAAGGTATACGTTTACGCACGTATGTAAATGTTTACGTATGGGGAGCTAAAACTTTTCTAAAACATGCATTCCGGTAACACGGTAAATGCAATCCGGTATTCTGGTAACACGGTAACGTAAAAAAGTACCGTATTTACCCGCATAATTTGCGCCCTCGCATAATTTGCGCACCCCTAATAATTAGCCAGGTTTGCTAAAAAAAATATTTACTCGTATATTTTGCGCTCCCCGCCCCGCTCGAGCCAGCTCCTCGGCGCGCGCGCACGAGGAAACTTTGGACGGCCGCGCCCCGCGGCCCTCACCGAGCAGGCGAGCGCAGTCATACACAAGACAGGCTGCGAGTGCGAAGTCCCTTCTTCCGATTACTTCGTTCTATTCTCCGGAAACCGCCGAGACCGTACGAACCGTACCCGAACACCTAAATCTGTTCACCGGTTGTCGGAACTATTCGAGCGTTCTCCCGCCGTGAGAATGCATGCACGTGACACGGCACGGACTACTTTCTGCATCGGAGGCGTGCGAGGGCCAGTCGCGCCAACATTTTCCCGGGCTGACCCTCCTCCTCTGCGTCCACGCTGCGACACAGCCTTTGTTGATTTCGGAAGTTTAGGCGGTTTAGGTTTCGCGATCAGCCAGTTGCGTTTTCACTGTTCTCTTGCGCTGGGCTACAATAACTATTCGGCAAAATTCAAGCTAACTGTTATAGAATTTGCCTAAGGAAACGGGAACCGTGCCGCAGAAGAGTTCGCTTTTTAATACAAGACCGGGAGGGAGACCGTTCCGAGGACCGAAGCATGGAAAGTTCCCTGCCGTTGAAGAATACCTTTTCAAATATGTGCGAGAGCTTAGGCCCGCCGGTATCGCCGTGCCGTGGCACCTCGTTACTCCCAGCATTGTCGCGAAGAGCTTCAAGAAGACTCCTCAACGCACTCGACGGAACCAAGGACGACGCGCTTTGGAAAAGCGGTGACAGCGGCCGCGGCGATGATTCTCAGTCGGACTTCTCAACGAGTGATTCTGACTAGACCGTGCATGACCGAATCTGGCTGGTTAAAGTACGTGCTAATTCTGTTAAAAACCGTTCGTTTGCGCTATAATTTATTTTCTTATTTAATGTATTATATCGTGCGTGTTAGGACTATATACAGTAGAACCCCGCTGATACGTTTTTGAAGGGACCGTAGGAAATAAACGTAAGAGACGGGAAACGTAACAGCCGAAAAACAGGAAAAACGGCAAAATATTTAGTGGTACAGAATTTTATTTCAATTCTTACGAGCAGCACGAAAATTGGCGCGCTCAGCTGCGATCTAGTCGATGGATAGAAACGCGGAGCTTAGGACGGCCTCATCCACAGAAATGTAATCAACGTATGTGATTTTTTTAACACCAACAGCTGTAGGCATGAAAGAACTAAGCACACGCAATCACAACCGGCGCGGCGAGTCCGACCGCGAACCGCACGCATGACCGTGCGAGCTCCAACCAGCTCGAACTCCTCCCGCTCTCCGACAAATAACGATGATGATGAGTCTACGCCGACGCGATGGCAGAAGTGAATGCCAATCTCGAAGGCCTTGCTTTCGCAAGCAATTACGTCATACGCGCCATGTTTGTGCAATACAAATCTCAAAGGCTATGCTTTTGTCAATAGTAAATGCCAATCTCGAAGGCCTTGCTTTCGCGGGCAGTTACGTCATAGACGCCATCTTTGCAATTTGAATCTCGAAGGCCATGCTTTTGTTTGCATCAATTGAAAGATTCTGTTGCTTGCGCCTCTCATGCGGCTAATATTACGGTCAAACGAGGCCAAGCTGCGTGAAAATGCACCATGGCGCCTCTCTTTGGTAGTCACTCGGTCGGCTCCGAGCGCACTTCGCGACGTATCATACGGGAACGGTCCGACAGTTACGACGTAACAGCGGGGTTCCCAATACATTGTATCCTACGGGAGCTATGCCGGGACCGGCGGAAAACGACGTAACAGCCGGGAAAACGCAGCAGTGAGGAACGTAACAGCGGGGTTCTACTGTATTGTGCGTTATTTCAGAGGTGCTCGCGAAATCTCCGCGTAATTTGCGCACCCCCTTTTCGGAGCTCCAAATTCACGAAAAAAAGTGCGCAAATTATGCGAGTAAATACGGTATATCTACAAGCTAAGAGCCCCGAATGTTCTCCACTAATAATCAGCCAGAAGTGCCCGCGTATAGAGGACAATAAAACAACACAAACATCCCGACGTTTAAATCTTGGTGTCAGGGGCCCTAAACATTTTTTCAGTTATAAATTAATTCAGCTAGTAATTATTTATCAGTAATCAAGTGCCATCCACAAATGGAACTTCACTTCAGCTAGTCAAAGATCACACTATAGGCTTTGCATGAAGTCTTTATTACTTAGATTAGTATTTGAGGTACTGAGGTCAGTGTATCAAAAATGGTACTCTGGACATTGTGGAGAAGCTGCAACTGACCTGTAATGTGAGTGGCATGACAAGCTTCAAGATGGGGTCATCTGGAGTCTTGGTCTTCTCAACCAGCTCCAGAATCCAGCTGAGAAAGTCCTGATGGTCCAGTAGCCCTTCCTGCCACCCAAGAACAAAAAAAAAATGGATTAAAGGGAAAAATTATTTGGTGCAACATATGTAGAACTATAATCAGTTGGCTCAGATCAGAGTGGTAATTTTTGTGCTGATCTGTTATGCTACACGTTACATAAGTAGAGACAGGGCTATGTTCTCAGATGGTCCCTTCCAGAACGCACTCCTTACACTCAACAGTGCGGCATGCCACTGAGCATGCTCATACAATTCCCACAAATGGTGACTCTGCACCCCTCTTTGTCAACTCTTTAAAGTTCTACGACTACGTGGACCACATGGCTGCCATGCTTCATTTCGAGAAAGTCAGAACATGTATCAAAAGATTGATGGAAGTGTATTGAAATGCATCCGTATATTAAGACAGTGTACTCTAAAGGGCCACTGAGACCACTTGGTAAAGGACAACCCATGAAAGTCATCAAGAAACATCTACATTCTACGTAAATAGTCGAAAACAAGAGCTGCTTCAGTTCTTATGCACCAGTACGGGCGCGCGCAGGCGACCAGATAATGTAAAAAAATAGCATGCGTCAACGAAGGCACATCAACTGGCGACGCCTCAAAGTGTGGAGCAGCGGTCATTGAGTGAGAAAAAAAATGCAAATGGCCGGGCAAGCACATTCGCACATGCTCTCTTCGGTGGCATTTTTGAGCAGATGACACTGGCATTCACTTCAGCGGGCACATTAATATTTCTGTTGTGTCACTTTGGAACGTTGTTGTGTCACTTTGGAGTCTGCAACGTTGGAGGAAGAAACAAACGAGGCGAAATGCGCTCCGCATCCACGCTCCGTGTCTGTGGCCGAATGGAAGCAACGCACGTGACCGGTTGCCTTGACAACCAAAATGGCAGCAATTTCCCTGTAGCCCACCAGATTCCACTAGCGTGATGTGGCTCCACGGAAGCATGACATTATCTGGTCACCGCAAATAGCGGAATTTCAACTCCTAAATATTTTCTGCTCTACGTTATGCCTCCATAGCTATTGTGCTGGCCCCAATCATTGCCACAGTGTTAGTCCTTTTATTTACATACACAATTTCTCCCGATAATGTGATTCTTTCTATCCAGTTAATTGCTTTGTAATCGCCTCGTTTTTACATCGCGTAACACTGGACAGCACAGAGACATATTGACCTCGTAGAGGTGTGAGGCCAGGTTGGTGCAGTAGTGCCACTGCTTGGCTATGGTGGTATCAGGAGGAATGCTGGGAGCAGCAGGTGTAGCCACAGGGGGACCAGGACTTGCCCCACCTCCACCACCGGGGCCACCTGGTGTGGTTCCGCCCGCTCCTTGAGGAGGTGGCGGTGGGCCTGTAGGGTGGCTGTGTTCTACCAGCTTGTGCAGCAGCTCACGTAGAAACTTGCACAAAGACGCTGTCCACTCTGCAATAAGCAAAAGGACAAATCCTCATAAGATTGTGGGGGTGCTTGTACCCCCTGTAATGTCACTTTCACCTCATGGCACCCGTGTGTTGTAGTTAGTTTAAATGCCACTGAGTGAGAGTTGGAGCTGTGCTCGCATGGTGGTGTCAGTGGCGGTGCCTGGCGAGAGCAAGGTTACATGGGCGCATGAGGATGAGCACTCGCTCTTTTGGGGTCTGGCACGGCCGCGGGCAGTTGACTCTCGTGGGTATGATACAACGGCTCATTCCCACAGGCTCCTGTGGCGAGTTGAACCTAAGCGGCATTGTACAGTACACTGTGTGTCAGTATATTGTGTGTCAGTACATTGTGTGTTATGTTATTAGTGTGTGAGTCTACAGTTATGTTACTACAGTTATTTCGAAGATACGGCTGGCGAGCTCACCATTATGTAAAAGCTGTTATAAAATGTCCACGTGTTCATTGAGCAATCACATGTACTTTATTCGTTTGTTTCGAGAGCAGCTCTTACTAGACCCCATCGCATCTGCAGCAATATATATGTGTGGTGCAATGAAACAACCTTTCGTGCATACATGAGATAATGGCCTGTGCCAGTAAATTGATACATAGGCAGGATGAGCTGAATTTATCATTCACCAGTGTACTCACCTTCTGCTTAGTCTATATCTCTTTCGTTGCTTGATCCAGCTGACTGTGAGTAGAATGCTCTTCAATCATGGTCTCTTGTGCCTTTGATGCACAGCAGAACAACACATCTAGTAAACTAGCAGTTCCCATTCAAATGACAGAACTTCTTTCTGGCAGTAGAAACCAAAATTACCTAGGCTTTCATATCTATGTGACACCACAGTGAGCCTAAATGTATTAATAAATAAATTGCTACTCTCTGCGATATTGTGCCAATTGACTCAATGACTCAAGTCACATGAAAGATTGAAATTTTTCATGTGACTGCAGACTAAAATGAAATGAAGCCTGAAATGAAAAATTGAAACTGAAATTTTTCATATGAAAGGCACCATTTATGCATTTCATATGAAAAATTCCAAGTGTGTACCTCTTCACATTGCCTACTTCTACTTTTTATCTTAGATGGACAACAGTTTAATTTAAAGATGCTCTGCATGATACCACACAAACAGGAACTCTGTAAATGGGGACTAGCATACTTTGTTTTTTGCTTCGAACAAGGTCATATGAGGTCGAAAAAGTGCTTAATTAAACATTCATTCACATGCACTTGTACATCGTAAACATAATATATGTTTCCCAAAATAATCTATATTGAAAAGCTGGTGCTGCTAGGACGAGCAAATGCATTGTGTCCTTCAGACTACACTCTGAAGCAAGGTCATGCTAGAACACTTCAGTAACGCAAAAAGCATTCAAGCAGGAGATCTTACAGAGCAGGTTTTCACAATATGTTAAATTTAGACACAATAAGTAAATGTGCACCAGGTACCTTGGCACGGGTCTGGAAGTTGCCTCTTCTTCATTTTTGCTTCGGAAATGGCAACGTGATAAACTGAAGTCATTTTGATAAACCAAGCAGCTCGAAGCATAGGCACAGAGAACTCAAACAGCGTCAAGAATATTTCTTCCTTTTTGTTGAATATGGGAACCTGGGTAGGAACAAGCCATACAGTGAAGCACAATAAAAAATCAACAAGAGTCATGCGCTAATCGAAGCTGTCTGAGCTGAATGTACAAATAGATATCATGTATGTGATGTCATTTGCAAAGCATCAGATGTCAGTCTGCTTAAGTACAAGTGGAGTAGCACACTTGCTTAACTGCAGCAAAGAATCATTCAAAAGTGAGCACAATAAAAAGCATCGAAGGGTCAAAGTCGCTTTGCAGGATCACATATTTAAGAGATAAAAGGTAAAGCTACTTTCCCATAATCAAACACAATCTTTCTATGTGTTCTGCCGTTCCACCGAAACAATCAATTCGTGCAATGGCACTAACGTATAATAACCATACCCAATACAGTGAGAACACAGTGTAAAGATGGATGTAAAAGAAGTGAAGTGTCTTCTGGTAGAAAAATTAGAACCGTTTTCTTAAAGGTGCCCTGCAACACTTTTTGCAGATCTTTTTGGATCTTTTTGCGAAGCAGTTTCAAGCATTAGCTTGGCTCTGTGTTAGAGTACTCGAGTGGCACACAGAGCGCCTGGGTTCAAATCCCATCCTTATCCTGGATATTTTTTTCTCATTTCGCACAACAGCGGTTACAGACGCCGGCGGCAGCAGCGGACTATTACGCAACTAAAATTGGCTGCTGTTGTGATCTGATAACAGCTTTCGCTGTAAAGAGAAAAAGTGCCCAAAGTCATGACGCACGCTGACGAAATGACGTAGCTTCTTGCCCTTTCAGCTTTCAGCAAGTTCGCTGATATGAAAGGGGAGAGAAAGCGCTTGAAGCATGCTAAAAATCCCTGGAACTCCACTCGTACTTGACGAATTCTAAAATTTTTTGCGGCAGTCAATTCATGAGGAAATAAACTCCTTTCGTGAAGTCATTCGATTATTACTTGGAAAAGTGTTGCAGGGCCCCTTTAACATCTTTTTATCAAAACATTTTACTTGTGAGTTAGATGCTTTGATAATTCACATTCTCATTCACCAAACAAACCACTGCAGATGGGACAAAGTGCCCCAAGACACTCGCCTTCTTTGCCAGGCTGGTAAGTGGTTTAGAGCCAGCAAGATCACGGAACCAAGCCTCAATTGCGTTCTTGGACCTTGCTGTAACCTGCAAGTTAAATTAAATGTACGGCTTTACCACACTCTTCACAGATGTTTCCATTGGTGATAAATTGACGGCAAAGCTCAAATGCGTGCTACGTTCTTACACATTACAAAGCATGACAGTGCAGTGTGAGGAAAGTCAAACACGTTTAAAACCATGCAGCAGCACTCAACCTTTCTTGACTCAAGTACACTTTGAAGTATTTTATGTGACAGAGAGGTTCCGCAAATGCACACAGGCACTCTTGGCAACTCTCAACAACGTGACCTCTTGAAGCAAGAACAAGAATGCAACATTTTAAGTGGCACCAAGAGAGAACGATCGCTGTACTTACTGGCCAAAAGTGCTCTTTGGCATTGACTTGCTGTTTCTTTCGAGCCGAATCTTGGATCGTATTAAGTTCTTGTTTTTTAGAAAGGATGGCACTGAAGAAGGCGCCGAACTGAAATGGAATGGTAAAAGGTGGCGTATTAAACAATATACAACAACTCGACTATACTAAACTAAACACTCAAGTACAGTAATAAGGGGTTTTTAATGTCGGAAAAGAAAAAAACATAAAAGCAAAAACCGACTTACTTTTGCGGATGTGATGTTGGCATTTCTGGCGGAACCATACTGAAAAAATACGTCGAGTTGACGGTATAAGTATGTGCCGGCGTATTCTCAATTGTAAAATCATAGCAGCGGGCGCTGTAAACAATCACGCAAGATGACCAAGAAAAACAGCCGCAGTGCGACTGCTGTTTCGTTCAACTGCTTACCTCGTCGTTGATTTGGGGATTTGTAATAAACCCCTGTTTCACGTTTATAGCGGTGAGCTCATCCTGAGAGAAAGAAGCAACAGAATTAGGCGAAACGCATTTGCGCTAAAGGAAACTAAACGGTAGCAACGTAAGCCGCTCGAACACAGTTCGCAGACAAAATACAACGCAAGTAATTTTATCTTCGTATTTGCACATGCGTTCAATCGCAGAACACAGTTCACTACTGCGAGTACTGCTTGGGGAAAACACTTCGCAACACTGTGAACAAGCGCGCATCAAAAGGAAATCGGAGGACAGGTGCCAAGCGCGACCAGTTTGGCACATTGACTGATACAGCGATGAGCTCAGCATCACCTCTTTTTGTTTCGGATCCTGCGGATAAACGTCTGGAGGTCCCAATCGTGGCTTTTTTAAATGCCTCTTCTCGTACAGCCACGAAGGGGCGGCCATCATTGTGCGGTTAGCCGCCGGTTTGCAAAAAGCGCCGACAGGTGTCTGTTGCTGTCAAAATAGAGTGGCAGCCGCTGAAAGGTGTGTGCGTTTGGTTAGCCTTCAATCTTTTTATTTTTGCACAATTTTATGTGGCATAGTTGTGTAGCAACCTCCCCCCTTCTCCCCCCTTACTGTCAAAGTGTGTTTATGGGTACATAATGTAACTGTGAAACACCAGAGGACGTCTGCCTTTGTGGCGCAATCGGCTAGCGCGTTCGGCTGTTAACCGAAAGGTTGGAGGTTCGAGCCCTCCCAGAGGCGGGGTTTTTTTTTTATTCTTTTTTTTTAATTTTGTGATAACCAACATTTTTAAATCGCGGTATGTGGAATGGAAGGCAGTGTGTGAAACAACATTACCCTCTTTTTCATCATGCTAGAGCACAGGTGAAAGCCTATGCCAACGAGACAGTCATTAAACTACTTTGACCACATCAGTCGATTGCATTGATGTTTTTTAGGTTAATAAGATAATAAATATACCATATTTCATGCACTGGTTTGAACGAAGAGTACTGAATAAAGGCTAAGTTAAAGGGGCCCTTTAACTTAGCCTTTATTCAGTACCCTTCGTCAAACCACCATGCTCAAAAAGTGTTGCAGGGCCCTTCTAGAAAACGCTGCCGATTGGTAGTCGAGGCTGCTGAGAACATGTGAGCGTGTGGCCTGGAATTTGAAATTAATTCTCAAAGTCAGCTAGCAGATGATGCCATAAACACAAATGACCGCGCCATAAGCCCAAAGGCCACGACCATTGGCTGATTTGAGCATCGTGAGCTGCATAGTTACCGCGGGATGCCGCCACATGCCCGCGCGCGCGCTCGCGATCACATCAGAAAAAAAAAAAAGAGAGAGAGAAAGAGTGCTCTTGCCTTCTTGCCCTCTTGTGTAGCTTCATCCCCCCCTCCCCCTGCGTAGCTTTTCAGCGCGCTCGCAGCTGGTACGAAAGGAGAGAGAAAGCACCTAAAGTGTGCGACGGATCCGTGTAGTTCCACTAGTACTTGACGGACTCTTAAAAATTTTTGCGGCATTACTTGTTAAAGTGTTGCAGGGCCCCGTGAGAATGAACTGCAGGATATAGCACATTCAATATTACTGGTCGGTGCCTTACCGATGTTGACAAATAATGTAATTAAGAAGAAGAAGATGTTTAGAAGCAGGAGAGGTTGGCCTGGAAGGCAGGTTTCTAGCCTGCTACTCCTCACGGGAGTAAGGGGAAAAGGGAAAGAAAGAGGGAGGTATGATGATAGGTGACTATGGTATGGCACAATGAGTCACTGTACACTCTGTCATGCATGGGGACAGGACACACGCGAAAGTCTTTATACCACACATGCTCTAAATTTGATGAGCATCTAAACCAATTGAATGTTGAACAATAGATGCCATGTTAAGTATTTGTCATGCAGTGGCATTTGGTGTAACATTGCTTTCCTTGAGCGAAATAAACTTAATGTACATGTACACAAAAACATAACACTGAGCTAACCAAGTAGTCTAATTAATAATGATAAAAAGCTCTTCTTTGTGTCTGAATTCACCAGGCCACTGACATTGTAGACACAAAAGAACGTTAAAATGTATACAGTGCATATATGCCACAAAAAATATCAGATATTCATATATACACATACACGCGCAATAATATGCTCCATTCCAATGATCACTACACTTGAAGGAATCTTAAAAAGGAGTTGACTATAATAGCGTAAGAGTTTTTGTGATTAACGATAAATATTTACCATAGTAGTTGTTGAACTGACACTTCAAAAACTCCCTATCAAATAAATAAATAAGTGCGATATTATGACAAAAAAAACTGCCAATGGGGACCAGTCTTAGGTGTGGACCAGCAACCGGCCCGCTGTCTAAAAAACTGGCCGCGCCCATCTAAAACCGGGCAGGTGGCAACCCTACTTAAAGATATGCTATTTCACAAGACAGACACACATGGAAGCATTTTTTTTATGCAAAAAGCCTATATGTACCACTTCCCTAGTTCTCTTATCTCAGTGCCAGAACAGGACTGCTGTGCCTTGCAGAATGGTTCGCATCTGCATTGTCGGCAGTGTATGGCAAATTGTGAACATCGTGGTCTTTTGGTGGAGCTGCGATGCTCTCGAAGTCTGATATTTAGACAACGGCCTGTCTGTGTAATGTACTTTCATCCACATGAAAAATGAATGTGGTACACAACACCACAGGCACAAGAAACAAAGCTTATGCCATGTCTAGTTGTACACTGAGCTTGTTTCGGCATCCGTTTCCTGTACATACACTTCTGCACAGCTGTATAAATAGCGCCTAGCTTATTCTTAGCCATAAATATGACAAATATTATGGTGGGTTGCCACTTTCTTTAGACTGTTCAAGCGCCCATGAGTATTACTGCATGTTAGTTACTGTTCACTACCCTCTCCTTTGATGCACACTCCACTCCTACCTTGATGGCCTCGAGGCACTTCAAGCTAGCTATTGTAATAATGGCTTCTGGGTAGCCAGCTTGGGAAAGTATTTGGACTTAGCCTTGCTCTTTTAAGCACCTTGAGCACATCCACCCCTTTGCCAATGGCGACTAGCATCAAGACAAATGGGCATAGGCGTGCACACAAGGGTGGGCAGTGGGAGAGGGGGCACCAACCTTCCCTATTCATCAAACGAGGGGCACCAGTTCTGCCCCCTGCCTTTACTCAGTCAGACATTAGCGTTTTTTTAATGTGCAGGGCTACAGCTATGCATGTTTTTTCACGATAATGGCGTTCAAGGACCCCTGATGTTGCATTCAATGCACTGATTATGTCCCACCTTTACCCTGGAAAGCCAGGGACCAATGGCAGGCCCCTGCAAGAAGTCATTGCTTCATTTTCATTTTTGCATGCACCCAATGGGAAGCTCATTTTCTTTCGGGCACAGCCAAAAGAAGGGGGGGGGGGAGGGGAAGTGCTGAAACTGCACTGAAGTATGGCCAATCTGCACGCCCTTTTTCTACCCAAATTTCCCAGTTCTTCCATGGCAGTTTTTAACACTACATAAACATTAAAGTGCCACCTTGGCATCCATGCTGGTAACAAGTTCACGATTTTGCTGGAGTAAGCAAAACCTGCCATGCCATTACCACTATATCACGTACAGTCTCCTCAATCATTTGTCTCCTCGATCTCCTCAATTTCTCTCCTCAATCTATTTGTCAGTGCTCTTCAGAACCCCAAACATCATTAACCTGCATAATTTATGCAAAATTTGCATACCTATGTGGATGCACACAATTTGTTGCTGTATAAATTTCTAATGCATACAGGAGATCGACGTAAGGAGCAAACTTGTTTTGAAGGTGCTCAGTTGAGGACAAGGGTGAAGCCATGGTGAAGTGGGATTAAAAAAAGGAAGACAGGCGACACTTGTAGAACATGAGTGTATAATATATATTTCCATTTTGCCACATTTCAACAGCCTAAAAGGAAGCAATAGTAAAGTCAGTCAAAGATGCCAGCTTCAAAAAGTGCACATAGGCGAGAGCTCAAAAGGCCAGCTCTGCAACAAAACAAAACCTCAAATTTGTAAAAAACTATACATGTGTGAGTAGCAAAAATTGCCTGTACACAGCAACATCTCCTATGGCAAAAGATTCTGGTGATGTACTAGGGGGGAAAAAAAATGGGTGCTTCTGCTGCATGAAATACATAAAAAGAGAAAGGGCTCCTATGGAGCTAAAAATGAGAGCATTAGTCACTAGTGGTTTGGCACAAAAAGAAAACAGTTCAGGCAAACAAACACACTACGCTATAAAACAGAAAAAGACGTGATGTTTGAAGGCCATCAATGAGCACAACAATGCGCATGCAGCAATATTGCACACTGAGAAAATAAACTGATGCCTCGCACCCTTTCCTTCAGTTTAAGTATGCCCACATCCCTGTTAATTTCCAGTATGCACCCCCAGACAGGTGTGGCACGTTCACTTCTTCGACTGTTTCTTGGATTTCACAGATGGTGGTGTTTTGGTGCCCGACACCTGCTTGTCGCCAGCCTTCTTTTCCTGGTGGGTACTCTCAGTGATGGCAGGTTCGGCCGGTGTCGTCATGGCTGAGTCCAGCTTTTTCTGGATGTTGGCGAATGCATCCTCGCCCATGTAGTCAATCTGGCCCCGCTCCCAGGCATACTGCCGTGCTTCGGAGCCTCCGTAGACTGTCTGGTCGGTAGGAGTGCGCCGCAGCTCTTCCGCAGTCTTGATTGTCAGCTTGGACATCTCACCAGCAAGGCCAGCCTGAGAAGTTAAGGAGAGACTGTTTTACTGGATAAGAACTTGTAAGGCTAGTTACATAGTGCAGTGCCTCACTATTTTTTCATGTCAAGTGCATAGTCACACAACAGACAACTGCTAGAGAACATTTCATACTCATGAAATATTAGAGGCAATGTGAACCAGGGCATGGGCGTCGGTAGGGGGGTGCAAAAGGGGTACTTGCCCCCCTCAAGCCACACCAGCACTTGCCCCCACCCAAGCTACACCAGCGCTCTCCCCCTCTCCCAGCCGCGATGCAACACAGGCTTGCACCCCCCAAGACAAAATCCTGCCGACGCTCATGAACCAGGGTTGCCTGTATGGAGGACACCATAAGCAGAGTATTACACGGCTAAAGGAACACAATGGCACAGCACTACCTGAGGCATCAGCTGATTTAACTAGGCTTGTGCGAATAGTATATTTTAGGTTCGAAGCAAATTCGAAGCAAATAGTGATTTGGTCGAATAATTTCGAATCGAATTCAAATAGTATATATCACATATTATAAAGAAAGATGAGCACATCTGTCATGACCCAACTAACCTGCACAATATTTTTTAAAATTGAAACAAGGCATGTGCAAATGTCATTCTTTTTCGTTCAAAGGGAAGTGGAAGCAACTTTGAATTGTAGCAGGATTTGACTTTCTGTAGAATGCAAGTGATAACCTGCAAAATATGTTAAGTTTTAAAATTTACTATACTGAGAGCATACAAGCCGGTATAATGAGTTTTTAAACTTAAAAAATGATGAATCGATGTGAGGGTAATGTGTTCATTTAATCTTGAAGTGGGGCTTCAAGGCAGTGCGAATTTCCCCTGGATAGGTGTATTCATGGTGGTAGAGCACCCCTCCACTGCAGTGAAACCACCTTTACAGGGGGTTACATGCGACTTATATATGTCTATTCGTTAATTTCTAACAGTACTTTGAAATTTAAAATATTTTAAATTCATTTCAAAGCGAATTCGAATACTGTAATATTCGTTCAAATATTCGAACTGCCCGAATATTCGCACAAGCCTAGACGTAACACGTGCACCTTTAGCTCTATACAGGAACAGAGGGTTAGAAAACCAACTAGCCCAGCCCACTACCCTTCTATGAAACATACAGGTATTCACTGTTAAAGGGACACCAAAGAGAAACAATGAATCAGCCTAGATCGATAAATTGTGCTCTTAGAACTCTAATGTCGTTAATTTTGCCATCACAGGTTTATTAATAGAGGAGAAAATCAAGTTCAAAGTTTCATTTTTAAATTTCGCGCCGAAATCTCCCCGCGTGACCTCACGGATTTCAAAGTGTATTTATCGTATTTTGGCGCCATTGGCTCAACAAAATTACCCCAAACTTGATATGTTAAGTCTATGGCCCCCTCAGAGAACAATGTACAACTACATTTTTACCGATTAGGAACTACGTAGTCCCTAGTAGGCACCATCAAAACATGTGACATCACAGCGAATGGTGCAGAAACTTCAAGGTGGCATCGCCACCCACATTTTGTTTTTGAGTATTTTCTCGCTTACTAAGAGCCTTCTCGCAGCAAGCGTGGTGTTTTTGGTATCGTGAAAGAGTACTTTACTAATATGAGAAAAATCGTTTTGCTCTTTAGTGTCCCTTTAAGGACAGGATCAATCATGGTAACTGCCAGAATTAAGTATTCAGTTATGCAACATTACTAGGACAATGCCTGGGATATTTTCACTGCATTTCTAGAAATTTCATCGCAGGAACATTTGAAACTTATTTTCCATTACACAATTATACTGCAGTAAAATGTGTACAACCTCTCTTGAATTTTGCTCCCAATTTGCAGTAATAGTGCACATTCAGCTCAAATCTGATTTCTGGGAGCAGTTTCTTTTTTTTCTTCCAGTGGACAAATATTCTGATGGCGATGGAAAATATGCACATTCAAGTACAGTAAACCCTCGTTAACTCGAACTCGCATATCTCGAAATCTCGGTTAAGTCGAAACTTTTTTTCGCCGTGCATTAACCTCCCATAGGTGCTATGTATTTGCCCTCTCTTATCTCGAAACGTTTTCCGGAGGGAACAGCGGATATCTCGAAATATTGACCGGGAGGGCAGAAGGCAAAGTCCACTCCCAACACGAAACGAGGGCTCCGTGCGAATGCTTAGCTCTTACTATACGTGCCGAACGCGGTCGTGAAGGGCGAATTTGAAATTCCCGCGGACGCAACCGTTTCCTATCAGCCTTGTCAAGTAACTGTGGGAGTGATCACGTGTGTGCACCCGCGCGCGACTTATGCGTGGTGGGCGGTGTGTGAAGCGTGCGCTCGTCAGTACGCAACCTAGCCCTTGCATGTGCGAGCTGGTATTCTTTGTTTTCCTCGCGATCTGCGCACGACGCATCTTGAGTTCAGTTTTGCTGAGTAGTGAGTGGTCTGTGCAACGGACGCTTCCGAATATCAACCAAGATGTCCCACCCAAAGCAGTGCAAATCTCCGATGTTGGAGAGAAAAGTCGCACTAATCAAGGAAGTCGAAAAAGCAGGTCGAAGCAAGTCGTGCATCGCCAAAGAATTCGGCATCCCTTTGTCAGCCCTCTCGACAGTGCTTAAGAACAAACAAAAGGTTTTGGAAGGCTTCGAGCAAAGCTTCTCAAGCAAGCGGAAGCGCATTGAAGCGTCCAAATTCCCGGACGTCGAAGCAGCACTGACTGCTAACTGCTTTGCACATGCAGGGTTTTCTCGCGCCCCGGAATCGATCGAAGAAGACATTGGCGCAGAATTCAGCTGCTGTGATGAGTTGTGCAATGAAGTGCGCACGGCAACTGGCTGCGTGAGCGATACTTAAGATGGCGAGATCGCCTTTGAGGAGTATGCGCTCTACGAAGCGGACCTCCCCGTTACCGGAATGCTGTCGGCGCCGAAATCGTTGAGATGGCCATGAACGATGCAGATGACCATGCAGACGAGGAAGAGCCTCGAGAAATGCCTACGACGACAGAAACACGTAACGTGCTGCGCTTGCTCCGTAACAAGGTCGAATGCAGCGGTGGCGACCAACAGCTCATGCGATGTGTTGAGCAACTGGAGAACGCCTTTCTCGAACGCGAACACGAAACAGGCGAACATCACGCAGTTTTTTGGTCCTCGGTAATAAATTTTTTTTCCCCTCCGAATTCTTGTGCCTTTACTACGGTAGCTGTCTCGTGCAGTGGAGCTTTTCCTGGCAGCACTGGCTTTTCTTTTACAGTGACGGCAAACATTTTCGGCATTTTGCTTAACTCGAAATACCGCTTAGCTCGAAATTTTCCCCGGATTTGACGGCTTCGAGTTGAGGGATTACTGTATCTAATGCCTAGATATGTATAAGTCTTCCTACTTAAAGTAGATGCATAAGAGAAAAAGTGAACTTTTACCTGGCTGGCATGCAAAAACAAATCAGAATGTGAGAATGCCGACTTCCTGGTAATCTCCTTTGTCAAAAAAGTTCTGCTGATCTATAGTGGCAGCGGCATCAGTCAGTTTGTATGACGTGATAACTGCACTACAAATACATAGCTACTAGTAAGTTGTCATTTTACAACAACCAACGCGATCACAAGACAGACTAGCTACAATATAAAAGACTTCTACAAAGATTTTTTTTTTCAGTGATCACTGAGGAAGTTTACACTTACACATTCTGGGAATAGCTTGGGTTGGACGTGCGTCATGAAGAGTTCCCACCAGAACTGCAGATGGTCAAACATGTGCTGGCTACTGCCGTGTGGCTGCACTTGGCCAGTCAGGAGGTTGAATGCATGGTGCCATGGCTTCACCGGGCCCAGGAAGTGGACAATTTTTACATCCTGGCCAAATCTGCATGAAAAGACCTTGCAATCTTTTCTGCATTGCAAAGAACTGAATCTGGGGGGTCTACATGACAAAACCAGATATATGCTACAGTTATGAGGCACGTTATAGTGGGGGTCTCAGATAATTTTTACCACTTAAGTCTCAGTACACAAGATTTTTCTTCATTTGACCCCAGTGTAAATGTGGCTGCCATAGCCAAAATCAAATCTATATTCAATTTTGTATGCCTTCTGTGTAGCACACAAATTACGTGAAAAAACAACAAGCAGTATCACACACCAGTCACTTCAGTTTGCAGCTCATAACCTAAGGTCTGTACAACATGAGCAACAGCATGTACAAACTTCATGTACAAATTTAAGGACAAAATTTGAGACCTGTGAGCGGGGACGCATGCACACTGAAAGTTGTAGTAGAACTTTATGAGCAGCACATGAATGCCGGTACACTGAAATTAAAGTCTGGTATTTGTGTTAACTATCAAAAAGAACCCAATGGGCATAAACAGCAATGAAAAGGCATTGCTGCATTAATCTGTCCATCCTTCCGTGTATGCAACCCACAAGTTTTTCTATAGTATTACAACAATGATGCATTTCAGCAGAGTTGCTGTAAGCAAATGTGTACTCACTGTTTGTATGCAGGCAAGTAGGTGTAGGACACATTCGAGTTCATGTTATAAATAAAGGAAAGATGTTTAGTGATGTCCTTTGTTGCCCAGTCGTGAAAGTACAGATTCAGCAGGCCTTGGTCACCACCTAAAATGCAAAAAAGCATAATATTCTTTCACAATGATCTCTCCTATTAGTCTTTTGCATGCATAAAAACAGAATTATGGGTCAGCATAAAGTCTGATAAATAAAATGCATGGGGGGGGGAGGCGTGTCTGGTCATTTCCTGCCACAAAGTTTTTTCGGAACAGCATGGCACAGGCATGCTTGATGGTATAAATGACAGTGGAGCACTTTCGAGCATACATGATTAAATGTGGAAAGGTTTGAAAACCTGCAAATGACTTGGGTGTCAGTGTCTTGCATAAGTATGCCCCACTGGCTTGAAATCTATGCACGGAGAGTCAAACTTCAATTCTAAATACTTTCTATCTGTGCAATACATCTTCTGTACAGTAGAACATCGGTAAATGGAAATAATGTAAGTGGAAGTGCCGCTTAAGTGGAACAATGGCCTCCAATTAGGTTGGTTTTGTACTCAAATGCTGCATCCCTACACACCTTTCTTTATTAACGGAACTTCTGTTAAACAATACACATATTCCTGGTTTCTTCAATTTCCCTTTAGTTGCTTATTTATTCCTTAATTATTATTCCTTATATATTTATTCCTTATTTAGTTAGATTATCCTTTAGTTCAGCTGGCTAGCTTATTGTATAGAAGGTGCTACAAATGGCCTTTGTGTGCTCCCTGTGTGTCATTGTCCCTTTGTTGCTAGGAGCACTTCAGATCCTACAAGGCAAAATCGAGCAGTTCCAGAAAAAGCAATCACTTGCCATCAAAGCTGCCATGTTCCCCAGCAAACTTGATGAGGGCATTGTAGGTGGACTCAGAGGGGACAAAAACAAAAACACCAGAGTTGAAGCAGTCAGGCCAGCCAACGTCTGGTACGGCAGAGAGCTCTTCCTTGGAAAATAGCTCATCACAGTTTTGGAGGACCTGGACAGGGAAAAAAATAGAACATTGCAGCTGGAAAATAAGGCCCACATATTTGCGGCAGATTCTACAGAAAAACAAGTACTGCACTAATGCTTATGCTCTGCACGATATATTTAAGCCTAACCATTATCAGCCTATATTTTTATATCAGCAGTACGAAGACCTATCTTACTGATGTCCATTTCTCATGCTAGCTGATTCTGAGCCATGTCTGCAAATTTCCCATTTCATCACACCACCGAATTCTCTGCATTCTTTAACTGCACTTTCCTTCCATTCAGCAGCACACCAGGATTTCTCAGGGAGGGGTTGAAATTTTGAAAAACTCATGGGATTGAGGGGAAGGGAAAGGTCAGCAGGCACCTTGCATAATACAGTCGAACCCGTTTATAACGAACTCGAAAGTGTCGCGAAAAGTGGTCGTTATATCAGTAGTTCGTTGTATATGGTCTCGCCCTTAAAAACGTGCGCTTAGCGGCCAAGCCGGTTTTTTTTTTTTTTTTTGCACTTTTGTTAAGTGCTAACAAACCCTTCCGTGACAAGCTAAGCCTTTTCGCGTCATGAAGCGACGCCCGCTGCGTGCTCACGAGTGAATTAACCGCCTTTGCAATGAGCCGACACCGTTTCACCGAAGCGCGGTACCGCGACGTGGAGCCGATCATCCCTGGCTAGTTGCGTGCAGCGCGTCGCCTACTCGGGTCGCGGAGTCACTGCCGGGCCGCTTGCTGTATGCCGTATGCGCGCGTTTGTACGCTCTTCGTGCTTGCTTCACTCCGGACCGTGCACGGGTGCGGCGACTAGCCTCTTCGTTCAACGCGGCGAAAACAAGTATTTTCCAAGCAACGCGCACTCTACGTCTCCGCGATGCTCTCGCGGCCCTGCACGACGATGCGCGGCGCACTTGAGTTGTCACCTAGTCTAACACGCAGTATACGCTCGCTGTCAGTGCATCGACGTTTCTTGGTGCCCGCGCCGCTCAACAACAGCGAGCTAATTTCGTTTCTACAAAGCGACGTGCACTTTAAAGCGGTCTCGCACGACGCGGCGGCGGCGAACTTGCGAACGGCAGCATGGCGCGCTCGTACCGCCGTCAATCCGCAGTGTACGGCGTAGTACGCCACACGCGCAGCCGAGCAGATATCTACAGATGACTGTGATAAGGTTGTCGGCTATAAAGCATAATGGCACGTTCATCGACGGCCGCCACCTCGCCTTCGCTCTTTTCTGATGCTTATCCGCGAAGGCATCGCCGCAATCGCGCGGAAATCGTTATCACCGATCGACCGGTCTCTGCCGTTACCGGAAAGACGGACGACTTTTCGCGGCACATTGTGGCGTCGACGAGTTTAGGGACGCAGTGAACCTTTTTGCGATGGAAAGTTATCGCGGTTATCACTTCAATTGCATTTATGCCTTCTTGCGTTCCAAGGCATTGTTTGGTTCATCGCAGGCGGTCGTAGCTGCAGAGAACGGCGTCAGGAAAGGTTACTGTGCGAAAGCTGACCGCAAGGCTTCATGATGCCTACGCAGAAAGGGACTAGGTGAAGCCAACCTACTTCGGATCCATCATGCCTTCCTAATGAGCCACATTAATTATGTAGCATCGGCCCTTAAATGGACTAGAACGGACAAAAATAAGCTAAACACTCTCATCCGTAAGAGCATCAGAAAGGTACTGGGGTAACCACACGCTCTGACAAATTAAGACAACTCGGCATGCACAACGACATTGATGAAGTGATCGAAGCGCAGGTCACCGCCCAGGTGGTCAGGCTGTCGTCAACTAGGGCAGGGAAACGCATCCTAGACGAGGCTGGCATGGCTCCCAGAATGCTTGCTGAACGGGAAATCACCTTATCCAGGGAGGTCCGGGAAACCTTTGTGGTCAGCCCGTTCCCTCGGAATATGCACCCGCAATACAATGTAGGGAGGCGAAAAGGCCGAGCACGGGCGATATTACAGAAGGCCGCCGAGAATCGAGAATCGACTGTCTTTGTCGATGCGGCTCAGTACGGCAAGTCTAGCACATTCGCGCTGGCAGTCATTGACGGCAACGGGGAATTACGCTCCTCAGCCTCGGTCAGGTTAGCTACGAGCGCAGTTGCAGAACAGGTCGCCATAGCCCTGGCCATGACCGACCGCTCGCGCACCAACGTGTTCACAGACTCACGAGCGGCCATCAAAGCTTTTGAATCGGGTAACCTAGCGCGAGAGGCTGCCTCCATTCTAGAAAAAAGAACAGACCCTGGCACTCACTTCATCTCTTGGTTTCCCGCCCATATGGGTGCGGACGTTCATCAGCACGTACCTAACCTCAACGAGCTTGCCCATGACCGTGCGCGAGATCTAACGCGCCGCGGCGGCATGGATGCTTCATGGGGTCAGGATGAAATCCAGCATAACGATCCGCTTCTTACGTTTCATGAAATCACCTCTCACTATCGGCTTAGTAGAAGGGCCTATCCTCTTCCTCACCCGAAATTAGATAGGTCTCAGTCAATTACACTTAGAATGCTCCAGACGGGCTCGTTCCCCTCGCGCGGCTTTCTCAGTCGTATCTCCACAGACGTTGACTCAAGCTGTCCGGACTGTAATGAGAGTTATTGTTCCTTAGCGCACATGCTTTGGCAATGCCCCGCGTTACCTAACGGCCCTCTATCCAGCGAAGCCGACTGGGAAGAGGCACTACGGAGCCCATCGCTCCAGGCACAAATCCAGGCAATCCAGAGGGCCCAAGAAAGGGCGGAACATCACGGTGTCCCAGCCCCGACTTGGACGCGGCCAGCGGCTTCCGCGGGTCCCCGATAGGGGTTCCCGCGAAAGCTCCTCAGGATCAAATAAAGTTCATTGTCTGTCTGTCTGCCATTCTACCACTGAAGAAATGCCTGAAAAGTGAGCGACCTCGCTCGCAGCGTCTGAAATCTGCGTGCGGTGCTCACCGATCAGGGTTATCTTAGTCGCGAGTAAACTGGAGCGGGGCACGCGCGAGCGCGCGCCCCTGTCACGCTTTAGAAGGCATATTTTAACTTTTTTTCGCTTCGTATGCACCATATTTTTACCGCGACCGTGTCTGAAGTGTTCGTTGTAAAAGTAGGAGGCTTTGAAAAATGTTCGCTATATCTGGACGCAGCTTCAATGGTTAGCATAGGAAAATCGTAAGTGCACCCAAATATGGTCGTTATAACCGATAGATCGTTATATGTGGGATCGTTATAAGTGGGTTCGACTGTATGTCGTTTCCTTGCTTCAGCTGCAAGAATCCAACAGCAAATAAAATGTCACGTAAGATCAAGGATGATGATTTCTAGAGTCAATCAGGAAAATGTGACTCAGTGAAAAGGACATTGGGGCAGAGGGCTTATAACCCTGGAAGAAGAAAAAACAGCGTTTTGTTTTTTTTTTCACTGGGACAAAACTTTAAAAAACATCTAAATTTTATGATGAAGTTTCTTAAACACATGGTTAAATCACCATTCACCAAGTTCTTTTTTTTATTATAATGCTATGACTTGCTGTAACTGTGACAAAGCATTGGCATTTTTAAATCGTGCCTTTTCGTGATTCAGCGACTTTTGAATGCTTTTATCACAAGCGCTGCTGAGCAGTACCTCCCAGCCAGTGTAGACAGATTTTTTTTTTATAGGGGAGAGGGGGGTTTAACGATACTTTATGTTCATGTGTGCATTTGTATGTGTGCGTGTATATATACACATCCAAAATTGAAAAATTTCGAGGCGGGAGTTCAACCACCACCCGCCACATGTATGCAAGCTTTCACTAGGGTTTGTCCGCAGTCACATGTATGGAAACATTTTACTGTGCGCAATTTGCCAACTGGGTAAAAAGCAGCAAGCTTTCTGTAAGTACTGTGATGTGTCGCACAGCTTCCTCACATGCATTACAAGTAGGCTTGTGCGAATATTCGAGCACTTCGAATATTCGAACGAATATCACAGTATTCGGATTTGCTTTGATTCGAATTTAAACTATTGGAAATTTTGAAGTATTCGAAATGAACGAATAGGTGTATATTATTCCGCATGTAACTCCCCTGTAAAGGTGGTTTCACTGCGGTGGAGGGGTGCTATACCATGAATACACCTTTCCAGGGAAACTCCGCATTGCCGTGAAGCCCCACTTCAAGGTTAAATGTACAAATTACCCTCGCATCGATTCATCATTTTTCAAGTTTAAAAGCTTGTTATACTGGCTTATATGCTCTAAGTATAGTAAATTTTAAAACGTAACATATTTTACAGGTTATCACTAGCATTCTACCGAAAGCCAGATCCTGCTACTATTCAAAGTTGCTTTTACTTCCTTTGAACCAAAAAGAATGCCATTTGCACATGCCTTCTTTCAATTTTAAAAAATATTGTGCAGGTTAGTTGGGTGATGACAAATATGCTCATTTTTTCTTTACAATATGCGATATATACTATTCGAATTCGATTCAGTATTATTTGACCAAATCACTATTTGCTTCGAACCTAAAATGCACTAATGGCACAAGCCTAATTACAAGTCATCTCCTATCCTGCAATTACTGCCCACATGAGGTCTCCACAGTACATAATCACTTGTGCAGGAAAACCTTTTTTCAGCTCACCAGGGTGTCAGAGTCCATGAAGACGCATTTCTTGAACTGCACCAGCCTCCAACAGTGCAACTTGGTGAATGTGACACCCAGTTCTGGCCGATTGAGCAGGGCCAGGTTCGCAGGATCTCTGCTATCCAACAGGTTCACCTCCTCCACAAGGTCGAAGGCCTGGCTTAGCAGTGACCTGGTTCGGCACATCGAATAAGAGTAAAATTATGCTTTTAATC
Organism: Rhipicephalus sanguineus; assembly: GCF_013339695.2. Taxonomy (NCBI): domain Eukaryota; kingdom Metazoa; phylum Arthropoda; class Arachnida; order Ixodida; family Ixodidae; genus Rhipicephalus; species Rhipicephalus sanguineus. The sequence continues at coordinate 208,675,739 of NC_051178.1, read as the reverse complement.
ATGGATATAATGCAGCTAAGGCTTAGGAACCTTAGGAATGTGAAAAATATTCAAAATATCAAACAATAGCTGAACAGCCTGAAAAATACAATTTGTACTTCATAGGAGAATTTGCTATGCCTATTTGAATGTTATTTGCTTTTTATTTATAAGTTACAAGACTTCTTGGAACGGAACCTATGACTGTTCCAAATTATTCTGCTAATACTATTTCAGGGTATTTGAGCTACTAGAATAAAGCATTTGTTTCTTTTTTATTAGCTCAGTTGTCAAGGCACCCAGCTGAAAATGGTATTAAATGTGTCAAATACACAGCCTTTTTTATCCAATGGTTCTCTACAGAACTTTTCTTCAGCCCATGTTTGCGTTGTTAATCCCTTCCTTCAGACATGTACCAAATAGCCCACCTTGCACCACTTGTTCACCTCTACGCAAGCATTATAATTCACTCCTTTTATAAAAAGTAATACATTCTATGTTCAATTTGACATTAAAAGATAGTTTTGTCATAACATATCAATTCACTAACATCCCAGAAATGTTCAATGCAATTTTTGTCTTAAATACTTCATATAACATTGATCCCTTAAAGGGGAACTCCGGCGATTTTTCAATATGAATAAATTTCAATTAAACCTTCAACATATGTTCTCTTTGGTACCCTGATGATATGTGCCAAATTATACAACCGTAAGTCATTTAGTTCTTTAGAAAACGAATTTTAAAAATTGATAGCCAATTCTGGAATCATGCCCGTAAATGCGGGCCACCCTGTATATGTGATGTAACGTGCCTACTCTTTTCGAACCCCGCCTCACCCACTAGACGGATGCAGCGAACGCTTTCTTCTACGGGGCGACAACGACGCGAGCACAGTTCGGTTTTGTTAGCTGCATAGTGTGTTAGTATTCATTGACATTGGGTCTTACAGTAAGCACGCACAATAGTGAGCAACGAGGAGATCAATGCGGGGCACGTCAGCTACTTCATTGCCGGCGGGTCATAATCAAGAGGCTATGCTTCCGCGCTCAGATTCAGATTCTATTCGAAATTATTTGAACAAATAAGTATTTGCTTCAAACCTAAAATGCACTATTCGCACAAGCTAATTACAAGGCATCTCTTATCCTGCAATTACTGCCCACAAGAGGTCTCCACAGTACATAATCACTTGTGCGGGAGTGTGCAAATAGGCACGTTCAAATAGGCACGCTCCAATCACGGCTGAACTCGTCACTGGTAAGTTCAGACGGGCTGGCACAGCTTGATTCCACGTCGGATGACATCGCCAGCTTGCTTTTTGCGTGAGAGAAGAAGCATGTGTGCTATGTTTACACCCTGGCCAACCGTGGCAGTGCGTAGCGTATTTAGTGATGTCATCGCATACCCAGCACGGAGCAGCTCCCTGTTTCGGTCTTGATTCATCGTTTATTGCTTACTTAAAATTTTTGACCAGTCTCTTAGCAAAATGAACCACCCTAGCCATTACAGGACTGCAAATACTATTTGAAAACAGCATTATCTCAATATAGTCGAAAATGCACCGGAGTTCCCCTTTAAGCACTTTATAATACAGTCTCTGCATATAGGAAATCAATCATGAGTACACAAAACTATGTATACATATATTGACCAAGTAACCTGTTTACATGGATGCATACTCCGGATAAGCCTTATCCCAACAGTGAATTTAGGCAGGACAGGTCCTGTAGGCAACATCAGGAAACACCCATAAAAACATAATTAGGGGAAGAAAAATATTAACAATGGTCGCAGGCATTAAAAGGTAATTACTTGCAGAAATAAGTGAGTGTAGCTTAGATGCAAAAGAGAAGGGAAGAGCATTGGTGGAGGCCTCTGACCTGCAGTGACCAGAAACTTCCGATTGGCCCTTACCTCATCTGCGTTGTGACTGAACTGGTGATGAGGATGACCAGCTGCCGTGACGTATGCACCCTCTTGAGGGAGTGAGCCAACACAAGAGCACCCAGCGAGTAGGTGTCGTCCGTTGCCAACGTGACATATGCTTCATCGGTCACTGCACATAAGCATATGGGAAGACCGACATGAAGGAGGCAATAGAACACTGCTTCTTCAGATGACTTACCCTTGAAAGAGTACTAAAATTTTTACTTTTTATTAAGTGATCTCTAAGCTGAAGAAAAAATATGGTAAGCCTCAGGGTATCTTAATTCAACATTGCTTTTATATGGATCCCTTTAGTTCTGTTAGAAAGAGCTGGGGCAAGAGTCAAGACCTTGTGATGTCCTAGCGACGTATTCCGAGACTGGACTATCACTTGCGGTGACAGTGTCTCTTTGCATAATGTACGATCTCATGTGTACAATAACTGAAGAGACTAATTGCCCGCCTTTCCTCAACTGGACACTCAATGTACACTGAAAGTGATATGGCAATATCGCCAAGTCTGAATATGGCCCCTGCTCATATGTGGCCACATTCTGCGTTATGACATCAAGACAAAATAACCTAAAAATGAAACTGAAGTAAGCTTTAGAAAAAGCATATTATATTATTTATTGAACTCTATGGCATGCCAGTATTCTCTCCAGAATTTAAAAGTTTGGGACATATCAGTAAAAAAAAAAGAAGTATGTCAACACTAATGCAGATTATAGTCATTAGAACTTTTTAGATAGTCAATAGACTACACACTAACGCATTACAGACATGTCAGACTTCATGCAAGAATAGTGATTGTGCTAACCCCCTGTACTGTTAAATGATTTTGTGCTCCAACTTCTATATGAAATGAATAGTCTGCTGTGCAGTTGCATTTCTTTATAAGTCCTGTGGGCAAGGGTCACATTAGAAAAATTCCACAAAGCTTCATTACTTAAAGTAGACTGAAAACAGCCCCAACCAGTAAATGTGTCAAATAGCAATGTTATTGCATACTGGCCCTTTCAATAACGATGCTACCCTCTACATTTTCAAGACAGTGCAGCATCAGCAGAATACTATAGTTCTGGGGGTGAACATTTTGGATCACATTTTTAGCCAGCATTAGTTTCTGGATGCTAAGGCAGTTTTCTGTGGTTAGCAGATAATTGAGGAATATTGTTACCACTGTGCTAGTGGTTGAGAATGGAAGGATTAATATGAAATACAGTCTGGCACGATATTTTAAAAGTGGATCTGGTTTTGCCATGCACTAGAACACAGCCATAATGCAGAAGTTCGGGGGAGATTGAGGCTTGAAGTGACGAGAACTTGAACAAGAAATGCCCCTGGTGACAACTTTGCGACGAGGGGACTTGTCAAAATGCTGCCTCTATCGACATTTCTTGTTCGACGACTCCTCATCCCTTCTTGGTATTTGACGCGACAAAAATTGACATGTTAATTGGGCAGCTTGCCACGAAATAAAAGTTCAAAGTAGGATTTAAAAGTATAGATAACAGAGTGACATGTCGTCGCGACTGACCGAGTAGCAAACGCGTACACCAATAAAGAGAGCATACGCCACAGATAATTAAGCCGCGGACTGGCGATTACCGCTCACTGCTTTGAACTAGCGGATTCAGTTCCGCTATGTATGCATTCGACGGGGAACTCGCAAAATTGCCCGCGTTACTTTTCCTTACGTGAAGAATCATCACAGGACGGTTAAATTAGCAAGCCAGATATCCGCCCGTTCCGCCTACCAGGGTCAAACCAGAATGACTCTGGTCAAACGGAAGCGCGCGCAAACCAGAAACTGCCGAATGCAGAATAGATGCCCGGACGACAAAATCAGGCGGGTACAAACAACTCGTCCTCACCCTCACCGGCGTCGCCGCTTTCTTGTTCGTAGCAGGCAGAGTCGAATCTCATAGGTGAACAACTGGCAGCGGCTGTCAAATCGGTGGAAATGTTAAGCGTGTTCATGGCATCGGCGGCTCGCTACCAAGAATAGGCGTGTCTGTGCACACGCACAAGCGTAGCAACGTTATCGGCGCCGCACCGCCGGCCGGTAACGACACTGCCCTTAAAGCCGGGGGTGTTCGTTGATCGCCGCCGGGTAGGCGTGTCACGGCGGCAGTCCTATTATTTTTTCTATTAGACAATGCCGTGAAGCGACCGCACAGGATGTGACAGCCCGCCAAGGTCGTTGCCTGTACGCCGCAAGGTCGAATATATGCTCGTTTTCCTTCACGCTCACGTTACTCGTATACTTATTACACGTTCAGCCGCCACTGTTTCATTCGTTCGACAAAAGTACTGCTAGTACTGCTAGTACTCCACCGACACGAGAATGCCAGCGTTATTTTGAGACAAATACAAATGAGGCAGCGCCAAGCGGCTAACGGATGGCTACCGTTGCGGCCTTGCCAGTGGAGGCACTGGCCTTGCTCGACGCCAATAATCAACATGTGCATTTCGTTCATTTCCAACTTGTGCAGATGCTGTGCTCTTAAACCATTTTAGTTTCGTTAGTAATTTATAAGCAGTTACCTTTTTTTTTTTAATACCGCCAGTCGTAAACGAAACCAAAACCAACTGACACTAGCGCGCGTATTTCAAACGCGATTAATTGTGTCGGTAATTAATATTGTGGCCTCGTTAAATACCTAATGATTAGTATAATCTAACAAAGCGAAACGAACAATGAAAGGCTCTCCTGCCACTATGACGACCATTTCATCGTGATAATCTGGGTCCATCACACTGACGTCGCGACGTCGGCTGAAGAATTCGGAGAGTGAACCGTCTGCGGGTGTAAATATAGCCGCCGCTTGGTGGAAGGAGACAGGTATATCGCCGCAAGTAGAGGCGTGCTCTGCGACATATCTGAGGGCCCTTTGTTCGCCTGAATACGTTCGAGGGCCTGTTGTATCGCTAAACGGAAGCGACACGCATGCATGAAGTGAGCGGAGGAGGTTTGAACTGCTCCATACAGCCGATGCTTCGCATTCTTTGAGAAGGAACCGAGACAAAATACAACCGAACTTTATATAAGCTCAGATTTTTTTTCTTAAACCAGCGTATACCAGAAAAACCACCCAGTGTATATGCATTGCGGATTTGTCGGGCGTAATAACTAATACAACTGTCGTAACTCAGATTCGTCAAAGGCGACATAACGCGCACTGTTTGAAAAAAAAAAAAAAAACTATGCAATAAGAAATGAATATAACACAGAATTTATACAATTTTTTTACACACCCTATAAACGTACGTATGAAAAATTAACTTGAAGCATAATAAATTACGCGCCAAGCCCTCGATATGATTAAGAAGCATGGTGTAGTAGGTAGGCAGGTACTCCGGATTAATTTTGACCGCATGGGGTTCTTTCATGTGCACTTAAACTAAGTACACGCGTGTTCTCGCATTTAATTATGGAATGGCGCCGCCATGTCCGGGAATCGAATCCACGTCTTCGAGCTCAGCAGCGCGACACCTTACCTGCTATAAGCTGCCACGGCGGGTGCCCATCTCGAACGAAGTTTTGTCAATACACCCGTTAAGTACCGCCGCGTTAAAATAAAACCAAGCGCTGGTTTGAAGTGTAGAGAAAATTTCTAATGACAACAAGCTTCGCCGCAGCAAAACAATCGCGAGAGCGGGCGTGCGTGCTCTCGGCGAAGCTCGAAACGAAAATACTTCTGACCAGGAATACTGGCAGCGCCTGGCGGTCGTCCAGATACCTTTTACCTCTCGTAGAAGCCCGCAAAGGTATACAGTGCACAGCTGCGGCGCTTTCTTACCAACAAAATAAATAAGAAAACGCATCTTTGAATGTGAGAACCTGTATACGTTACACACTTCAAATTTATGTCTTATTGAACAGTATGCAAATGTCCTGGCAGGGAAAATTAAAGCCCTAGAAAGGAGCAGCCGGGCGTATTTTTTTAGGCAGCTTATTACGCTAAGAAAATTATGCTAAGTAAAAGAAAATTATGCAAGCACTGTACACATGCATTCCAACTTTTGCATAATCGGTAAATGCCGCACGAGATCTAACACGAAGAGCCAAGGCTAAGCGAAAGAGGACCCAAAATGACGTAACGGCCGGCGTTGGAATAGGCAGGGTCATATGCATGCCAAAAAGTCGCGCTATCGTGTTACGCGCGCCGGAAAACCTATTTTGGCGCACACAGCAGACGACAGCTTTCGTAGCGCGTCGTAGAAAGAAAAAAGGCGGACGGGAGGCACACGATGTCGGAAATGGGGGACAATTGCTGAAGCACCCCCGTTGCGTGACACGCCCCGCCGAACTTACCGCGCTCCATCGCTGCTACTTGGTTTCGCGCCGATAAAAGCCAGGAGCGACGACGGAGGTGGACTGCCTTACACTGAACGGGCCGCGGGAATGGGTCAACAGCAGATGAGATGAATCGAGTCAATGAATGCCCGGCGCATGCGCTGCCGAGAGAAAAAGCGTCCGTGCGGTCGCCGGCCGACAAGGCGCTCCAGTTGTTTCGAAACCAACCACAACCAAGGGAAACCACAACTTGAGTGCGCCAGAGTGCGAACAACCGAGAAAGCACAAGGTAGAGGACGCCACACTCGTATTTAAAAGCGGGCATTTCGAATTGTTTCCGTTTTGCTCTACTCTAAATCTCCACAGGCCTGCTTTCGTAAGCATGAAAGTTATAACGACAGGGGTCAGGTATAGCAGCATAATTTGTGCGCAAGATACGAGCACACAACACACTCGGTGCACAAAGAACGAGCATGACATCCGAGCGCGCGTCATTTAAACTGCCCTAAATATGGTCGCCCAACTTCATCATGGTTTCTCACATAATCTAATTTTCTACAAGTTAGAACCTGTGCTGTGGCGCTTAGGTAACTACAAGAATTCGAACCGACGCGATTTATTTTAGCAGCCTCCAGAAACTTCCCATAACAAAACAATTTCTGCATCCGAAAGTTCGGGAACCTCCTTTCTTTATGGCCGTGTAAACTGGTTATTGAGATAACTGATATTTATTAAGCGCTATTTTCACGAGGGTCGCAGTAGGGCCGGCCATATTTATTCTCCAACCAAAGTTACGAAAACACGTAAAAACCCGACGTTTCGGAACCAGCTCGGTTCCTTCCTCAGGGGGGACTGCGGCGGCTTGGCAGCGGCCTCTTTAAGGCACTCTTGCGGCGGTTAACGACCCCACGCATTACCGCGGAGCGTAGCCAATGCGCATACACTGGGGGGAGGTTTCCGAGGGAACGGTTGATATTTTGAGTGGTCCTCTGTATGTGCCACGACTCCAGTAGCAACCTCCTCCTCCACTTGGTTTCCCTTTCGAGGATGGCGGTTCCGTTGAAGTATATTCTGTGGTCGAACGTCTCCGCGTGCTCGGCGACGGCGCTGCGTTCTTTAGGCAACACGTCAACGACGTCCGTAAACTACACAACGAACGCAGCGCCGTCGCCGAGCACGCCGAGACGTTCGACCACAAAATAGACTTCGACGGAACGGCCATCCTGGAAAGTGAAACCAAGTGGAGGAGGAGGTTGCTACTGGAGTCGTGGCACATACAGAGGACCACTCAAAATATCAACCGTTCCCTCGGAAACCTCCCCCCAGTGTATGCGCATTGGCTACGCTCCGCGGTAATGCGTGGGGTCGTTAACCGCCGCAAGAGTGCCTTAAAGAGGCCGCTGCCAAGCCGCCGCAGTCCCCCCTGAGGAAGGAACCAAGCTGGTTCCGAAACGTCGGGTTTGTACGTGTTTTCGTAACTTTGGTTGGAGAATAAATATCAGTTATCTCAGTTTACTTACCCAACCAGACAGACTTCTGTCTAATGTTTACCTTCAATAGGACTTCGGCCGCGATACCATGCAGCTAGTCAAGCGCTACATACGCATCAAGGAGGGAATATCAGTCTTCAAAACTCATCTGGACTTCAATCGCACCTGCAAAGATAGGAAAGTCGTCCCTCAAAGCCTACGCCTGAAACGCCCTGTCTCGACCCCCGAAGGTATGGAAATCGTCATGAGAGCAGAACAACGGCTGGTCAACGCCCGCCTGCACGAAATCAACAAAGGAATTGGACCTGTTCTTCGCCAAGCGTAAACTTCAGCACCGCATCCCTGGATTGATGCCTCCGATCGACGCATTCGCGGACTCCGTGGCGGCGTCGTCTGCAGACAGGCATCGGACCACGCAGGATAGGAAACTTTCTCACCTGTTGGACCGGGGTTCGCCCCAAGGCAACCCAAATCCCAGGTTTGTCACCAATTTGTCATCGCGCACCCACTCACTAATCGGGAAACGTCTGTTCTGGCAAAGGGACACGGGTATAACGTGTCAACGACGCCCCGTTTATCGAAAGTCGTCGCAGCTGTAGAGGAAGCCGTCCAGAGTGTGAGGCCAAGCGCCAGAGAAGAAATTATAGACTAAAATCAATTGGAATCCTTTCGAAATTGCCGTCACAAGGGAAAAAGAATTTGACCGCAGAAGAGTGCAAAGCCCTTCGGGAACTCCGACAAGATCAGAGCATTGTCATCCTCCCCGCCGACAAGGGCAACTCAACGGTGCTGTTGGACAGCCGGGACTATGACCGGAAGGTTTCGGCCCTTTTAGAGGGTGACGCATATACGCAGCTAAAGAAGGATCCGACGAAGCAAACTCAGACTCAGCTAAACAAGCTATATACTCTCCGAAATTTTCAAGCACCACCCACAATTAAAAGCACTCTACCTAAGTCTAATCTGCCGCAACGGCTCCGCACCGGGTTTCTACGGACTACCCAAAATTCACAAGCCTGGCGCCCCCCTCCGACCGATCGTCGACTTCACTTCCTCTCCATGCCGAGCCCTTTCAAGCTTCCTGCACCGAATCATCGCCCTTCTCACCCGGAAGACCCCAACTCATGTCCGCGACTCCAGCCACTTCGTGCAGCTAGCGTCAGAGGTGAGCATCGACGAAGACGAGAGCCTGGTCTCGTTCGACGTCGTATCTTTGTTCACCAATGTGCCGGTACCCTTATCTGTATCCTGTGCCCGTGCTGCTCTTGAGGGTGACGATGGCTTGAGTCAAAGGACCCCGCTCACTATTGACGAACTCTGCCGCCTACTGGAATTCTGCCTGTCCAGCACGTATTTTTCCTACAAAGGAACAATCTTCAGGCAAAACAGTGGAACCGCAATGGGAGCCTCCATCTCTGTCACAATGGCAAACCTGACCATGGAACATATAGAAAGGGAAGCACTTGGCTCCTTCTCGCCGCGACCCAAGCTCTTTCTTCGCTACGTGGACGATTGCTTTTGTGTCGTGAAGACATCTGAAATTGAAAACTTCAGACTGCACCTAAATTCCGTTCACCCAGCCATACAGTTCACGGTCGAGTGTGAACGCGACCGCACCCTCCCCTTTCTTGACGTCCAGGTGGCAAGAAGGGGCAGTGACTTGGAGTTCTCCGTTTACAGGAAGCCGACGCACACCGGCCGATACCTTCAATACGATTCGTCCCATCCCTCCACCCACAAGGCCTCCGTTGTGTCCACATTACTTCAGAGAGCCAAAAAGATATGTTCCACTGACACGGAACGCCGGAAAGAAGAGGCCCGCGTAATTGCGGACCTCAGAAAAAACGGTTATCCCAGAAATTTCATTCGATCCGTCGCCCGCCGCGCAGAGCAAAAGAGGTTACGCGACTCCCAGCCAGCATTGACGAACAGCTCTCCAAAACGCGTGTCGGTCCCACACGTCCAGGGAGCCAGCGAGGCATTGGCCCGGATTTTTAGAAAAGGCGTGCACATCGCGCACGTGCCTTCATGCACGCTGGGCCGCTTCCTTCCCCGCCCGAAAGACCGACCAACAAAGGACAGGGCGCCCGGCGTCGTTTACAAAATACCGTGCGCCGACTGCCCCTCGTCATACATCGGCGAGACCAAAAACTTCCCCGAACGAATTAGGCAACACGTCAACGACGTCCGTAAACTCAACAAAGAACGCAGCGCCGTCGCCGAGCACGCGGAGACGTTCGACCACAGAATAGACTTCAACGGAACCGCCATCCTCGAAAGGGAAACCAAGTGGAGGAGGAGGTTGCTACTGGAGTCGTGGCACATACAGAGGACCACTCAAAATATCAACCGTTCCCTCGGAACTCTCCCCCCGGTGTATGTGCATGGGCTACGCTCCGAGCTGGTTCCGAAACGTCGGGTTTTTACGTGTTTTCGTAACTTTGGTTGGAGAATAAATATCAGTTATCTCAGTTTACTTACCCAACCAGACAGACTTCTGTCTAATGTTTACCTTCAAAACTGGTTATTGTGTTGAGCTTTCGATCCCAGTTTATACACTAAACCTCCAGGAAAAGCATCATCCAGTCTTGAAAGGGACTTGAAAAATGTGCGCCTTGAATTTTTTCGTTTGATGTAGGACACAACTTTCGAAGTAAGAAGGCATGCGCGCCTCGTTGCGGTGCTAGCGGCCGATGCCGCAGGCCTATAAGCTTTGAAACTGTTGATGATTCAGCAATTGTCGGGACATATTTTGTATCGAGTATATAAAATCGCGCCAGCAGCGATTATCTCACCTACTTGCGCTAGCACCAGGCGCGTAGCCAAGGGGGGGTGGGTGTTTGAACCCCCCCCCCAACCCCCGAAATAAATTTCTGGCTACGCCCCTGGCTAGCACGGTTCGAAACGTATAGTGAGCGAGTTGCAGCTGAATCGCTTGGAGAAGTGAAATATTCAGGACCCCTTTAAAGGAAGTTTACATGGTCGCGTTGGGTTACATGGTAGCGGTCTAAAATATCGGAGGGGTGGGAAGAAAAAAGAAAATTAGGTGGCGCTATTTTCTGCAGCCCATAGGAAGCACGGCTGCAACTCCGCAGAGAAGAGAGCAGGGGCGTAGCCAGAAATTTTTTTCGGGAGGGGGGGAGAAACCCCCAACCCCCCACCCCTTTCGCTACGCCCCTGGAAGGTAGCATGACAAAAAAAAATAGAAGATAAAGGAGTTTGGGTTTTAAACTGAAGCTCAGAGCGTGGGTCCGCACCGCCATCGACCGAGCGACGAAGGTCGTTTGAAATATGGTGCAAATCACGAGTAACAGTAACGGGAGAAATAGGGAGTTTGCTTTCCTGCTCGCTCATTGTTTACAGCTTCCAGAGTGTGCGCTCCCAGATCCAGAGTTGTCATTTCCTTCCGCGTGGGCTTTACGAACACTCTCCTGTCAGGAGTCCACCTGAACGTTTTCTTCGACGTCCATTTCCCCATTGAAAGCTCCTTTCCTGTCTACGTGCAGGGACGACAAAGAGGGGTCATCCACGGGGACATAAGTGATTCCAGCAACGCGAGCCGCGCGGAAGCCGGGAGGGTTCCCAAGTTCAATGGCCCTCGGTAAGAAAAGAAGCTCGGCATTCATGCAGGAAAAAAAGGGACTTCCGCACAACTGGATGGTTCCACACAACGGGGTGAGGCGGGGTGGATTCGCCCCCTCAGAATAGCAGTGGTCCTTGCTGTCCGAGAAACCCACGGACAGCGAGGAGTGGGGAGGCCAGTGAACGACTACACACGATTCTGACGGTCATGCTCTCGGCGAAAATGTTGCCCCTCCTAGTGGTCGTGGCGGCGGCCATGGCCAGCACTGGGTCCACGGCGGATTCGGTGGCTTTCAAGGATTGCGGTAAGCACGCAACCTTTTAAAATTTGTCGTATATAAGTGACTTATATTTGCACGTCTATATAGTGCTAGATTACATTGCGCGAGTCATAAATAATATTGTTCTATAGTTCTCTTTCGTGCGTGATCTGAGTATACACGCAGATCTTATCATATTGCACCAATGTGGACAGCACGTGGCTTGAAGACTAGCATACCATTGCAAACTCTTGCACATTGCACATTGCAAACAAACAGGCACGATACAAGAAGGCTCGGATTTTATTTATTTATCTTTTTTTTTTTACGCAACGCGACTCACCATAGCGCAGCGAACGGCAGACAAATAGGTATTTAAGCGCAACTTCGGGGGGCGACAGGAGAAATTTTGTCATATTTTAAATAAGAGCAATCAGCAATAGATATCACACGAATTCAGCAGAGTCACCGGCTATATACGCTGATCGTCCGAGTCTAGGCTGGTCCCTAACATCAGAAGGCGATTCTGAATATTTAGAATATATAATTCACCAAACCTTTGCGCATGAGTCTATTGCTGCCGCTAGAGGTCACCAAAAAATGCTCGCCTTCCCAATTAAATGACTTTAGCTGCCGCTGCTGGTGGTCTAGACAGTGGTCGGAAACACGGCTGCTCCGTGAACCGCGGACGCAGACACATTGCCTGACCCAGCCATGGCTGTAACTGAAAGGGCCCCCAGTCGACGGCGCGTCACAAATAAAGCAGCCTACGGCAGCTTGCCGCCGTGCCTGCGAAGCCGCGCCGGCTGCGACGATCGCTTTGAATTCCGCGAAAGTCGAAAGTTCCGTAGTAGCCTGGGATTCTCTCGGTGGATTTCATGCGTGGTGGTCGCGTCGTCCGCGATGCCGAGTTTTCTCCGCCTCTCGCCGATCGTCGTGCCGCTGCGAACGGTTGCGTCGTCCGCTACGCCCAGCACCTCTCTCGGATTGAGTTTCGACTCTCTGTGATGTCCGTGCCTCTGGCCGATCGTCGTGCCGTGACGGTTCCCACGTCAGCCAAGCCGAGCACCTCTCACCGATTAAGGCCCGCCTTTCCGTGATGTCCTCGTGCACCGGCTCATCGTGCCCCGTCCATGAACTTCACTGACAGGATCCCCCACTCCTACTCTTTCCTTGTACTCTTTTAATCCCTCCTTATCCCATCCCCCTGAGAGCTACTGCTGAGGTGTCATCCCCTGAGATAGACAATTGCGGGGCTCTCATTTTAGATGCGAATCCGGTGGTGGTGTGCGGCGTGACCACCCTTACTGCGCATGCGCATACCCTCTCCACACAACTCCTCTCCACTCCCCCTCACCATTCCCCCTGTCATCTACCCTCTCCCATTTCCCCTATCCACTCATCCTCTCCCCTTCCCTCTCCCATACCCATCTCCACATCCCCACTCCCCTCCCCCTTTCCACTCTTCCTCTGAAACGCGGGCTAGACATGCCGAAATTCTCTCCTGCGCCACGTCGCGATGAGCTCGAGCGCATGCGCGTCCCCTCCCCTTCTCTCTCCTCTCCTACGCTGCCCCCTCTCGCCCGCCTGTCGACCGCGTTCCCCGCTCGCCCTGTGAGAATTAACGGCCAGGCTAGATGGAAGATACGACGCGCGTAGCGTCGCTCTTCGCGTTCCACGACGCGAGCTCGGTAGCATGCCCAACGAACGCCAACGGAACGCGATCGTGCAAGTTCTCCGGCTTCGCATCTACTCATGGTCCCCTTTAGCGGGAGATGGTGTAATTTTTCTTCACTTCCTGTTTTTTATTATTATCAAGAATCACTCCCCCCGTAGTAGCCTGAAGTGAGAGACATTTTGGCGCGTTTCCTTTTATCTGCACCAACCGAAGGTTACTGCATTGAGTACATCGTCTTCAAGAGAAAATGTACAGGCTGTTTCACACTTAGGGGAAATCTCGGAGCGCGTGGCATCGTGATGCGGCCAGCGCTGCAACCACGCGCCGTCAGCAGCTCGCGCGTGCGCAGATGTACAACTCTACACCCTTGAAGCGTCTGCGCACGCGCGAGCTGCTGCCGGCGCGCGATTGCAGCGCTATCGCGATGCCAGGCGCTCCGAGATTTCCCCTAAGTATGAAACAGCCTGTACATGCAAGACTATATAGTTGGTCTTGCATGGCTGTTGTAAGAAATTAGCGCATATACAAACAGAAGAAAAAAAGGCTTGTCTTGCTCACCTGTCTTTATATGTATTTTTTGTTTGCGCTATAGTCGGCATAAGTCTCAGTCATCTGTGTGCACGAGAAACAAGCAAGTCCGGGACGCTCCTGTCCGGAGGGGCGCATGGGGATAGTTGAAGGAGTTTACAATAGAGAGCATTAGTAGAGGGAAGCGTTAGGGGCGCCCAACAGAAAACCGGAAGGTGAACGCAATAATTTGCCCCCCGTCCCCACTTGAGAGTATATCATGCGTTCCGGCAACAGTGAGCGCGTCCACTTCTTGTGTGTTGTGTGTGTGTGTGTGTGTGTGTGTGTGTGTGTGTGTGTGCGTGCGTGCGTGCGTACGTGTGTGTGTGTGTGTGTGTGTGTGTGTGTGTGTGTGTGTGTGTGTGTGTGTGTGTGTGTGTGTGTGTGTGTGTGTGTGTGTGTGTGGCGGTATCGTCTGCTAGCGCCTGAAAAATTTGACATATATATATATATATATATATATATATATATATATATATAGTCAAGTAGATCCTCCGTGAGAAGTCACAACGTTGTTTATTTCGACGTTTCAGCCAGAGTCTGGCCTTCATCAGGAATTCCTGATGAAGGCCAGACTCTGGCTGAAACGTCGAAATAAACAACGTTGTGACTTCTCACGGAGGATCTACTTGACTACTTGCAACGCTACGGCCACTCCACCACGATGCCTGCCCATATATATATATATATATATATATATATATATATATATATATATATATATATATATATATATATATATATATATATATACGGTGATTAAAGGGACACTAAAGGCAAATATTAAGTCGATGTTGATTGTTGAAATAGCGGTCCAGAAACCTCGTAGTGCTACTTTTATGCCAAGGAAGTGCTTATTTTGAAATAAAATCACGTTTTAGTGGTCCGCATCGCGTTAGCGCACTTCAAATCACCCGCCTGAAATCAGACTTTCATACGTCACTGCTGCCGTGCCCAACGTTACCCGCCTTTACTGCGCGACCGCTGGCACTAGTAGCAGCAGAGCGAAAGTAGCGGGACCCACAGCAGCAACAACGGTCATCGAAGCCATCGAAGCTTGCCGCACTCGCCGCAATGGATGTGGACGGAGAACTTGACAACGAGACATTGGCTCGCGACGCTGGGCTCTAATTCAGCGACTTGAGCCCCGATGAACGCGGTATGCTGCTGAGGGCTCGTAGGGCCGGCGTCGTTGCATGCGGCATTTTGTCGAACTTTCTGTCAGAGCGACTTTCACGAGCGCGCAAAACACACGCGGCAGTACGCGATCCCGAAACTACCACTGAGACGCGACCGCGAGCGAAGCAGGGCGCCGGGCGAAGCGCAGTTCGACGAAAACGGAACTTTTGAACCACGCGCGCCTTTCCCCATGGCAACGCCACAGAGGTTCTTTTTTCCGTGAATCAAACGGAAACGAACAAATAGCATTTTATTACGTCTTTTGATGCACGGAAGGTTCTTTTTTTATTGTTGCTATAGTTTGATTACTAGTGATTTATTGTGGGCAGACTCTCATACGTCATCGGGATCACTTCGAAAATGTCCCACTCGTGGCGCTCGTCGTGTGATACATTTAGCTTAATTTCTCGGTAAGTAGGGCACTGCTGTTGATAATATTGCCGTTTTAGACGTTGTCATACATTGAGCTTTCACTCTGACATAAATTGTTATTTGCCTTTAGTGTCCCTTTAAGAAGTAATAAGAAGTGCAGGCTCGTACAAAAAAAAATCACAGCATATCAACGGAGTGAATGATGATGAGTGGGCGAAGCTGCGGAGGTTCATCGGTAAACCGTGAATCTTCTGTGAATTCTGCCCAGTACATCATCACCGACGTGAGATCGGGCGCGTTTATACTAAAGGTTCGATGAGTTATGACGACTTGCAGCTCACTTTAATTTTACATGTGCGCTGTGAATTTTCATTGTTTAGAAAACCATTACTTTAGAAAACATCTGGCGTCTTTCGTTAAGCTGCTGGCGTCTCTTCGTTTTGCTTTAGAAACATCTGGCGTTCTTTCGTTTTGCTTTTAGAAAACATCTGGCGTCTTTCGTTGGTTTATTTCATCAATCAACGGCGTTTTGAACAAAATTTTTATTGTTTAATCACGCACAGGCGAAATCTCACCAGGCACTACCTTGGAGGTAAACAATGGCTGCTAATGGGAATGAGAGACAGAAGAAGTCGGCTTTTAGCTAACACTTACACTTCTACTTCTACTAACGTTTCCTACTGGAACATGCCAATGGCTGCTAATGGGAAATGAGAGACAGAAGAATTCGGCTTTTAGTTAACGCGCACGCTGCGAATTTTTTATTGCTCAACAACGCACAGGAAAAATCTCCCACCGGCACCACCTTGGAGGTCCAGATCTGGTACTAGCGTTACGACTGGTTACGCACTACTACGACTACGAGGGACGAACGGGTGCCGCCTTAAGGAGCTTCGCCCCTAAAACAGACAAACGGCGTAAAACGTGTTCACTCACACCGAGAGCTATGGCGATCGGTATATTTGTGAGGTATCACGAAAAACGACAAACAACAAAATCCTGTTTGTCGCTTCGGTCGCACAGTTCGACCGCACTGAAGGTGTTTCATGCATAAAACGGTTTTTGCCACGACATACTGTCAATACTGACTAAATTGTGTTTTTCTTAGCGTGCTTTTTTTTTTCATCTGCCATCTATTCTCCATATTTCCATGCATGGATTTTGATGCTGAATATTATGTTCTTCTCGGTGATTCGTATTTGTCAACCAACGTTTTTGCGCATGCATAATACAGAATTTTAACTGTGCTACTGCATAATGTAGCGGCGTTTCAGTGTTTAACAATCAGAACACGTTATACAAAGGAATTTCTCATAGCTAAATATATAGAATGTCGTCTTCTCTTACAGGTATGCCTAGTAGTTTAAGCTTCCTTGACACCGATGCTGGAAATCCTTCACGTACTTGTGATCGATGAGCGGTTACCATCACCGCTTGGTTGCACTGAAATTGTGCGTGCAACCGTCCATAGGCATACGCAGGGTTCACCAGTAATTGGGTGGGGGGGGGGGGGGGCGTGCATGTTTCACAGCAGGTCCTACATAAAGCCCCTCCATCACGTCTGCTGCCGGCGCAAAACTCACGGAGGGGCTTTAGTGGCTTTAGTCCTATACTGAGGTATGGTATGGAGCAGACTTGGCGCCCGCCTTAGGTGCATGAAAGTGGGACGGGGGGGGGGGGGGAGGCAGGAGCCCCCCTACCACCACCATCTTTGTGCGCACGCCTATGCAACCGTCCTATTCAGATTCTAAATCAGATTCGAGATCACAGCGCCAAAGCTACGTTAACATTCAGAAGACAAATCATGGACGGATAAGAATCCAAACCACATTTCCGATTAGCAATCTGGGCCACACGTACACTTCTGGTGCCTATGACAACCCGGACGTGACACTTCATGCGTTTCACCGTGTATGTGTATGAGAACTTTGTCGCACAGGGCGAACTGCTCGACCGCGCTTTAATGGACGGCGTAGAAATTTAGTTACAGTGTATGGTTACAGCGAATGCTATCGTCGCATGCGAGGACACTCTACGGCAGTACAATACGTAGAACGATAGCCGCATCACTCACTTCTGCCGAACGTAGGCTTTCGCCCGTAGAGCCACAGGAACGACATTTCTGCGCTGTGGCCGTTTCGGGGAATCCTTCTTCTTTGGCTACGATAGGGCGCTGCAACACGTGCCAATATAGCACGTGCAATGCATGCTTTGAACGATCTGCGAAACAGCGGGTGTTGATGATGATAAGCCCCTCCACATAATGGGGCACATTGGCCGAAAAAGGAGCACATCATGGACATGGGCATCGGCAGGATTTTGTGGTTAACATCCCTGCCTTTCCTTTCTCTCCTTCTCTCTCTTGTCGGGGGGGGGGGGGGTGCCAACCCGTAGTGCAACGCCGCTGGAGGGCAAGAAAATGGCGGGGGGGGGGGGGGATAAATTTTATTGACACCGCCGCCCCAAGCCACACTAGCTCCCCATTCACACTTCCGTTCGGTGCAAGTGTGGCTTGAAAGGGAGGGGGGGAACAAGCGCCCTCTTTGCACTCCCCTGTCGAATGCACCCCCCCTCCCCTCTGGCTACGCCAGTGGTTCTTTTATAATATTCCTTAATAAATCGAAATGACGCCCGGCATGATAAGCGGCGTTCTATGACTCGTCCTTGCCACAAAATCTATAAAACGAACGCAATTGGAAGGGCGCCAGAGCAGCTTTACGTATATAACATAGTGTAATTTTAAAAATCGACAGCGTAGTTTTGTGTATTCCCAACTGGTTTAAAAAAGTCTTGGGCGAATGTACAAATTTCTTTTCTTTTTTTTTTTTGGCTCTGATGTCGAATACCCACTACAGAACATATGGTACGTAATCAGCCGAGGTTTCGGTGGTATTTACATGAAGCTAATTCGTTACTGAGATAAGCAGAAATTTTGAAGTGAATGAAAAGTGGCTTAATTTATTAATAGTTTACCGTGATAATCGACGTGAACCAACTAAGAATTCCTCTACGGCTGTGCAAACATTCCTGTGGTAGTGTCCTGTCAGGGCGCAAAAATTTAAGGCCTCCTAATTAAAGTCGTGGCAGCCTGTTGTTGATTCTAGCAGGTGTATATTGCTGCTGCAGTCATTTGAAAGCGTGTCTTACATATATACCGCAGGACATGGAAATGTGAGGAGAGTGAAAATACTAGGCTGCAAGAAACAGCCGTGCCACGTCAAGATTGGCTCAAGAGTGACCTTCGAGGCTTCGTTCGTCGCACGTGAGTAGATAGATCGATGTCGCTGATATCGTTATCTGAATCGCATTTACCTTGTATTACATGTTGTGTTGCACATGCTATTCATACCAAGATTCAATTGCTTTACATTCGCACTAAGGGTACCTATTGGGCTTGCTGGTTTGTCATGTGTCTTCGCTACAGCGATGTTTAAATATAACCTCACGTTGCTTCCATGCCAACCAATGTGACACTTGTCTTAAAAAGTGTAGCCAGCAAATAATGTTTAAGTTCGAACCAGCAAATAAGTTCATTTCTAAAGCCAGCCTTCATATTGCGTTACAATATTTGCGACTACCTTTTAAAATTTGCCGCCTTGAGTCGTACAGACATTTCCTCATATTTTTGCGTGCATGCATACGCATCGAACGAAACAGCCGCGATACTATTTATGTGTTTATCAGGGGTGTAACCAGAAATTTTTTTCGGGGGGGGGGGGGGGGAGGGTTCAGCCATACTTTATGTATGTTCGTGCATGCGTTCGTATGTGTGCGTGTGTATATATGCAAGCAAAACTGGAAAAATTTCGGGGGGGGGGGGTTTCAACCTCCCCCCCTGGCTACGCCCCTGATGTTTATATAACATATAAATAGTAACGTAACATATAAATAGTGTTTATGCGTAATATGTAAGTGTAGATGATCTAGGCCTCATGATGAGCTCTTTGCTCCAAGGGGCATCAAAGCCATTGAAAACTGCACTCAGTTGTTGCAATCACATGTTAACTCCATCCAACCGTAAAATTCTCTAAAAGCATAAAGTGTTCTGGATATCGATCATGTACCTGTTTTAAAGGTGAAGTAACGGTTTGGCAGCGCAGTGAAGTTCACTGTAAAACATGTAACATATGATCCTACAGATGTCTCCCCTGCGATAACGCCTTTGAGACAACGTAGGTATCCTGTAAATAAATAAATGCGATCAGTACGTAATTGGGTGTGCATGCTCGCAGCGTTCACCACCTCTTCGGCGGTCAACGAGATCGGAGCGTACATCGAGCGACACCGATTTCAGCTCCCGGAGCCGCACGTCGACGCCTGCACCAGCGGCCACATCAGCCCTTCGTGTCCCATGAGTAAAGGCCACGTGTACACCTACCGCTACACACTGCCGGTCCGGGAGATCTATCCTGCGGTGTGTATATATTATATATAATTATGATTCCCCGGTTGACTCACAACTTCGTTACACAATACATTTGGCAAATATGACATGTGAGTTTATGTGCGTTCGGTGCACGGAGCAAGGCTCGATGGAACTACCTCAAACAAAGGCTGCTGCTGATGTCAGTCAGATCAGCACGCGTCGTTTTCACGTGTTAATATAATTATAACGCAGAATTCGCCAAAATAGTGTGCTAGTACAGTTGTAGCCAATGTATTTATATAAATCTGTAGCTGCCGGACAAACATTTGCATTGAGAGTGAGGTACACAAACCAAATCTGTCAGATCAACATTAGAGAGTTCGTTAGTGCAGTATGTTCATTCCAGCGATCACGTCTAGAACGAAATGCAACCGCTAATTATGGCCGCTGAGGTGTGTGGGCCGGTCACTGTAACTGTCACATTGCACTTTCAGACGCCGGCAACAATTGAATACAAGCTGGTCACTCAAGAAGGTAAGGTCGTCGGGTGCAGCCACGTTCCTGTCGTGATCTTCAGATGATGGGAGGCGGTCTCATCAAATATTCAACGCAGTGAAGTTCATGTAGTTATTATGACTATCGTTTGAATAAATATGAATGCAGTTGAAGCCTCTGTTTGTTCAATTTTGTAAATACCATGAACTACAGCTGCTGCTACTCAGTTTCGGTTTCTGTTGTAAACAATGACGAGCAACAATTCGAGCCAATCCAAAAGCGACCAATCGATACGGCCGCCACAAGATGGCAACACCGTCCTTGCAAAACATGAGCAGCGAAATAACAAACATAAGTAACAGTAGCACAACAACGACAAATAGGAGACAAAAGGCAGCAGCGGGAATGCTAACGATAGACGACAAGGCGCAGGCTTGTGACCCGCTGAACAAAGGTGCGTCGAAAAAGCAAGGAGCCGATGCGTACGCGGTGCATTCGACCGGAGTCGTCAAGATGATGCGCAAACGAAGTAGCGAGCCCGTCGAATTCTGTGCGGACGCGGGCTTCGGCGGCTGCGGTAGCGGCAGCGGCGTGGTCACCAAACGCAAGTTTACGGCCCACTTGAAGTTTGCAGACATTGATGCAGCCATGCTTCAGTGGGTTTTGGAGAAGACATCGGAGAAGGTTCCGCTCTCTGACAGTGCCATACAGGCGAAAGCCAAACAACTTGCACAGGTCTTGGGCACCACGGACTTCAAAGCGTCCAATGGCTGGCTGTACAAGTTCAAGGAGAGGCACGGCTTCGCGCTCAAGAGCGGTTCCAAAGAGGAGGGAAGTCGTGGCACGCTCGAGGACATGGGCGCAGGTGTCTGTGGTCTGGGCAACTACCACCACGCGCTTCTTGACCACGACCCCGTCCGTGTTTACAGCTGCTGCGAGACGTCCATTCTTTACAAGAGAGCACCATTCGGCAACGGCTGCGAGCCGAGCCCCGAAAGCTGTTCGCCCGACGACCGGCTCACGGTGCTGCTGTGCTGCAACGCCAGTGGCACGCACAAGATCAAGCCGCTGGTTATCAACAGCCAGCGCGAGACTCAGGAAGTGCGTGACAACATGACCAAGTTGCCCGTCACATACGCCTGGCAGCGGTCATCTTTCATGACAAGCAACATCTTCCAGCAGTGGCTCTGGGAGTTCGAGAAGCAGGTGGAGCACAACTCCGTGCTCATCCTAGATACGTGCCCGGCTCACGTGAGCGTTCAGTCGGACCGTGTCAAGTTGCTCTACGTGCAGTCCAACATGCGCGAGCTGCAGCCTCTCTACGGAGGCGTCCTAAATCTTTTCAAGTGCAAGTACAGGGCTGACCTGGTGGTACACTATCTCAATTTCCCCGACCTGAGCAATCGGATCTCCATTCTGGATGCCCTGCTCCTTCTGGGTGAGGCTTGGAGCCACGTACCGCGCGAGACCATCGTCAACTGCTGGGTGCGTTCGCAGCTGCTGCCAGTTCGCATGTGCGCTGGTCGCTCACAGAATGGCGAGAGTGACCCCATGGACCAGCTGTGCTCGTCACTTATGAAGGTGCGCCCTGACATCACGCGCAAGGACGTTGAAGACTACCTGCACTGCGATGACTCGTGCTCTACAACGTACAGTTTCAGCGAGGAGGCCATTGAGAGCGCAAAGCCAGGTATCACCGAGGCACCTCCTCACTCGCAGTACCAGCATGGTGGCTGTCCTACCAACCTGCGTCCTGGTGAAATACTGGGTATGCTTGATAAAATGGAGCATTTTTTCACACACCAGGCACTGACCAGTACCACCGACTTGCTGGCGATTCACAGCCTTCGAAGCAAAACTATACAGATAGCCAGCAATGACTTTCAGATTGAGTGATTCACGGTCTTCCTTCCTTTTTGATCCAGCCAGCTTGTTTTTTGACGAGGTAGCTGAAGTTACGATGTAGAATGGTCTGTGCAGACATGCCCCCCAGGCGTTGCCGGGTCTCCTTAGCATTTAGCATTTCTCAATAGCCCAGCGAATGTCACCTGTACTTGCTGATGCTGATAGGCGACACTTAGTGTCACTTGCACAGGTGGCTTGCATGTGACTTCACACAAACCATATTGGAGCACCATGTGACACCACTACTAGATTATGTATAATGTGCCGCTTGTGATGTCAGTGGTCTTCCCAACATGGCTGCCGTAATGTCTGTGCAAGTCATCTGTTGTCATTCATGTTGACTACTTAGGTAAGGATGAACCCTATTCCAACCATGGAGCCTGTGTTCAACATAGTCAGGGTAGCATCAATACCTGGTATATATGGTGTAGTAAATATGCAAGTGTAGATGATCTAGGCCTCATGATGAGCTTTTTCCTCCAAGGGGCATCAAAGCCATTGAAAACTGCACTCAGTTGTTGCAATCACATGTTAACTCCATCCAGCTGTAAAATTCTCTAAAAGCATAAAGTGTTCTGGACACGATCTTGTACCTGTTTTAAAGATGAACTAAAGGTTTGGCAGCACGCATTTGGTTGAGACTCGCGCTAATATCAGCCATTCCTCTATCCTTGCCTATCACGCGTGGCCAAAACGCTCATTTGTTTTTAGAATGGGTTCAAGAGTGCAACCCTGGACAACTGAGACAAGCAAGCACTACTGACAGAATTTCATGTTTTGATATATGTAAGTGAACATTTTACATGTCTGCTGTATCAGTGGTAATGTCTTGGCAAGTAAGACCATAGAGGCTATGCAATGCAGGAAAAAAATATCCCGTCATTGAACTGTACAACGATGATTTAGTAACTTCAAGAGGTACAGTCACTCATGTTTTTCTTTGCCCCATTCTGGTCTTACATGCTTTCAGCCAGCTTAGTTTATCCTCAAACAAGAAAGCCCATTTGCTCAAAACCTGAGCACCTGCTGTAGCCATATACTTTCAGCAAGTCTGCCACTAAAAGCAATTCAGTACTGTTCATTCCAGTATAAATTTTTCTGTTTTAGAGTAAGAACGTGGTGTGTTCTTTTACCAAAAATTGTTTGAGCTGGGGGGTACCGGGGGAAGCTGCATCGGCTCCATTTTGATGTGTCTGCATAAATAGCGCATAATTAGTGCTAAATGACATTAATTTTCCAGACATTATTGTAAATTAACTAAAGGTTTGTTCAAAGGATGAGCATGTCCGTTGTTTACTTTTTTTTTAAATAGTGCCTGTAGCTCATCAGTACGTTATATTTTACCATAAAATGGCACGACGCTCATTGGACATTGCTGCTGCTCTGAATTATTTTAACAATGAGAGAATTGTTGTAATGTGTATTATGAGCGAACAGTTAAGTTTGCAGACAGTACGCATGCCTAAGCTGCATACACATTGTACCAAGCACGTTTTAGCAGCCAATAATCTTCTGAATTTTTATTTTTTACTGTTCACCTTTTCATTGACTCTTAGTGTCATTCCAACTGCCCAATATTATATTGAGGAAGTAGAAGAGGCAGCTGTTGAAGCATATGCACTTTTTTTTTCTTTTTTGTCAAATGAGCATTTCAGCCAGGTATCAATTAATGCCAGGACCATGCCACTAAGTATTATTTTTGTAGTCCTTGTAAGTTCCTATTGTTTACACCAATGAGTTGTCACTCATATAACCACATGCATTTTACATCCATATTGATCCCCTTCTCTATCTTTTTTGTACGCGTTCCTATGTTTGTTTTTAAAATGACTAGCGTGCACATTTTGTTCTCTTGTGGCATTATTATACAATGTTCCTCATTTTACCATGGTTTTTATGTGCACAGTCGTATTTGTGTTGTAATGATGAATGTTCTTTTGTTAAACCACTCTTTTTTTTTTTTTTCGTGTGAATGATTATTGTACTTTCAAGTTTACTTTCACTGTGTAAAGTACACAGCTCTGAGACAAGAATGCATGTTGCAGATCGCAAGACTGCTTAATGATATGGCAGCAAGAGGATATGACTGCTACATATTATGTTTGCAGGTGATAGGCTAACAACAAACATCTCACATCAAAGCGTATTGCTTGTAAACTGTATATAACGTCCTAAATACCAAAATCTATGCAGGAACTCAAGTACGACATTTTAGCATTACCGAGCAGCAACGTGTAAGAAAGAAGTCACGCAAAGGTGTCATGTTAGCGGCATTTTGCGTGCATGTAGTTTTTCATATAGAATTTACAGCATTTAGAGAGTAGTTATCTATGCAGTTTTATGTGTTGTTCTGACCCACACAAATTTACATGATCTGTGGGCACAGCTTACTATGCTGAGCTACACCGAACATCGAAAAAAAAAAAAAAAACTGACAAACCTGTTTAATGCTCTTGCATTGTGCAACAACACATGCTAGTTTTTTAGAGTAGGTTTTTGCAGTAGGCACACCTAGTGCCTCTAAAGGACTGTCCAGAATCATGCACTACACATATCATTCTATCGATGACAAGCTTTTGCTGTTTTTATTTCTTTACGAGAACATATCAAAAATATCGCTTTCAACTTGAACTTGGTGTGCTTATATAGATGAAAGATTGCTTGCTGAATTTATTCTTTTAATGAATATCTTGCACTTTAATTTGTTTGATGGCATATGCTGCATTTTAAATTCTCTAGCTGTGTATTGCATTACAAACTGACCACGCACCAGCTGTGGTGCATGTGATGCCTTGTGTGCTGCGCAAATAAGCGCACTGCTGTTTTATGCAAGGTCTACAAGCATGGAACAAAATGTATTTCCTTCTTGAGTAGTCATGTTTGTATTCATAGGTTATCTTTTGTTGCATTTCTGTGTAACATACTTGTAGTGTTCTCAGTGCACCAAATATTTTACTCTTGTTTACTTGGAGGTCACACAGTGTTCATATCTTAGCTGTCACAGTTTTTTTATCATCCACGATTATTCCACCTGAGCGATGATTTCAAGCAGGAACTTTTTCCTGTAGAAGCATTCTTATTTTTTTTTTAAGTTACAAGCTTGTTCGGGGTACTGAGAGAAAAAACAATTACGATGTGTTTTGTTTCCTTATGCAAACATTTCTTCATTTTGCCCATTGTTACTTGCTCGCTGCTACCAAAGAAGTGGTCAAACACTACAGGGGCATCATTGGGCATAACCTTCATGTCAGAACGTTTTAAGACATGTAGTATTCATGTGTGCTTTGCATTGTTGGCTTAGCATGTCGACATTGCAAAATTTTGTTTCCTACTAGACACGTTAAGTGCAAACTTGTGTCGCATTGTATGTACAAAAAATATGTGGCCGCATTACATGTCAAGCATATATCTGCAAATGCAGAGCCAAATCAAAACTTCGTCTGAACATTGTGGATGTGCAGAACTTGTGCTTTCCTATTGAGTTGTGCTTTGGGTATGTAGTGGAGGTATACATTATGTGCAAAAGGGGAGGTAGATGATTGATCCCTCTGCTCCACATTTTCATTGACATGAATTGCCTCGAAACACTCTTCATAGTTCAGATGGCGCACGAACAGCAGATGTTAAATTTAGCTATATAATTATTGATAGACAATATAAAATTTTCTGAATGATAAATTGGAGCCTCAATTTTAAACTGTCAAGCTGTTATTTGTTGAAAGCCACTAAATTCATTGCATTTTTGATACTGTGCAATTGATAGCTGGTAGGTTGTATTTCTTAACAGCAACGTGAAGCTAAAGTCTGACCAAGTAGCGATTTTCTTTCAGTTGCTTGCCTCTAACATAATAAATGTTGCCTTTGTATTGGAGCACAACAGTTAGGAGGCTATTTTTACTATCTCAATGTACTGGGCACGTGCTCATATTCACCTATACTTAACATGCGCCCAACATGTGAATAATTGAAGATAACTTCACTTGTGTCTTTACCACAGCAAATTCTTGGTTTATCATCTCAGCAGGAAATTGACAAGAATGAATTTTCCTTACATTCGTCACTGCAATTAAACATTTGCATAACATTTACCTTTCATAAAGTAGCCTTAATGGAAGGGTGTGAAATTTGATGTACATTCCAAAATATGCACTCTGACCAACAGTGACAGCTCTTTCTGAACTTGAAATGAGTTGCATAAATGTTGAGAGGCAGCCTCACCTCCCTTCCCCCCCCCCCCTTTTTTTTAGCACCCCCAGTAGCTGCTCATTCTGCAGCACTACTACAAAGACGAATCAAAGTTCTGAGCTTTGGATAAAAACCTCTGGCCTTAGTATGATAAGCTAGCAATCTGCCAGTAGGGTTGCTGTGGATTTTAGTGTGCTTGTGAGACTTGATGCTGCTGTCTTGTGTGCTGTAAAGAGTAAGCGATGGCTTCACAAAGCTTGTACTTTGATGTGGTAGTTGAGAGTGGTTTGTTAGAAGTCGACTTAGCCAGAGACTGTAGAAGGACATTTAGCAGCTGGAAAATGTGTGCCAAATTGTTTTTGTGCCGTTTGGGTACAAGTTACCATTCCTAGCCCTGCATGTTTTATGCAGACTGTACTGTACATAGCAGTCATTGCCTACCGTAGCTTGTGAAGCGTGTATACTCTATGCATAGCCAAGGTCTGTGTGACATACATGTTAGTTTTGTTTGCCTTGTGCATCTTTAACTGGCTCGCTTTTGAGAAAGTCCAGATGAGCAGTCACACACTCTGTTCTTGCCCTCCGTTAAATGCACTAGTGTTCATTTTCCTCACTTGGGAGAAAAAAAGGCACTTTAATCAAGTGCATCCATTGCATGCAGTACTTTGTTTTATGTGCATTTTGCTTCCATGTACTTTGAATTTAATCAAGTGCATCCATTGCATGCAGTACTTTGTTTTATGTGCTTCCATGTACTTTGAATGTGTTCAAAAATATTGACACTGGCCTAGGTGCACAAAAACCAAAAAGAAGACTTTCCCAAGCCTGACAAAGCCAAGCTTTGATATAAGATTGATACCTCAATATCCAAATTTATGCTTGATGAAACTTGCTGTAAGGGCCATTACAGCATATTTGATAGGCTGGAGGAGCTAAGTTGTAAGTAGCACATTAAACTGTTTCTGAAAAATTATTATAAATACCTTTTTTTTCCTCCTGTGAGGGAAGGATGCACAAGTATGCTTTATACGGTCAGATATAAAGTTGAATAACTTGCTTATAATCTTCTGTAATGTGTATGGTGTTTGGGCTTTTTAGAGGCAAGCTTGCAGAACTCCTGTGCTTTGCGAGTCAGTTATGAAGTGTGGTTACAGTACGAAATTGCTTGTACATAGGAAGTTTCCATTAACATCTAATTGTTGGGTGCAAAAGCAAGAGATGAGCCACCAATCAAATGTCCTTGACCTCTTTTTCTTTACATGTATTTGGTTATTTGCTACATCTTTACTTTTGATAGTTGCTGTCATCTGGTCAGCCTTGTATAGAGAACAAAATGTTAGTTCTCATCAGTAGCTGTAGAGCTTAAAAAATAATAGCCATCTACATTCAACCCAAAAAAGGCCTGCCTATTGATGCTGGGCATCAACACAAAATATGCAATTTAGCATTTTTTAATAAAAGCCATTTAATGCAGCAACTGCATGCAAACAGAAAGGACTGCTGCAATTCCTTCCTGTTGTTAAGACTGCAGCTTGGTAAATAAGGTGGAATACACACATTCAAAGTGTTGGCGTTTCAGATGTCAAGCAATACATCTTTACCACTGCTGTATGTATGAAGGCTTCGTGCAAAGGAAACAGTTCATTGAACTTGTACATCTGTTCAAAATGAAGCCTTAGAATTAACTTGTGGGGCACCTTTTTAAACTACTCTGCATGGGCACGTGCAGTATCGTACACTTTTGGGAGAAACGCTTCATAGTATTCAGTCAGGTACGTATTTCGGATTTTCTGTTACGCTGCATAAAAAAAGGCCGATGTGACCCCGTAAGTTATCTGCTATAAAAGATTAGTGTGCCCTGCTTCATGACAAATTGCAGCTTCTACGGACACTCAAATGCTTACAAGGCATTTCCTCTTAAAGGACCCCTGACAGCGAAATTTTCGTTGGTGACTTTTTTGCTGTAATTTGTAGCTTTGTGTCTGGTAATCTCTAAATTAAATCGTAAATGCTCTAGCGTATCGTACAACTAATTCTAGCGTAGTTAATTGTGACCATTTTAGCATCACTTCAAAACGCCCGCCTAAAAACCACAAGAAACTGGCGCCCCATGCGGGGGAGCGTCAAAGACCACGTGCACTCAAGCTGTGGTGACGTTGACAGTGCAGTTTTCAAATCGGGGCCCCGTGCGCGGTAGAGATTGAAAGTATGTGGGTGCCTCGGTATGGGTTAAACCTGTTAAACCTCGAGAGCAGCCCGACAACAGAGCCAGAGGGGTGCGGAACAATAGGCCTCGCCCGGTGCCAGTCGTCGTATTGTGCACGTGCGCCCCGCAAACCTTCTGTGACGTCCACAATACTTGCTTTACACGTGGAACGTCACACGGGGCCTCTATCTACGTCATACCAGGATGTCTAAGTGTCCCTGTTTGCTGCATACAAAATGTCTTTTTGTGATGTGTTCGTTGATCACTTTATTTACCTCTGGGGAATGTGCAACTTGTCAAACGTTCCCACTGCTCTTAGTTTTGTGGCATTATTATGGAGCTCTTTAAAAAAGCTGTTCATTTTTGTTAATGTGTGACTATGTATTTAATTTTTGCTAGCAGTTCTACATGTCTTTTGTATTGTAATGGTAATCTTGCAACATAAGACTTATTCTTGCTCCTAAACATTGCTCTGTGCTGTTACTGCAAATGTTTGTCTCCAACCTTTTCTTTCTAGGCATCTAAGCTAGGCTATGTTGAACATATTGAACATTGTAGACAACAGGACAGATGCTGCATTTGTACCTTAATTTTTCCTCCAAATTTGTAGAAGTGATGTTTAAAAGAACGACAAGTGTAGTGCTTTTGTACTTCTCTGCAAAGAAAACTAGACCAGATTAGACCAAGAGTTCTCAAAAGGTGCATGCATGCTTCAAGAAAGCACAAATAAGAAACCTAGGCCTAGCGTGTTCAACTATACATGTGCTTGCATAGCCATAGGCGTGCGCAAAGGGGGGGGAGGGGCATGGGGGGCGGCCGCCCCCCCTAATAACCTAAGAGGAGGGGGGGGGGGCAAAATCTGCCCCATACATTGACCCCCTATAGTCACCTAAGAGGGGGGGGGGCAAAATCTGTCTCATCCATTGACTTACAAGGG
Source organism: Rhipicephalus sanguineus (assembly GCF_013339695.2). Lineage (NCBI taxonomy): Eukaryota > Metazoa > Arthropoda > Arachnida > Ixodida > Ixodidae > Rhipicephalus > Rhipicephalus sanguineus. The sequence goes on along the minus strand of NC_051178.1, from coordinate 208,646,306 downwards.
GGGGGGGGCTGCGATGAACCTTCGCTCCCCCTGATGGAGAACCCTGCGCACGCCTATGTGCATAGCCGCTGAACAGCTGCCATATTGATACTGCAGAAGTTCGCTGATATGTTTCTGGCTAAGGAGTTTTCTTGGCTGCATTTTCACTGGAGCCCAGCCCCTGCGAAATACTGGAGGGGTTCCACGAGTGCTTTTTGTCACAGTCAAACATTTAGTTGCTTTGAACACAAATTTCCAATGATGAAAGTTAACCCATGATCCTTTAACTTTGTTACTTAGCCACATAGTACAAGACGAATGTGCATTTGTGGTTGTCTCTTACTGCATAATGAAAAAGTTACAATGCAACAATGTTAGGGTGATTTGCCCCTTTGCAATTGCATGGCGTTTGTCCTTATATTCAATTTTAACTATATTTAAGCTGATACGAAAGCAGAGCTGAATTAAGCACAGTGTTAGCTATGCATGGCTTTCTGCCATCTGAAGCATCGATAAGCACTCATGCACCTTCTTGAAACATACTTCTCAGCCTGCCTAGTGCCTCTGTTATGCTTTTTTTTTATCTATCTATCTATCTATTTAAATAACTTTATTTGGTCCTGAGGAGGCGATGGGCTCACGACCTGGCCGTTGAATTTCAACTCCCGGTCCCGTCGTGGGCGCGGCTTTTTTTTTTATACGTCCATTTTTGAAACTCCGACGTAAGTGGATGGCTAGAGGATAATTTACCTGTCTACAACATGTCTCATATAGTTTAAGACGACGAGGACAGTATCCCTGTGGTCACATATGTGTATTTTTCTGTTCCATTGTTTTGACATAGCAAATCTTGGCACCAACCCTACTTACGCTATTGTATGCAATGTTGTTGGCTTGCTGCAACTTCTCTGTAATCAGTGTATGTTATGTTCAGTGGTGAAAATAAAGACACTGAAAGGCACCAAGTTTTGTATTGCATCTTGCATTGAAATGAAATCCACGACTATGTTGCTGCCTGTGTGGTCCTTCCTTTTTTGAATGGCGGGCACGTGTTTCATGCATCAGCTAGAATTTTTGGAAATTCATAGAGCAGATTGGTAGCGCATGTTTGGATAATCTGAAGTTGAAAGTGGTACTTTTGGTAGGCATTAACAAAAAAATTAGTGCAGCTTGCACAAAATCATGCAAGGCTGGGTCACAGCAGAGCTGGTGGACTGGTGGTGGACAAATCGACGCACTTGTTCGGGGAGTGAAGCAGAAGAGGATGAAGATGATAACGAAGAGAGCGTGTGCCAGTTTATGAAGACGATAGTTTTTCTATCCAACTCGGCGAACTATACTTGCTGTACTGTACTATACGTGTCTATGCTTTCTCTCTTTTTCTATTATCTTTTTTTGTGTGTGTTGCTTTCTATCTCTTTCTCCCTCTATTTCTTTCTGTCTTTATCTCTTTCTTCCCTTTTTTTTCTTTCTTTCTTTCTATGTCTGTTTCTATCTCTCTCTCTCTGTGTAGTCGGTCTCTCACCTTCAATCTTTTTATCTGTTTCTTCCATATGTTATGTATTTCTCTATCTCTCTGTGGTCGGTCTCCCGCCTCTATCTTTTTCTCTGTTCTATCTATTTCTCTCTCTTGTCTTTCTGTCTTTATCTCTCTTTCTTTCCTTTTTTTCTCTTTCTTTCTATGCCTTTGTTTCTCTAGCTCAATCTCTCACTTTCTTTTTTTTTGTTTTGTCCCTTATTTCTTTTTCTCTCCCTCTGTAGTCAGTCTCTCGCCTTCTTTTTCTGTTTTTTCCCTTTCTATTTACTTCTCTCTTTCTATTTCTCTCTCTCTCTTTCTGCGTACTCGTTCTCCCATTGTTCTTTACCTCCTCCTAACCCTCAGATCTCTCCTCCTCGCACTTGCTTTCCTTTCCCACCACCTTGTTGTACTATACCATACAAGGCTATGCTCTGTTCTGCCAACGTGCCTGTATAGCCGAGTGGTTAGGACGCTCGCCTTCGGATCATGGGTATGAGGGTTCGAGTCTCACCTCTGCAAAAAAAGTTTTTTCGCCAAGAAAGTCTCTCTCTGAACTCGTTCTCTCACCCATCAAGTTAACGCATCCCTCAGCGGACAAATCAGTGCACATCTTATGGTAGCAAAGCAGAAGAGGACAAAGATGGCGCGTGCCAGTTCATGATGATAATTTTTTATCTACGACACACTGCAAACCTCGACCTTAATAGCTCTGCTGTAAGGAAGGTGGCGGGGGGGGGGGGGGGGGGGAAGGGGGGGTTTTAACTGGAAAATTTCCGGCAACCACCAAGTGATGTTGACTCAATTGGATTTTTTTTCACCCATTACAGCATACCATTCACAGCAAACTGGAAACTACTAATTGGAGTCAATGTGGTAAAACTGAATACCATTTGATTAGCTGATTACACAAAATCAGACATTGTCTCATCTGAAGCATTTGTTGTTTACGCACTTTTTTAGACAATTATGGTAAAGGAATTGGGTAACCTGCTTGAACTCTGTTCCAGTAGTTCATCCTGCATGACCACACATCAGAAATTTGCTTCACCTAGGCACTCCCTCGTGGTCTGGGATCGGGACAGATGGAGTCCTTGTACACTGCACTGGGAGAATCCTACCCAGAGCTCACCAATGCACGCGGCAACTGTCGTGTCATGAGGTGAAATAGTGACACAGAACTGTGCCAATTATATTGCAAACGTATATTTCAAAAATTCACATTGCACATAATACTAAAACTAAGACGAGATGCTCAAAGAAAATAAATATCAGAAGACAGGCCCGTTTAACCCTTTGCGGTCCGTTGTCGGCCCCTGCCCGACAACGCAACACGGCCGCAGCGGTCCGTGGTCGGGCACTGCTGGACAAGTTCTTTGGCGGTTGATTCATGCATGTATTCTCTCACTACATTACGCGCCATCTGTAAAAGAGTAAGTACACTTCTTTTACTTGAGCTTTGACTCTTTTACTTTTGGGCCAGAACGGACGGATGGTGGGAAAGGTTTTCGAACCGCAATGGGTTAATGCTCATATTTTTACTAGGAACACCTCTATGCAAAGATGATGAGAGTGGGCCAAGACCAAAATACTGGATGCTGTCCCAACCGACATTTGCACGAGCATGTTCATAGCGTCAAGATTAAGACTGGTATAGTAATCTAACAGTTCATGGTGCGAAGTGTGGCTCTTCACCCCTCCTAGAAATGCGTATTGAGAAGGTACAGAAATTACACAGCTATGAAAATATTCAAGGCCTTTTCAATGTGTCCAAAACGAACGCCTGTGTTAGTGCCCAATTAGCAATAAGGAGCACAAGTTTCTTAGACTTTAATCTTTCATAGTGTGCTTTATTTTATATTTTTACGCATGCTTGATTTGGTAGTTCTAGGTTGTGTGACACGTCCACAGCAAGAGCTGTTTGATGAGGACTCACCTTCACCTCCCAACCCCCCTCTCTCCCTCTTGGCCTGTCACGAATTAGTATACATTTGTGCAGGCACCAACAAGCATGTTGTTAGCAGTCAGCACTTGTCCTGTGCTTTTCCACGTCAGTGCTTTTAGGCGCTGTTTACAAGAAACGTTTCGTACCAACTAGCTTACATCAATACCCTTCTAAAGCAATGATACCATACCACACACAGAACTTGAGATCTCAAGAATGTAACCTGATGCCTGAAAATATGGGTGTGGAACAAACCCTTGTGCATTCATCCACCTCCTCTTGGCTTTTGACTTTGTAAGCCGTGTTGAGATTGGCCACCTGTTATGATCTGAACATCCCTCACTGCGGTAGCTTAGCAGGTAACATGTCACACTGATAAGCTCGAGAAAGTGGGTTCGATTGCTGGCTGTGGCGGCCACATTTCGATGGGGTCGAAAAGCAGGCACACACCTCGTACTTACGGTTTAGTATTAAGAACTCCAACTAGTCAAAATTAATCCAGAGTCCCTCACTATAGCGTTCCTCCTAATCATATCTGCACCACATGGCAAGTATTGCAAAGAGCACTTTCTGCGGAGAGATGTTGCAATAAGCACAGGCACTGCTGAAGGACGACGCGCATCACTGGTGGACAATTGCCGTTTTTTTATTGCACAATCGTGATGTCTAATTCACTCAAAGCTAAGAAACTTATATGACGTCAGTGTTTCAGAGTGCAAATAGCTTGCTCCTCGTTTTGCTGGAACATAAACCGCTTAAAAAAAATTGAATGGATGAATCGATGCATGTACACTATTGTATGCTTTTGCAAATGGATGTTTTGAATAGTGAAGTTATCTAAGTTAATGCTAAAAGCAACCTATGTGAATACTATTGGAGGAAAAAACGCACTAAGAGCCACAATATGCATGAAGAGAAAATTGATGGTGAAAAAGAAAAATTACTTAATAGCACTGGTATACTAAACCTACTATCTTACCCTGCTGTCAGCACAGTTTACCATGCCATTAGCAAACTAACTAGCCCAATCCTTTAATATATGCGTACCAGAGTTCTGTTTCAGATAAAGACAGTCCAGTAACAGCTTTGGAATACTCCTTTTAGATGCGAAGCATCTTTTGCTCGGGGGTATGTCCTGCAGTGGGCTAGTCCGCACTCACACTACGCATGCACCGGAGGTGAACCGGCCAAGCGGGTTTCCTCTGGGCTGCTGCCCGCAGGAGAGTCGGCGGGGGAGCAGGAGGGTGGCGCGGTGTGCTTCCAAGGTGGGGGGGGAACGTCTGAGGTGCGGCTGCTTGTCTCACTCTCCTGCTGTGGGGGTGTGAACGGGTTTTAAAGACGATAGTCTTTCTTGGGGAACATGAATGCAGAAATTTTTGTTTGTCTGTCTGCCACCCGATTCAGCCACCCGGCCAAAGTTGAACCACTTGCCGAAGGGCCAGCCATCTTGTACTGCTGACTAGGTTCATACTTGTGTACATTGTTGATCAAAAAGCAAACATTACGCATATCTGAGGCGCAACATCACTAGGTAAGTATTAGGTGGTGTCTTCCTTTAATAGAAAATACATAGATACGTAATTCTAAAGACCCTAGTTTCTTAAGCTGCGCTGACAATGCGGCTGCGCTGAAAATGCGGCAATGCATGCAGACGAACGCCCTCTACCACGGAGAAAGGAAAGAACCTCCTCCGTGCCCTCTGCACAACATGGCCTCCGAGATGGCGGGCGCAAAACCTGCCGCGCGCCCGCCATCTCGGAGGCCATGTGCACAAACTCGCGTTTCCCGACGTATTGCCAGATGGCGCCCATATCTCACGCAGCACTAATCTATCGTCTTTCGGTGACATTTCGGCGACAAGCACGCAGATACGCGGCCAATTTCTGTCCTGCTGTGTACAGCATACCTCACGGTTGCTACTGCTTGCCGGCTCCAGAAGCGGGTTTTAAGGAGGGGGTTTCTGGCTCTCTGGGTGCCTTGGCGACGAGGCTGAGGTCGGTAGCATGCCCGACAAACGCCAACGGAACGTGATTGTGCAAGTGCTCCGGCTTCGCATTGCCTCATGGTCCCCTTTAGCGGGAGATGGTGTAATTTTTTTTTGTACTTGGATGAAGTGCACCTTTCATGTCAGTTCCATGTTATTGCAGCAATACTAATTCAATACAGAAAATTCCTACAGCTGGCCAGCTTCAGACAGTTCCTAGTGAAAATCACCGCTGTACTTGTTGCTAGAGCTGTGGACAGGCCTGGTTTACTGGAGTTAAGCCCACATTAATGCCAGTGCAGTGCACAATTGTAAAACATCACACACAGATACTTATGATGAAGGCGACAAATATGGCACAGTTGCTTTGCAAGTTAGTGTCGAAAGCAGAGTGCACAACAATACCGCACCAGAGAGACAACGGCCTATCAGTAAGGTGCGTTGCTCGCACAGTGGAAATTCACTTCTGACACACATGACAAACTAGGTCCAAATTTATATTCACACAGCAGCAGTAAACCACAAATAAACGTCGCCATCAGTCATGGTCAAACGGGTATTGAAATGGTTCAGGGGCCTCAGGTTCGTCACCTTCGTCGTTCTCTGCAGTGGGGCCTCCAGCTGGAAAGGAAGAATGACCAACATGAGTTCAGGAGCAGCAAATTAGCAAACTGATGATTTGACAACCCCACATATCCACCACGTATGATGCCTTAATTGGGCAGCGCACTCAGACACGATGATGATGATGAGGCATGGCGAAGATGAGGATGTGTAGCGAAATGTAGGATGATGATGATGATGATATACAGATGCTCAAGATGTGTGTAACGCCCACAACATATGCAACAAGACACCACATAAACTTCTCAAACAAAATAATTTAATTTGCCCTTAGCCTATCTTTGCTGGGAGCCACGACAATGATAATGCCACTTTTTTTTTACAGGTAAATTTTTAAAGAGTCCGTAAACCACTTCCGACATTTTTTTTAACATTTAAAGTAAACGTGCATCGAGTTCACAGAGCTGTCACAATCAACAATGCCGAACGCGGCAGTGCTCTGCATCACAGGTGCACCACAAAATAGCAAAAATCCCGTACTCCTCTCCGGGCCTTTCAGTATCCCCAGAATTGGTCATGACATCACCAAGAGAATCTACAGTCACGTCAGCAGCAGAAAGAACCTGTTAGTCTGCCTGAAGGTATGCGCCCTCCCTGCTTATTCTCCTCACACGGCGATGAAGAACACTTGGCTACGAGGACACAGGAGCCAACGAATGGAGTGCAGCGAAGGAAAGAGTGAAACGAGCAAGGACCTCATTTGGATAATCAAACGTGTATAACTCCACTATTATGGCACCGTTTCGAAAAATTTTCACGGCTACGTGTTCATTGTACACTCGTGCACAACTGCAACACCACAACTACATTTCGACCTCTGGGTGGTTTAGGGGCCCTTTAAAGTGCTCGCAAAGCTGCACTTACGTTAACCGTATAAGGGTCAATGATGTACATGTATGGTGCATTCTGTATGTGTGAAAAACACGCCACTTTTTCAACTTTCTTTTGCCCAGAAGAGATGTCACCTTGCGTGGATGCAGGTAATTTTTTTTAAACGCGATAGCGTTAAAGAGCTTGTTTCGCAGAAATTCTGGTTTCAGCGTCGTTGGTTGTGAGCGAAAAACCAGCGTGGTCCGTGAACGTAAATTCGAGATAGATGCGAATAAGGAATAATAAAAAGCATTCGGTTCGAGTGGGAATTGAACCCAGGACTTCTGCGTGGCAAGCAGGTGTTCTACCACAGAGCCACCCCCGTGCTCGAAATTGCTTCGGAAAAAACACTATATAAATGTGATGTACGGTGGACTCTCAGTAAACGGAAATCTCTTAAACTGAACTGCTGCTTAAATGGAACAACTGCCCTTGATATGACTGGTTTCGTAGCTGAATGTAGCAACACAGTTCATCTCCCAGAAAATGCAACTCCTGTTAAACAGAGCACATTTCCTTGGTCCTTTCAAGCTCCGTTTAACAAGAGTTTTCTGTAGTGCGAGGAGTGTCATTAACACATGTAATATTGCATGGCAGAAGCGTAGAATCACACCAGGCATCAAAACATGTGAATTGTGCAATGAGTGGTTAGTTTAAAGGCCCACCAGTTACAAAGCTCACTGGCATAATTATCATTATCAACAACAGAGTCAAAAATGTGTTCAGCTGCCCAGCTGCGCATGTTGCCTTACTGACGTGTAGTTGGTACGATTACGCTATTGAGTTCTACTCTTTGCACCGCTGACCTTTGGTTTCCATTCCAAGGTTTCTTTAGACCGGCACATCAACTATCGCTCACACTTCTGCAAGTGCGTGGGTGTGCAACGGTAAGTTTAGTTTCGTTTCGCAGGTGGTTTCCAATCTCTCTAAGGGTAACCACTTGATACTAGCTTGCTTACCGTAAAAACCGGAATATAGGTCGAATTTTTTTTCAAAAAAAAAAAATGCGATGAAAAGTCGACCCTCGTCTTATATACCGGTCATTGGCAGAAAAAAATGTGGAAGTCTCACAACGATGGGGAGCTGAAGTCAGAAGCCTCCATTACCATCGTGAGCATCAGCAGTGGCGGGCTGGCGGCACCGTTGGGCAACGCCATTTTGCTTTTTCTTCTGTCAAGTGTGGCTGCTTCGGTTATCTGCAGTTTTTATTTTTCCGTTTCCTTCAGAAATGAGTGGTAGCCGACGGCAGTTTACGAAAGGCTTTAAGAAAAAAGTTATCGAGTATGCCGAAGCGCACGGCAACCTGGCGGCACAACGGGAATTCGGTGCATCGAAGAAAAGCATCCGATACTGGAGGAGCCAAAAGCAGAGCATCACATCCTGCAGCAACCAAAGAAAAACTTCGTTTCGTGGACGGACTGCAGTGCACCCCGAACTGGAAACGCTACTCGCCGTGTTCGTCCGGGAGCTGCGTGCGAGGTCGCTACCCGTGACAGCGGAGTGCATCCGTGTGAAAGCTCTCAAGATAGTGCACAACTCTGGGCTCACGAGGGCGCAATTCAAGGGCTCGCCATCGTGGGTGCGCCAATTTATGAAGCGGAAGGGCTTTGCGCTGCGGCAGCATACTTCCGTGTGCCAAATACTGCCCGAAGATTTCGATCACAAGCTGGTCGAGTATCAGCGCTTCGTCATACAGCTTCGTCGACAGCGTTGCTACATGATGGGACACATGGGCAACGCTGACGAAACTCCGATCTGGTTTGATATGCCCTCGAACACGACTGTGACCGCTAAAGGATGAAAGCAAGTGAAGCTCTTGACAATGGGCAACGAGCATTCGCGATTTACAGTGATGCTCGCGTGCACAGCCGATAGAAAGAAGCTGCCCCCTTATATCATTTTCAAAAGAAAACGGCTACCGAAAGAATACTTTCCTCGGGATGTGATCGTGACAGCGAACGAAAAAGGATTCATGAATGAGTCCCTTATGCTCGAATGGATTCGGCTCGTGTGGAATCAGCAACCCAGTGTGCTTTTTCAGCGACCGAGCATGTTGGTCCTCGACTCCTTTCGAGGCCACCTCACGGCCGATGTAAAGGGAGCCCTGTCCGATGGCAAGACTGATCTTGTCGTGATCACTGGGGGATTAACATCAATCCTCCAGCCACTGGATGTAGTGCTCAACAAACCCTTTAAAGATCGCGTGCGCGAGCTCTACAATGAGTGGATGCTGGACGACAATCCCAAGACCCCCGCTGGCCGCCTACGACGTCCACCTCTCGCAACCGTTTGTGGCTGGGTGTCGTCAGCATGGAAATCTCTCCCGGAAGAGATGGTGCACAAGTCTTTTCGCAAATGCTGCATCAGCAACGCATTGGATGGAACGGAGGACGATGCACTCTGGGACGTTACTAGTGACAAGCAGGCGTCGCCCGACTCAAGTTCGGATGAGTCTGAGTGACAGCACTTTGTGGCCTTCTGGCGTTTAACTACATATCAGTGTCCAAATACAGTGGACTCCCATTAAACGAAACTCGGTTAAACGGAAAACCCGCATAAACGAAACTATCTAGGCACATTTGGTTGGTCTCCTATATATTTAATAATAAAAAGTTTCGGCTAATCGGAACATTTTTTTCGCTTACATCGGTTAAATGAAACTAAAACGGGCAAACTCCAAGAACGTCGGAAATGGCCACGGCAGTCTAGCAACCATGAAACAAGAAGCTATAGAGTTTCCCACTAACTGTGGCGAGAGAAATGGGAAAGCCGCCGGGCGGTAAGCGAATCCGCAAAACAACGACGAAGGCAGACTCCACGGAGGACTGGGTTATGTGCACTGGATGCAACTACTGGCATACGCTGGCATCCACACCTTACGAGTCTGTAGAGGAAGCGGAGGCAGCGCCGGAATTTTACTGTCAGCAATGCGAGACCATCAGGGTCCTCCGAGAAGAGTTCGTACAATTGCTGAAAGAGGAGACGGAGCGATGTAAGCTTACAGTGGCGAACATGAGAGCTATGCTGGAGGAGGAGAGTAAGGCAAGAAAGGCAGAGAGGGGGCGGTTTGAGGAATTGTTGAACGAAGAAAGCAACAGGCGGAAAAATCTGGAGGAGAAGATCAGCGCAATGTTGATCCAGAGTGGACGCCCGAAGACGGCGGCGGCAAAGACACCCGTGGGAAGTCCCCAGCTGGAAACAAAGGCAAAGGCAAAGGAGACTGCGGCAGGAAGTCAGAGAGGCTCTTACGTGGACATTCTGTTGGATAATGTGGCCATCAGCAAGGAAGGACCAGGGAGCGAGGACCAGCAAATACAGAGCACCGATAGTCGCGAGGATATGAGAGAACCAGAGGGCACGAAGACCTCTACCATGAGTCGGGAGGCGCGTGGAAACAATCAGATGGCAAAAAGAGGAGAAAGCAAAAAATCTGGGGACAGGACTGGGACACATGGAGGGCGACAGAATATACAAACGAAGGCAGAAAGTGAACGGCGAGTCTTCGTTTTCGGAGATGGGAATGCTCTGCGCATGAAGTGGGCCACACTCCATACGGTAGGATGGAACCAGAAGGTACAGTTCAGGGCAGAGACCGCGACCACGTTGAGAGAGGTAGCCGAAGCCGTGGATGCAGAACTTGAAAGGTGGGGTACGGATGAGGCAATGGTGGTCATCCATGCAGGCTGCAAAGAGGTGCTGAGCGGGAGTGAGCCCCATGAAGAGATACTTAATGACCTACGCGCGCAGCTGCAGAGGTGGAAAGAGAGAGCGCCAAACTCTCGGTTTGTGATATATGCTCTGCCGGTGCCCTGGAGAGGCACAAGTGAAATCCTCAACACTTGCAAGCGATGGAATGATGGGATGAGGTCAATGTGCCAGGAACTAGGTCCATGGGTGGAGCTTGCAGCGTCCAACAGCTTTCGGGAAGAGGTGCCAGATAACCTGATTTATTCAGAGAACATGGCGAAGGACATCGGGAAGCGCCTTGGGAGGAGGCTGTGTGCTTTTTTAGATGTTCGCCCAGCAAGGAGCCAATGGAGAGAGAAGTGGAGGAGCGGATACCGAGCCAACTCGGTGATGGAAACTCTCAGCCAGGCGCTTGTACAAATGGTCGAGGGACAACGCAGGCGGAGAGATGGCAGGGCACCCAGGCGTATGTAGGCTTTCCAGGGGCCAATGGGACGGGCATGGAGGTAGATTGTGGTCAATCGGGCGAAAGGAAGGCGCAAGGGCAGCAGACGAGGTGCTTACCTCAAGGACGTCGGAGACGCAGGGGTCCTCGGAAGAAGGCATCCAGCCAAGCGGAAAAGGTTGGGTTTCTCAACATGCAAGGTGGCCGCACCGAACAGAAATGGGGAGAACTAGTAAAGATCATGCATGAAGAGCATTTTGCGTTGATGGCAGTGGCAGAAACCCACCTTCGTGACCAGGAGGTTCCACCAAGCGATACCGGATTTGCATGGGAGGGATGCAACCGGCAATACGGTGAACGAAGAGGAGGGGGACTGGGCTGCATGTGGAGGCTCCCACAACAGTGGACAAGGATTAAAGCGGAATGTTCGGAGCATATGTGGTTGTCTGGGAACATTGCAGGTAGACGGATCGCATTGGCAGTAGTTTACCTGTGGACTGGTGCGCAGATGCAGAAGAACACTGAAATATGCCAGTGTCTTCGTGGGGATGTGGAAGACGTCCGCCGGGAAGCCGAGATAATCATAATGGGCGAGTTCAATGCACACTTGGAAGACCTGGACGGCCGCACCGATGCCAACGGCAGACTCTTGCAGGAGCTCGCATGTTCCGCTGGGTTGGTGATAGCAAATCTAACAGAAAAGTGCTGTGGAATGACGACCTGGTCCGTGCGTGATCAACAGTCGTGTATTGACTACTGCCTGCTGAGTGAATCGCTGTACGAGCACCTCCAAGGAATGGTGATTGATGAAGATGGGAAGGGCAACTTGGCCAGTGATCACAATCGGATACAGCTGATTTTTAAGGGTGGTTTCCAACAGGGCAGAAGCCAACGCCCAGCAGTATCCGCCCGTCCCAACGAGAAGGCCTTGCAACAAATGGCGGCAGAAGTGGAAGAACATGCGGACACACTGGAGTCCTACGATATGTTGGTAGAAGAATTGAGAAGAGCCCTAAAAGAATGGAAACCAGGTACAGGGCGTCGAAGAGGCCTGAAACCATGGTGGAATGGAGAGGTAGCAGAGGCTATAAGACACCGACAGGAGGCGAGCCGTGCCCACAGACACCTCAGCAGGGGCGGCGATACAGAGGCAATTCTTAGAGCATGGGATGTGTACAGGACCCGGAAACTGGAGGCAGCAACACTGGTTCAGTCATGCATCCGGGCGGTGAATCAACGATTCATGGCCGACTTGAAGTCAGCGGGAAAGCAGGCGCCACAGCGCTTTTGGCGGTACATCAAGAGGCAAGACCGGCCGACGCCCCAGCGGATACTGCGACAGGCATCGGATGGGGAGGACAAAACAGGGAAAGAATGTCTCCCGTTGCTGGAGAAGTGGATCGAGAGTCTTCAGCAGCGATGTGATATGGAAGGCGTGCCAATCAATGCAGAAGGACCGTACACCTGGCCTGTCGCAGAAGAGCAGACGTCGGCGGACCTTAGGATGGCACCAACAGATAGAGAAATCAAGAGAGCCATGAAGAGGGTAGATGCGGGCACTGCACCTGGTTGTGATGGATTGCCAATGAGCCTCATAAAGGCACTGGGCCCAAAAGCCAGAGAGAAAGTGGGGGAGTGTGTGGCTGAGGCGCTGGTGGACGCCAAAATCCCAGAGGACTGGAAACGGAGTAGGATCAAGCCCCTGTACAAGGGTGCAGGCGATGCCAAGGACTTATCCAGTTACAGGCCTATCGCCATAACGCCTGTTCTCTATCGGCTGGCCATGCAGGTTGTGAAACCAAGACTACAGCGATGGGCAGAAGCCACCGGTGTGCTGGGCGAGTTGCAGATGGGCTTCCGCCAGGGTCGTCGTATAGAGGACAACCTGTTGATCCTCACCCAGGGCATCGAGATGGCGAGTCAAACGGGGAACCCGCTTTATGTCGCCTTCCTGGACATTGCGAAGGCATACGACTGTGTCGACCGTGAGATATTGTGGGCGATCCTTGGAGAGTTGGGCATGGCGGAAGAGGACCTCGGACTGCTTCAGGCCATTTACAGAGATGTAGTGGCAGAGGCAGAATGGGAGGGCCACAGAACCAAGCCTTTGGCCATGCCTAGAGGACTCCGCCAGGGCTGTCCACTATCACCAGTGCTATTCATGGTGTACGTGGCCGGTGTCGTACAGCACCTGGAGAGGTCTGGCTGTGGGTACACCATGGTTCACAGCGAATGCGGCTGACAGGTGACAAGCCATGTTCCAACGCTGGTGTATGCCGACGATTTTGCTCTGCTTGCGGGGTCGGCAGAAGAGCTGCAGGGGCTGTTGGACATATGTGCGAAGGAAATGAGTCGGCTCCGCCTGCGTTTCAGCCCTACAAAGTGCGTCGTGATGACGTGGGGAAGGTCTGAGGTGCCCCAGGACACAACGTGGAGGCTACAGGACAACGACATCCATAGGAGCGCCGCGACTAAATACCTGGGTGTTCGGCTGACAGCAGGTGCAGACTACCTCTCGGCACATGAGAAGGAGCTGAGGGCGAGAGCGGCCCGATACAAGGGGATTCTGTGCCGGAGAGCGCTGTGGTCGTACAACCGGTATGAGGTCATGCGAGCGCTATGGAAGATGGTGGCAGTGCCGGGCCTCACGTACGCGAATGCTGTGCTCTGCCTCTCCACTGGCGTTCGGGAGTTTTTGGAGAGGCGCCAGAGAGAAATAGGAAGGCTAGCACTGGGCGTGCACAAGCACACACCAGTGGAGGCCATACAAGGGGAGATGGGCTGGTCTTCCTTCACGGCGAGGGAGGCGGTGGCCAAGGCAGGGTACGAGAACCGGCTGGTGAGGCTCCCTGAACAGAATGTGGCCCGCAGGATGCTCGTCCACACCATCTTCGCCGGTAGGTCTACGAGATGGACCAGACGCACAGCGGCTCTACGCCAACGTTTTGGGTTGCCGGCAGTGTGTTTGGAGAGAGCAAACGAGGAGGGGAAGACTAAACCCGGAGAGGGAGTGCGGATCAAAGTCCGCGAGGTAGAAACGACCGCATGGCGGGACTCGGCCGCGACAAAGTCATCCCTCGAGATATATCGCGGCGAGAAACATGAAATAAGCACAGAAAGGATATACGATAACTCGAGGGGAAGTGCTTTGCTGGCAGAGGCGAGGGCGGGTGTGCTGCGGACGCGACTCTGGAGAGCGCGTTTCACAGAGGGTCTCGCGAAAACATGCGCCCTCTGTGGGGGATCGGACGAAACGCTCGGCCATGTCGTCCTCGAGTGCTGCGAGATCCGTGCGCCGGCCGCCACAGCGGCGCTGCCCATCGCGCTTGGCTTCGGTGTAGAGGGCGGAGAGCTGCGGAAGGTGGTGGAGGTGACGAAGAGGCGCCTTGAGTACTGGTGGCGGCGCGGAGCGCTACGTGTTTAGTGGCAGCTTGTTAGTGGCACCCTTTTGTGTGGGTGTTTTTTTTTTTTTTTTTTTGGTCACGCCGGTTTTGGATACTAAACTACGGCGACCCGTTAAAAAGGGCGAGACCACCAACATCATCATCATCATCATCATCATCATAGGCTAGCCAAGCCAAAAGCCAATCCAGCGATCGCACATGTTCGCGCGCGTGGAGTAGTGATCGAGGTCTCGTCGTAAACTTGAGATGGAAACAAAAAAACGGCAGCACAATGCACTTTCGCTCGCAACGAAAGTAAGGATTATCCAAGAACTTGACCGCAACAACCTATCGAAGACAGAAATTGCGAAGAAGTTCAATATTCCCAAGTCCACGCTGTCGAGGATACTCAAGAACAAAGGGAAGATTGAAGAAGCTGTAAAGCTTGGGAACTTCGCCACGGACAGAATGCGGATGAGAACGACGGCGTACAAAGAAATCGAAGATGTGCTTTTCCTCTGGTTCAAGCGTGCGCGCAGTGCGAACTTCCCGATCAGCGGCCCCATTTTGGAAGAGAAGGCCAAAGAGATTGCTACTCGGATGGGGATCGAGGACTTCCGGGTGAGCGATGGCTGGCTGAGCCGTTTTAAAAAGCGGCATGGTCTTGTCTTTAAGACAGTTTCTGGAGAAAGTGCAGCTGTAAACAGAGATATCTGTAGCCACTGGCAACAGGGGAGGTTGCAAGAAATTTTGGAAACCTACGAACAACGGGACGTGTTTAACATTGATGAAATGGGGTTGTTCTACAAAGCACTCCCTACTAAGACTCTTGCTTACAAGGGGGAAACCTGTGTGGGAGGAAAGCGAAGCAAAGATCGTATTACGGTGCTAGTAGGTGCCAACATGGACGGTAGCGAAAAGTTGAAGATGGTGGTTGTGGGGAAATCAAAGCACCCCCGCTGCTTCAAAGGTGTGCGCATGCTGCCTGTCACGTACCACGCGAACGGGAAAGCTTGGATGACACAAGCAATCTTCGAGACATGGTTGCGCGAAGAGGATAGAAGATTTGCCCAGCAGAACAGGAAGGTTATTTTTATTGTTGATCAATGCCCTGCTCACGGTCAAGTGGATAGACTCATATCGATCAGCCTAGAGTTCCTGCCACCAAATGCGACCGCAATCATTCAACCGATGGACCAGGGCATAATTCAAAACTTGAAAGTTCCCTACCGCCGCCAAGTCCTCCAGCGAATGCTTCTCTGTGCAGACAACAAAAAAGATTACAACGTGGACTTGCTCTCAGCTCTTCACATTCTAACCAATGCCTGGGAAAGTGTGAAAGTGTCAACTGTGCAAAGGTGCTTCCACCATGCAGGGTTCTCAATACAAGAAGTCCTTCCAGACGAGGAAGACAACATTGCTGAGGCTGAGGAGGCTGATATTCTCTTCAGTCAGGTGACACAGTCTACTTCTTTCACGCGAGAGGACTATGAAACACTTGATGCAAACGTCGCCACATGCCGCGAGGACAGCCTTGAGGAACTCATAGCTGAAGTTCAAGATGAGGACCCGTGCTCAAGTGGTGATGAGATGGTGTGTGATCCCGGGCCCATTTCAGTGCCAGACAGTGCAGCAAGAGATGCTGTCATCCTGTTGCAGCGCTACTTTGAACACGATGGTGGCACAGAGTTCCTGCCAAGCCTTTCAGCAATGCACTCCTACTTTGTGAGAAAGTGCTTGAACAAGGCCAAGCAAACCGTTATCACCTCCTTTTTTCCGAGTCAGTAATATTAGCAACATTTTTCTTTCTAATCAACTATAGTAGTATTGTATACTTCAAAATGTTTTTGTTCAGTCAGCCACAGTTGGTGCTTTTGAAATAAAGTCATATTTCATTAAATTTGTGGGCTTTGCTTAAATGAAACTTCTCATAAATGGAACAAATTTTCTTGCCCCTTCAAGTTCCGTTTAAGAGGAGTCCACTGTAAAAAGAAATGTCACCACAGTGCAGCTGGTTGTGTCGCGTATTTATCAAGGTAAAGGTGTGCCGCGATACTTTGCAATTTTTTAAAATTTCTTTTTTGGGGATTCAAAGTTTGGGGGGTCGACCTATATTCCGGTTTTTACGGTATATTGCCCACAAGCATAAGATATCTGCTATCCGCAGGCGGGCGCTGGCATACACAAACGATATCCCCGTATACCAACAATGCGAGTGTGTTTTCTTCTCGGTGTGCACATCTTTCTAAGCCTGTGAAACATACTTATTCCAATGAACATACTTTTTTGTTAATAATACAAGTTTTTCTCATTTTCTTTTTGTTATTCATGAATAAGTAATTCACCTATACCTGTGGAAAATATTTTTTGTCACATTATAGTCACTCTTAAAAAGTTAAGGTAAATTTTCTTCCAACTAGGTCACTGTGATGATTTTAAATATGTAAGACATAAAAAAATTAACCCTGCAGGTTTGCATACGACGAAAAAAGTTGACCTTCAAGGGGTTGAAAAAGGCTGCTTAGTTTCAGTAACTAAACAAGCATGTGTACCATTTACAGCTCCTCTGCAATACCTAACAAAATAAGACTGTCAGCTTTGATCAGATGTGTGGAAGCACCTAACACCGCTGTGCGCTGTCTTTCATTGCTTCCCGAGGCAACATTGACGAACTACTTCTGTAACTGATCATTTCACTTTGAGGCTTTTGTGTAAAAGATATTGCAATCTAGAAACACACAATAAGGACTTCGTACATGCTTTTCAAGTGTTATATCCCAAGAATTCAGATGCTTTCTCTTCGTGCATTTTATGAAAAGAAGCTGCATGAGTTGTAGTGAATATAATTATTACTGCCAAACAAATATGTATTCTACCTACAGGCAACCAACAAATAGATGAGAGCACTGAGAAATGATGCCAATCCATAGGAGAATGGTTCCTGCAATCATGATGAATCATTGCAGGAATGTGATTGGCTCGAGACTGTGTGCTATTATCAGAACCTCAGAAATAAGGAAGACTTTCTTGAACAATTAATTTACTATGTGTTTGTTTACATTAGAACTTTCTGCACGGCACCCAAAACATGCATACCTGAGACGGGCTCCACCAATTCTTCCTCTTCACTCGACTTTGTGTCTGTCACCATGATAATGCCACCAATTGTGATCTGCAGCAGAAGCCAAAAACTTGAGAGAAAATCACAACTGAATGGCACTTGTCCAGTAGATGGTGCTTCCCACAAAATCGCACTTTCACTACCAATACTGAAACCTACTACATGTATGCTGGCATCGGTGTTCCTCTCTGGCCAGCCTGATTTTGTGCCAAAACCACCCAAGTACAGTAGAACCCCGCTGTTACGTTCCTCACTGCTGCGTTTTCCCAGCTGTTACGTCGTTTTCCGCCGGTCCCGGCATAGCTCCCATAGGATACAATGTATTGGGAACCCCGCTGTTACGTCGTAACTGTCGGACCGTTCCCGTATGATACGTCGCGAAGTGCGCCCGGAGCCGACCGAGTGACTACCAAAGAGAGCGGCCATGGTGCATTTTCACGCAGCTTGGCCTCGTTTGACCGTAATATTAGCCGTATGAGAGGCGCAAGCAACAGAATCTTTCAATTGATGCAAACAAAAGCATGGCCTTCGAGATTCAAATTGCAAAAATGGCGTCTATGACGTAACTGCTCGCGAAAGCAAGGCCTTCGAGATTGGCATTTACTATTGACAAAAGCATAGCCTCTGAAATTTGCATTGCAAAACATGGCGTGTATGACGTAATTGCTTGCGAAAGCAAGGCCTTCGAGATTGGCATTCACTTCTGCCATCGCGTTGGCGTAGACTCATCATCATCGTTATTTGTCGAAGAACAGGAGGAATTCGAGCTGGTTGGAGCTCGCATGGTCGTGCGTGCGGTTCGCGGTCGGACTCGCCGCGCCGGTCGTGATTGCGTGTGCTTAGTTCTTTCATGCCTACAGCTGTTGGTGTTAAAAAAATCACACACGTTGATTACATTTCTGTGGATGAGGCCGTCCTAAGCTCCGCGTTTCTATCCATGACTAGATCGCGGCTGAGCGCGCCAATTTTCGTGCTGCTCGTAAGAATTGAAATAAAATTCTGTACCACTAAATATTTTGCCGTTTTTCCTGTTTTTCGGCTCTTACGTTTCCCGTCTCTTACGTTTATTTCCTACGGTCCCTTCAAAAACGTATCAGCGGGGTTCTACTGTAGTGACATATTTTGGTGTACACAGAAATCGTCACAACATTTCGTAGTGCCTCCTAAAGAACGTGGTATTTGGCATCAGACACCAAGTGACTTGACTTAGATGCACGGAAAATGGGGGACAAAAAAATCTGTAGTAAGTAACACAACATGAACACTTCTGCTTTTGTGGCGCTGCATTTCAAACAGATAAACTAATTTCTCTTGTTGCTCTGACACGTGGTATGTAATTAAAATTCAGTTATTTACAAGGAACTCATAACAGTAATACGTATGTATAAATTATAAGTTCAGATAAAATGCACAGTAAATTTTTTAAGGATACAGTAGAACCTCAGTGATACAAACCTGGCTCATATGAACTTCGATCTGATACCAATTCATAAAATTCCCCGGCTGGATTTTATTGTGTCCAATGGGCCAAAATTTGGATGATTTGAACATTTTTCCGTGTTGCGATGGGTGATGCGAACTTTGATACCGAAACCATTGAGCAACGGCCGACAGAAGCGTGCTCCTGAAGCTTCAGATGTACACACGTGGCCAGAGCACACGCAGTCAGAACTGTGGTTATCATTTGCCACAACCACTGAGGACAAAACAGCCATCGCTACTGATGCGATCATGTATGGCGACGACTAAACTCCGAAAATACATGCGCATCCAACGCTCGAGTCATGTGATGCTGCTTGCCGCAACTGTTGCGGACGAAAGCGCGGCAGATGCGATGATAGATAGCAACGACCTAGTTTTGAAGGCATGTGCGCGGCCAGCGCACACGGATTGAAAATGGAACTACCGATTGCCGCAACCACTGTGCACGAAACCACGGTGCTATCAACGCGATCATCGATGGCGACTATATAGCTTTGAAGGTACGCGGCTAATGCAGTGGTAGATTTAAGGCAATAAAGTTGAAAAGGCATGAAGCGCTTCAGCGTTCCTGTCGTTCACTTATGACTATGGTCGAGTGGACTTCAGCACTTAGTTTTCAGTTGGCCTTGAGTGAAGTTTCGACGCGCGCGTTCATGGCAGCCAGCTGCGCCGTCCCGTATACTGGTCCATTCGCGTATGTCCCAGAAAGACGTAAGAGAGTTATTTTGATGGAAATAAATGTGTTATGCATATGGCGGTTTGAAAACGGATTTTGCTAGTTTTCTGGTTATACAAAAATTTCAGATGATACAAAATTTCAGATGATACAAATATTTTCGCTCTCCTTTGAGATTCATATCACCGAGATTCTACTGAATACACTGGAAGTTGCAACTGTGTGAATTGTTTACGTAGTGCTCTCTTGAGATTTAATGCTCTGTTTCAATTCCGCTGCAATGGGGTTCCCCACCAGGCCCCATTGCAAATTTTAGCAATCAATTTATTACTGCAGGGGAAAGAAGTGAGCTGTCCTGTTGCATGTGAGTCATGCTATGGTATCCAGCACTGCATTTAATTTTTTTTATTACCTAGCTCTTGTCTCTATCAACATGCAAAAGAGAAATTGCCATGTGTATAGCACTTTCCTAAGTGGTGCAAAAACCACCAACCAGTCAAATATTGGACTTTTTGCAGCCTGGGGCATGTGTCAGAGCACAGCGTTCTGGCACTTGTTCAATGTGTAAGAACTGATGCACCTTCCAAGCTAGAGCAACTGACTAGGCATGTTGAGCCTTGAACAGAAAAAGTTTATTTTTTTTTGCCCCAAGAAGTCATGGCAATAACAATACCTCTCTCCCAAGATGGTGTGGTTTCCATCAAGCAATTGTCACTTGGATATGTAGGTAGATTATGCCAAGATGCCCCCCAAAACAATATTAGATGAAATCCACTATGAAACTATTGTCACTACATGTAGGGTGTCCCAGCTGATATAAGCCAAGATGTTTGTTTTATTTTTGAGTCATCTTTTTTTATTCTGATTAGGCAAGTCACTTATGCGCCAACATAGTATCGGTGAAAGTGGACTGATAACCAAACACTGTTTAGGTCAAATAACCATATTTTGACAAAGGCAAGTCCTCGCTTGTTTTTTCTTTAAACAGCTGCAATATTTTACACACATTGTTATAACTGCATTAAAACGAACAGCAATGCAAAGTGTCAACTCACGTCCTTGATGGGCCGGTAGCGGGACCCTTCAGGCATGCTAAGTAGCTTCAATTGTGGTTTTACTACTCTTGCTGGATTGGAGAGGAGCTCAAAGTTTGGCTCTGGTTTGGCCTTAACTTCAGCTTTGGGTTCAGTTTTGGATTCCGTCTTGGATTCAGCCTTGGAATCAGCCTTGGAATCAGCCTTGGGATCAGCCTTGGAATCAGCCTTAGAATCGGCCTTGGTTTCAGTGCCAGCAGGAGCATCTGTGCCTTCTTTTTTGGCCTCTTCCGTACCAGCGGTTGGTGCCTCCTCCTTCTTTGCTGCTGTGCTCGTAGAAGGCTCTTCGTCCACTTCCATGGTGTCGGATGTTGCTGCTGGCACGGGTGATTCCTTGCCAGAGTGTGCCTCACGACGGCGGGCCTTGGCTGTGATGGAGAGCACTGCTGTGGTGACCTTCTCACGCTCCCGCTCCTTCTTCTCCTCCAACGGTGGCGGGTAGGCAAACATCGAAGGTTTGGCCCCCGACCGAATCTGCAGCCGCGGCATTTTCAGCTCCCCAGTCAGGGCAATCAGACAGGTTGGGCTCAGGGCCAGTGACAGAAAGTGTGCCAGAGGGAACCAGTACCTGAACAGACAAGATGCTCGACTGCATTCCTAGGCAACGCAAATGTGGCATTCCTGGTAAAAAGACAGGGCGTGCAAACACGGACAAAACAAACGCCGTGCCCTGATCATGAGCTTGCTAATTCACTTGGGAATCTGAATGCCCTGCATCTTCAGAGACATTTCAGTGTAAAGAATGTTTTGTGGTGTTTCAATTTAAACTACTACATTGCCCTACAACTTTCAAAGTATACACTGGTGCAGCAGGGATGCACAGGATGCACACCATCTAGTGATGTTGCACATAACTTCAGCCGTTCAAGCCTGTCAAGCCCTTAGCTTTGCTTCTGGGGTCAGATCAACTTTGGCAACCATGCCACCAGTACAGAGTGCCATTCTCAGAACCCAATATTTATCAAGCTGGTCGCAAAATGTACACAGCCATAACTATGGCAATAGCATAAAGCATTAAAGGGGCAGCTAAAGCAGTATTGTCAAATCAGCAAAACTAGTAAAGATAAGAAAAGCTAACATTTTGAAAGATGAGAGTGAAGTAGCTGACAGAAATAAGGCGAACATTGCTGTACTTGGATTTGATCTTTTTTTATATTTTTATATGAAAAATTCCCCCCGTTAATATCTATGTTCTTGTTTTTGAAACATTATCAACCTGTGTTGCAAGTTAATGAAGCCCATTTTCTTTCATTGTGTTCGTGTCTGCACGCCTAATTTTTTTCTATGATGAATCCCTACCAATTTTCTCCACTTTCTGCTATTCTATGCTATAACAACTTTCGAAGCACTTCCTTGGCACAGAAAACGTTCATTTCAAAGCAGCTTAACCCTTTGAGATGCTATGTACACAACTGTGTACACTACTTGTTTTTGCTACTTATATCCACTAGGAGCTAAGAAAGAGCAAGATATATTGAGCTTTGGATGAATTGAACCTCCTGCATAATACATTTGTCTTCATTTGACTTCATTTTGCAGTGTACTGTTGCATATGATCACTTTGCTGAAGGCGCTACCACATTCGACGAGTCGTTCGACATGCTGCTTCCCGTGACCCATGTTAAAAGTATAATTTTCCTTTGCTGAACGCAAACATAACCAAAAACGAATCTGTATTATATTTCCAACCTCAGATTTCATTCTATTTATGCAAAAACAGAGCATGAATGGCTTAAGAATAAATGTATATTTAATTACAAAATAATTAGGAATGATTACTATAATGCACATAAACTGACGTATTACGACATTATTTTTGCTGCAACATAATATCGAGTGCCTTGAAATAACACTGTGTCGATTTGACGTATTTACAAACAGTTCTTCATAGGTGGCATCTGAAAGGGTTAATGAAAAATTGTTATATGTACAGTCCAAATATGAAGCAGTCTAGTAAAATAAGAGATTACACTTTTGTAGCACAATTCTTACAGCGTTACTCTCTCTAGGCATAACTATCTTAATGTGCTTTGTGTTTCGGAGCAGCACAGCAACAGCAAACTGAAAATGTAGCTTCTTGGCACAACTGGTGCAACAGCTCCACAATTGCAAATATACACAAAATGGACTTTTCCCTTAACTTCTTTAGAAGACAACACGCTGTGATCTTACAAAGAAGCGAAAAACCTGCAAAGAATTTCTAGAGACCTTTGAAAGCAAGATACCATTCCAAAAGAACCAATGGTCATCGCTACATTCCATCAAGTGTTCTTCACGGTCATGTAAACGACAGCATTGTCTTGGCCTCAGATTCAGTTGTGCACCGGGCCGTGGAATTCGCACGGCCGGAAGGCTTGCGCTTGCCTGGTCACCGTGCATCCTTATTTTACTTTAATAGAAGTCCTCATCAATCAGGCAACCGATTCATCAATCAATCAAGCCAGAGTCGTCGATTCGACCCCAGGTGTGATGAATAGAGACCGGATTTAAGGCAAATGCCTATTTTGTTCCTTGTGCTCCGATCGCGCCACTTTGATATATGAGCATGAATTGGAGGTTAAGAAGGGCTTCTATAGTGTTTTTATAGTGCCTATAAATGCCTATTTTTGGCGTTTGTGCCTAAGTGCTTACAAATGCCTATAAATGCCTACTTTCAAAATTGGCGCTTATATTAAAGGCATACTGACACAAAAATCTTGGCCTCGCGTTTTTTTGCTGCAATGTGTTGCTGGGGGCCTGTTAGTCGTAACACGGCACATCATTTGTTGCAGCGTGTGACAGATAATTACAGGCTCCTCATTACCAACCAGTGTCAGTTTTGGTTTCAAAAACGACAAGCTTCCGGGTGTGACTATCACCACCTAGCGGGTGCAGCGCTCGATCACGTC
Source organism: Rhipicephalus sanguineus (assembly GCF_013339695.2). Classification (NCBI taxonomy): domain Eukaryota; kingdom Metazoa; phylum Arthropoda; class Arachnida; order Ixodida; family Ixodidae; genus Rhipicephalus; species Rhipicephalus sanguineus. The sequence continues at coordinate 208,622,612 of NC_051178.1, read as the reverse complement.
AGCACACAGAACTGTGACGCACTTCTGCGCGGTTTGCATTGTCAACTCGCATTCCGACGCTTGCCGTACGTGCTGTGTGGGAAAGCAGTGTCGCCAAACAAAAAACTTTCAACGCGTGCACCGCGGCCTCGGACTTGCGAGCAGCCGCCGCCGAGAAGTAGGCTGCTGAAGCGAACGCAGAAAAAAAAAAAAAAAAATGCGGCTGTGACGTCATCATAACTTGTTGCAACAAGGTCACGTGAGGGAAGTAGGGGGTCACCGAGGGTCACCTTTGAGGGTGTCAGCAGCGCGAGGGTGTGAATCGCTCATGAAAACTTCAAGATTCATTTAAAATACCTTCCGAGCTATATTCGCTGTTGATATTTTGCAGATGATATACGCATATTCACGGGAATCGATCCCGCAGGCTATCTCGGCCACAAAATTTTGTGTCAGTACCCCTTTAAAGGGACACTAAGGAGAAACAATGAATCGGTTTAGGTCGATAAATGGTGCTCCAAGAACTCTAATGTCGTTAGTTTTGCTATCATAGGTTTATTAATAGAGGAGAAAATCAAGTTCAAAGTCTCATTTCTAAATTTCGCGTCGAAATCTCCCAGCGTGACGTCACGGATTTCACAGTGTATTTATGCCATTTTGGCGCCATTTGCTCAACAGAATTACCTCAAACTTGGCAAGTCTATGGCCCCCTCAGAGGACAATGTACTTCATTTTTACAGATTAGGGACTACGTAGTCACTAGTAGGCGCCGTCAAAACATGTGACGTCACGGTGAATGGTGCGGAAACTTCTAGGTGACGTTGCCACCCACATTTTGTTTTTGCGTGTTTTCTCGTTTACTAAGCGTCTTCCCGGAGCAAGCATGGTGTTTTTGGTATCGTGAAGGAGTACTTTACTAATATTAGAAAAATCATTTTGCTCTTTAGTGTCCCGTCAAAACTATTTAGCCTCAAGTTTCGCTCCCAGGAGCAGTTCGAGACCGTTATTCGTGTTACGGTGCAACATTGACTGTTCGGAACTATTGGGTTCAACTAGTCCTCAAGTTCAACCAACTCCCGGAAACAACTGCTAGCAGCCGTGAAGTGGGATGCGCCGGCGAGCATTCCCCACCGCAGATACATGGCGCAAGCTGTTGGCGAATGCGAGCCCGTGCAGAGCCGTCAGCAGAAAGGAGAGTGAAGAGCGCAAAAAAAGAAAGAAAAATGTGATGTGCATGTGGCTTTTGTTTTTGTAATGTGTTCAGTGCATTAGCGTAGCCAGAAATTTTTTCTGGAAAAGGGGGGGGGGGGGTCAACCATACTTTATGTATGTTCATTCGTGCGTGCGTTTGTATGTGTGAGTGCATATATACACATGCACAAACTGAAAAACTGCATGGGGCAGGGGGGGGGGGAGATGTTGAAACCCCCTCACCCCCCCCCCCTCACCCCTGGCTACGCTAGTGGTTCACTGCCAGGGGAGAAAATGGCTCTACACGATGCGAGCCAGCCAATAGGAGGAATCCCTCCCTTCTGGTCTTTTAGCGATATGGCTATCTGCTTCTCCTCTGCCCATCTCAGCCATGCCGAGAAGACACCCAGGAGTGTTGAATAAACAGTGGACACTTGACTCACCCTGCAGAACACGGGAGGGACCGTGTTCTGCGAACCGTGTGGGACAAAGCACGGCTATGTTCAGCCGTTGGCGCCTTTCTGACATCTTAAGCAATAACATTTTTGTTTTCCTGTTGTAGTAAAGGTCACGCATGTCTTCGTTTGAAATTATTTGCACTTATGTGAAAATTTATTGTGCTTATATTTACGATTTTGGAAGCCTAAAACATTGTTTTGCCTGCCTATTTTGGGTGCCTAAAATGAGCTTTTTTAATGCCTAAAAATATAGCCTCTAGTGATGACCACATTTCAGTAGGAGACATTATGGCTGAGGTTTAGCTGCACGCTGAACTCCAAATGGCCAAATTAATCCAGTTTCCTACTACAGCATGCTTCGCATTCCCATTATGCTTTTGGCTTGTAAAACCTCCAAGATATAATTAATTCCACTTAATCAAATTCACAATGCTTCGCATAAACAGACCAGGAAAGTTCCCTTTTTGCCTAAAGTGACCAGTGACAAAGAAACTGTACTAACATGCCCAAAATGCAAGGGTACTCACCAGAACTGTGTGAAGACGAGCATACCTACAACACCAGCCATGTTCACATGGCCAGTGCGGGAAGTAAGCGCAACAGTGACGTTACGGCCCCCTGCATCCAGAATGCCCTGAGCCAGGATGGCACCCAGCTTAGCCATCACATCGTCATGCTTGTCACTCACAACCTGCATACAAATACACCTACTACAGTACACTGCTGGGAGAATGCACTGAATGGCTACAACAGTAGGGAGACACAGCCCAAGCAGCAATTGATAAGATGAGTCAGTTTGGTAGCAGCATGCAAAACTGATGCCTGTTGGCTTGAAGGCAGGACATGAATGTGCTCACAGTGAGAACTACTAACGCAGCACAATTCTCGGGTCAGGCGGTCCCAGGTGGTCAGAATTGATCTGCGGATCAATTCTCACCACCTGGAATTCTTTAACATGTGCCTAAATATGATTGCATTAATAGTGATCATGGTTTCATCCGCAGTGCTTGCAGCAAACAGTAGCTCCGTTTTGACTATGTGTATGCTTGCCACACACACACACAAGAGCTGTGTGGTTGCCATCCATGACCCTATGTTGACATGACCATAGTTTTGCTCGTACTGGTTGAGCAGTATCGCTATGACTCTGTGCAAGTTGGCTGCTCACATACTTTCATTGCTTGGTGGTCGCCATCCATGATTGCGCCGATACGATTGCAGTTTTCTCCACAGCGGTTGTGGCAAAACGTAGTTTCACTTTGACTGGGTGTGCGTTGGCTGATCGTGTGCTTTCAGAACAGTGTGTTTGTCATCCATGATTGCAACAACAGTCACAATGAGCAGTAGCTTAAATGTGCATTTAGGGCAATGTGCACACAATGCCGCAAATATGGCAAAAGTTCTTCAGGATGAAGAGCTACTGTATTCTACAATAATAGCCCACTCACGCATCAGACCCACCAGATGCATCATGATGGATAGACAATCTGTTGCTGACCACCTCGTTACTTTAGTTGAGGTGGGCAGTCGAAAGCGCATCTCGGATAAAAGACATGGCTCTTTGCAATGTAGATGCACTGCAAAGGAAGCCATGAGCCCTTCTGAAATTGTTGATATGCCACAGAAATTTTGGGGCAATGCTGAGCAAGCACCTCTTGCCTATCCGGTTACACTCGCGAAAACTTTGTTTATGTTCAAGTAACCAGGAAAATTATTTATTTAAAATACCCAGGAATATTATTCTTTGTGAAGAGACCGTTATTGTGTTGTCTTATAGAGACAGCTGACGGGCAATGAAACACATTTCATATGGGGGAAATTTTATTGCAGCGGTGTCCGTTGAAGCAGAATTCGACTGTACCCATTTACACTCATACTCATCCGCACTCACTTGCATTCCTGTCCATGGCCACTCATACCAACCAGCACTCACATGTTCTCGCGTAACTTCAGTTCACACTTTGCGGCACCAGTTCACGATCGTATAACATCCACTTCCACACACATGCTCAGGTGCACTCCCACTACTCATGAGTGGCCAATGTTCATCCACTAAATATGTTTGATTAGCAAAACGTTTTCCTGGGCTAGTTGGGTCATGACTTCTTGAATAAAAATTGTAGCACAATATAACACAAGGACCGACGAGGAATACGCCGCACCAGTCCTGTATTCCTTTTCTGTCCTTGTGTTGTTTTGCGCTACAATTTTTATTCAGGTATGTTTGATTAGTTCATACTCATGTTTACTGGCACTTGCTACGGTTCATATTCACATCCGCTCACACCCATCATCACTCACTAACGCTCTACCTCCCGACTGTGAAATCAGCGTGGACAAGTATCAGTCAGTGTATCCGTGAGTGAACATGCTGACTTATGTTCATTATTGAGATGACCGCTACACACTGGTATTAAAGATGAAAGTGCAATATAGATCATTTGCTGTCCGCAATCACCTACAACAACTGCACATTTTACTACCATTCATGACTCTACAACTTCGATGCTAACGTGCACACGGAAGATGCTTTCAGAACATGCACAGGGAAAATGCAGACATTTGCATGCTATCTCTCACAATGTGCTTAAAATCGCTACATCTGCTCTGCCATTTTCCCAAACAGGAAAATGTTCACATGTCGCATACAGTAGACTGCACGGAGCAGTAAGATGACATCAGCCCATGCTTACATGCCCCTGCAGCCAACAGTAACAAAGTACCTTGTGGTAGAGCTGTCGGAAGTCCTTGACTTTTGGGCAGGTAGCCTCTGTCTGTTGGATGAGGATTAGCGCAGAGGCGATCAGTGCTCCCTGGCGGACATAGTTGACGGGGTCGTTCGTCATTGGCTCCAGTAGGGACAGGGCTTCCTGCAAGGCCTTAACTTTAAACCTTCGCCACTAGAAGTGTCTCAAGAACAAAAACCTCACCTTGTTTCCAGTACCAGCACATGAGATGCCAAGTGCCATGGCTGAGCCATAGCGTACATTGGGGTTGTAGCTCTCAGAGAGAAGTGACACGACACCAGGGCACTGCTCAGGAGTCCTGAAAGCAAAACCAGACTTTTGGCACACCCTCAGACAGTGCAAGCATGCCGAGTAAGCAATTTTCAAAGTAGAAATATCTGCTTTTTAAAGTAAATACTAAATGTTTGTACTGAAGCAGTATTTTAGCTAATAGATGGCTACATCCAGCAAAACCTAGAGCAAAAGCCCTTCAGAATATTGCACCACAACAGCGTGGGTACACATAGAAGTGCATCACTGCTCTCATACCATAGCTAACACTAGACCAACCACTGGTACTGAGTGTGCAGAATATTCTGGAGTGAAAACCACCCTTTCAAGGCTGTTTGCAATGAAATCTGACTATGGTCAGATTCACTACGAGTGAGTAATAGTACTAAGTACCACTGAAGCAATCTTAGCAAGGCCTTAGGGGTGATAATGATATACTAGTTTGTTTACGTTTCTTTTTTTTAAAGCGGTGCGAATAGCAAAATTTTGGGTGCGAAGCGAATTCAAATATTGAAGTATGAGTGCGAATCGAATCGAATATTTTTTGAATATTTCTCGAATACTTTTCTAATAGTTCGAAGCAAAATCACAGAAAAAAAGTTGGGGAGGATTCCTAAGCATATTCTTATGAGATAGCAACATGAAAGCGTTTCTTTTCGCTAGGTTGATGATGCGCTGGCGGGGTGGTGTTTCATAGTTGTCTTATCAAGAATGAGGCAATGTAGAGGCCGAATTGTATTTATGTACATGATTTGGTGCAACCAAAGTGCTGCCGACAGCACTTTACACGTGATAGGCAAACATGCCATTTACTCAGCCTCCCCTCCTCTTTCAACTTCTGTGGAAGCCCAACTGATGTGGCAGGACAAGGGTCTGCTCCCTTCAAGTCCGGAGTTACAAATCTGCCTCGTAGATGTCGATATATAAGAACATCTGAAATTTTGGATGCTAAAAACTTCGGCTTCCGATTTTTCGGACTTCCTGCCCAAATTTTAGGTCCAAAACAGCATTAATTGATCCCCCACCTCCGCCACATTTTTCATCTCCATGTTGGAACCAGTGTTTTCTTGAGTTAATACATTTGCGACCGTAGTGCAGCTTGAAAGGCAGCTTTGCCGCAATACGAGAGTGTAATGAGGTGAAGCATACTAAAAATCTGAAGGGGTCACTTCTAATCGGACGACGGTCTCTTGGCTAAGTTCGATCATAACGAAGCTTGAAAGGCAGCTTTGCCACAATACGAGAGTGTAATGAAGTGAAGCATATTGAAAATCTGAAGGGGTCACTTTCAATCGGACGTTGACTGTATTTGTCTTGGAAAAGTTCGAATTGTTCGAATAGAAAAATTCCAGTGCGAATCGAATCGAATAGCAAACTATTCGAAAAATATTCGAAATTTCGAATATTCACACACCCCTACTTTTTTTAGCAGCCTTCAAAAAGTATACATAAAGCGGATAACGCATGTACCTGGTGGTTGTCACTATGACATAGGTCCTGGCAGGCTGCCTCCGAAATGCTTCAGAGATCATTTCAAGTAGTAGCGAAGTGTTCTAGGTCATGTCCTTGTCATGCATCACTTCTGGCGAGTGGTAAAGGCAGCAGACTTTTATATTATTTTTTCAGTTTTGGTATCAAAAACGGATATTTATGCGAGCTTTTCGTGATGCTTCTGCTCATATTTCAAACGTACCATTTAACATGGAGGTCCCTTATATACACCATCTGAAACTAGGGTTTCATACCATCTGAAATTTTGTTGCAGCTGGCCTTGTTTAGGTTAGTCTCTCCAAAAGGGTGACGACATGGCATAGCTATCAACACACTGGTAGCATGCCACAGAGCTGACTGAGCTTTTGCTCTGCCCTACTGCTCATGCCAATTGAGGCACTGTCATCAGTAAACAACAACTGGACCAAACTATGTGTGCATTCTTGACTTGTGACCGCCTATTTGCAACCGTGTCCTGCAGCTGACGGGTGCCCACAATTATGATGTTGGTCTCTGTAGATAGAGAATGTAGCAAGCTTGAGTGTTTCGAAGCTAATAAATTCTAAAGGAACATAGGTTATAGAGAAAAAACTTTTGTTAAAATAGAGACATCACGTTATCAGCAAGTATACAATCTTGTGCGCCGATTACGAATGTGCAATTACTCATTTTCTTAGGTAAAAAAAAGGCTTTTTGGGCTATATGTACTTTTTGCATGTGGGTTGAAAGAAACGTACTGCAGAACGAGAGCTGAAATTAAGCAGGTATATAATGAAGGGACAAGGGGGCAGCGCTAGGACGAACACAAAGGACGAGATGAAGATAAGACTGTCCCCTTGTCCCTTCATTATGAACCCAAACCAACCCGCCCACCTATCTGTGATCCTGTTAAGCAGGTATATTTCTTAATGCCAAAATGGTGCAACATTGAATCTCAATGCTTGAATCTACATTTCAGATAATTTCGATAACGTTTCAAAATGTTGCTACGTCCTAGAACATCATATAGTGGTTTTACTATAGAGAGAAAATGAATGAGTGGCAGAGAGACATTGTGAAATATCGCAACTGCATGCATATCACAAGGCACAGCTATCTATCTACACCAATGTAGGGAGTACTGCAGCCTCACCTGAATAAGATGAATCCAAGAGCTTCTACAGCTGCACGCCTCACGTCATCATTCACGTCACTCACCTGCACCAGGTAGCACGACACTGTTCAAAATCATGAAAATGCTCGGGCAAACAATTTCCTACTAAAATTACTGCAGCAAAAAGTGGCCTGCTACTGCAGGAATCACAGGTAATACATTAACCTTTCCACAATATGGCGTAGATTCATCGTACTGCAGGTTAGTTTTTGTTATTCCAACTGTTTCGAGCAATGATCTCTCTTACGAGCAGCTAAGTGTCTCATAGTTATTTCATTTATAGTTATTTCATTTATTTGCATAACTTTCAGTGGGTAGATAAACCACAGAACTTACAAGGTAATGTGTTGCTAAACCTGGGGTTGGTATTCTGCAAGTGTCCACTAAATCGACCGTCTATTTCAGCATGCTCTGATTGGCTAAGTCATGAGAGCGAGCCGGCACCAATAGCGAACCCCGGCTTCGATCTCTATCCAATTAGTGCACGCTGAAACGGACAGTCCACTTAGTGGACATTTGTAGGATACCACCAATAGATGACACTGTGCAACTTGACACGTGTAATCGTTTCTGATTTACTGTAAACAATCAATTTTGCTTGCAGCATTTCGGAAGCGATTGAGTGACTGATATTAATACAAAGCTGAAGACTAACTGCTGACACGTGGTTAATCTGCATGGAACATAAAAATGTGTAAAACATAAGCTCACAGTGACAAGATTGCATACTGGTTATACTACCCATCATTCCCATGCTAGATGGTGACATTAATGCAAGATTTTGTTTAATGAGCTAAACTACTAAATTCATGTGCCTAGAGGATGGCCTGTTTGAGAGTGGCATGGCCTTTGCCATCAGATGCATTCTCCGTGGCACTGCAAGATTTTTCTTGATTCATGTGCCCGCAATGCCAATTGCCTTTCCCACTGCCTTTAATAGAAGTTTACTTGCGTTACTGAATAGCTAAAGCTGCACTTTTTGAGAAAAAACCTGAAAAATGATCGCCAATTTCCTTCATAAAGAGAAAGTAATGTTTCCAGAGGTGCTCCCGCTTCTTTCTCTTTCATCATGACACAGTAAGATCTCGTTACGAGAGACACCAAAGGGACCCAGGAAACACGTCTCTTGTAATAAAAAATTCTAAAAACACTACAATGGCATCAAAGTGTGCAAACACATCTGTCATAAATTGCTCACAATGGCTTAAAGAAGTCATTCATAGCATAGCTTGTTTTTTAGTGACTGCAAATAGTGTTAAAAGACAGGGCATTCAAACATGGACACAGGAGAGAAGTGAAGACACCACAAACGCCAGCAATTGTGGTGTCTTCACTTCTCCCATGCATCCGTGTTTGCACGCCCTGTCTTTGAACACGAATACATACCAACTAGCTCAGCCCTCTGTTATTCTAAAATGGTATTAGCTTCCTTCGCAACTTCTGGAGGTAAAATGCCTCACTTTTCAAGTGTTAGTGTTGCTCACAACACCTTTGAACTGCCCTTAGATGCTACTGGCATACGAAGTGACCATGGATGCTGCAAATTGCAGCAATGGAAATCCAACTCTTCGGTATTGTGCTGCAAAGTTAGTGCAGCATACCTGCCAAGTTTGGAGAAACAGAATCCGGGAGATGTACTCAACGCGTGGCGGGGGGGGGGGGTACTGCGATAGCAATTATATGGACACTGTCAGCGGGATTTTGCGGTCGCCGCAGATCTGTAGAGTCCAAAACGATAACATCGCTTACGCATCGTCTGTTTCCCGTGCGAGCAAATGCGCGCTAGCGCTAGGGACGAACACGGTTGAAGCAGAGATGAAACGACCCGGCCGTCACCGACGCGCGAAGGGCACATGCGATAACATCGCTCCGCGTGCGAGGCCTGTCGTCGCTTGCTTGCCAGTTATTTCGTCGGGCAAGGGACCATAAGGGGCGCCGTTGAGACGGGGACGGTCGCAAGCGCTGGTGAACACGCTATCTCGACAGACATCGGTAACGGCTACCCTTTCAAATGCTGGGCTCTCCACCTAAAGCAGCAGTGACACAAAATTTTGAAGGCGAGATAACTTGAGGGATAGATTTGTGTGTACACAAACGCAACATCTACAAAATATTAACGGCTCATATAACCTATAACACATTTAGGATCAATTTTTAAATTGCGTGTAGCGCATCTGTACGCGAAACGTCCCACCTCGCGTCACCGTGACGCACAGGGCGCGCAATGCACTGGACGCGCGGGGCAAAACTGGATTTCCGGGAGATTTTCCTATGACCCGTACAACCGGGAGAAACGTTCAAAATCCGGGAGACTCCCGGGTAATCCGGGAGACTTGGCAGGTATGGTGCAGGAAAGCTAGAGCACTGCACGGGCTCGGGCCTGAAGCTCCGGGCTTAGGGCCGGGCTCGGGTTTGAGGTCGCGGGCTCGGGTCGGGCCGGGCTTGGACTTTGCTGGGATCTTAAATGAACACTATAGTGAAGCACTGATTCGGTTTAGACTGATAAATTGACGTCTAAGAACTCGAATCTCATACATTTCACCATGGTAATTTTATTATCAGACGAGAAAATCAAGGTCAAAATTCTATTTTTTTAAAATTTCGCGCCGAAATATCCGAGCCTGACACGACGGATTTCAAACTGTATTTGTCGTATTTGGGGACATTGGCTCTATAAAATTTGCTGAAACTTGGTATGTTAAGTCTATGGCCCCCTCAGAGGTCAACGTACTTCATTTTTAGTGATTAGGAACTACGTAGACCCCATTAGACGCCGTCAGAATATAAGATGTCACGATGTCTGCTACGCGAACTTAAAGCGGGCGTCGCCACCCGCATTTACCTTTTTGCGCGTTTTCTCACCAAGACTCTTGTCCCGGCGAACGTGGTGATTTAGGAATTGCTAAAGAGTAATTTACTGATAATAGAGAAATTGTTTTTCTTTCTAGTGCCCCTTCATATTTGTTCCACATACGTTGTGCATACGTACATATATGTTTGACATTTTCTCTCGAAAAAAACGTTTTTTATGTGGGGCAAGCTGTTTAGAGAAATTTTATAAGAGACAAGTACTGAACTTCTTTTGCTCCTTGCATATGGGGCTACTTGATTTATCTTAAACGGGCGAGCTAAAAGAAGATATACCAGGCGCTTATATAATTAGCATGTCGTTATTCCGTGCTTTATTTGCATTCGTTATGATTTTATATCCCAAATGTTATTCTGTAATCACAGTAATAAATGTGATATAATAAATATACACGTGTAACTTATCGCAAAAGCGATTATAGAGCCCCATAGCGAGGAAACGTTTTTGAAGTTTCCAGCCCTCCACTAAAACGAAAGGACTGCACACAATCTCGTTACATAGAATTCCTATACAGAGACATTCTTTTTCCGCAGCTTCGTCACGGCCCCGAGTGGTCATGTGACGCGATATGGACGTGCACAGCCTGCTTGGTGTGCCCAATTTGTTAATATTTGCACTTTCGCCTTTTTTCTCTATATCACGTGTCTCAAACCCACCTCAGTTAATGGGCCGCATTCACGAAAATTTACTCCGGCAAGGGCCAGGACAGTAACGCAGCTTAAAAGCGCGGGGGAGGGGGGGGGGGCGTTAGAGGAGCTAGGTCGTACCAAATCTCAGCTAACGTTGCCATTTAAAAGAAGAGCTTTCCCATATGTCACATATAGGTCGTTTGAAGGGTATTTGGCGGCAGAATTCCAACAACATATCAATACCTATCTTCAACATGACTAAAATCAGGACGCCGATATTGAAATATAGAGTTTTGTTTCACGGTTAGGTATCAACACATGGTGGCCGCAGGGGATGCCTCACGACAGAAAAGCTTCAGACTTCTCATGGCTGTGTAGCTTAAATACATACTCATAAAGAAAATGAAAAATTCGGACGAAGACAGTCATGTGCGGGCCGCGGGCCTTTAGGGACAGGCCCACGGGGCGCGTGTTTGGGTCCTCTGCGCTATACAGGTATAGTGTGAGAACTATATGACACTGCCACAACACCGTTGGAATGTGCAGGAATGGCATAGGTTCAAACAGCATAAGGCGTGAGGCGAAATGTATTCGCGTGACGAAATATCAGGCTTGAAAAAAAGACAATTACGAATTCCGTGCCGGGTGATGTCCCTTCACCTCGAACCATAGGCATCCAATGAGTAAGCGTCGAGAAGCTGACTCGCGCCTTTATTACCAGACTGTAACGAACACCAAAAATAGATCGAAATAGCTTCGTCCACCTCTTGCCAGTCCTACCCGCGTAGTGCAGTGGTCACCTTCTACCAGTACAACATCGTTAGGAAGGCATAGAGTATTATGATACGGAAGAAAAGAAGAGCGCAGTGCAAGCCGTGCATAACATACACTGCTGAAAACTTCAAGCAGAGGCGCTCAAAGAGGAGTATTATAAGTGATACTGAAGAGTGTGACGATGTTCGGGAACGATAGAAATGAAGGGATAAGCTGCACAGCTACATTCATTCTGCAGATGTCCACAAAGACATCCTAAATTTGCTCCAGTGGTGGAAGTTAAGAACGACTGCCGACGCCTTCACATTTCGCAAGGCGGATGTGCATCCCTGCGGCTAGCGCATGCAGTGCGAGAAACTTTAGCGCGACAGGATATGTGATACAACAATGGATGGCGTGCTTAAAGCCGGAATCTCTAGATAGTTTGATTTTTTGAACAATAACACGTGAAGAAATAAACTATAAAATATGCCACAAAAGACTTGTGGACTCTATATAGCCCTGGTGATATATGAAATACATATGATATATGAAAAGAATGCTACCACAAATATTTTTTCGCCCTTTCGGCTGCCTATACGTATTTCTAAAAGTACACGTGGTGCACATGGTTTGTTCTTTTTATCTAGATTAGTGTACATACAGCAAGGTGATAAACTTGGCTTTCTTCCTCCATCTTGCTGTGACAAGGTGCTGCCATGCTGAAGACAGGTGTTACATATCAGAAAGGGTGCTCGATTGGCTTTGTCGTTAGAGCATGTTTTATGTTTCAGTAAAGAGCGCAATAAGGTGTTGTGTTCTCTGTCTCCTCTCTTTTTATTGCAATTCTTATCGAAACTGAACTCATGCTGCAAATCACTTTCCGTGCTACAATATCTGCTACAAAACGCTCTTGATGATCCGTATTGCATTAGCAAGAAAAAAAAAAAGTTATAGTATACCATTGCCGAACAAACGTTCATTGTACCCAGTATTTCCACTCAACTCTTTCCACCGTGAGTCCCTTTTTACACGAAATTACCGTAGGTTAAAGTAGAATTGTTAGCGAAATATTCGCCAACAAAGAGTAGATATTTGCTACTTAAAACACCTTGCTGTAGATTCTACGTCCTGGCAACACCACCTATATTATTGGCTCTCGGGCCTCTGTCGGGCCTGATCTGCCGTCGGGCCGGGCCGGGCCGGGTAGGCGAAATTTTTTCTCGGGTTCGGGCCGGGCTCGGGTCGCGTATTGAATCACCGGGCCGGGCTCGGGCGGGTAAACTTGAACGAGGTCCGGGCCCGGGCCGGGCCCGGGCCGAAAATCACGGCCCGTGCAGTGCTCTAAGGAAAGCGACAGTAGCTATAAAAGCATAATGACAAAAAGTTCGGTGCAATTTGTAGTCTGCACCATGCAATGAATGACATCTAGCTGCGGAACAGAACAGAATCGATCCAAAGGAATGAAAACTGCAGTGCACAGTGGTTGTTAATATGATGTCAGTAGTGTTCTGTGAGTGTTTCTGGGTTGTCTCTTCTAAATAGTGAATAATTTACTCTGGGGACCGAAAAAAGTTGTTCTTAGCAACCGAGTCTCTCTTGTTACCATGAATGAAGGAAGAGAATTTTGAGGGCTAATTTCATTGTATGACACAACCTTATTGAAAGTCAGCAGATAGTGAAGCCAAGGAAGGTATACGGGACGTTAATTGTACTGCTTTAAGTGTATTGTAGTAATTCTGATATAGATGTGAAGAAAGTAAAGTGGACGAAAAGACAATTTGCCGCCAGCAGGGACCAAACTTGCAACCTTCGGATTATGCGCCCGATGCTCTTACCAACTGAGCTAAGGCGGCGGTCGTCCTCGCGTCCACATTATCGGGTAGTTACGTGCATGAAACCTGGGAGTGTTAGTCAGCACCGCTCGTTGCCATGACGGCGAGTGTGGCGAGCGCCCATTCATAGCGGAGCGCGCATGTCAAGCAGCCAAAGTAAAGGGGGCAAAGGCTTCTCCGTCGGCCACGCAACCGTTCCCCCTCCTCACACCACGCACCCGCACCGGGCTGCTGCCTCCTACCGCCATCCCCTTTTCTTTTTAAGACGATAGTCTTTCTTGGGGAACTTAAACGCAGAAATTTTGGTCTGTCTTTCTGTTTGTCGGCACGTCACTCGATTCAGCCACCCGGCCAAAGTTGAACCACTTGCCCAAGGGCCAGCCATCTTGAATGGCTGACTAGGTTCATACTTGTGTACATTGTCGATCAAAAAGCAAACATTACGCATATCTGAGGCACAACATCACTAGGTAAGCATTAGGTGGCGTGTTCCTTTAATAGAAAATACATAGATACGTAATTCTAGAGACCCTAGTTTCTTAAGCTGCGCTGAAACTTGCCTTCTTCCGTGCCCTCTGCAAAAGCTCATTGTTGTGTTTCGGTTTCGGTTCTGTATTGCACTGTACGAATGCCATGGGGCGCCACTCTGGCATTCCTGTTTTACCCAGGCGGCGTGTAAATAAAAGAGTGTGTGGAGAGTACTCGTTGAGTGCAGACATTTCTTCTGCTTCGGCGCTTCACGCCAAACCGCGTGTTCGGGCTGGCTGGCGTCCCCGCCGGTCGCGTTGGTCACCGCCGGTCTTTGCCTGCTGCTGCGCCGGGACTACCAGCCCGCAACACAGCACTCATGTTTCCCGACGTATTGCCAGATGGCGTACATATCTCACGCAGCGCCTCTTCTATCGTCTTTAGACGACATTTGCAGCGAAGCACGCAGATACGCGGCCAATTCCTTTTTTCTCCCCCCGCTCCTTGTTCGTTCGTTCAACGTCCCCTCCTCCTTTGTAACGCCATCGCCACTCTCTCCCCCACCGGTGCGCTCTCTCCCCCACCGCTGAGAAGCACGCTCGCTCCCTCGCATCTCTGAGAACGTTCCGGCAGCCGCATTATAACCGGTCTTTCATCTCGGGGGACTGCACAATAAGCGGTATGTGTATGCATGGAGTTCTAGGGGAGGGCAAACGGGAGTCCAAAAAAAACCGCATTATAGCCGGTACTGCACTGTAAGCGGTTACGTTATAAGTGGTCTGAGCTGTATTTCCTTGGTTTAATTGCCTGTTGGTTTTATCTGGTTATGTCTTATAAGTTACAACTGAGTGTCTCTTGTAACGAGATTTTGCTGTATATATATGTCTTTCTGTTCATTAACCTCATTAGATTGAATTTGGTTTAATTCAAGCTGGATGGTCATCTTGTGAAGTCAAAATGACCCTTTTGAGCGTCGAATTTTTTTCTAAGAAAGCTTTCCCAGATGCCAAAATCACTTTATTGCAGATTCTGAGTGTACAAAATGTGTAAAGTCGGGATAAAATTGTAAAAAAAAAAGTCAGGAAAAGTATTTTTGTGCCTGCAGGGCTAAGAACTGTAGAATGTTCTATAGTATTTCAGAGTGTGATTATTCCTTGAAACACAGACCTACGCTTCGGTGTCAAGAGAACAGGCAGTGCGTTTGGCTATATCGCCGCTTTGGTGTGCATTGAACAACTTGAAGGAAGCTCAGTAAACAAGGAGAACGAGAATACCTCGTGAGCGTCGGTGATAAACTAGCTAAGAGCAGCACCAATAAAGATGGAAATCAACTTCTGCCGCCCCTGCAAGGGAGTGCCACGAAAGATAAAAATCGAGTTCCACACGCCTCCGCTGCAATCACGCAGTGAAAGCAAAACCATGAAAGGGCGTTGTTGCAGATTGTGTGCCACACCGGATCCAGAAATCAGTTCTGTTCATCTTTGCAAGAAGGCAACGCAAACAAATTTCAACAAGTGCAAACGCTTCTTGTAAGCCCTAGAGGGTGGCAGCACCTCCCAGTGAGTGTGCACTGTCATTATAGCACGAAATTTCAAACAGAAGGCCGAACCCGTACCGTTACTTTGGCAAAGACCTTGCGGGACGGAAAACCACCACCATACATGCACAGCAAAAATCCTCAAAGGGTTGTTAATGAGCTTTCACTGTGCAAGAAAAGAAAGGTGCCATGTACACTCTAAGGCAAACGAGGGAAGGGAAATGTCTATGGCTCTAAACAAATGGACACGTACAAGCTCAGCCCACGAGTACCTACCATGGGTAATTTCGGAGAATAACATTTCATAGATATGCCTGCACAAAAGTAACAAAAACAGTGCACGCAACACAACTCACCGCAACGTGCAGAAGCCTTCGTACAGCAGCATTGTTTCCAGATCCACAATAGGCCATGGCAATGGCGTGCATGGCTGAACGACGTAGCAGTGCGTCCTGTATGACAAGCAACCATCGCACATCACTAATGAGGCACTGACTTCGCTAGTTTTTGAAAGCACTAAGGTAGTCACAAATTCTGAGTTCCCTGCTGCATCAAATCATTATTGTTTAGTTCAAGACACAGGCTCAACATGGCTGGAAGAGCTCATTTCAAGGGGGGACATGGGCCTTGAAAATCCTTTTTAAATTCTCGATCACTTTAGGTGAAACTAAGTGAGTCTGTATATTTGTGTGCTGATTTCAAGTATGCAGCTGTTTTTCTAGTGCAATTTGTAGTTTTTAAAATATGTATTATACATTCCATGCGCCATTTTGGGAGCAAGAGTTTGCCTAAAATGAGAGAGTTACAATGTATAGATCAGCATATCACAATCTGGAATGAGAACTGTGTGTATAAAACACAAATGGATGCTCTAATACAACAATGCAAAGTCAATTATGCAGCTGATTAAACTTAGTGTACTCTTTTGTATTGACTCTGCAAAGATGACAACGAGAAGTAGCAAGATGTGAGGCGCTGAAAAGTGCAACGATCAGTACTGACACAGATACTGTCTACATGCCTTCTAAAGAAATACATAAATGGCAAGGTGGAGATAGCATCTGCAGGGAGCTAAACAAAGGTGAGAAGCAAACTGCTATCTCACCTTCGAGCTCGAAGTGGTCTCGACAGAGCCTCACAGAGCCTAAGATACTGTGCCAGTATGTATATATGTAGCAAGTTCACCTTGTCCTTGGCCAAGGCATCAATCTGAGCATCAGCTTCCTCCAGGCGCCCATACAGCACCAACGCTATGCCCACTGCCAGGCCACGCAGGATCTTCTCGTGCTGTGTCTCATGGGCATACTGCATGAAGACAGTGGCAGTGCATTCAAATTGCGAGAGGTTGTTAACACATCACATCCATGTACCCAGTCAGGTGGCAATGAATAACTTAGCGAGCATACTGAAATGGTGACATGTCACATACTAAAGGCCACCGAGCAGTTTTAAACAATGCCATAGTCATGTGACGTGTCAAGAACTCATATATACAATGGAACCTTAATGATACGATCACGGCTTGTACGCATTTCGAGGTGATACAAATTTTTCCATGGTTCTGCAGAACCAATTTTCACCCCGCGACGTTTCATACAAACTTACACTGCCGTACAGGTGCGACAGGTGCTGCGTGCACTGCTGCGGAAGACACGGCAATCATGCACAGGCGCGAGAACCCAAACTCAAGCATGCGCACCGCACCGCCAATTTGTCAGAATAGGCCATCAACGGCACGTCGTAGCCTCCGAGATTGTGCGAGCAAACCTTGGAGGCCTTAATGTGCCTTTGCATTTCAATTACAGATGGCATTAGCATTGTGCTCTTTTTTCCTTCAATGCATGGATGCGTGCTGCTGTGCTCGAGGCAGTGTCGTCGTATTGTGTTTACACGTGCCTGCCACGTCGACGCAAGCCATGTCCTCACAACCAGACATCCTATGAAAGGTGGACGAGGACCGAAAGAGGAACCGGACGGTCTTGGCGAAGGAGCTAGGCTTCGCAACATCAATATGCACGATTGTAGGCGACGCGCATACCTGCCAACTCTCCGATTTGCACGGAAGACTCCGAATTTTGACCAAACCTCCCGGCTGTGCGGGCACGGCTGTAAATCTCCCGAAAAACATCCCCAACACCACTGCAATAAGAAAATCATAACAACAAAGGACAGCGGTTCTGAAATTTTCTAGCCTTCATCTATCGTGTGTAAACTGCTCCTTAAGTCACTTTCACCGCAGTACTCTGGTGTCATGCGAAAAAGCGTACTAAGATTAGGAAGGGGCTACTAGCGGTCACGGGTAACACATCTGCTTCATTAATTACTAGGCTTGTGCGAATATTCTAGCACTTCGAATATTCGAACGAATATTACAGTATTTGAATTCGCTTCGAAACGAATTTAAATTCCAGGAAATTTCGAAGTATTCGAAATGAACGAATAGACATATAAACCGCATGTAACCCCCTATAAAGGTGGTTTCACTGCAGTGGAGGTGTGTTGTACGGTGAATACACCTTTCCAAGAGAAATTTACACTGCCGCGAAGCCCCACTTCAAGGTTAAATGAAGATACAGTAAAACCTCGTTAATTCATAGTGACTGGGACTGTGAAAAATCTAATTAGGCGGGTTTTCGAATTAACCAAATATACAAAAAGCGGGATGCAAGGAACTTTGAATTACTGGAAGTAATCAGAGGTGATCGTTTGCTGTGCCTGCTAGTTTGCAGCTACAAGGGTTATGTCTTCCAGCAATACCTGGTCCCAATTTTGCCGCTAAACCGGGGAAACGGCGGGTTTCGCTGCTGCCAGCGCAAAAAAAAGAAAAAAAAGGACGAAAAAAACGGTCTCGTGGTCAACTGAGATGTGTGCCTGCAAAAAAGAAGACGTGCTTCGCTGCAACACAGTGGTGACACGCGGGCAGCGTGTCACCTGCTCCTCGCAGCGTCAGTGCGTCATGATGCGGCCATTCGCCCATCCTTTCTAGTAAAATGAAGAATTTAATAATGACCAGTGTGACGGAATTCGCTATGTGTTCTAAGTGGAAAAGATGATCATTGAAGTTTTCGAACTGAGTTTTCGAAGTAGGCGTTGCAGGCAAGTACTCCGCCAGCAGTGCAAGTGCGCAAATTGCCGGAACAACCGCCAGTCGGAGGTTCGCATACACACGAATTCCGTCAGACCGCCCCTTTATTAATTTCTCTATCTTCCCAGAAAGAATGGGTAAATCATGACGCACTGACGTTGAGAGAAGCATGCATCATGCTGCCCACGTGTCACCGTTGTGTTGCAGTGAAGCACGTATTCTTTTCCGCAGGCGCACATTTTAGCTGACCATGAGACCGCTTTTTCATTGTGGCTAACAGCACGAAACACGTATGCACTAAGGAAGTAGAAGTGGACACAACACAGCGCTGACTTTCAACAGAATTTTTTTATTGAAAAACACGAAATCATATATACATGAAAAAAAGACCAACACGTGACAAAGTCGAAAGTCAGCGCTGTGTTGTGTCCACTTCTAGTTCCTTCGTGCATACGTGTTTCGCGCTGTTAGCCACAATGAATCTACGCCAGCTCGCCCAGTTTTCCATCCTGACCGCTTTTTGTTTAGTTTTTTTCTTGCGCTGGCAGCAGCGAGGCTGGGGCGATCAACTTGTCACTCATTAGTATCGCTACATTGCATTGCCTTGTGGCTTTTAAGGGCCATCGTTTCTGCGGATTTGCGGCTAAATCGGGATCGGGAATTGGCACATGGCACCCAAAGTTTTCGAATTAACCGGGCTGGTCCTGACCACCGCTTCAAATTATCCACTCAAATTTACATTGCAAAATACGGGGCCGCAGAAACCCTTCTAATTATGCGGGATTTCGAAATAACCAAGTTCGAATAATGAGGTTTTGCTGTATTACCCTCACATCGATTAATCATTTTTTAAGTTTTAAAGCTTGTTATACCGGCTTATATGCTCTAAGTATAGTAAATTTTAAAACGTAACGTATTTTACATGCTATCACTTGCATTCTACCAAAAGCCAAATCCTGCTACTACTCAAAGTTGCTTCCACTTCCCTTTGAAACAAAAAGAATGACATATGCATATGCCTTGTTTCAACTTTAAATATATACTGCGCTGGTTAGTTGAGTCCCGACAGATATGCTTATTTTTCTTTATTATATGTAATATAAACTATTCGAATTCGCTTCGACATTCGCTTCGACCAAATCACTATTCGCTTCGAATTCGCTTCGGACCTAAAATTTACTATTCGCACAAACCTATTAATTACATACGTGCGCATGCACCGTATATTTACAAGCACCATCGTTGACGTCTGAAAACTTTGCTGGCAATCATTCAGAGCTGTTTACGATGTTGCTGTGGCCTTGAGAAACAAAATCAGCAGTTGTTCCATGTACTAATACAACCGATAAGCGAAGCTCCTTAGAAATCGGACGCAAATGACTATATACATTTTGAAGCTGTTTATGCGCCGTGTGCCTTGTTTTTTTTTTTTCGTTGTCTTTTTGCGCCGGCACCCCATCTATGTTGCAGGGAGCTTCAATGGCGACGACGAGGTGCAGGCCTAAGGAGCTTCGCTCCTAATAAATGAAAACTTACATCAGCTTTCTTCTGTCGCATGTTAATTTTCCATATTTTCTGGTGATCCCAATTTCAGATGATACAAATATTTTTGGTGACCCCACAAGATTAGTATCACCGAGGTTTTACTCTACAATAAAAGCTCGTTAATTCGGATTTCACAGGACCGGGAGAAATGTTTGAATTAACCGAATTCCAAATTATTGAAAGCATCAAAAAACAATGAACAAATGTCGGCTACATCAATAAGCTTTCATTTTCTTGATGAATACATAAATTCTGTATTTATATTTTGCATAAAAGCAGTGTAAAAGCGCAATTTTACTCATCCTACGAATTAGGTCTCAATGTGACCATGGCACCACACTCCAGTGTTAAATTAGCCCAAAACGTTTTCTGCACCCCTCCCTTATTTCATACCACCACCACCACGCGCACGTGACAATAGTTCCTTTGCAGGTAAAATGACCGGCAACTGATCGTTCGTCCATCGCGATGTAGCAAAAGAGTTGTGTGCCAGCATGCCGACCAAAGCTGAAAGTTCATCATCAACAGCTTGCCCCATGTTTGAGTTTTACAACACTGCACGGGCATTGCATCAAGTTAAAACGAAGCAGCTGAGCGCCAGATCCGCATGTGGACAAAACGGTGATAACTAACAGATGAAGACAGCGAGGCGGACAGCGTCGCCTCATTTAGGTTGTCTGCGAATGCCGTTTTCGCTCTTTTGCGAAGCACATTTGTCATGTTTCGCACTCGGCGCGCTCCGAGGATCGTCCTAATTAACCGGGTTGGGGCCAAATGTGACCAAATTAACGAGAGTTTGATGCCATTAAAGAATGCAATATGCTGGCCGGGACGAGAGAAGATGTCCAAATTATCCGATTTTTCCTAATTAACGAGGGTTGAATAAAATGACCTTTTACTGTACATGTTTTGTTAAGCTGCACTTACTGCTTGCTGTACAAAAAATAAACTCACAAGTGTAAAGGGTGGTGTACGATCATAACAGTTGAAAAGCAAGGACCAGTGTCACATCTCCCTTATGGACAGCGTTTTGCATGAAGTCAACCTACATAATTTTAGCTGTACGATTCCTGGCTTCCATTGTGCTTATACAGATACACAGTGTGGTATTCTCGTGATTCAAAGGAGTAGAGACCACCACATGCAGGCAGGTTCGGGCAGGTTGCATGCATGTCTACTCCATCATTTTCGAATGCTTCGAAAATTTTGCGCCGAAGGGAATTCGAAAGCTGTAATATTCGTTTGAATATTTTGAAGCGCTCACATATTCGCACACACTTACTTTTAACAAATGAAAACAATACCAGTGATGCTACCAAGGACTTCTGATTTGGAGCAATTTTTGGAGCAGCAAAATTTCCGTTTTGGAGCACTTTGGAGCAGCAAAATTTTCATCTTGGAGCACTTTGGAGCAGATAATTTTGCATCTGGGAGCACTCTGGAGCAGCGAATTTTACATCCTGGAGTGCACTACAGAAGCATATTGCAATAACATTCAAGCACGATATGGCGGTAAGGTTAAACCTTATTGTCCCAACGTGGGAGCCGCCTGCGTCATCTTAGGGTTGATCTTCAGGACCCGAATATAGTTCATCATGCCATACCGGAATATTACTATGTGGCTCTTATGAAGGCTAGAAATATATTTCGATTCATTGCAAATCTCATGGAAAAAATCATCCAGGAGAACTCCATACTTCACTCGCTAATGAAAAAATAAGGGCTCATGCAGTTGAGTGTTTTGAATTAACCTCTTCGGCGATTATTTTTGACACTAGCAAATAAACAGAATACCAGATCAATAAATTTGCACTTTATGAAATAACACTCTAAATACATCTATGTGGTTATCAGCAGACATTGTAGACAAACGCCGTGACGTACAGCAGTGCCTCAATGCGAAAGAGCCACACTGTCCCTAATGCATTCCCCTAAGAAAGCTCCAAGGCGAAAGCCAGGTTCTTTTTCTTCTCGATCGACGGGTTGATCCTCCCCCTCCTTCTCTACAAACTATCTGCACCTCACCTTGTTTTGCGCTAGCTCCATGATCGGCGCACCGATTACGGAAGCAGTGTAAAGCGACGATGTCGTGATGGCGTCATCACGTGACATCACGATATATGACGCCATGATGACGTCACAAGTTTTGACAATCTATGACGTGATGATGACGCCATCACATGATTATTTTTTGCATCAATCGATTGAAGCCGCCGACGGTCAATTTTCGTGTTTGATAAAGCATCTGATGCTTTCGCATTAATATTGCGTATAGAACGTTAACAACCTGGCCCTACATACCAAACTGTCCTCCACCATGTCACCTCCTTGCCATGCGCGAAACAGCTTCGCTTAGGAGTCACTTCACAGAGTGAAATGGCTCCTCAACTTTTTAAAAATGTTTATTGTGATAACAATTATATGGACGCTCTCCGCGGATTTTTGCCGTCGCCATTGCCGTAATTTTCTGTATAAAGACCAAATTAATAACATCACCACGCGCATTCTAGCAGCGGGCAAAAGCTCGCGAGCGCTGGCGACGAACGCGGCTGAAGCGGAGATTAAGCTAGCCGGCCGTCTGTCTCCGTCGCACGGACAGCGCATGAGATAACATCTTCCCGCGTGCGGACCTGCCGTCGATTGCTCATCAAACAAAGAGAAAACGCCCCGCCCGTCTTTCGTAAGGAGCATGAAAGGACGCCAGGGGAGTGGGGGGGGGGGGGGGGCGAGGGGACCGCATCGTTCGAAGGGCGCAGTCGCTTGCGCGCGCGCCATCTCGAGGCATCAGGAGACGGCTCGTAAACTTGCTGTGCTCTCAACGCTTACTTAGAGAACTCAGAGCAAGAAAACGCTTCGGTTCCTGGAGCGGCCATATTCTCTTAAACCAGTGTTTCGTTGAGTTACGCGAGATCGAATCCAAAAGAGTTAGCTGCTAGTCTTACTTCGTTTAACAATACAATTTGTTGGTATCGCATTCATTGCTTCGCCCTTAAGCGAAACTGAGTTTTTTTGCCCGTCAGCTATTGACCGCCGAAAGCGAGGGGCGGACGTGTAACATGGGGTAGCCGCTTCACTGTGGGCCGTCAGCGATGGGCCCGCTACTGACAGCTGCGTATTTGCAGCTGCTCCGACCAGGATATATGCTTTTATTAATGAGATGAAATTTTGAAAAAGCAAGCAAAAAATTCGAATTGGAACCCTAGCAAGTCAGCTCGAAAGGGCAGGGCCTTTTAGGGGGTATTTGATTTGACGGTGATAGACGCCCCCAAACCCGAGACTTTGGCGCAGTTTGGCGCAGTAAATACAATTTGGCGCACTTTGGCGCAGTTGGCGCAGGAGTGGAATCACTGAATACTCACAGCAATCATATCATTCAGTGTGGATTGTGAATTGGAGCCCAGCATGACCAGGCCCATGGCAATGCCTGCAGCCTCCCCAGCAACTGCATCGTCCTGGTACAGTGTGTGCTTCAGCTGCTCATAAATGTCTGAAACAAACGGCAATGTTGTTTATTGCATTCTCATTTAAGTTAAGAAAACATCAAACTACTCCTTTGTACACCAGAATTTCCTTCACACATCCGTGTCAAATGCGTAGTGCAACACTTTTTGAGGGGGTGCCAATTCTGCTTCAAACCACTCAGCAATATATTGTGTGACAGATGCAAGATGAATGGTAGAATTCAGTCATTCATTTACGCTATTCACCAAAAGATTATCAATAGCCAAGGATGTCCGCATGAATCTAGCCTAAACCCTACCATGGCAGAGCAAATACCTTATAAGGTGATGCAACTACAGTCAAACCTTGTTAATATGTACTCGCTTAAAACATAGTTGCAACAAATCCCAGACTGAGTCTCATAGAGCCTAATGCATTTGCTGATCGCTTAAGCCGTTGTGGTTCATCCTATGCCTACCGGCTAGTGCGTACCCCGCGATAACTTTTTTTTTTTTACGCCATAATAGTTTACCGTGACGCTGAACTCGCCGGCACCACAATGTGCCCATAAAGGTTTTCAGTCTTTTCGAGAAGTGCAGAGATCGGCCAACTAATGATTCAGACTTCCGTTTGAGTGCGGCGATGCCTTTGAAGATAAGCATCGGGAAAGAATGAAGGCAAGGTGGCGGCCACCAGCGAACACGCCAGTATGGCTTATCGCCGACAACCTTATCACAATAAGTATTTTCAGCTATCTGCTCGGGCTTGCATGTGGCGTGGCGCTACTTTAAGCCTAGTACTTGCTTTTAATAGGCGATGACCTGAACACTCTGGACCGCCGATCGCTGCTGCCTCGTTGTGCGGCAATGTGTTCAAGTGCACACCACTTTGTAGAAACGAATGCAGCTCACTCCTGCAGTGTTGAGCACTGCGGGTCGCGGGCATCGAGAAACCTCACTGCATTCAAGTTAAACGCACGCGTACGGTACAGCAAGCATAGCGCTGTTGTAACCATACTGCACACTTTTATTAGGCAACAACCCAAACGCACATCTGTTGCAGGAAGTTTGTCATTGCCGCGTTAATTGAACAAGCTACGTGCGCCGCATCTGTGCACGGTCTGGAGCAAAGTGTATATGAAGGATACTACCACAGCAAATACGTGTGTGTGGTGCAGAAGCGGCCCGGCAGAGATGGCGTGAGCCGAGTAGGCGATGCGCTGCATGCAACTAGCCAAGAGACGATCAGCTCCACGCGGCCATACCGCGTTTCAATGAAACTTTCGCTTAGTATTGATCGCGGTACAGACATGTACACATGTATCGCGGAAAGCCGATACTGCCCGTTCTGTTGCTATGTCAGTCGCTGCATGTCCCGGTTCCTGTAACAGTTTCTAAATGATCCTTGGCGTCGCCACCGCGCGCTATCGGACGGTCGTGTGTGAGAGTGCCAACATCTTTCCTGCACTTTGGCAAAAATAAAGAAAAGGCTTTGTGGTGGGTACTTTATATAATATTTGCTATGACACTGTATTTGTTTCTTTGTTGGTGACGATCGCGCACATCGGGAGACGCAAGTTTGTACTGGGTGATTAAAGCGTACTACCATTTAGTGCGTAGTTATGCCACGTTCCCAGCAGCTACATATTAACGAGGTTTCACTGTTGGTAGA
Organism: Rhipicephalus sanguineus; assembly: GCF_013339695.2. Classification (NCBI taxonomy): domain Eukaryota; kingdom Metazoa; phylum Arthropoda; class Arachnida; order Ixodida; family Ixodidae; genus Rhipicephalus; species Rhipicephalus sanguineus. The sequence continues at coordinate 208,597,490 of NC_051178.1, read as the reverse complement.
GGATGCAGATGCACCTTTAACTGCAGTGGTTTGCAATGCATCACGAAAGCAGAGTACAGCTACCTAGGCTACATTTCCCACCCAGCAGTAACTTCTGATCTTGGCTGGAACACAATCTTAGTGCAATATGGTTGTGAGAAAAGGAGGCATTTCATCGTTGTTGTCTGCTGCATGGTGAATACACAGATATTACCAAATGCTACATGCTGAACCAAAGCTCCATTACAAGTTCCACCCATTGTCCATGATAGCACAGTCAAAAACGAATGGGCAGCACTAGAGTACAAAGAATACTGGCCACCAATTATAATGAAAATGAAAATTTCAGAGAGTATTGAAAAGACAGAATAACTCTCCTACTGGCCTACATGAAATCCACAGGCCATGTAAAGGAGGGCCTCTTACCTTCTCTGTGAGTGCTCATTGCAGCGAGACCAAGACCAAGGCATCCTCCATGACGTACAATCTACACACATAAAAAAAACTTTGTTGCGCAAGCATGATTTTACCTTGTACAGTCGAACCCACTTATAACGATCCCACGTATAACGATCTATCGGTTATAACGACCATATTTGGGTGCACTTACGATTTTCCAATGCTAACCATTGAAGCTGCGATCACATATAGCGAACATTTTTCAAAGCCTCCTACTTTTACAACGAACACTTCAGACACGGTCGCGGTAAAAATATGGCGCATACGAAGCGAAAAGAAGTTAAAACAGGCCCTCTAAAGCGTGAGAGGGGCGCGCGCTCGCGCGTGCCCTGCTTCAGTTTACTCGCGACTAAGGTTATCCCTGATCGGCGAGCACCGCGGGCAGATTTCGGACGCTGCGAGCGAGGTCGCTCACTTTTCCAGCTTTTTCTTCAGTGCCAGAATATCAGTGAGGCCTTGCGGTCAGCTTTCGCCCGGTAACCTTTCCTGACGCCGTTCTCTGCAGCTACGACCGCCTACGATGAACCAAACAATGCCCTGGAACGCAAGAAGGCATAAATGCTAGAAGTTATAACCGCGATAACTTTCATCGCATAGAGGTTCACTGCGTCCCTAAACTCGTCGACGCCACAATGTGCCGCAAAAGGTCGTCCGTCTTTTCGGTAACGGCAGAGACCAGTCGATCGGTGATAACAATTTCCGCGTGATTGCGGCGATGCCTTCGCGGGTAAGCATCAGAAAAGAGCGAAGGCGAGGTGGCGGCCGTCGATGAACGTGCAGTTATGACTTTTGCCGACAACCTAGTATCACAGTCACCTCTCGGTTGGGCGTGTGGCGTACGCCGTACACTGTGCGGATTGACGGCGGTACGAGCGCGCCATGCTGCCGTTCGCAAGTTTGCCGCCGCCACGTCGTGCGAGACCGCTTTAAAGTGCGCGTCGCTTTGCAGAAACGAAAGTAGCTCGCTGTTATTTAGCGGCGCGAGCACCGAGAAACGTCAATGCACTGACAGCGAGCGTATACTGCGTGTTTGACTAGGTGACAACTCAAGGGCACCGCGCATCGTCGTACAGGGCCGCGAGAGCATCGCGGAGACGTAGTGCCCGTTGCTTGCAAAATGCTTGCTTTCACCGCGTTGAACGAACAGGCTACTCGCCGCACCCGTGCACGGTCCGGAGTGAAGCAGGCACGAAGAACGTACAAAACGCGCGCATACGACACACAGCAAGCGGCCCGGCAGTGACTCCGCGAGCCGAGTATGCGACGCGCTGCACGCAACTAGCCAGGGATGATCGACTCCACGTGGCAGTACCACGCTTCGGTGAAACGGTGTCAGTTCATTGCAAAGGCAGGTAATGCACTCGTGAGCACGTAGCGGGCGTCGCTTCACGACGCGAAAAGGCTTAGCTTGTCACCGGAGGGGTTGGGTGCACTTTAATAAAAGTGCACAGAAAAAAAAAACGGTTTGGTTGCTATGGGCGCATGTTTTTAAAGGAGAGTCCATATACAACGAACTACTGATATAGCGACCACTTTTCGCTACACTTTAGAGTTCGTTATAAGTAAGTTCGACTGTACCTCTTTTTTTTTTTTTTTTCAGTCATTCTGCCAATTTGACTCACACTTTAAACAATTTTACATGTATGAAACATCAAAGTTTCAATATTTGTTAAAAAAAGTTTGAGCCACTTTTTAACACATTGCCATCAAGCCTTTCAAGTGCTATCAGACTGAGACAGTCCAGGAACTCTTTCATGTGGTTTCATTAACGCATTTTGATAAACATCAGCACCAAGATGTGTCTTTCATAACATCAACAACCTTCGGCACAGAAACAGAACGTAAATGTGTTTATTTTTTTTACTATTCTACACTACGTCCAAATTCACGTTACAAGATGGATAGAATTCATTACTGAAAGAAACACAAGCCAGCAACACAGTCTGCTGCGATGGGCAAATGCCACTGGGACAAGGAAATACACAGCTTGCCAGTGCCAAAATAAATGAGAGAGGTACACAAACATCAGCAACATAAAACTAAGTCATCCGATAGGAGCACTTCCTGTGTTCATGTGAAGGCAATGACAGACGGCAACACTGGTGTTTTTCTTTGCAATACATCTTTTGAGTGTTTTTGCAACCTGTAGGGATGTAGAATGCAGCCCTTAAACTACCTTACGCTCTGATCCCTCTCCTTTTTATGACAGTGCCAAAATGGCAGTGCTGCACCAATGGAAAACCATGGTGTACTTTCGAGAGCTGAATTTCTGCCCCATTTCAGTCAACAACAAATCAAGAAAGTGCAATTTTAACTTCTGTGGGCTTCTCTAATAGTTTCCTATGCAATAAGGAAGCACCTGAGGATCGCAAAAGAAAATAATAACTGGCAGTTTTGATTAACGCACACATTTCAATCGGCTGTTCAGTTGCAGTACACTCTGGGAAGCAACCACTCTAAAGTCTTCGGGTAAATGTGCAGCGCAGCACAGACGAAGGACAAGAAACGGACGACACACGCGCTGTGTCGTCCGTTTCTTGTCCTTCGTCTGTGCTGCGCTGCATATTTACTCGAAGATGTTAGTACAGTAGAACCTCGTTGATACATTTCCGAAAAAAAAAAAACGCGGAAAATAAACGTATGATCCGGGAAAACGTACGATCCGAATCCAGTAAAAATTGAGGCTGACAAGGCCATATTGAGGTGCAAGGGCAAAAAAGATTTATTTCTAGAGCTGTGCGAATAGCAAAATTTTGGGTGCGAAGCGAATTCGAATATTGAAGTGTGAGTGCGAATCGAATCGAATATTTTTCGAATATTTCTAGAATATTTTTTTAATACTTCGAAGCGAAATTGCACAAAAAAAAGTTAAGAGAAGATTCGTAAGCATATTCTTATGAGATAGCAACATGAAAGTGTTTCTTTTCACTAGGTTGATGAAGCAATGGTAGGGTGGTGTTTCATAGTTGTCTTACCAAGAATGAGGCAATGTAGAGGCCGAATTATATTTATGTACATGATTTGGTGCAACCAAAGTGTTGCCGACAACACTTTACACGTGATAGGCACAGGTGCCATTTCCTCAGCCTCTCCTCCTCTTTCAACTTCTGTGGAAGCCCAACTGATGTGGTGGACAAGGGTGTGCTCCCTTCAAGTCCAGAGTTCCAAATCTGCCTCATAGATGTCCATATATAAGAACAGCTGGAATTTTGGATGCTAAAAAGCTTCGGCTTCCGATATTTTTTGGACTTCCTGCCCAAATTTCAGGTCCAAAACAGCATTAATTGAGCTCCCACTTCTGCCACATCTTTCATCTCTATGTTGGAACCAGCGTTTTCTTGAGTTAGTACATTTGTGACCGTAGCAGAGCTTGAAAGGCAGCTTTGCCGCAATACGGGGTGTGATGAGGTGAAGCATATTGAAAATCTAGGGACCACTTCCAATCGGACGTTGATTGTGTCTTGGCAAAGTTCGACAGTAACGGAGCTTCAAATGCAGCTTTGCCACAATACGAGAGTGTAATGAGGTGAAGCATATTGAAAATCTAGGAACCACTTGCAATTGGACGTTGACTGTGCCTTGGCAAAGTTCGACCGTAGCGGAACTTGAAAGGCAGCTTTGCCGCAATACCGAAGTGTGATGAGGTGAAGCATATTGAAAACCTAGGGACCACTTCCAATCGGACGTTGACTGTCTTGGCAAAGTTCGACAGTAACGGAGCTTCAAATGCAGCTTTGCCGCAATACGAGAGTATAATGAGGTGAAGCATATTGAAAATCTAGGGACCACTTTTAATTGGACGTTGACTGTGCCTTGACAAAGTTCGACCGTAGCGGAACTTGAAAGGCAGCTTTGCCACAATACCGAAGTGTGATGAGGTGAAGCACATTGAAAATCTAGGAACCACTTCCAATCGGACGTTGTGTCTTGGCACAGTTCGACCGTAGCGGAGCTTGAAAGGCAGCTTTGCCGCAATACGAGAGTGTAATGAGGTGAAGCATATTGAAAATCTGAAGGGGTCACTTTCAATCGAACGCTGACTGTATTTGTTTTTGAGAAGTTCGAATAGTTCGAATAGTAAAATTCCAGTGCGAATCGAATCGAATAGCAAACACTATTCGAAAAATATTCGAAATTTCCAATATTCGCACACCCCTATTTATTTCTCAAGAAACATGGAGGGACTCTTCGATTTTCGAACTCCTGGCATCTCGCTGGCAGCCAGAGGTCAGCCAGCTAGTTCCGGTCTTGACCGAAAATAACGTCGTGGTCACGTGTATTGAAATCCCGAGACAACCCGAATATTGCAAAATCGAACTCTGTGACAACCAGCGTAAACGTAAAGAAATGCTACCGCCATGTCAGCAGACGAAACTTTGCGCCGCATGAGCGTCGGTTCTTTCTGCATTGCCGCTTGGAAATATGGGGCTAGGTTTGCCGAAGAGCAGAAGTGATATTCTCGAGCATACGCATTTGGGATACGCTAACGTACGTTCGCAAGATCACGCGTGTCTTGCCCCGTCCGTGAAGAAAAATCCGCCCCTTCGCAGTGCACTCTTCACAGTGCACGTAACAATCGTGGTACAACACGATATGCGAAATCTCGCGAAAGTGATAAGCGTCCCCGAAAGCGACAGCTGTTCGCGGCAATCGCATACTACGTCGCATACTCGCGCTGATCAGTTTGCGTTCTGTCTTAACTTCAGACACGAGCTATGTTCGCCGCCACTCATAATCGCACCATCTCGCACGGCGGAACGGGCTTTAAAAGATAACGCCCGGCGTAGTGGCAACCGAAGGTGAAGTCCCCAAGCACCCGCACTTTGATCTGTCGAGTCCTCAAAAAGATGGCGGCGAGCGCGCATCGTCTCGTTTTGGCGTCTGATAACCAAAAACTTTCCAGATATCTTCCAGAACTTTTCTGGCAGCTTCTGACGACCCGCCGGTAGGCAGAATTGCCCAGCCAGAGAAATACGCCGACTGGAATTGCACCGGGCGCAGCAACCCAAAAACGTATGCGCTCCGGGAGAAAAGTGTGGGGGAAATTATCGGCCATATTCACTGGGCACAATGGCGGCGTTGCTATGGTTACGGGTCGCGGCGTGTTGTGCAGCGGTGGCGATGCGACGGCGGCATATGCGTTTCCGCGGCAAGCCGTTTGAAGATTTGGACGGCCAGCGTCGCCGCCTGCCTTCGGGTCGGTGTGTGGTTGACAGAGCGGCGATCGAGCAATTCGGAGAAGACACGGAGGGGACGATCGAGCAATTCGGAAGAGACGCGGAGGGGACAATTGTGCAAAGCAGAGAAAGCGGGGAAGGGGGTGAAGGCACTGCGGGAAAGGCACTGCCGTCGCCGCGCGGCGGCTGTCTGCCCCTTCTCGCTTCTTAAGTACACGAGAGGGCCCTTTTTGCGCGCCTGAATGGGAGTTTCTGAGTACAAAACGTATCATACGACCGCAGTTTTCCGCGGTGCTGAACGTTGCTGCCGAATAATCGTATTTTCCAGGAACGTATTAACCGGAACGTATTACACACAGCTGTATTGGGTTATTTTTAATTTTCGCGATTTCGAGCGTAGGAGCCAGGAAATCGTAGTAAGCGGGAACGTATCAACGAGGTTCTACTGTATATACCAACTCGCCCAGATTGCTGTATTAGTTCACTCTAAAGTGCTCCCAAAGCACAATGTGTGAAGGCATTTCTGCTAAATAAGGGTCCACGTGGAATGAAGTGAGGAGAAATTGTTGAACAGGAAATGCTGCTGGAGCTTCATGTGAAATTAAATGGCACTGACCTCATTCTTGGCCTCCCTGAGCTGTGAGAGCAGATAATCAGTGATGGCAGCACCATGGTTGGCATGAATGAGGCCCAGAGCGTACAGACCACCACCTTCTGTGTACCCACTGCCAGGACCAGACTCCTTAGGCAGGTACGATGACATCAAGTGTAGGGCCTCCTTCTCATGACCCTGCAGAGATAATGACAAACATTTTTGGCATGCAGTAAACAGAATCATGCACCAAGGATGCAAGGCAGCTAGTACTGTAAGCATTTTTACAACTCATGTCGAGTATCATTATTAACACTTAGCAGAAGAGCAGAAAAGCCAAGTGAAATATCCCAATGAGCTTTCGTTCCAGACAAGTGACATGCTAATTTCAATGTCTGCATTGGGTTTACAGCCAGACTGTCCTGTACAGAGGGGCAAATGCTGACAAAGCATGCAGCAAAAACAGTGGTGCCACTTAGGCAATGGCCCCTACCTTGTGTATGACACCAAGGCTGGCAGTGGCCGTGAACTTGGCCCAGTTGGTGGCGCGCGCAAGCCACTCCAGATTGTCCCTGCATCACATGGCAGTGTTCACTAATGCGCTAAATGCGACAGAATTTTCAACACCCATAGCTTACCACGTCAGCGTCATGATAGGCATGTCTAAATGCATTAAATAAAGAAAATCTACTTCACCTCTGGTCCATCAAACTGCAAACACAATTTTTTTTACATTACATATTTTATACCAACAACAGTTAGTGAGATTGTGTGCCAAGACTGCTGAAGGACAAACAAAAAGTATAAGCAAGGAGTCAAGTACATAGTACCAATACACTGCATTTCCTGATTTATTGAGCGCTATCTCGCCAGCTTCACATTATCCAATGTAAGCTTCTGCTTTAAGAGGAGAAGAAAGAACATAAAATAATGGTGTTGGCATTTGCACTGAGAAGCTGCACATACACGTGATAGGGCTGGCTCCAATCAAGGAGTTGATGCTTTTGTCGACATCTGGCAAAGACATTTATAAAATGTTCAAACTACACAAACACAACTACAATCAGAGTGCTCCAATCATAAAAGTTGCGACACTCTGTTCTGAATCTGGATATGCCCATGGACAAATTTTCGGAGGATAGCAAGCTGACACACCACCTGGGAGTGACGATACAAAACACACTGCGTCGCCACATGCACTGCAGTCTTCGCTGTCACTGAGCGAGTTGCTACGGCAAGAACTGGGAGAAGTAGGTACTTTCAAGAAAGGATGACGAGTTCAATGGCTACAGTATCATCTGCAAAATGTAAGTCACAAATGTAAACAGACTGCTTGCTCCATCAATGTGGTATCACTTGCGGGTTCGTGCAACGCAACACACAAAAATGCTATTAGCTCGTCTTTCCACACACAGGTGGTGCTGCAGTCAGCAGATCTCCATGATTTTGGCCAATGGTGCACCCGGACTTTGATACATGGAGCCTATGGGGAGTTTCACAACTTGCATGATTTGTGAACTCTGACCACAACCAGTTGAAAGCAAAGACTCACCTTAGGAAGAGGTCGCTAGTAGTGCCACAGTGCATAAGAGAATTGGCAATCACTGTGGCTGTGTGGCATACCGAATTCCGAACAGCATCCTGCAGTAGTGGGCAAGCAAAAGCCAAGGTAACTGACCAAGCCATGTGCCCTGAGTAAACACGGTATCTAGTACACTTAGTGTGCCCTCAACATGGCTGCACCCCCGAATCACTCTGCAGAAGGTTAACATGTCCCAAAATGAATAAAGTGAGGAACCTTTGTCTGCTTGAGAATGAGCAGGTCAGTGTGATTGCTGCGGATGAGGAACTGCAGGTGCAAGCCGATAGTGACCTCTCCGCTGAGGATGGTGGCCAGTTTGTCAAGTTGGCCCATGCGTACACTCTTTTCCTGCGCCAAAGCAATATGCGTTTTGCTACAAAAGGTTTTGCAGAGAACCGCCACTGTGATCCAAGCAATCTAGCTGCTTATTGCAGCTGTCTGACAGACAGGTGTAAGAAATGTCCAGCCTGTGCACCCACCTTGTCAGCAGGAGTCTCAGCAGGCAGCTCCGTCACTGCTGGTTCTGTCCTGCAAAGATTACTGCTACATGATTTATGCCAAAGAGACTGTACAGGCAAATGTTAAATCATGCTGATGTTATAGACTGTGCTCCAAGGTGTCCAAAGCATCACTTTTGCCAAAAAGATGGTTTTTGGAAGCCAGAAAATGATGCACAAAATGTAGGACACAGTTGGCCATCACCACTGTAAAAATACAAGGTTCCATGACATAAACTTCAGTCAACCGCTGATAATAGTGATAAAAAAGTTCTTTCATGTCAGTGGAAAAGGCAAAGATACTGTAGGCAACCAAATTCTCCAGAAGATGAATTCTGCAATAAATTGGGTGCATATTATGATGTTTTACTGACAGAAGACAGTGGGTGCACACGTGTATATTTAAGAAATAAACACTATGTTTTGTCAAAGTGGCCCCTTCCAAGTCTTTCACCACGCAATTCACCACGCAACACCTCATTCACCTCATTCACCACGCAACACCTTGACTTCGTGGCAAAGCTCACTTTTGGAAGCTACTATGGTCGCAACTGGATTGGTGCACGACAGCACTGGTTCGAGGCTGTGAAATAACCAATGGGGCAGAGGTGGTGGCTTTAAATTATACCGTTTAGGACCTACAGTCAGAGCACAAAGTCCGAAAAAGCAGATGTCGTTGAGTTTCCAACTCCGAAACCTCAGATGTTTCCATGCATTTACTAAATGGGGCTTGCGGCAGTGCCGCAAGGGCGTATGAATTTTCAGTCATGTCCAAAAAATCAGTAGTTGACTGTATAACTAACCACCTCAGTGCTCATTACTCTCTCTCCCAAAACAACACCAAGGATGGCTGAGCTACTGTACATGCAGCATACAAAACAACAGCCACCAAACTTACTGTGTGTCCTGTGTATCATCTGCTGCTTCTGCTGGTGCTACTGCGTTTGCAGACGCTTCCTCCGTCCTGCAAGAAAATACATATTTATACTCACGCACATTGCTAACACAATTCCCTGTACCACGTGCGGGTGCTGTTTACTGGCTGACTAGGCAAAAAACTAGGGATGTGCGAATATTCTAAATTTCGAATATTTTTCGAATAGTGTTTGCTATTCGATTCGATTCGCACTGGAATTTTACTATTCGAACTTCCCAAAAACAAATACAATAAACGCCCAATTGATAGTGACCCCTTCAGATTTTCAATATGCTTCACCTCATTACACTCTCGTATTGCGGCAAAGCTGCCTTTCAAGCTCCGTTACGGTCGAACTTTGCCAAGAGACAGTCAACGTCCGATTAATAGTGGTCCCTAGATTTTCAATATGCTTCACCTCATTACACTCCCGTATTGCGGCAAAGCTGCCTTTCAAGCTCCGTTACGGTCGAACTTTACCAAGAGAGAACGTCCGATTGTTAGTGATCCCTAAATTTTCAATATGCTTCACCTCATTACATTTTCGTATTGCGGCAAAGCTGCCTTTCAAACTCCGTTACGGTCGAACTTTGCCAAGAGACAAGTCAACGTCCGATTGTTAGTGGTCCCTAGATTTTCAATATGCTTCACCTCATCACACCCCGGTATTGCGGCAAAGCTGCCTTTCAAGCTCTGCTACGGTCGCAAGTGTACTAACTCAAGAAAACGCTGGTTCCAACATGGAGATGAAAGATGTGGCAGAGGTGGGGGCTCAGTTAATGCTGTTTTGGACTTGAAATTTGTAAAGGAATTCCGAAAAATCGGAAGCAGAAGCTTTTTAGCATCTAAAATTTTATATGTTCTTATATATCGACGTCTACGAGGCAGATTTAGAACTCCGGACTTGAAGGGAGCACACCCTTGTCTGCCACATCAGTTGGGCTTCCACAGAAGTTGAAAGAGGAGGAAAGGCTGAGGAAATGGCATCTTTGCCTATCACGTGTAAAGTGTTGTCGGCAACACTTTGGTTGCACCAAATCATGTACATTAGGGGTGTGCGAATAGTGAATTTTGGAACCGAATCGAATACGAATCGAATAGTGATAACACCGAATCGAATACGAATACTAATCGAATAGTTTTCGAATAGTAAGACAACTCCACGACATTTTCGCTTAAACTAATATTCACAAACTTTCACCAAATAAAATTACGGTTACTTTTAAGCGACTCAAAATACTTAAGTTATGAAAACTCAGGTAAGCTCGTACACAGCAGCAACCTAAGCCTTCGAAATATCTTGTAAGTGTAGGTTGAAACACAGCAGTGATACCGCAATAAAGGTTTGTCACCTGCTTTTAAATAAAATTGAGACACAAAAACTAATCAGCTTTTAACCGAACACCACGCATACAGCTAAGGCTGTAATAAAACGGATAAAGCTGTCATTACAACATGGGGCTCGGCACCGAAAGCGTGCGAACATCACTGTTGAAAGCTGTATCTGCAATAAATATTTATGCAAACACACCACTTGCGTCTGTTGTAATTCGTGGAGCTGAATGTAGCCGCAGTCCCCACCTTCAGTTATTACAAGACGAAGACACGAACTGGGTAATGCGATGCAGGTGCAGCATAGTAAAAATTGAGTAAGAGTGGAGTTTTCAGAAAAAACACCTTCATCCGGTAATCAATATAGCGTCGGTAGTCTCGTAAAATCTTGGGCTGCATGCATATTGGTAATTTAGTGATTAAAGAAGAAAAATGATCGTTGACTGTTCCAGAATTTAGTTGTTTTCGCGTTCTCCCGTCGGCGCTGATTATTCGAAAACTATTCGGAAAATATTCGGTATTTCAAATATGTACCATTCGATTCGAGTACCGAATCGAATAGAATGCTATTCGATTCGCTATTCGAAATTTTCGAATATTCGCACACCCCTAATGTACATAAATATAATTCGGCCTCTACATTTCCTCATTCTTGATAAGACTATGAAACACCACCCCGCCAGTGCTTCATCAACCTAGCGAAAAGACACCTTCATGTTGATAGCTCATAAGAAAATGCCTAGGAATCCTCTCTTTTTTTTCTGCAATTTCACTTCGAAGTATTCGAAAAATATTCTAGAAATATTCGAGAAATATTAGACACACTTCAATATTCGAATTCGCTTCGCACCCAAAATTTTGCTATTCGCACAGCTCTACAAAAAACCACACTTCTTATGGCAAGCCACAACTACTGTTCATTCTTCAATGTTATTAGTCACAAAAGCTTCACATAACGCTGTAGGTGTATTGTCATACTGTCATGTTGTAGTGATAGTGAAGAACTATTATACAAGAATATTTTGCTATAGGACTGGTTATCCACAGTGAAAAAGAGAAAAAGCCAAGTGATGTACTGGCGATGAACAACACAGCATGAGTGCTGTATCATCCTTCAGTATTTTGTTTGGTTCTTACACACTGTATGTATGTAATTGTAACAACTTGCCCAACTACCTACAGCTCTTCAGTTTATACATTTTGTGACAACATTCAATCAATTCCGTACACAGTAAGAATGTTTGGCGCAGAAAAATAATTTCGTAACAGTAATAACTCTGTGAAAAACAGCCACAAACAGTTAAACAATATACATTGATTAAATTAAATTCTGGTGTTTTATGTCCCAATATCATGGTGCAATTAGCAGGCATGCCATAGTGGGGTATCTGGAGTGTGGTTCTTTGACGTGCACCTAAACCTAAGTGCATGAGCAGTTTCACATTTCACACTTATCAAAACGCAGCTGCAGCAACTAACATCGATGACCACAATTTCATAAGGTGCACCAAAGGTTTGCCTCAGTTTGCTTTTGCTGCACAAGCCAACTGCTGCTAAGCTCAAATGCTGTCAACACTTAAGTACAAAATGATCGTAATGTCAATGTTTATTTTCCAATAGAGTTCTCAAACCAAACCCTATCTGCTTCATAATTTGTGACCATCCTTCTAAAAGCTTACATGAAGATGCATAGGTATTTGCATGTGTGTATATATGTACAGTTAAACTTCGGTTAAATTTTCCTAAACAAAGCCACCTTACAAGACCTCTTTTAAATTAATGCATAGCAATGACTAAAATTATTTTGCCAATTATACAAACTTTGCTATACTGGGCTTCAGGTGCATATAGTTTTTGTTTTTTTCTCAAGGTTTCTGTATGACTACTTATATAGCCATCCGTCAAGAATTGCACTGCAGTCCACAGTTTGTACTCAACAAAAAAAAAAGTAAATAAATAAGCCAGGAACACAGCACATTAACACTGACTGGAAGACTGTCAACGCTTCTTGAAACTGCCGCATGGTATGCCTCGACTGGCCACATCCTCCCATCGGTAAACAGAAGTGCCATATATATCCCTTTATTACACACACAATAAAAAATGCGTGGTCATAAGTCTTTGATGAGAGAAAAATGACACTTGCCCACCACCTAAGGTGCGCAGTGCCTGCAGTACGCGTGTCAGGAACTGCTGGGTGGCACTCTCGTAGAGGTCAAAAGCTATCTGGTATGCCATCAGCGTTGATTCCTGCAGATGAACAGAAATTATCAACAAATAAACAGGGATGAGCACAAAAAGCTTGCTGCATCATTAAAGGGTCAGACAGCTGTACAGAACATAAATCGATATAGCCTCACTGTTGCGAAAGATTGTGTCTCCTACCGATTCAAACAAGCACCGGTCTCGCGTCACTACACAAGGATATATATTTGAGGAACCAGTCATAAAAAATGACATTGGACACCTTACGCAGCATAACATGACAGTTTAGTGTGCACATCTCCTGGGTCTTGTTTAAAGATTTAAAAGTGCAATAAGGATGGGAATGTGTGCATATGGTAGACATTCTCAATTCATGCCCGGCAACTTACTACTCTCACTAAAGCAGAAAGTGTACAACCATTGCATTTTGCCAGTTCTAACATACGGGGCAGAAGGCTAGAGAATAACAAAGCAACTCGAGAAGAAGCTAAGAACCATCCAACGTGCAATGGAAAGAAAAATGATACGAAGACAGCAGAGTGGATCAGAGAACGAACAGGTGTAGCTGATATCATGGACCTGGGCAGGTCACGTCATGAGGACAGATAACTGATGGTCAGTTACTGCGTCGCAATGGATACCAAGAAACAGAAGTGTAACCGAGGATGGCAAAGGGTTAATTCAGAAATTCGGAGGTATAAGATGTAATTAGTTCATGCAGGAAAGGGTGGGTCAGAAAATCAATCAATAAAAGATTAAAAAAGAAAAGCTTTAAAGTGCCATGTCCTCCCTTAATGTCAATTCATATGAAAATCTACGGCTACATCGAACAAAAAAAGGCAGAGCATTTCATATATTGAACATAGGGCAACATGAAATGCCCCAAAAGGTTGGCTTTCCCTCACAAGAAGTTGGCTTTTTTTTCTCCTGGAAGGGGGCTTTCCCGCATGTATTTGGGAGCACAAGCGGTGCCAAGGCGGACTAGAGGCTTCAGGCATATGAGGAGTACGCACAGCTGCATATGAAGATATTGAGGCGCTGTGTACATTGATACCATATTTTCTCGCGTATAACTCGGCCTTGCATATAACCTGCACCCAGAACTGCAAACGGCTGGAAAATAAACAGTCAAAAAAGATCCCCGCGTATTGCCGTGAAACTGCCTTTCTTGCATTATCGTGAAGCAGGGCTGTGAAGCTAACTTGTGCACTGAAAATACGGTAAATTCTTTAAAAGTTTTATACCTAATTATAACGAATATCGAACAATATATCAAACTAATTATAGTTTTTTTTTGCAAGTTCGATATATGCAGGCTTCACTGCATTGTTAAAAGCCTCTTGCAAAAGCCATGCTTCCGGGTGATTGTGAACTGTCACATGATACTATGTAACAGTGCTGTAATGCAGGCTTGTGAAGCAGACTTTCCAAAGACACTCACCGTATTGCCATCAAGGAGCCGTAGTAGCACATCAGCCACTGACTGTGCATCATCCAGGAAGATGAGGCACTACGACACAATAAGGACACAGTAAGGATCCTTAGCGTAAATGACGAGTTATGTATAATTGAACTGCTGAGATTTCGAACAAATGAGATGCTTTCTCGCAATCTATGAAAGCTATAGTATATAGGGGTTCGTTATATTTCGAGCATTTCTAGTGTGAATATGGCCTACTGTCAAGTAGCCTGTATGAAATCCTGCTTGGTCCTTTGTCTGACTGAATTCTAAGGTGGCCCTAATTCTATTAGCAATTACCTTTTTAAATATCTTGTAGGCAACGAACAGTAAGTTGACCGGCCTGTAATTTTTCAGGTCTTTAATGTCGTCTTTCTTGTAAATTAAGGTGACGTTAGCATTATTCCAAGATTCTGGTATGCTCACAGTCAAGAGACATTTCGTATACAGGGTGACCAGTATTTCAAGCACAATCTGTCCACTGTCCCTCAACACATCTGTTGTTACCTGATCTCCACCAGCGGCCTTGCATCTTTGCATTCCCTTGAAGGCTTTCTTTACTTCCTCCGTCGTCACTGGTGGGATTCCTGAGGACTACTACTACTTCTTCCATTATTGTCTTGGTTGTCCCAGCTACTCTACAGATCCCTGTAAAACTACTCAGCTCTTTGAACTATCTTATCCATATTGGTAGTGACACTGCCTTCCTTGTCTCTTAGTGCATACATCTGGTTTCTGCCTGTGCCCAGTTTTCTCTTCACCACTTTTAGGTTTTGTCTGTTCTCTAGAGAATGCTCAGTTCTCTCCATATTATATCTTCTTATGTCGGCTACCTTACACCTGTTGATTAACTTCAAAAGCTCTACCACTTCTATTTTTGTCTGTTAAGTTAGAGGCTTTCATGCTTTGACACTCCATCTACTACATCAAAGTTTCGACTTAAGTATAATATTTTTTACTGGTTTACTCTAATGAAATTGCATTTCTGCATAACTATAAGAGGCACTTGTAACTGCATAGCATAGCATTTACTATACAGCACGATTTTTCCATATGAAACTGCAAAGAAGCACTTTTTTTTTTTAATTTGAAACTTGTTTGGGCCTTTCAAACCTGAACAAGGGTGTGCCGGGCTGTTTTTTTTGCAAGAAAATAAGGTTTCATTAAGTTAAATTTGGCAAGCAATGCTTCTTCTTTCACTACCCCTTGTAAATATTTTCCTTCCACATACCTGGCACATGTTGACATAGTCTGGTATGGCAAGATTCTTGTAGAGTCGGACCAAGGTGCGCAGCACCTCATCCTGGAAGGCCCGATTTTGGACAAGTGTCATGGCTACATTGGCACTGTAGGCCAGCATTGCAGGAACTTCTTTCTGTGACAGAATAAGCACACAGATCTGTTATGCACTCACACAAATCCGTGACGTCACGCGGGGAGATTTCAGCGCGAAATTTAAAAATGACACTTTGAACTTGATTTTCTCCTCTATCAATAAACCTACGATGGCAAAATTAATGACATTAGACTACTCAAAGCACAATTTATCGATCTAAACCAATTCATTGTTCCTCTTTAGTGTCCCTTTAACGACAAGGAAGAGTGAAAAAAGAAGAAGGCACTGTCCCTTGTCATCAATGCTGTAACCTTTCCCCTGAAGGTTACCAACTTGGCCAACTAGCAATTTTACATGAAGCGGAGCTGCTTGCAGATGTACAGTGGACAGATCACAAACTGAGTGCACAAACTGATACATTAGATATCGACTTTGAGTTCAAATGCCAGAGCACCACATATGGGCTACACACCGTTCCATCACTTAAACCTGTGGCATATGAAAGCCCATATATAATTGTCATGTGTGTCAGTTTTCAGATAAGCACTGCCTTAGATAACCAGGCTTCAGCTATGTAATGCTTAAACCCTTTTGTGGGAGATGAGGTATCCCTGACCCCCTTAATTTTTTTCATTTTGGTTGGCTTTCTATATAGTTCCCTTGTATTATTCCAAACAGGACAAGGTGCAATAAAGTAGTTCTTTTATCACATGTTAAAGCAGCATATGTTCACTGCATATCAGGCTGTCATGGTACCCTTAAGTGTATACATATGCATTTTTAAGCACATTAATTACGTCCTTTTACCGCTACACCATGTCAAACTTTGCAAACTAACTTTATGATGCACCTCTTAGGTACTTTAAATATAACAGTGCCCGGGACAACCTTTCTCGCTTTCAAATGCAGTCAATGCTGCTACCAGCACAAAGTGAAATTCATACTCACTGAACTCACGATGGCTTTCTCAAACATGTCCATGCGACGCGTCTCAAGCGCAATGCCCACTGCCTGCCGATACTGCTTGTCGTCAAAGCAGCGCTGGAACATGCGGTTCACGATAGCCTCCAATCGATCATCAATGCTCTCGCTTCCCTCAGGCTGCTTGCGCAACTTTATGTAGTGGTCAATGGACTTGGCTGCAGACACAAAGGCTAGCTATTTCACGAAATTCCAGCCACCAAAAGCAGAAGGTGCCTCCAGTATTTACACTTTGGAAAAAAGAATACATATAGAAGCAACAACTCTTGAAGTTTAGGCATTTGAAGACAACACACTAAAAAGAAGAGAAATACGAGGGTAACCTTCAGAAAAGGGAGTGGTCCACATTTCAGGTAAAGTAAATACAGAGTTCAATGTATTTGTACTGAAAGGAATAGTAGGCAGATATTTGAAATATATCCCTCCGAGACGCACTATTTTTTGTCAAGGACAAGGTCTACCATTCATGAACCTAGCAGCACATTTTAACACAGGGCAAACACACATCCTGTGAATGTGCAATAATACCATTCACATCTAAGCAAATGTCACTCTTCTACAAAAAGGAGGGGACAATCTATGAAGCTACTTCTACCTCTCAGGTACCTCATTTGACTTTGTAACGATGGCTCACACGTATACAATAACCAATCACTTACGACAAGTTTACTTTGAATCAATTTCAAGCAAAAGAGAGAGACAGTTGATGATGTTCATGTATACAAGCCATGTTTTTACAGCAGAGTCCAGATTCACAAATTCATTTGTATTCAGGTGCATTTTGTAAATACAGACTCAAGCAAATCATGACAGTGATGAGGTTTATAGTAGCCAAATCAATGAGAAAATCTCGAAAACAAGCAGATTTGCGAACGCGGCACCAGTCAAATGTTTTTGTCCTCTGCCATCTACCTCTTCTGCAGATGGCTGACTTAAATGAAAGTCAATGTGCCTGCAGGATGGGCATTAAGCGCAGCCTGAGTATGACTACCCATTCGAGGTTTTTTGCACTGTAGAATCAAAATGGTCTGAAATCACAGATTAACTTCAAAACAGACAATATTTCTGGGCTGTGAAATCACATTGACATTAGTGATAATCAGTCAATGATGTTGGTTCCAGTAGTCGCCATATCCTTCCATGTTGGCTCCGGTTTAGTGCTTGAGTTTGTTAAATGTTATAGGGAAAAAAGCTGCGTTTCACGGCTTGACTGGCCTCTGAGAATTGTGACTGCTAGGGGCTGTGATGAGTGCACCACCGAACCACATACTCAACTGAAACTGCTCAATACCACACACTGCTATGCCAGCTGATGTGCACATCCAAACGTGACTACCTCGAGTAACAGTTGCATAATGCGATTACAACAGATGAAAAGGGTACGTACATATGATCGTCTGCACATACTCCGATGACGAAGTTACATCAAAAAGCTCGCTCGCACCGAGGGCATAAGTTAAGGAGTCTTCAAATGAGCCAAGGTGGTAGTAGACCTGATAAAAATGAAAATACAATACGGGGAAAAAAAAAAGCCACTCACTCAAACCAATGCCTCCCTCAAGAAAGAAGGGCCGCATTACAGACCTTGGATGCAACCAGAGCGGCCAGGTGCCTCTCAGGAAAGCTATTATCCTCGTAAAGAACCTCACTGAAAAATAACAACAAAGATAATCTTGGTAGACCACAAAGAAAAGAAAAAGCTTAACAAAGGCGATCGAAACTAGGCCGTTAACATTAACGTCATTACATCTTCTCGATTGCTTCGGAGATCTCGGCCCAGAACTCATCGACAATGTTGTCCAGCTTCTTCAAGGCAAAAACTCTGAGCTCTGTCTGGTTCTCTTCAAGCAGGGAAATTATTCCAGCTGAAAGGAAGAAGCACAAAATGATTGACTTGCAAGAGTGACACCTTAAAGGAGTACGAGCGCGTAATATCGTCGTAATAGTGACATTATGCGTAACGCTTGCCGCTAATCATTAATGAAAGAGTAATGTGTACGACCGTAATAATGATTTAACACAACACAGTTTCCTTTTGTTTTCTTTGCGGCAACGCAATGCCTTCGATGTTTCCACACAAGCAACTGCGACGAGACAGACCCCGTTACTGTTCACAAGCTGAACAGTAGCACCTGGGTAAAATCAACATACACGGAAACACAGGCATCTTCGCCATGACTCACCTGCTGAAGTTATATTCATCGTTGACTGCACCATTTTCACACTGGAGTGTCAGCAGAGTCCGACAAGCTCACGACGGAGTCGACGAAATTCCCTGACTCACGGACGCCGCAAGTCCCCTGCTAGCTAGAGCTCGCCGCCAATTTAGCCAACAGTAGCCAATATCAATACCATTAGACCATCCATAGCCATTGAATTATGTAGCCTTTGAGACCTGTAACTATTTCGTTTTTTTCCAGCTTTGGTCGCGGAAAAAAGTTTTCAGTTTCTCAAGTTTACATTCAGTCAGAGAAAATACAGCGAAGAACAAAAAAAAAAACTTGGGAGGTTTTTTTCTTGGTTTTGTTGCAGAAACTTATCGAAGCCTAGGCTTTGAAAACACATCAGACCGCTCAGTTAACATTAACAGCACTTTAATTAACGTGGTTTTTAATCTCTACGTTGCTTTTGAAAGCGCAAGAAACTACGGAAGAAGAACGCACGTTTTCGTAAGCTATGGATTAGTGCCAGCTAGCCCGATCTCAGTACTTGCTAATCTCTACAGTGACCTTAAGCGCATTTCTCAACGACCGCTTTGACCAAGTCATCAAGTTTGCTAAAAAACTATATAATAGTCGTAATAATAGCAATTTCACTCTATTGTAGCGCCCTCTGACATCATCTCAACTATGTTCTGGTTTTAAGCGAGGCTGGGCAGGCACACATATGGCATCTTCGACAATTCGCACCGGTGTGCACCGGGGCGCCCAGGCGCTACGATGATTGGACTAAACGGCGTACCAGGGCGCCCCGGTGCGCACCGGTGCGATTTGTCGAAGATGCCAATAGACAACATAGATGGGAAGGTCATCGACCGTTGTAAAGCATTTGTTGCCGACGTCTAGCAATGACCGCGTAGTTGTAATGTACTCAGTGTACTTTCAACATCAGTTTTTTGTCATGTGAAATACCTTTGTCCGCAGAGGGGGTGGAGTAGCTTCGGCTCTTCAGTGTTGAAGCAACTTTTAATATTGATGGTCATGTGCATCAACGTTTAGGCGGTGTGTCACGTCCGAGACTACGATGCGCAGCAATATTTTGATCAGTTGCGTGCTTATCAACATTGGCATTCAGTGGGGCTTCTTCGTGGTTTCCGCGTTGCTCCGGACCGAGCTCCTCTTCGAACTAGTCGGTAATTTCCCATGCTTGCATCTTCATTGCGTAAACTAGCGCAGCGTGCTTTATTTTGTGCAGACCGTCACCCATTACAACACATCTTGCAGGAAAAGCTAAAGGATCATACTTGTGCTGCTTGCTGCAAAGACTTAGCGGACTGAAGTACTAGCACCGTCACAGACTGTTGGTGTCGCACGATATGTTGCGTAAATGTGACAATAAAGAAAATACTCGACACTTTCGCAGACCATGGATTTGCTTTGATATTCCATGACACTAATTCATCCTATTCCACTCGTGATTACTGCATGCTTCGTGGCCTTCCTCGCAAACGTGGTTCATAACATTGTTATCCTACAGTATACTTCTAAGGCCCTTGTAGATAATCAGTCTGTTTTATGTTACAGTACCACAGCGTCGAGCACACTGGAAAAGGCAACCCCTTGATTGATTTGAAGCTGCTGTAGTAGCGTGCCTCCTTGGGTGGTTGTGAAATTAAAAAAAATAAGGCTTCAAGGTTATAAAGCACTAGCTTACATCTGTGTTTGAGATGTGTATGTAAACTATGGTAGATCGCAATCAATTGATAGCCAGCAATTACTTCTTTTTGCCCAGTATTTCGGCATTTTGCAGTGCTCTCATGGCATCCAGTTCATTTCAATATTCTGTTAAAGGCGAACACTAGAACGATCCAAGTACTTGTACACCATAAGTAAAGTTTAAGAGTTAACACTGGCATATGATTGCACAGAAAGGAGTGACAGTTACAATAATAACTAGGCAGATTGTTGAGGTAGTGAAATGGGCTAGTGGTCCCAATCCATCACGTAAAAAGAAGACAAGTGCCGAGTGCTCCTAGTCTGTTAATTTGATGTTCTACATGATGGAAGGCATTGTTTGAGTATGCCCAAAAGTATCATTCGGGATGGATGTTGGCAAAGAAAAGGGCAGAGCAGGATAACCTCTCAAAAAGCGTCATGCTTATATTTGCATGAAACAAACTAGTTTTAATATTATGCAGTGATGAGTATATTCAGTCAGATTCCATTTAAGTCTAACACAATGAAGTTTGAAACTTGCCACAATGCTAGCATAACGGTAGTGCGCTGTATTTGTAATGAACAAAAGCTTCCCAAACTTATATGAGAAGTGTAGCCAAAAGACAAAGGTGCCTACCATATGTCGTTATCATTGTTCCCACATTCAGTCTTTTGGTATTGGAAACGTCATAGGAAAATCGGGCTTAATAGTGTTTTTCTTGAGTGGCTGTATGGGATGCTTTGAGGTGTGCAATAGAAATGTGGCTGTTAGCTTTTGTGTCCTTGGCCAGTTAAGTCCTGATGCCACCTGCAGGCTCGTGCACGTGTGTGCTGCTGGCACTGTTGAGCTACTTCTGGGGCAGCCGTTCCCTCCGTACAGAGGATCCACACATGGCTGGTCGTGCTGTGGGCAATCAGGTTTGTAATTGCATTGGTTGCATACCCTGCTGATGTTGTTTCGACTCTTAAAAAATTGGCAACCTTTCTCTGACCTCCCCAGCATGGCCAAAAGTGGCAGAGGGCAAAGTCAGTGTGTCCTTCATGAAAAATCTTGCAAATTACATTTGTTTGCAGGCTTGGCCTATACCTCTTTGCTCGCAAGCTACGGCACAGCCAAGGTTCACAGGAAGCTGTACCACCACGACGACGGAAATTTTTTCTCTTATGGACTCTGCAAGGCAAGCCTTGCTTCTTAAGCATATTTATCTTTCTTGCAAGAATTTATGTTTCTAACACTTGTGGCTGACGGCTGGCATATACCTCTTTTGCAGCCTGCCTCATACATTTTAGTTAAGGTTAAAAAATGGGGGATGGTGATGTTCACTGCAGCTCTGAACGCAGGTTACAAGCATCGTACTGAATAAACACTATGTACACCTATAACCATATCGAGCCAACAGTATAATGGAGGCAAGGAATGCATAGAGGATGTTATTTGGAGCTTTTTATTCAAACGCTGTAATTGTGAAATAGAAAAAAAAAATTAAAGTGGATGTAAAAACAACTTGCCATTGGTGGTATACAAACACACAACTTACGCATCACACGTATCTGTGTGCAAGGAGTTAGCAGGGCTCACTGTAGCAGGCGATGCAGTTTATGGCTTCAGTGAGGCTTTTTGACAAACAGTGTTAACGGAGAGTGAGACAGTGCTGCAGCCTGGGTAAAGTGGTGTGCACCTATGTCTTTTAGCTACACATCTCGTATGAGAAGAGCAACTCTTGCTTGCACGTGACCCACCACGCTGGTCTAGTGGTTATGGTGCTCGACTGCTGACCTAAAGGTCATGGGATCGAATCCCAGCCACCGCGGCCGCATTTCAATGGAGGCGAAATGCTAGAGGCCCATGTACTTAGATTTTCTTGCACGTTAAAGAACACCTGATGGTTGAAATGCCGGAGCCCTCCACTATGGCATCCCTCATAATCATATTGTGGTTTTGGGACGTAAAACTCCAACAACTTATTATTATTAGGAGTATTATTGGTTACACGTGCACAATTTGCAAGCAGTGTGGATACAACCATTGAGCTACCTGAACTTTTATTTTGTGCATGCAGTCTGTGGCATACAGACTAGGAGCCCGACTTGCATCCGAAACCGTACATAATATCCACGTGCCAAAACCACAATGTGCATTACAGTTGAGTCCAGACATATAGAATTTGAAGAGGATCAGAAAAAAAAGTTCTATATCTAGGTAATTCGATATATAGACTATTTTATATATCAAAACTATTTAAAGGGGATTTTACAACTGTTTGATATACACAATAATTCATTATGTGAGGGTTCGATATATGCAGGTTCGACTGTATGAGGCACGCTGTGGTGCGAAACTGCGGAATTAATCAAACTATCTAGGGTTCTATAACGTGCACCTAAATCTAGATGCACAGGTGTTTGTGTGCTTCCTAAACCATACATTGCACAGTGGAATATGTATATGAGCACAACAAAGCAAATACTGGGAGGAGACAAAACTGATGGCTTATGCAAGGAAAAAGAAAAGTCTTGGAGCAAGAAAAGCACCTTCTCATAAAGGACCCCCGATAAATTCCCAAGGATTGGGCATTGCAAACAAACAAGCGTGATGCTTAGGACTCGTGAAGACAATCCTGTTTGCAGAATACCAATTGATTTATGCTGAATGAAGCAGCTTGATACTCAAACAAAAGCCTGCACATTCTTGGAGGGGCCACTTGTTATGCCAGCAAGATGACACAGTGCCTTCACATCACTCGCCTGATGATAACACGTGCATTTCACTTGTGGGGCTTGTGCAGCCCTGCGCACCTTGGTGACCCTCTTCCCTACGCTTCTTCTGAACACAAGCTCATGGGCCGACTTGCCGCTGGGCGTACGCGACCTGGCAGGCTGGCTGCTGTGGCTGGTGGGCTTTGTGCTGGAGATAGTGGCCGACCACCAGAAGGCCACCTTCCAAGCAGACCCCAAGAACGAGGTGCTTTGCTTATTGTACTCCCAGCTGGGTTCAGTGTACTGCAGTAGCCAAATTTTCTCAGGTACCATCTACAGGAAAATGCATTGAATGTGCCACATGGCATTCCCACATCATCATTTCACCCAACAAGTGAAGGACGAGAACCACTTGCAATGTCGAATGATATGTTGTGTAGATACCTGCTTGGTGAACAAGATTCCGAAAAAGGTGTCCCTGAAATGCTTAGTATTTCCTTTTTGAAATAATTATAGCATTCATGCAAAATACTTTTGCTCGCATCTTCCCACTAGGTTTGAGAGACAAGATTTGAAACTTTACACCAAGAGTGAGAGTTGCTGTATACAACGCTGTGATTGTTTGTGGGTTTTAGAGTGAAGCTCTTAGGGGCCCATTTCTGTGTGGAAGTGTTGGCGTGCCTCGTCTGTTGTAACCGAGAGAACGAACACAGCGAAAGATGAAAGTGAACCGTGGAGCATGGATAGGATGGCGAAAGGGGGAGGAGGAAAGCCACATGAGACTATGCTGGCCTGCTTTTTAGTGGTCTATTTAGCTCCAGTTCTAAAGGCTATCCTTACTCTCACTAACCTATGAACCTGTTTACTTTGCTTTTGACATCTACATCCTGCACTATGCCTGGGGCTCATATATGATAATAATTTTTGGGGTTTAACGTCCCAAAACCATGATATAATTATGAAGGACACCGTAGTGGAGGGCTCTGGAAACTTGACGACCTCGGGTTCTTTAACATGCACCTAAATGTAAGTACACAGGTCTCAAGCATTTTCGCCTCCATCATGACTCATATATGATAAACATATAACTCACATTTTATATGAAAAATTGTTGCAGAGGGAATGTCGTTGGAGCCAGCGTTTTGAAAGGTGGACTTGTCTGTGATGCATATTATACTTGTACGTATCACGGACAACTGTTTGTTGTGTGTTGCACAATATTGGTTCACACGCCTTCCATGGTTCCTTCTGTGCTTTCCTTGACTATTGGCTTGATATGGTCATCACTTAACGCAGTTACTTATGGCCTTGCTTAACTTGTTCTTGTATATTATAAACTCGTGATCTCATTATCATTTTTGCTTTTCAACATGTTTTGACTTCATCCTTGCCAGGGTCTCTTTATACGGACAGGGCTGTGGAGTGTGTCACGGCACCCAAACTACTTTGGTGAGATACTCCTCTGGCTTGGCCTGTACCTGTCGGCCAGCTCTGTGTTCCGACGGACCGAGTACCTGTGCGTGCTATGTCCCATAACAGACCTGCTGCTCATCACCCGCGTCACTGGAGTGCCGAAGCTTGAGCAGGCTGCCTTCCGCAAGTGGGGCAACGACCCTGCCTACCACGAGTACCTGCGCTCAACTGCGGTGCTGGTACCTTTCTTGTGGTAGTAGTAATTCCCGAGTTCCACAATGTGATCACGATACAGTACGATACCTCGCACAGCTTTCCCTTCCACACCACAGCAAGACGTCTTACAAACCTAACAGCCTTGGTTTACGAAAGGTATGATGAGCTCTACAGGGTGCTTGCAGGAGTTACCTAGCAGGGAAGGTCAACCATGTTCCCATGGCAGCGTGAATGTTGAGTGCCTTGGGATAGCTGCAGCTTGAATGACAATTCAGTGTCTTGTGAGAGGCCAGAATGCGTTGTACTATACACAGCTGGAGCAACAGCTCATCTTTGCCATTCCTCAGCCAGCTACCTGCCTCAATAAATATCAAGCAGCTGGCTATTAACTATCCTCTGCCTGCAGGACCGCAGAATATTCCAGACACACTTGGCGAGGAGAGTGTTGACCCGAGGCACTAACATGATAGAGGCGGTACAGATCTTTGCTCAGCTCTTTTATGTACAGATCTAATAAGCAGCATGCAGTGAGTTGTGTGGTTGTCTGCCCACGTAAACTGTAGCATTGCAATATTGGTCGTCCTGTAGTCTTGACTAACCACTGGAAGTGAAGTGCTGGTAGTGAATGGGTCTCAATAAGGTAATCTTGCTTGACTGTGAAAAGCATCTGCGAAAAAAGTCATAAATACGCACAGAGAAATATAGGCGTCTGTATTAGTTGTCCGTAGCCAAATGAATGGCCCTGAAGTGCCTGATTGAGTTTCTACATGGCGTTAGCCCCAGTTGTGGCCATGTGTACGTAACACATGATAGTCTTCAGTGCTCTGGCTTATCAGTGAGCACACAAGTTTACCAAATGACAGGAGAGGACTGCTGCAGCGATCAGTACTGCGAGTGCTGTCTCACTATATTGAGACAAAAATAAGACTTGCAGCGTGTGTAACGCATTCACGAGACAGCACTGACAGCTTTAGCACCTCTTGTAATTTAGCCACTGCTATTTTTTTCACAATGGCATGAAATGAACTTTGTAGAGGAGCACTTTACATGGCACAAGCGATATACTTACCACTTTAAAGCAGTCTTTGCACCTTTTCAGAGAACAAATAGACTAATGTATGTACAGAAAGTGTATAAAAAACCTATAATAAATGTTTGTGTAAAATGACTATCCAAAAGTATTCTACAAATTGCAAGTCTTTTACAACAGTTACGAGAGCTGGATATGTTTGCTATGTGGCCTCGAGACTGTTTAAACACCTGAATCAAGCCAATGCCATGCACATGGGCAAACATGGAATAAAAGATTGTTTCAACCTGTTTGTTTCTCCTTATGCCAACAGTGCATGCATGTCATTTATCCTTAAAAATGGGTACATATTTTTCAACTGTTTAGCAAATTGCAGGCATGAAAAATGAATGCTACGAACACACCATTGCACAGTGTTTTAAGCAGTGCCATGGCCCATAGCCCATACAGTTTACCTCAAGCTCAACGAGCTGCTTTGGGCTGAAGAGATAATAAACATTTTTATTTACAAAGTAGCCAAGGAGAGGTGGCACCCTTAATCCAGGATGCCTTGAGCTTGGGCAGCATCGTCGAAGCAAATAGTGCTTCATAATGTGGCACAGAGTGACAAGACAAATTTTTCATGGTGGTGTACCTAATGCACCTGCCTCGCCAACTTACTAACAATCAGGCCATTTATGTCACTTGTCTTTGCTTCACACTCACACCTACCTCTGGTGTGCAATGATGCGACCATACATTTTTGTTGTGAAGAGCCTCCTTTGTAAAGTTATCCAGAGTAATATTTTTATGGCTTCATGCACCCTCTTCACTATTTCACTTCTCCCAATTGGTTGGTACAATGCTGCCACAACTGGCAACTTGGAGCACAGATGCAGGTTCCTTATCTTGCTAGGTGGATTGTGTGTTCATAGAAATGATGCACGTAAATGATGTGGTTGCTCAACATCAAACAGTTGCCAGCAATAGGGCATGTCCTTGCAGTCTTTTAGTATGGAGTTTAAGGGAATGCCAAGAGCCATTGCTTGTGTCTGTTCCTTTTTCCATGCTCGTGCCTCTGCTTTTTCTTTCTTGGTACTCTCAATCATCGCAGCATGCGTCACAATTGCATCGATAAGTATGTGTTTTATTCATGTACGCTGTTTGTCCGCACAGGCATTTTCTTTGGTTTTCACATTACGATGCATACTGTTGCTATGATTTCACTATTTTCCACTGTGCTGCTGTCAGCAGTCAAACCATGACTAGCATGTCACAACACGTATCCCACTTCAAAGGAAAGTCTACCCCACTGTACAGCTAACTGCACTCGAGCCAGAAGTATATATAGCACCAGCTGCACATAACCCCATTGTCCGTCTGGATGACACTCTGCCTAAACACTGAAATTGTGATTCATGGAAACCTGTGTAACACCAGTTGCATTGAGCCATGGTAGCTGCATTCCTTCTGCAGTCTTTCAGCAAAGAAAACATCTTTGGGTTGCACTGTCCAAGCCACTAATACATGGCTTATCAAGTTGGCAAAATCTAATCGGGACAACTGCAACTTGTAAACATGTTTAGTTGCAGCATGTATCCAAGGCTGCTCTCACATGGGTCCCCAGATTTCCACCACAGCCTTTTTCAGCTTGACTCCAGGACGCTCTTTCCTGTACCTCCTATTTTCTTCGCATTCCGTTGCATTATTACCTTTTGCACAGTGTGAACCAACTAGCCCAACATGTTTAAGTAGCAGTTAGATTCTTCTATTCTTCAACAGCTTTGATGAAGTGTACTATGGCGTTAGCGTGGAAACAATTTTCTTTTGCAAAAATTTGAGGAAAGTGCTGTTTCATATGCAGTGGTGGTCCAGCCAGTTTAAGATTTGGAGCAATTTTTGCAGCAGGAAAAGGTTGTTTCGGAGCAGATATGAAACAGAGGGAATTGTTATTTAGCGCAGGTTTGGAGCTGAAAAAGTCTTTTGGGGCAGGTTTGGAGCACACAAAATGGAGTTTGGGATCACTTGGAGCAGATACAGTGGAACTTTTTGGTGCATATTCTTACTAGTGTGCATACACAAAATGCTGCTGTAATGTAGACAAGGCCAACAGTCAGAGAGCAGCCATTAATCAGGCTCTTCACACGAAGGA
Source organism: Rhipicephalus sanguineus (assembly GCF_013339695.2). Classification (NCBI taxonomy): domain Eukaryota; kingdom Metazoa; phylum Arthropoda; class Arachnida; order Ixodida; family Ixodidae; genus Rhipicephalus; species Rhipicephalus sanguineus. The sequence continues at coordinate 208,569,613 of NC_051178.1, read as the reverse complement.
ATGTCATATGCTGGCGTCACCGAAACATACAAGATGTACATTGGGAGAGCATGGCCCATACGGTTTCTGCGAGTGACAGGTGTTAAAATGTCGTTGCAAACAGGAAAATTAACTTAACCAGAAAACCAGCAGCCTAACCGGTAAAAAAAAACAAGGAGAAAAAGTTGTTGCAAACAACTTTCTGTTGCAATTGTATGCATGCACAGTGCGTTCTTCCACGGCCCCAACTCACTATGGCTGATGCTCCATCATATTCAATAATTATCAAGTGTGCACAAATGTGTTACTATAAAGGAAGTGCTGGAAGATGGACATCTTTTATGTAAAAAATAATGCAATGTTACCAAAACCACAGAACAAGCTCAAATTCATAGTATAGCTGGCAAGTTTGTATACACTACCTATGTAAGCTGCAGTATTCTGCAATTATCTTGGATCCCTGTGATTGAACATGCACACAATGCAGTGAGGTTCAAATTCAATACTTATAAAAAGCAAGATTCATTATCTCTTCTGATAAATGAAAATGGTACACCAAGATTTAAATCAACTAAAAATATTAGTCATCAGACATTTCTACAGCTGCCATGTCACGGAAAGTCAACCTCCACTTGCCTAACTACATGACCCATCACAGCCGTGAAACTGCACTTCTGCCACTGATGTCACATTAAGTGGTCTTGCTTCAGCAATCAAACAATCCCTCCTTTGCTCTAAAATTGTCGCATGAAATATTCACACTGATATTGTACAGTCCCGCTCAGTATGACTTGCAACACGAGAGCATGTGGCCTGACAAGTTCAAAGATTGCGCATGGCTTCAACTTGCTCTCGTTTCCACAACTAAGTGACAGTTTGTTTGAAATCATATCCAAGTGAGAGAACAGCGTTTAGTTAGGGCAACAAAGGCTAGCGGAAACCGTGGGTTATCTTGGAGCTCATGAGGCCATGCACTCCCGTGTTGCAACTCGCATCGAGCGCGACTGTACATGCTTCATTTCTTTTTTTTTTGTACATATGCATGGACTTTCTTCTGCCATATAGATGGGTTGCACTGACATCACTGAAACAGCCACGGTGGATCACCAACATGGTGAGACACGAACTTTGTGGTGTCATATTAGTGTTATCAGTAGAGCGCATGCTGGTTCTTTTGCTATTCATGCACAGAGGCCCAATAACATTCCAGCGACGTCGTTATCACACTGAAGCGGGTTAATTGCCGCGTCATTAAGTCTTGACGTCATTTAAGCCACCATGTTGGAGCCATGCTGCACGTCCATGACGTCACGTGCAAGCTATCAATACTGATTTGTCCATTCTGCAAAACCTTAATAGAGGTTTACCTTATTTTTAAAGTAGGAGGCTTTTAAGGGACACTAAAAGACAAATTATTTCAGCCATATTAGTGAATAGCTCCCCAACAATGCTAAAAAAAAACGCTTTCTTGACGTGAAGAGAAGCCAGACAGGTGCTGATGCCCCCTCAAGTTCCCACACCACCTTATCATATCAATTTTGACAGCACCTGCTCAAGCCAAGTATTGTGCCAATAAATATGGATTGCACTATCCACTGCAAGATCCAAAGACTAAGCAAGATTCAGGTACTTTCACTGAGCTGAAACACACTTCTATTCGGTCCTGTTTCTAAGAGGCAAGAGAATTGCCACAAGCGAGCCAACACTCCAAAACCATGGGCAACATTCTGTTTATTGCACTTGCTAAGTCACGTCTGTTGGGGCTGTGGTAAGCAGGTAAAGGAACTGGCCAGGGACGAAGAATGTGGAAGGCACCTACTGTTCTGTCGGCAATCTTTGTTCCTTCTTCTGAGTCCCATAGAAAAAACATTCAATGTAACGACACCTAAAACCATACACACATACACAGTGCTGTGTTCTGCTGCCTCCTTGGGCACTGACTGTCCTGTAGCAGTCTGGTAGCTCCTTCCATCCGGTTAAAAAAACAAAAACACTCGCTGCCTCCATGGGGTGATCTGCACAAAAAAAAAAAAGAAGTCACTTTACATTCGCATTTAAACGATGCCCACGTTAACGTCTTTGGGCAACAAATTAAAGTAAGCAAATCAAAACTGACACGCAACTCGGTGCACAGTGACATGCCACACAATGTGGAGGGTGCGTCCATACTGGCCATTTGGTCTATCAGTGTAACCTTTTGCAATCAGTTGTCCCAGCTCTGCAGACTTGTACCATATGACAATTATGCCTGTAAGAGAGCGTGTTTCTAGTGTCCGGTAACACTACCTGCGATACAATAGTGGTGCAGGTCGAGACATATCTAAATGTCCTCTCTCACTTTCCGTTCGGTAACACTTGATGGCGGCGTTAACACGGGCGTGCACTATTCTTTAAACAGTAGCGGTTTAATTAGAGGAAACGTGGAGACTCGGACTCAATGACTGTCTGGTTGTGCTCTTGGAAACTTTAGCATGACGGGTGGTAATTCCAGACCGTGGCATGTAGTAGCTGAACAAAGGACACTTGTTTTAGGCTAGACTATGGCGGCACGCGATATATGGTCTAAGGCTGAATTTACGCGACCTCTATAAAAGGGTATACTTCGTGATAATCAGTTATGCGCATCCTATTCAGTTTCGCTTTTACCATTTTGATTCAACATGCAAACCCGAGGCTCGCTCGTTCCGCAGACCGCCATGTCGCCAGATGAGCACATACGCGAATTCCACGACAGGATGAAAGACAGGCAAGGCGTAAGGAGATGCATCGCAACTAATCATACAGCAACGCGCAAACACAGTAACAGTCATAATAAAGGCTCGTCCGACGTCAGCGGTAGGCGTCGTCGTCATGCACGCAAAGAAGGGCGGCGGACTTCCGGCCAGGCTTAGCTCTCACCTGTCTGTGCTAAAGCAAGGCGCAGCATCGGTAGCTGTACTTCTCCTTGGGCGGCAGCACGTTCATCTCGCGCACGATTTCCGCGAACATCTCGTTGACGTTGCAGCGGATCTTGGCCGACGCCTCCATGCAGGGGCAGCCCCAGAGCTGCGCGAGCGCTTCCATCTCGGCGCGCGTCACCTCGCGCTGGTGCTCGAGGTCGCACTTGTTGCCCACTAGCAGCACGGGCACGCGCTCGGCGTTCTTGACGCGAAGAATCTGCTCCTTCATGTTCTTAATGTCCTGGAACGTGTGGTGACTCGTGATGGAGTAGACGACCACGAATCCCTGGCCGTTCTTGATGTACAGGTCGCGCATCGAGGCGAACTGCTCGGTGCCCGCCGTGTCGAGTATCTCCAGCACGCAGGGCGCCTGGTCAACCTCGATCTCCTTGCGGTAGAAGTCCTCGATGGTCGGGTCATACTTCTCGGTGAACACGCCCTGCACGAACTGCACCGTCAGGGCGCTCTTACCCACGCCGCCGCTGCCCAGCACCACGACTTTGAACTCACGCATCACGCATCGCCTGTCTGCAGGCGCAGCGGGCGCTAGGCCTACGACCACCACTTGCCCCGCTCTGCTCGGGCGCTACAAACGTTTCTTTCTACCGCCCGCTGCTGCTCGGCATGCTGCCTGCGGATAGCGTGGCCCGTGTCACCTGAACGACGTTGACAAGACGCACGGATGCGCTGGCCGCTGGGCGGCACACTGACTCATAATCACTAAGGCCCGAGGGGCTTAGTTCCTCTAATCACCGCCCTCTTCGTAAAGTGTCTCGCAGAAGAGAAGCAGAAGCACAGAAGCCACCGCCGCAGACAACCAACAACCGATGCTCACCGCTGTCGTCACTTCCGCGTATCCTTGTGCGTCGCTAGGGGGCGCTCAAGAACGCACCGAGACGAGCGCGGTGTGATATTTCACCATCTCTCGTTGCGACGCCAAACAGGAAAACGCGCGAGGTTGATTTGCATGCTCGCTGTTACTTCGTGCGCTCTTAGTGAAAAAAACAAACAAACAAAAATGACGCTTGTTCCTGCGGGGTGCGGCAGCGCACTGTAGCGACATGAGAGCAATTTCGACAACTGTTTACATAGTTGTTTAGGTTCGCTGGTTTAAATATTTGGCTTGTCATTTCTGGATGGGCACGGAAAGACTAGAACCATTCATGGAAGTGCGCCAGACTTTCGTGTGAGAGAAAGCACACTCGTGCGCTGCGCTCTCTTCCTCAATCTCTTTCTAAAAACAAAGACTCAGCCCCGCGCACTCGTTCCCCCTCGCTCCAAGAACGCGTGTCAGCGCCGTGTCGAGGAACAATCGCGACCCGTGAAGGATTTTGACACACTTGCGGCGTTTCTGCGAGCGCCATTGTTTTGAAAGCATGAACTGGGTCGACCCAGCTCACACGCGCAAACGTGATGCGGTAACGGCGCGGGTCCCCTAAGGTAACCTTTGCAGATCCCATAAATGGCGACCGGTTCTTGTACACCGCGACAGCCGGAATTCTGAATTTGTGTATATATACAAGTGTGCTTTGGTTTGGTGCGACATCTGCAAAGTTAAACATCACGAAAGACGATACACAAGAAAACACGCACACCCAGTGCTGAAACCTGTGTCCTGCGTGTGCGTGTTTTTCTCACTCACAGAAAAGATCGAGTAAAAAGGGCGTCTTTTTGTCCCACAACGATAATCGTCATTTGGCTTGCTTGCGTTTCCTTTCTTGAAAACTCGGCGCTGGCCACTTTCCTACCAAGAATGCTATGCCACGCTGATAGCGCACATGCCTTTCGTGACCAGAAATTGTCGGGTGCGCGGCGAAATGCAAGCAAAGGCAGGCAAAATAAATGACTATTATCGTTGTGGGACAAAAAGACGCCCTTTTTACTCGATCTTTTCCGTGAGTGTTGATCGTCTTTTGTGCTGTTTAACTTTGTGTGTACAAAGTGCGTGTTTTTGGACTCCGGCAGGACCCGCAGATGCTGTGCATCTGTTGTACTATCACTGTGATATGAACGCGCCGCATAAAAGTGCAACCACGCATACGAACAATTCTCAAATCGCGTAAACGTTCAAAGAAGTGAAGGCATCTCGACAGCAAGACTGTGCAGATGCAGCCACGCATATATTAAGTGCGAATCATTCTTACCGATCCAAATGTACTTTGAGCGTATCTATCTATCTATCTATCTATCTATCTATCTATCTATCTATCTATCTATCTATCTATCTATCTATCTATCTATCTATCTATCTATCTATCTATCTATCTATCTATCCGCACACTACGTACCCTATACTAAAGTACAATAATAATAATAATAATATCTGGGGTTTAACGTCCCAAAACCACGATATGATTATGAGAGACGCCGTAGTGGAGGGCTCCGGAAATTTCGACCACCTGGGGTTCTTTAACGTGCACCTAAATCTAAGTACACGGGCCTCAAACATTTTCGCCTTCATACTAAAGTACAATGTACCGTGAAGCCCTGTAGCATATATATATATATATATATATATATATATATATATATATATATATATATATATATATATATATATATATATATATAGAGAGAGAGAGAGAGAGAGAGAGAGAGAGAGAGAGAGAGGGGGGGGGGGGGGGGATGGCGGAAGAGCATGTCGTCCTACCCCTCCGCCTGGGAAAATGAAGACCTAACACTTAATTATGGCGTCACCTACAACTGATACATTGTTCAGAAACCTCCCTTACAAATGTATCAGTTGCAGGTATGGCCAAGACGAAGCGTGAAAGAGAATTGATAGAAGCGTACCACATTTGGAAACTTGGCCTTGAAAAACATAAGCGCTCGTTCTGCGTCTTCGACCACGTCAGAGTGAATTCTTAGAGTGGTAACCCGCATCGATAAGATTAGCACAGTGATTTATTAGGGTACGTTAGCGCGTGTTCTGCGCGGACTTGGGCCTCGCGGTTTTTCCTATTTCCACGCTTTAGTGGCTTTCTTCGAGAGTAAGAATATCTGGGGCTGGCGCGGCTTTGTAGGTGAGCGAACAATTCTGATTGACACAAAGATTAAAAAAAAGTATGCACTTGCACTCATCGTGAAAGCTGTAGGAAGTGCGGAGCAGTGATTCGCCTGCCCTTCAGCTTTGCCACGCAATATGCACCCCGTCCACCACGAAAATAGGCGAGCTGCCAGAGCCAAAGTATAAACAACAAGTATTCGGATTGTGAAGACGCCTTTGTCGATGCCGCCGGACCCCTGCACAACCGCGCCACGGCAGCCGTGGTAAACAGGGGACAGGTCGTGGACACACGGAAGAGGCCGGTATGGCCTTGGCCATGCGTAATCCAAAAGCCACCCTTGTCCTCACGGATTCCAAGACGGCGTATCGTAATTTCGCAAGAGGTCAAGTCGGCCGCTTAGCGCATTCAATAATGCAAAAGGCTGCGGCCACTCGTCAAGAGGGTCAGTGGATACCACTGCTATGGGTATCAGGGCACGCAGGAGTTCGAGAAATGAGCTTGCTCACGCCTCCGCCCACAAACTCTTACACCGGGCCTCAGTGGTGGCGCAGCCAGGGCGTGGCACACCGGGCCCGTGCCTCCCCCTCCCCGCCCCCCGAATTTTTTTCCATGGGATACAGAGCACAAAATGACACTCGACCACACTTATCTGCCCAGACCCCACGTCGTCAGATTAAAGAGGTCCCCCCCCCCCCCCCCCCCCCCGAAAAAAATTTCTGCCTATATACGCCACTGCCGGGCCACCGCTGCTTCCTCCACTCCACAGCGCAACTTCTCACTGACCGGGACGACCCCCAGCCCCTCCTTCCCTATACTGATATCCTGTAACACATTCTAAAAAGACAGGGCGTGCAAACACGGACGCAATTGAAAGAAGTCACGACACCACAAACGCCAACTAACATCTGAAGAGACGCACAACGGCGGAAAAGAAAGAAGGCACGAAAACTTATCTGCGCATGCCCATGCGATAGGCGAACTTATCAATCTAGCACGCGTGGAGGGTCTACGTGAAAGATAACTGTTAAGACATTAGACTTCATCTTTATGAAAGTTAATCGACGGTTGACCCACGCATGCACTACCACTATACTTAACACATAACTTGCAAGTACGTCACACCGCGGAACTCTGGGATACGATCTCGGCATGAGCCGCCATCACTGAGCACTACATAGCAGACCGAGTCAAGCTGTGCGGCTCTCGCATTGCCCGTCAACGCCGTACATCGCATTGGCGATTGGTATTATATATACGCAGAACTCTTTCCTCTCCCCATCATCACCCCTCATCATTCCTTTTTTTAACACGAAAGTGTTTTATGCCGGGGTCCACCAAGTACATCCGTCACGGATATGACGTTGATAAGATGGACGCCAACAGGTGAGAAAGAAAAAACTAAGAAAAAGATACCCCGCTGGGAATCGAACCCATGACGTTGCGGCCGCGACGGCAAGCGCCCGATACCCTACCGAGTAAGCTAACTCGGGAAATGCTAGACACGGCGCGAACGCGCCTTATATCTTTCACACATTCTCTTTCGCGGCGGGCGGAGCGGGGCGGTGCTGCCGTCTGTGAGATGTGAAAAGAAGTAATGCTTCACGATCGACACTTACTAGCGCTTACTCCGAGATTGCACGCGATATCGGAGGTAATGGTTAAAGCGTCTCGATACCAGAGAGGTAGACTGGCCGCGCTGGCGTCGCCGAGGCGCCCTTGACGCAGTTACGTTCTTTGCCTTTGGCTTCGTGTTAGCGTGCGTCGGCTCATCGGAGTAGTGCAGTTTCCACGTGCACCAACGGGATTTCTCCGCGGCCGACTGCTTCAATTGCGAGAGCACCGACTAACAAAACTGCTGCAATATGCGTTGCAGAAAGGACGCGATTTCGACGGGCGAATGTCGTGCCTTGGTGGAGCGAGTGCCGCGCCTGCGAGACAGAGGCCAGCGGGACGCACGCGTTTGCGGCTCAGGCTACGAACCTCTACCTCCCGGCCGTGTTGCCGAAGCGCAGTGTGTGTTATGTATGCATGAGCACAGGCGTCGGCTACCCATTACTAGAAAGCGCACACCGTGCCGTTTCTCTCCTTAATTGAAGACGCTTTGAAGAAGCGCATAGCGGGTACCAGTGTTGATTATGAGCTTGTTGATATCATCCTTACGCGGGATTCACGATTCGCTGTGTCCAAATATATGTTCACACCGTCAGCTACCACAACGGTTTAATAATGATCATGGGCGTTAGTCGTCGCGATAGAGACATGCTGTCAACATGGGTGCATCCACGTCAAACGGTGCTAGAGCTGCCAAACACGAATAAACATTGTACAAGCTCTCATATATCACTACACAATAAGCACTACTTCTGTGAAGACACGTTTCACTTTCGTGTTATACCGATTCCTATGACGGAGGGATCATCCACGTTTTTTTCCCTTTCCCTTTTCCCCTGTCCAGAGTAGCAGGCTAGAGCGCACTAGCTCAGGCCGGCTTCTCTGCCTTCAAATAAGTTTTCTCTCTCTCTATATGCGATATTTGACTGCCGCACGAGAAGTAAGTGTAAATTCAAATAAAAAAAGAGGACCTGACGCGGGTACGTACTGTTTGCCAAAGGTGATCACAAACCGCACGAAAGAGCTGCCCGAGAAGCGAAGCAGATGACTTATGCGCGCATAAGCAGGAACATTCAACAACGTTCGTGTGTGCGTGCGTCACTTCATAACAGGCAAGTTATGTTTCCAAATCTCGTGCGAAGTAGTTTCACCCATTGCGTGCGACACCATGGACACGGAGGATCCGAGTTCCCCAGTCAACACTGCTTCGCTGCAGGCTGCATAATGTCCTGAACGATTCTCCTACAAGCGCAAGGCAAACGATAAAAACACGCGCACTACGCCAAACCATCCGTCGTACGAACGTAAACACGGCACGGTCACACTGATGTGCTCCATCGGCTCGGTGATGGCGGACGGACAGAAACTGACGTCACTTGCAAGTTATGTATTATCAATATGCCATGCCTCAATCATCAGGCGCGTTTCTTCATTTCTATATGCCAGTCAAAACTGCGCATTCATCTTTCTTGTGTCCGTGTTTGCACGCCCTGTCTTTTTAGAATATAGGCTGAGTAGACGCACTCGATCTACCTCCACCTGTTCCTAAATTCTATAAAGCAATTAACGCAGGTCACGTGGCGAAGATTACAATCCTTATCCTTAATAATAATAATAATATCTGGGGTTTAACGTCCCAAAACCACGATATGATTATGAGAGACGCCGTAGTGGAGGGCTCCGGAAATTTCGACCACCTGGGGTTCTTTAACGTGCACAATCCTTATCCTTTCCAAATACTTATGTCCTGTCCAAGATAGATCCTTCGGCGTGCAATCCGCAGTGTAAATTCAGTCCCCAGGCGGCCACCTTATTCCATGTGGTCTGGGAGTGCTAAGATAATCCCAATATAAGGCCAAACTCGTCGGGTCGCCTGTCCAAGCTAGCAGGCGACCTTGTCCAGCTAGCAGGGGCGTAGCCAAGGGGGAGGGGGGGGGTTGGGGGGGTTCAACCCCCCCCCCCCGAAATTTTTTAGTTTAGCCTGCTTATATATACACGCACACATACAAACGCACGCACGAACATACATAAAGTATCGTTGAACCCCCCCCCCCCCCCCCGAAAAAAATTTTTGGCTACGCCCCTGCCAGCTAGCTCTGACTCAGTGCAGCAACAAGACCTGGTAGACCAAGCCCGGACGGTGGGAAGAGCCAATGGTCTTCCAGACTAGAAGGTCCAACCACTAGTGGCTCAACTTGTTCGAAAAAAGAAAGTGGATGGAAAGACAACTTGCTGCTGGCAGGGACCGAACCTGCGACCTTTGAAAGCTCGCAGATTAGGTCCCTGGCAAGTTGTTTTTTTCGTCCACTTTATTTTCTTCACATCTATGCCACAATTATAACAATACACTTAAAACAGTACAGTCAACGTTCCCTATACCTTCTTTGGCTTCATTATCAGCTGGTTTTCATTAAGGTTGCGTCAAAGAAACGAGCCCTCGAAAATTCCCTTCCTTCATCCCTTACTATACTGTACTACACACGGCTATGCTATGATCTATTCTCCCCTTCCTCTTCGCCCTCGCTTCCCCTTTTTATCCCCTTGCTATATTGTACCACACACCGCTACGATCTGCTTTTGCCTCCCCCTAACATCACTCTTCCTCACCCTCACTTTCCACACGGCTATGCTATGCTTTACCCTCCCCTCCTACTACCCTCACTTCCATGGGCGTCCGGAGGGGATTGCAAGGGGGGGCAGCTGCCCCCCCCTTGGAATTTCGGATAATATTTTTCTATGCAGTTGCGATAAGCTACACAGCTTGATTAGCACAGTCAGGTTCTGGCCTTCAGGTTTGCCATTAAAATTTCGCGCCTTACAAACTACTGACTAATCTTGCCTGTCATGTCACGGCAGTTAAAAAAAGGCTGCCTGTGCTGAATGCCCACCCCCTCGCCTTGCGTATGCACCCCCCTGCAAAAAGTTCTGCGGACACCCTTGCTCACTTCCCATTTCCACCCTATTGCTATTTGGCACGAAGCCCACCACTGGAAAAGCTGGCGCCACCGTCGGCGTGACTTGCTATGCAGGATCAGCGGCAGTGTCGTCTGCTTCGGGAGCACCGACGCGTGCGTAAAACGAAATTGTAAAATGCCACCGGCGCTGTAATTAGATCTGATTAAACGGGAAGGTTTTCCCTCTTCGGTTGTGCGCTTGACAACACTTGAAAGTACTGCAATAAGCAATCGCTCTTTGAATGCGTCTCATACGGTAGGCCGGCCAGTATTCGGTGCTGCAGTACGTGCAGGACGTACGCAACGGAGCCCGCTGTCAACCTTCACCCAATGGACCACACTTATCCATTGGATGTCCGATTTAGAGCCGAACGTCCACGTCCGGGAAATAACATCCGTCGTACAAACGGAGGACGTACATTTTCGGATGTAAAGAAACGTCCGCACTCTAAAATACGGTGGAAGTCCAGTGGATGTTTGATTGCGGATTTACCACCAGCGAGCGTCCCGCGGATGTCCCCCCACGGACAATAATTGATTTATGCTTTTGAGCTAAATGCTATGATCACGATGATTTCAATAATATGTAAAACATCAGCAAAAGTCGTTTGATTTTACATTGAAGAGACTGCCACTGCAAGTCATACTGCAAGTCACCTCCTGGCGTAGTGCTCAAGAAAATATAAAATCTTCTAACCACCTATTTTTAATTGTTTTTCGAAAACCGGAACAAAACGGCTAAAGAAAACCTCTACTCGCTGAACCGGTGTTTTGGTCGGTCTTGTCGCCGTACGTTATTGTGGCGTTTCGGTTTCGCGTTGCCAGTTCAGCTCCAATCGTCATGGCCATCAACAGTGAGAACCGACGGAACAATCATCGAATCGACGAAACAACGTTGCAGCTGGGCTTTTTCGCGCGCCTTTCGAGACGCTACAAGTGTCGCACCACAGCAACTGTGCGCATTGGAAACACGGTGAGCGAATTTTTATTCTGTGCATGTTGTTAGAGGGCCATTTTTTGCGCGGGGAGTGCTGACGCCGTTAACAAAACTGCGGTTAGGCCTACCGTCACAACTCGCGTACTCCAAGTCAAACATTTGTTCTAAAAAGACAGGGCGTGCAAACACGGACACAAGAAAGAAGTCAGGACACCACAAACGGACGGCGTTTCTGGTGTCCTGACTTCTTTCTTGTGTCCGTGTTTGCACGCCCTGTCTTTTTAGAATGAATACTTACCAACTAGCTCAGCTCTCTGTTATTCTAAGCGTCAAACTTTTGTTCTGGCTTCCTACGCACGTCGCGACCACCTGACGGGCGTGTTTGCGATAAAACAAGCAAGGAGACTAAGAAATTGATTGAAGTTTTTTGCGAATTGTTGTAAACACAACCGTCTTTGTTCCGAGGATTCCTTGTTAAACGTACCGAAGCATCATGGTCAAGCGGTCGGAACAGCTCAGAAAGCTTAAATCTCATACGTGAGCTCTGAATAAGAGGACTGCCGCGAATACCTAGCACCCGTAGACACCGATGACGGGGAACAATGTACAGATGTCGCTTGAGATCTGCTCACGTTTGTGCGTACAGTAGTGACAGTCATGAAGAGCGCGAAAGCGAACTCCCATAGTAAGTGCAAGCGCATGCAGTCGCCGACGTGTTCCTTCCATAGATATGGATGTCATTTCCACGCTACAGCATTGTCATAAACCAGTAGAACAAAGGTAGGCGTGTAAAATGAGTAAGGAAGAATAGGCATACCAGTGTGGTGCATTAACAAGGTAGTAACAAGGCACAGATAACGAACAACGATAGGATAAGTAGAGGCAAAGAGCGCTTATTTGCTGGTGCCTATCCCGACCTTTTAACGTCTATGCGCTGTTAACACCTTCGTAATGGATCCTTACCAACTCGCCCAACCTTCATGCGTGGATCCGATTTTAGTGCAGAAGTGTCCTTCGACTATTAAATTAGCTGTCTAGATCACGACTCGTCCCTTGAGGTGGTCATTCAAATAGGCTATATTGTGCGATGTCTTGATGATTATCCACAAAGCATGCTTGCACTGTTTTGTGCTCCCATACCTCACACGTTTATAATCACTGTGCACCTTTATGTTTCTGCAGAACAAGTGGAGGCCATTGTCATTACCATTGGGTTCAAATGATTGGAGCCATGATCAAGGGACTGTAGGTGCATCTGAGAAAAGTTCCTGCTTGGTTGTGTGTGCCTGTGCAACTGAACCTTGTGCAACTTTGGGAATCTTCTGTGGACTGTGCAACAACAAGGCATGTTCTGTAGACTGAAGATAGCTACCCCATGGTATTTTTGTTTTTATTTTTGGAGATATTTTCACGTTCCTATTGATAGCTTGCATGTGGTTTCATGGATTCAGGTTCTTAACATGCTGTATTCCAACATGATCGCTTTGATGACATCTAGGTAGCATAATTAGGTCACAGTTAACCAACTTCGATGTGATCACAATGCCACTGGATTGTTCTGGGCTCTGTGCATGCATAAGAAAGAACCTGATGCGGTGTACTGATAACATTAACGTGACATGGCAATTATGGTGAGGTCACTGCAAGCTATGCATTGCTTCTTTTTATTGTGCCTCTGTACAAAATATGTGCGAGGAAACCACAACATTAAATACGAGATATTTTTTGCCTAAATTTCTGTTTGTCCTATATGTGTATCTATTTGTTGACCCACTGTTAGCATAAAAGATGCCAGTGCATGGTTCATACACAGTGTAGAGTGCAAGCAGTTTTTTTAGCTTTCATTTGTCATCTGCATCGCATCACGTAGCACTATCTTGACGTCACTGCAAAGCCGCACTTTTGTGAGACCAGTATTCAGCCCTCTTGTAAAATAACCTGCAAGAGCCTGTTAATATACATAATTTTACGTCACGAAGGATTCTGTTATCTTCTACATAATATACGTTGCTGTTATTGCATAGCCATACTTTTGTGAGGCCACAGTGTTATGTGTATAATTTAGTGCGAGATACCTTCACCACGTCTTATTTTTTTGTGTTTGTGTTTTAGTCACATATACCGGGTGTCCCAGCTATCTTTAGCCAAGGGTTAAAAATACAATATTAGAGGCAGGTGAGTGAAATCACTTGCAAATTGCTGACAGCCACCTTGCACACAGAGAATTTTCTGTTACGTAATTGATTAATTTATTAATTAGGATTATTTAATTAAGTTGCTAATATTGGCTTTAGGCAAGAAACGCAACTTGCAAAGTTCGAGAGCGTCTTCAGAAACCCCCATTGCACAATTTGCGATAAAGAAAGTCTCACGTATACGATTTTTTCCAAGCTGCAAAAAGAACCACGTGGTTAAGCCACAGCTGAGAGCAGCATCACGTGGTTCTTTTTGCAGCTTGGAAAAAATCTTATATGTGAGACTTTCTTTATCGCGAATAATGCAATGGGGCTTTCTGAAGACACTCTCAAACTTTGCAAGTCGCATTTCTTGCCTAAAGTCAATATTTAGCAATTTAATTCATTAATCCTAATTAACAAATTAATCAACTAGGGAACAGAAAATTGTCCATGGTACGCAAGGCGGCTGTCAGCAATTCGCAACTGATTTCATTCGCCTGCCTCTAATATTGTATTTTTCAACCCTTGGCTAAAGATAGCTGGGACACCCAGTATATTTGCTGCACCAAGAACATTTTCCTGCTACAGGAAAGGTGTGCCTTAGCGAAGTATCCAATCAGTTTTCTACATTGTGTATACATTGCTGTATGTTGCATGCTGTAGTTCTACATTATGTAGATTAACTTTTCTGTGCAGTCCATGCTCTGAATATGCCTACAGATAATGTGTCATTGCTAACAGTCTATATTCATCACATCCAATGAAAGAGCCCATCTGTTTTTTGCATCATGTGGATTACTGTTTATTGTTGGAAACATGCCATTTCATGTCTGTACAAAATGTGTGTGTATTCCTTGTGCCCAATATTTGTTCACTTTTATTCTGTTCCTTTAGGTTGCAGTATTGTAGTTCAGGTGTAAGCGTAGTCAATTTATTCTAGTAATTTCATTTCATTTTCCTTCAGAAAAACAAGTTAAGGGCAGATTACTTAGTAAATGAACACTAGACTTTATGCTGTGTTAAGTGACTTCAAGGTGCATTTATTATTTCTCTTCTGTGCTACTCTACTGATGTTGAAATTAACATGAACACTTTATCTTGTTATTTTCAATTCTTGAGGGTCCTTATCAGCTTTTAGTTAATGTGTTCATATGCTAGGGTCTGCTGTGCCAGGTGTTATTATGCATACAAGTGATGTGTTTGCGGCATGCTTTTTAATAAAAATGCTGTTGATCTGCTTTATGTGCAAGTCTATGCCTCAGTCAGATCGTCACGAAAAGCTGCACAAGTCTTATTAAAAGGCTTATATGCATTATTTCTGATGACTGTGTACCAATGCAGTCAACATTAAAGATGTTGAACTTGCTGGGAATGCTATGGGTGTTGTTGAATGGGTTGCTGCTGTGGATCTTGTGCCCTGTGCTAATATGTTGTCACTCATCCAGCTGTTAACAGTGAGACTGTCCTGTATGTGCCTTGGGGTACTTATTAGTGAATGCGACAGCACAGTAAAGCAAGTGAAGAATGGTGCATATAATTGGTGCTCTGATTCTTGAATAGAGTACAACCTCTAAAGCATGGAAAAAGCTGAAGTATGACAAGCAATACACCAACAAAAACCAACTCATACTTCTCCATTTTCAATGCTTCAGAAGCTGTACTCCTAACAACCTATGCACCATGCTTCACTTTCTTTACTGTGTTATTGCATTCACAAATATGTGCCCTCAAAGCAACTAAAAGACCTTCTTACTGGTAAAGTTTCCATGGGTGACAACATATTACCTCAAGACACAACATCCTCAGCAAGAGCCCATTCAACATATTTAATGTAAGTTACATTGGTGTGCAGTCATCATAAATGTATGAGAACCGCTTCCACGTGCACCAAATTAGCCAAAATATGCATGATAAAGGCACCGTATATTAACTTGAATAGTCATAACTGTCAATTTAGATATTAGGCTTGTTAATGTGGAACTGAATGATGCATGCAAGTCTTTTATTAACCCGTATGTGCACAGTGTCCTACATATAGGACGCTTCTTTGATGCACTCCCAAATACATCACTATTTCTTTAGCTGATGAGTAGCGCCACCTACAGCACATCAAGGAGGCCTCAATGAGGCCTGCTTGATGTGCGGTAGGCGGCGCTAGTAATCAGCTAAAGAAATTGCGATGTTAGAGTGCATCAAAGAAGCGTCCTATATGTAGGACACTGTGCACATACGGGTTAATTAAGGCTTCAAAAATTCCGGATTTATCACGGATGTCCGCATTTAGAATCCGACAAGTGTCCCGGAGACGTTCATGTCCAAATTATTGAGTCCGGCGGACGTCTGAATATCCGTGAAAGACGTGTCCAGGACGTCCAGTTTAACGCCTTTTTGTTTGCGCGGGACGGTCCGTCAGATATCCGCCGTACGTCATTGGGATGTGTACAGATGTCCACTGGACTCACGAACATCCGGCACTGAACATCCATCGGATGTACTGGGGATTGTTTGTGGTCCATTGGGCACACGCGTCCTCTGGGTTAGAAGCTGCGTGAAGCTTGGATATTGAAACTTAGAAATTGTAACTGCAGTTCGTCAGCTACAACACGCGCGTGGTGAGGAAGATTTCGGCTTCGGCGTGGGGCTGCGATGTTCGGCGAGAAGCAGAACGCGCATCGAGACGCTCACATCAGCACGCTGGTCGGCTAACGAGGCCTTTCTCCCGCAAGCTGGCCCGCTGCCCACGTCCATATCGACCCCGAAATTAGGTGCACTGCCAAATTAAAGTTGGCCCATCCCATCCCAACCTTATTTGTTCTCTACGCAACCACATGTATATATACTTGTCGGAAAGGTGCCACCGCCTTTTGCGTTATAGACACGCGCATTGGAACTTTAGATTGCGTTCTCTACACCTTGTTTTTACCCTGCTTTGAAGCTACTTGCTGTAATAACTTCTCTCCTTTTCACTGCATTTCCTAGCTCATGCGGGTCCTTATGTACCGCTGTTCAGGGGCGTAGCCAAGGGGGGGGGGGTTAAGGGTTCAACCCCCCCCCCCCGAAAAAAATTTCTGGCTACGCCCCTGCCGCTGTTTGGAGAACTACTAGTACAGCGAATGTTTTAGGGGCGAAGCACCTTAAGGGGTATTCAGACGGGGGAGAAATGCTCGGGGGGTAAAGGCGGAGCCTAGTGACGTCAACTCGCGAGGAGAAGTCTCCACAAATGCCCCCCACTCACACGGACGAGGCAAACGGAGGGGGAGACCAGTGTTACTAGACTACTCTGGTGGCTTGCACTACCCGTTTGACGAGCTGCAGACGACCATCCAGCTGCAGACTGGACACCCACTGCCGCTCTCTGCAGGAGCAAGTGCAACAATGTGGCCAAACAAGAGCCCGAAATTCCGCCATATCCCCCACCGCCGGGGGATTGTTTGTCCTTTCGGGGAAAACGTCCCCGTCTCCTCCAAGGAGGCGCGGGGGGGTCACGCCCACTCGCTAATTCGTGACGTCGCGGTCACGTGATCCGCAACCCCCCCGTCTCCCCCGAGCATTTCTCCCCCGTCTGAATACCCCTTTAGGGCCGAGAATTGTCCGTTCATCCGCGTCCGGCCGTCACGATACACGAATTTGAAAGCGCTCGCGCCAAGAAGCCTTCAGCACCTTGATGATAAGTGAGCGCGCGCTCGCGCCAAGGAGAAGTCCTCTTCCTCTTGTTGGCCGCGGCTTGTCCTTCCATCCACGTCCCGCCGTCACGGTACACGAAGCCGAAACCGACAGCGCTCGCGCCAAGGAAAAGTCTTCCTCTTGCTCTTCGAGCACCTTGATGATGATAAGTGAGCGCTCGGTCGCGCCAAGGAGAACTCTTCCTCTTGTTGGCCGAGGCTTGTCCGTCCATCCGCGTCCGGCCGTCACGGTACACGAAGCCGACAGCACCGTGCACAATCGAAACCGAAAACTTATGTGAAAAAAAAGGTAACAAAAGGTGAACAAGCACAAAAAATCACAGTTTCGCCGCAAGGGCGAAGCAATGAATGCGATAGCAAGAAACTAATGCTATATGAAGTGAGGCTCGCCAATGGATACTCTCAGTTTGAACAGCGCTCCTGTTGCAAAGGCGGCCGAAGCAGCGAAGTGTCGAGCTGTGACACTTGATAGTTCGCGCTCATCTTCTGTTTGTTCGTTTAGCGGCGTCCCTGAGCTCGAGTGACATTCGTACGCGCCGTAACATGAGCGCGGACATCACGGTGAAAGCGTGAAACATTCCTCTACCCCGCGCCACGAGA
Source organism: Rhipicephalus sanguineus (assembly GCF_013339695.2). NCBI lineage: Eukaryota > Metazoa > Arthropoda > Arachnida > Ixodida > Ixodidae > Rhipicephalus > Rhipicephalus sanguineus. Next base: position 208,551,725 of record NC_051178.1, on the reverse strand, counting down.
AAACCGCGCGAGCAGACAGCGGAAGGGCAAGCTTCTACCATGCGCAAATATAAGAAGAAGCGAGCGAGCTCGCCGACGACTTTTAAATGCGCCCGTCGCGCTCCTAGCGCCATCTCGCTGGTAATGAAGAAACGCTTATAAGCGCCGGCCGTCTCCGAGTCCGTCCAGCGGTAAGGGGTGTGTATATAAAGGGGTATTCAGACGGAGGAGAAATGCTCGGGGGGTAAAGGCGGAGCCTAGTGACGTCAACTCGCGAGGAGAAGTCGCCACAACTGCCCCCCACTCACACGGACGGGGCGAACGGAGGGGGAGACCAGTGTTACCAGACTACTCCTGTGGCTTGTACCGCCCGTTTCACCAGCTGCTGACGACGATGACCCCAGCTACAGATGACCCCAACTGCAGACTGGACACCCACTGCCGCTCTCTGCAGGAGCAAGTGCAACAATGTGGCCAAACAAGAGCCAGAAATTCCGCCACATCCCCCACCGCCGGGGGATTGTTTGTCCTTTCGGGGAAAACGTCCCCGTCTCCTCCGAGGAGGCGCGGGGGGGTCACGCCCACTCGCTAATCCGTGACGTCGTGGTCACGTGATCCGCAACCCCCCCGTCTCCCCCGAGCATTCCTCCCCCGTCTGAATACCCCTTAACGCTCGCCGTTAGCTACGTGGAGGACCTGCGTTCCGTGGCGTAGTGGTTAGCGCCACTCGCTGCGGAGCAAGAGGTCCCTGGTTCGATTCCGCGCTTCGGAAGCATTTTTCTCAATTATTTTTCTTTGGGGCATTTATATGTATATAGATACTTATACATATACGGTGCATGACGGCGACGGCAAAATCCAGCCGAGACTGTCCATATAATTGCTATCGCAATAAAACGGACGGACGGACGGAAAAAACTTTATTAAGAAAAAAAAAACACCTGCAAGGTTGCCGGCCCGGGCTCAGGCCACCCGGGCATTATGTGCGGTGAATAAAATGACAAAACACTGTAAAAACACCAACATTAAGCGCCCATCAATCAAGCATGTGACAGCACTATGCATGCTGCAGTGAAAAATACACGAGTCACGGGTGATTTTTCTTGTTCTTGTCCAATTCTTGGCCAATCCCCCACACCCACTGTGGGGGATTGGCCAAGAATTGAGTGGTTTTACGGTAACACCGAACGATCCCCACGTGCTTCGCCCACGCGTCATCATTCACTTCGTGGAGATGCGGTTAACATTTTTTCACCTTTGTGTGGCACGATGCCACATGTTTCGCCTCGTAGACTGCCTCTCCTGCTAACAGCAGTTGCGAAGCCTATGGTCTTAGGCTTCGGCCTATGCACGTTTTGATTATATAGATAACGGCAATTTCTGGAATGGCAAGGGAGCGGTAAGAATCATGCTAAAAAAGGATGCACACCTCACAGCATATGCTCATGTTTGTCTTAGCAGTAAACAATAAATGTACTAGATAAAAAAAAAACTCTGGAAATTGCTTTTGCTGTGCAGGCCAATAAACAGAGACTGCGACGGCACTTAATCATAATGAATCGTCCAAGGACTTAAAAAAAAAATATATCTTGCGGACGGTGCGCACAAGTTGTCGTAGGCGGCAATTTCCTTATAGTTTTAAAAAAAATTATTTTCGAAAAGTTTTGATAACGTCCATGGAACGGTTAGATCACTTAATTGAGGCTTCATTCTGGTACGCCTAATTTATTTACGCAGACAGACCAATGTAAGAGTGTATGTCACATAGTTCGCCCTCAGTGATTTCCTGCCTTTCACACAAGAAGCTTGTTTGAGAATACTGATGGATGCTATGAGCGTCCCCTTTATAACGGGGCGGTGACAAGTGTGCCACCAGGCTCGACAAAAAAAAAAAAAAAAAAAAACTTTACTTTTTCTTTCTTAGCGTTGGCCTAGTGTCTTTACTTCAATCAAAACTATCGCGGCGACAGCGCGCAACGTGCGCTCACTGTACAGTTGCGGTCAAAATTTTAGAGACCACGGCAGCGCGTGGCAGAGTACCGCGGCGCCTTCTGATGGCTGTTTGCGAAGCTTGAGAGCGCGCACTGCGCACGTGCGTCCTTGCTTACCTGCCAGCCTGCTCGTCCGCTTGCTTCAACTGCGCGTGCGCACCGGAACGCGAGAAAGCGTAAGGGGCCACCTCTTAGGGACTAAAATGCTTCTGGACACGCGATGCCATCTAGGAGTGCCACTGCGTAGTTCCTGCATGGCTTCTAAGATACGTGGTATGCTGGTGCATGCGAGCGCCAAGAATTGTGCCCTTGCCGACCGTGTGCATTCTTGGCACACCTTGCTAAAGCACCAGAACTGCTGCATTTGAGGAACCTGTGTGACGTGGGTTCGGTTGGGTTTAACTGTGGTGAAATATGAAAAGACCGATGTGATGTCCTTATCTCTGTCATGTCAACTTGGATCACCTTATATGTTGTACCAAGCTTGGTGACACACACCTCTTTACTCAAGGTTGCAAGAAAGAGGTTAGGTACAAGCACCATACAAGTACAATAAATACAAGTACATACAAATATACAAAAAAAAATGCTATGAAAACTTCTTAAACACGGTGTGTCGCTGGAGCCAATGTTTTGACAAGCGGTCTCCTCTTTTTCAAGGCTGCAACTGCCTACCTTAGCTCGTGTATGTGTATGCTTTGTACCCTCTCCTTGACACACCGTGTTCAAGGATTTTTCATCTCTTCAAGCTTCCATCTTCCCCTGAACATCTGCCTTAAAGAAAATGCTGGTCACACAAGCTATGTGGATTCCAAATACTTGTTTGTTGGGGTTTGCCAGGAATTCCGTTCTAGTTTAACAACCATTTGCAAGTATAAATTACATAATAAAATTGGCCCCATATTTACCACGAAACACCTCCTCAATGCCAACTTGTGGTGCTCCAACAGTGGACAAGTCTGGTGGGAACCAGAGTTTCTTGTATACACTACACATTAAACAACTTGTCTTGTGAAATGTTTCTCAATACACTTTTTTAACACCCATAAAGGACAAGGTCCTTTCCATTTCTGTCTTAATGGCTGCACAATGACAACACTTGCATTCAAAGCATTTATTCCCTGCATGCTTACACTGCATTGCATCTTTCAGCAAAGTGACCATGCTGAAGTCCTCGGTGCTTATCGCAGCTATATTTCTCATATAAGAACCAGTATGTACTGACAATGTAAACCATGACTTACTACATATTGACTGTGCTGGTGGATGTGTCCAGACAAGAACAATCATGAGGTTCCAGTCCCCATTCCTGATGTTGATGAAATTTATTGTAGGCGCAGATTTTAGACCCAGAACAATGATTTCGAAGTTAAGTTTTGTGTAAAAAATTTTTTTGTTTGCCTAGAAATGAAATTGAGAAAGTTTGGTCACAAAAATACACTTTTCCACCAATTTCGCAATTTCTAAACATTTAGCGCACCTAGCAAAAAAAAAAAAGTGCACTTCTTGGTCACAATATTTATTCCTGTCAAAGAACAAGTGAAATGAAATCTCATTATGAGTATTTTATATCCCTTTACTGTCAAAGGACTTTTTAGAAAAAAAATCACATAAATGGTGAATGGCACAAAATACCTGTATTTCAGAAATTTATTGCTGCAGACAAGTTAGGTAAACAGAGGATAATAAAACTTGGTACATACTGATTTGCGCGGACCATTATAATTCAAAAGTGCAAATGAAACGTACGTGGTTTACCAAAAACACCAAATTCTGAAAAAGGCCATTTTCAGTTTCTTCAAAACCTCTTTTAGTCAAGCATGTTGCTTACAATTCTGCATAAAAAAATGTTGCATCATTTGAGTTGTTAAAGAGTTTTAATGAGTCAAACGTCACCAACTTAGCTAGCAGCCGCACCATTATGCGCTGCAAATCGGATCCAAGTTGTTTGGAAGGTGGGTAAGGCGGTTCCACTTTATAAATGCGGTAACACCAATTCTCCCCTAAACTACAGGCCAATATCTTTAATCAGTGCACTTCGTAAACAACTCGAGCGCACCATTCATTCGGACTTTGTATATTTTCTTGAATCAAAGTTGTTTTTCCCCTTGTCAACATGGTTTCAGGAAGCAATTCTCATGTGAAATGAAGCTACTCTCTTTTATCGATAATCTTTTTGGAGCTTTCGACAATAATTTGGTAACTGTCTGAATCTTTTTAGATTAGATGCTAAACTAGTGCCAAGATCGCAAAAATTTATTTTTTGGAAGTAGCGCCTGTGTGTGTGTATGTGCGCCCTTTTCCATCCGTGCTTCCTTGTGCCCTTCTTAAAAATAGATTACCAACATGCCCAGACTGCCACATTGGTGAACCTTCCACAGTAACAAAAATGCTACTCTTACCACGTGAAGACACTCGGTAGGTCATAAGAAAAGGCACAAAAAAAAAGCCCATTACTTTGTCTTAATTAAACTTACCGATCGGTATCGATGCTAGCATTAAGCTCTTTGCTTATGACTGTGTGATTCATCGTGTAAATAATAACCCTCAGGATGTTTTGACACTGCAATGCAACAAGTGGTTCATGAAACTGAACACTTGTAAATGTTATGGAGACTGACAGCTGGTCAGAACATGTCACAAGACACTGGTGGAAGTGAAAAGACTGTGAATAATAGTGATAGAATTGAGCATCCTTTTCTAGACACAAATAGGATTTGTATTTTTAAATTGCACTTGAAAGTCATAAAAACTGCCACGTCACATCACCTGGCAACAAACAATTGGTACTACGCGAATAAATCATTTGGACTGCTGTACATAGTAGGCTGTTTAGGCACCCTACATTTCGTGCTTATAAGATTTTTGCATCCATAAGTAGTTATCTACCCCCTAGTAGCAATTCGCGACCGAAAATGCAACCGAGGGACGAATAACTATCTGTTTTATTGATTTATATCACCGGTATCTAGCACGATTCAAAACGGCCGGCAAGCCCGCCATTTTTTAGCGCTGGCAGTGCTTCCTCGCGGTCAACTCCAGACCGTGCCCCAGTTGACCACTTGTCCACAGGAAGAAGTGATGTGAGGATCAGCTGCTCAGCTAACATTTCGTTTGCTAGGCGCGCACGTTCAGTCATGCCTTGTCACCAGCATCGCCGTCGTCGCCGTCAGAAGTATCGACTAGTGTTGAAGACGACATTCTGGAACTTGGAATCACCGCGATAAGCGATGTCGCGAATCATTTTTGCTTCGACCCTTTGCAAAACAGCGATTCAAAAATGGACGCCGTTCCAAGCAGCAATGAGGTGGTGCCCGCGGACACATGCATGGGCCATACTTGCTGGTGTGTCTCAATTAGCTCTATTAGAGAATTTTAGCGTGCACGGCATTCCGGTATACGCAAAGGGGTCTATGGAATATCGGTATAGCGAATGCACACCAGCGGAGAAATAGAATACGATAGGTTTCTACAATAAGAATTCTGTGCTTGCCAGGTTCTTCTTTGTGCCGCCAGATGGCCCTACCTATCCAGCCTCTCACGGTTACGGCTGCAGCAACCCGGTATTATGCTAGCGCAAGGAAGTCCACGGACGAACTAAAATTCACTAGTAACGCTACATGCGTGTTACTTGTTAGCGATGACATTTATCTATACGCTACTCCACCTTGATAGCTTGTGGTCGTGTTGGCGTGTACCATATGTGTAACGAAACGACACACTTATTCCGCTTTTTCCCTGCTTCCAACAACAAAATTTTAACTGCAGCTCACAACTGTTCCCTGACATGCTGACTGACGAACACATGTCAAATCATGTTCTTTCCTTTCATCTATCTTTTCTTAGCGGTTTGCGTCTTGTAATTTCAAGAAATCATTCAAAGCAGCGCGACGAAGATCTAGCATGAAGAATGAAAGAGTTTCCAGGCATCGGCGCCACGATAAAAACACTCGGATCGTCAACGTCACCGCTACTAGCGCATCGTCACTCAGGATGGTATGCGCCACACCGAACACGTCACAGTAGTGTCAATGCTGCAGGAAGCTGAAAGCCCCTTTGAGCTTTCGTACGCTCTTTGCCCTTGAAATAAAATAACTTCCAGGTGACGGACACCATTCAGATTTGGTCAAAAATACTTATGCATACCTAGCAATCGAATGAAGGACACATCTCGAGCTTGAAATTTTATGTCAGTGTCCCTTTAAAATTAGAGTTTGTATATTATTAGGCATCCCCGCTTTATTCTGTGCTTATTACGAAATAAAAAGAGTTCACGCTGAGAAGCGGCACTGCCTTCGTTGCAACCATGTCGAACCGTAGCACATGTGCAGCAAACCGCAGTGCACAAACCGCTATCAAGCTCACCTACTACTGTTTGCAGCATGCGTTGCATGTGACTTCGTCTGTGCTGCAGATAAAAAAACTCATTCAAGGTGTTTCACAGCATTTTCACAGCTTATACCCTTCATAACTCTGCTTTAAAGGGGCCCTGCAACTCTTTTCAAAATAATCATTGAATGGCCTCATTATCGGAGTTTATTGCATCACAAATTTTTCGAATGCATGAAGTATGAGTGGAGTTACAGGGATTTCTCGCAAACTGAATGCTTTCTCACTCCTTTTGTCCCAACGAGTGCGCTGAAAGCTATGTAGGCGGAGACGACAAAGGCCCAAAAAGCTACATCAGTGCACGTCATGACCTTGAGCACTTTTTTTTTTTAAAGTTTCAGTAAGTCGGCTCACTTTTAGCATGATCAAGAGTGAGCTAGTGTAATTCTATAGTACTATAACTTTAACTCTAGTGCTATAGAACATGGTGACAGTACATGGCGGCAAACCATTGTGACCGCGGCAACTGTGCAGCACACGAATGCTCCAATCCAATGGCCGTGTTTCTCTGCCTACGATGTAGTCGGGCCAGTCTATCATGGAATTAGCCGAGAAAGGAGCGAGTGATTTTGAGCCGTCTTTGAAATGTCACCGTAAATGCCTTGCTGTGTGCAGTGATATAATCTTTAGCTCACATTTCCACAGCAGTTGTAACTACTGATAGCGTTTTCTCACCACGTCTGAAAAGTGTTGCAGAACACCATTAAACCTTGTTACTACTTACTATCTTGGCATACACATAACTCACAACCTCTCTTGTAATATGCATGCCAAACATGTAAATAATAATGCTAACGCATGCTTGGATTTCTATGTTAGAATTTTTATCCGTTTCCTCCAATTTAAGAGATTGAATTATACATTACTCTAGTTAGATTTAAATTGTACTGTGCTTGCACTACTTGGAATCCATCTAGTTCTGCATTAATCATTGCTCTTGAATCCATTCAGAATTGCGCTACCTGTCATTTTCTTTCTTATTACTCCCATTATGCCAGTGTTTTTTTAACCCTTTGCGGTCCGCTGTCAAGGGTGTTCGTGGTTTAAATTTTTGTTGTTTTCTCACTGCGAGTCGCGCACATTTTCTGTATACATGAAGTGCCATCTCTTGAGGAATAAGTGAGGTTTGTTTGTTAAGGTTTACTTTTTTTTACGCTAGAGTGTAGCACTATGTTCAGCACGGAGCCCAGAGCGTACCCACTCGCGCGCGGTTCGCTGAGAAGCATGGCCACGTTTTCACCACGTGCGTTTTATGGTGGTGCTTTTAGCAAAAGCGAGGATGACTTTAGTGAGGAAGAGAATTACGTGCCTCCATTAGACAGTGATTCGACAGAAGTGAGCAATGACGACGACGGCGGTGGAGACACCTCTGTTGACACACAGGGGAGCAATAACAACCCTGGCCTGCACCCAGGAGAATGCTTTGAGCAGTATCATACACTGCCCAAATATCGCTAAAGGAGTTGCCTGCAGAATGCAGGAGCAAAAATAAATATCCTGTGAGTTTTTCTTCCACAGTTTGTGTTTTTATTCGCGGTGCCAGAAACTGGCAAAATAGTTTCGGACCAGTAGAGCCGGAAAGTGGGTAAAAGTTTTGGACCGCAAAGGGTTAATGAAGGCTAATTTAGGTCTACCAACACTTCAGTAATGCCATAAGTATTTCCACTTTAACGTTCTTCCCAAAATTTTTTAGAATAACCCAACACTTAAAACTGACCTTTTCCTCCCTCAGATTACAAGTCTTCATGGATTGATCACAAACACAAGGTTAATATTCCCTTACGCTATACTAACGCTTGCTATGCTTCTTTTTTTTTTTCTGCAAGCAAGCAGTAATTGGAACCACCTTCCCACCTCCGTTGCAGCAATCAAAGATCCTTTTGCTTTCAAAGTTGCAATTAATAATTTATGGTTAGACCGCTCCTCCCTGTGATGCCCTTGGGCCCTGAGTATGTGGAAATAAATAAATACGTATATAAAGAAACAAAATAAATAAATAAATACACAATTTCTCTAGACATGCTTTAGACACACTTGACCTATCTTGCACACACATCGTGTATAACACCACTGACTGCCACAAGCCATCTTCAATTGCATTACCTCTCACAGTAGCTGATAATGCAAGACAGCAGCCGAAAACTAGAGTGAAGAGGCAAAGAAAGTTTCGCTTCAAATGTGGCACAGTGCTAAACTCAGTCCACCAGCTAACCACCTCAACAACACTGGTAGCAGGGATAGTACAAGTGCTGACCCCTTGTGACCCATCGTAAAGAATCAACCATCCTCGGTGAACAGCAGCCAGCACCTGCAAGTATGAAGAAAAATCTTCTTTAGTACCCTCAGCATTCTTGCACAAGTATTTGTCGGAAAGGTTAGCAGCCAACACAGCTCACAGGTACAACCAGTGGTAAACACAGGCTTTTTTCATAGGGGATTCTGGTGATCATGATTGACAATGACTGTGCGAATGCTCATGATCAATAATAATAATAATAATAATAATAATAATAATAATAATAATAATAATAATAATAATAATAATAATAATAATAATAATAATAAAAACAACGCCAGGCCTGCACGGAACATGCAGCACAGTCACAGCGAAAGCTGGAAGTGCAGCCTTTCTAATTCCCGTTGTAAACGCTCTAGGGGCAACTACTACAAGTACGCTTCCAAGGTACCCACTACGCCGTAAATTATAATTTTTGAGAAGAAGGGAAGCACACACTATGCCATTATTTGATATTCTGCAAAGCGAGGTACTTGCTACACATCTGTAAAGCTTTATGTGCACCTTGTTCATGCTGTGGCTGATGACGATAAAGAATTATGGCTGAGACCTTTGCAATGGATTGGAAGCTTTAAACGACCCACTCATTTTGCAATTCACATTGTGTGGCTCCTGGTTGTTATTTTACTCTTCTACCACACTATATTACATATGTTAACGTGATTGCCCGACATGACGCCTGCATAGGGTCCTTTTGCGAAGGAGTTTCAAGCACGGGCATGGCTGTGCGTTCTACCTAAGAGCGCAGAGCCACGCCCGTGCTTGAAACTCCTTCGCAAAAATTACTCGACTGCCTCGCAGAGGGCCCGAGTTCAAATCCCATCCGATCCTGACTTTTTTTTCCTAATGTCGTGTGATAGTGGTTATAGACGCCGATGGCGGACAACTACGCCACCAAAATCGGCTGTTCCTGTGATCTCATCACAGCTTTCGCTGCAATAAATTTATTTGCACTCCATTAACAGGTTTATTGACACTTCCTGCTTCTGCGTTGGCCTTGACACAACCAATTTCCTGATGCATAGGGACAGTATAACGATGTAGCTTTATGTCACTTTTGGTTCTACACAAAAAGACCATAATTACGTTAATGATGAAGTGCAGGTCCGCTCTGCATGTGCTGCAATGAAGGACCAGTACTTCATATGGTTTCTCGAATAATCACTAAACGTTTCATGTGGGAGCCAAACAAACTGTGAATTGAGGAAGGCATGCAGAACGGATCATTCCTGCCATAAAAATTTGAAACTTTATTCATGCACGGTTCTTTCCAGCATTATATTACACGTCAAGAATAAAACGCAGCCTGTAATTGCAGGTGCCTGAGGTAGCGAACGTGGGATGAGGCTTTCGCAACCATCCCGTGGAGAGGTTCATGCTCGAGTGAGATCACCTGTTTCCCTCTCCCTGTAGCTGACACCTATGTGCAGGATGTTATCCAAAACCCAAATGATGTTGACAGGAAGGTGGCTCCATATCATGTCTTGCAAAGAAAGGCACAACAATTACCTGCCATGCAACAGTGTGTTGGGAACATGACTTTTGTCTATAGTGTCTGTACTAGTTTATGTCAAATACTGTTGTAAGATTTTTTTCTAAAAGGACTTACCAGCTACTGCACACCTTCCCCAATGGCACACACGTTATCAATGCAGGACTGTACTGCTACAGTCCAAACCTCACCTAATTGCTCCATCAGGTGACGTATGCTGACAGATGTCAGTTCGAGACAGGTTTCTCGGGAACAGCGTCAGCCGTCCAGCGGTCGGCCCAAATACACCATAGAGACTTCTGTGTTACCGTAGACAGCCGAGATAGCCGGGTAGAGCGTCTTGTCAGGCAGACCTCTGAAAGCAACTCCAAGGAATTGGTAGTTGCGTTCAAACGCAAGCGTATTGTCTTCGCAATCTAGGATCACTCGCAGTCGTTCTCCCACCTAGACAAGAGACGGGTGCTTATCAGACAAAGCAGTACGGACTGCCGCAGCGCACTACGAATGTGCCAGAGTCCGTATACCTGGTACTTCGGTGCATTGTTGAGTAACGGGTAGTTGCCCTGGCTGTCTCCGTTGTGCAGCAGATGGTTGTCTACCAGGTTCCAGCCCCAGGAGTGCGCGTTAGAGCCTAGCAAGGCCACGTAGCCGGAACACTGGAGCGGGGCCTCGCGTGTCGCGATGCCCACCACAGCGACGGTGCCGAGCGGTCCTTCCCACCAGACCTCCCAGCAGTGGCGGCCCTCTGCAAATCCACGCTTGCCTTTGGCGGCGTCCGTGCTCTGTGCCACCGGGTTTCGGTGCAGGGTGAAACCGTTCGACTTGATATAGATATTGCGCGAGCACTCGCGCGGATCCCATGCGTGGTAGAAGGCGCGCAACTTAGCCTTGCTACTCGGTACGCTCCAGAGCAGGTCGGACTTGAGCGCTGCATCGGCCAGTTTGCGCGCGCAGTGTAGCCTCCACACGTCATTGTTCTCGTCACTGAGCAGCGCGTGCCAGTACTTGCACACCAACGTGCAATTGCGAGCCGAAGTGAGATCCAGGTAGCTGAAGATGTGCTCCATAACGTTTGGCGGCAGGTGCGGCCACCCGCACTTCTCGTCGCCGCCATAAGCCGCAGAAGCCATGGCTTCGGCGCTCGCACGAAGTCCGAACGTCATGCCGCGCGTCGTGGGCGAGTCGGTCCGGCGTCAGCGCCCCACTTACGTTTGCACATGGTAATTAACCATCAGGAAACTGTAGAGGCACGACAGAGATTACCGCTGGCCTCTATAAGCTGCTAGCACGCATTAAAAGAAAAGCTATAACAATAATAAAAGGAAAAGACGACTACATAAGAACATTGAGAACATCCCGTCGAAATAGCAGAAGTTCCGTTTGCGCGCCAAAAACTCAAACAGCTGACAGTCTCA